>NW_027256882.1:147573623-148180623 GCF_029215685.1 Pituophis catenifer annectens
ACAAATGTGCTTTTTCAAAGCCAGCAGTCCTCCAAAATGCAATCCCAATCTGATTTGCCAGACTCCTAGCAACCACATAGCCCTTAATCTGGTTCTTAAATCTACTCAAAAATAATTCCAATAAAAATCAACGAGATCTATTTCAAACATAAGGGTATTTACTGGGTAGGATATTCTAAAGCCAGAGCATAATGGCAGTCATGCCATTGTATGGAAGGAGGAGTAAGGAGTAAGAACAGATGGTCCTCCAGCTGTTTTTTCTTACAACCACCTATAACTCACCAAACCACCTCTAGCCAATTACATTGTGTGTAGGTTTTAACCTGGCTCAAAGATGTATTATTCTACATATTATGCAAATATAACTATTATAGTTAGTGGGTAAGTCATGAGCACAATCAGTGTCAATTTTGGATAAACAGGTTACACATACAACTTACCAAAACATTTTAAAATAGGGAAATCTATTTTAGAACATTAACAATTCTTCCTGCCTTAATGCAAAAGGAGATTTACTTGTGTAATTACTACACTTCACTTCAGTCAACAGTATAATCCGTTTCACCACAACCTGCTACAGGCTTCGCTTCCTCTCCTCCGTTTTTAAAGTTACTATCCTGCAGGCTGACTTATAGCATGCCAGAGTGTCTTACTATCCTTCCCCCATTACTCCCCGAGAAAAGAGAATGGCCACTAAAACATAAACAGCATAAATATGTTCTTAAACTACACTGTTCTTTAAGCAAGCAACTTTGCTCAAGTCTTGATGCTCATTCACACGTGCGCGGATCTTACTACACGTGTGGATTTTTCTCATCCTAACACGATTCTCCTCGTACGAGGTCCTGAGGAATTGAATTTTTTTTTTTTAAAAAAAAGGCTGTTTTGTGCAAGGAGGATGGCAACAGGAAAGCGTAAGCAGCATCAAGCCTCTCCTTTTGGGGAGACTGAATCCCACTCCCCAATCCCACCCACCTCTTTCCGCAGCAGAAGCCATTCCGCTACCCTTCACGCAAAAACCGCGCCCCGCAGCCGAAACGCAGGACGTCAAAGCTTCGGCAATTTAAATCCTGCACCGCTCTCCAGACTTCTGCATGATGATTGGTCAGCCAGAAGCGGAAAAGGCGGGACTTCCTTTTGGCTTTACTCTCCCCCTCCCTCGCCTAATTCAGGATGGGCTAATGCTGTTCAGTTATGCTTCTTATTGTTTATTTTCCGCCAAGATCTGTTTCTACGGCAACGAAGGGAGGGGCGGATTATTAGCGAAGGCTTTGTTTTTTTAAAGCCCAAGTTCCCAGAGGGGGGGGGGAACCAGAGGCCGCGCGCGCAACGTAAAGCCTCGAGCGGGAACAGGGCGCCGCTGCTCGCATTCTGTTAGTTAGGCTATTTGTCGTGAGCACGTCTGGCTTCCTCCCCTCGCAACAATCTTGTGAGCTTCGGTAGGCTGAGATGCCTGCCCAGGGAGAGTTGTGGGAATCTCAGTATGGTTGACTGGCATCTAGCTTCTCCTGCAAAGATTTGAAACAATAATTGGCATCCAGGGACAAAAATGCAAAGCGCCCACACACACATTTGCATTCTTAACCAGCTGTCTGCAAGGAGTATCAATCCTTCCATTCCCCACCATCAAGTCAGAGCTGAAGGAGCTTCTTGGATGAGAAGCGAACGTCGTCAAAGAAAAACCAGAAAATCCAGTTGCCTCTTTAAAAAAAAAAAAAACACCTTTGGGATAACCATGACCTGGATGATTGAGTATCTCCATCGACACACACATTCTTTGTGAACTTAAGATCATCTGCTCAATTCTATGGCAAAAGCAGCTGCAGAAGCTCCTCTTTCCACCAATTAACCTCTGTGCCCCTAATAAAGGAGAATATTCGTAGCTCAGGGTTGAAATGAGGGGTCCTTGGTGTTCTCTGAACTTGCTTGTTTTCCTGCACACATTTCATTATCCAAACTATCCAAACATTTCAGTAATGAAATGTCTGCAAGAAAACAAGCAAACTCACAGCGCACCAAGGACCCCACCTAGCCCCTGTTTGGATGTCAAGACACGAACGTCAACACAAGGTCAGAAATCCGCAAGTTTCAATCTGAGTTGGAGAATGTTGGAGGTGGGCTGTTTGAACTTTCAGTTTATTCCTGGAAAAGGAGGAATGGTCCTGCTTGAGAAGTTGCACTGCCACAACATTAGTTTGGAGCAGGAAACAGAAGGGGGTGATTTATTTGATTCTTATTCCCCTGATATCTCAATAAGACAGCTGGAGCAGGAGAGCTGGCATACCTGAAGAACCTAAAGTGTAGTATTAACTAAACAGAAAAACATCCAACCTATATACCAATCAATCACCACCCACACCTGACCCCTCACAAGACCCTCACATCAAGATCTACTTACCACATAAAGCCCTTATAAACAAGAACACCAACACTGACACCCTAAATTCTGTTGAAGATGTTAACTAGCCTAGTAACAAAACATTCAGAAGCCAACCCACAAGCTTGGAGAATGAACCTCCACTCTCACCAATCAATCTAAATAGAGCTGGAAGGGACCTTGAAGGTCTTCTTCAACCCACTGCTCAAGCAGGAGATGCTATACCATTTCAGACAGGTGGTTGTCCAGTCTTTTCTTAAAAACCTCCAGTGAGGAAGTACCTACAACTTCTGAAGGCAAACTGTTCCACTGGTAAATTAACAATTGTTAATTGTTGCTTAATTGTGCAGAGGGCCCTGATCATAGCCAAAAATTGTAAATAAATGTACCATTTATTGCTACAATTGAGGACCTTCTGCATGCCAAAAAAAAAAAAAATCGGGGTGTGTCTGTGCGCACACAAAATGCAAACAGGTTCTGTTTTGAATGCTGGAAATGATGACAAACTAAAAAAACCCTTTGGAATAAAACAAATTCTGGAGTGGAGTGATTTTATGGGATGAGTTGAGCAAAGCTGGTATAGGCATTGCCCTCCTCCCACCCCAGCGCCTGCCCTCATCTGCCCTATGCTAGGTTGCTATTGAGGTCCCACTTCACTCCAATCTTCTGGATGCTTTCCCTCCCTCTCTTAAGCCTTTGCTAGCCAGGCAACGGCCCATGTAGCTGGTTTTTGTTTGCATGGTCTCAGAAGCAAAGAATAGGATTTCCGTGCAGCATATCCCACCAACCTGTCTTCCTCCAAGTGTTCACCTTTCCCTCTGTTTGGTGCCCCAGTCCTGTTACTGATTGTCTTGTTTTATTCCTGATACTTATTCCATTCATCCACTTCTGGATGGAATAGCTGTATTCAAACCCAGAACAAAACAAACTTGTTTCGTTCCATCTGTAGGCAGTTCACTGGAAACACTTTTCCTTTCAGACATAGACTATCCAAAAACCAGATCTTCCATCTGTGAAGTGTTTGGTACATGGAATGTTTTGCAAAACCCTAAGATAAACAGTAGTTCAGTATAATAAAAATAATTTCTTTCATACAAGAGGATACAATGCATGCTAACTCCATACAAAAATGAAACAAAATCTGAACTGTTAGCATCCTGCATTTGGGTCTGTTAGAATCACCAACTTTCAGGTGATTGAAACAGTCCAGGATGTAGCATTACTAAAATTTGTTTGGCCCAAAGCTTACAGTCTGTTCAATTATGCTACATGTTGATATTCATGAAAATACAGTAAGTAAAAATGAATAATACTGTAGTGTCTAAACACTCCAAAACATCTGAGATACACCAAACCATGAACACAATCTAGAAAAGTGACTGATGTGGTGAGATTATAGGTTTTTTAAAATTAGTACAGCACAGTAACCACAGCACAAAAAAGTTATAGAATTTTCTTTTTTTTATTGGCCAAGTGTGATTGGACACACAAGGAATTTGTCTTGGTGCATAGGCTTTCAGCGTACATAAAATAAAAGATACGTTCATCAAGAATCATAAGGTACAACACTTAATGATAGTCATAGGTTACAAATAAGCAATCAGGAAACAATATCAATATAAATTGTAAGGATACCAGCAACAAGGTTACAGTCATACAGTCATAAGTGGGAGGAGATGGGTGATGGGAACGATGACAAGATTAATAGTAGTGCAGACTTAGTAAATAGTTCGGCAGTGTTGAGGGAATTATTTTAGTAGAGTGATGGTGTTTTGGAAAAAAATGTTCTTGTGTCTAGTTGTTCTGGTGTGCAGTGCTCTATAGCGTCGTTTTGAGGGTAGGAGTTGAAAGAGTTTATGTCCAGGATGTGAGGGGTCTGTAAATATTTTCACAGCCCTCTTTTTGATTCATGCAGTATACAGGTCCTCAATGGAAGGCAGGTTGGTAGTAATTGTTTTTTCTGCAGTTCTAATTATCCTCTGAAGTCTGTGTCTGTCGTGTTGGGTTGCAGAACCAAACCAGACAGTTATAGAGGTGCAGATGACAGACTCAATAATTCCTCTGTAGAACTGGATCAGCAGCTCCTTGGGCGGTTTGAGCTTTCTGAGTTGGCGCAGAAAGAACATTCTTTGTTGTGTTTTTTTGATGACGTTTTTGATGTTAGCTGTCCATTTTAGATCTTGCAATATGGTAGAACCTACAAATTTGAAGGTCTCTACTGTTGATATTATGTTGTCTAATATTGTAAGAGGTGGAAGTATGGAAGGGTTTATCCTAAAGTTTACCACCATTTCTACAGTTTTGAGTGTGTTCAGTTCCAGATTGTTCCAGTCGCACCACGAGGCTAGTTGTTCAACCTCCTGTCTGTATGCGGATTCATCATTGTCTTGAATGAGACCGATCACTGTTGTGTCATCGCTGATGGCGACATCCGGGGCGGTGGGCAGGGCCTCTCACCGGTTTTACTACCGTTTTTTGCGAACCGGTCTGAACCGGGAGCAGTGCACCGCTGTTGCAGTGTCCCAAAGTCATGTGATCAACTTTTGTGATTTTTCTGACAAAATCAGTGGAGAAGTCAGATTCACTTAACAACCGTGTCACTAGTTTAAAAATTGGAATAATTCAGTTAACAATTGTGGTAAGAAAAATCGTAATATGGGGCAAAATTCACTTAGCTGTTTCACTTAGCGACAGAAATTGTGGGCTCAGTTGTGGTCATAAGTTGAGGACTACCTGTGTTTTGCTTCTTGTAAGTGTTGAAAGTCCCATTGGAATCACTGTCAAGTTGTATTATGTTTTCCTAAACAATATATTTGAGAAAGTTTTTTCCTTGTGTGAACGTATTGCTATTCTTGTATTATTATTTTATTGCTGATGTTAGCAACTAAAATAGGTTAAGCAGAATATATAGCATATTATTAATGATCTGACTCTTTAACCATGCACTATCACAACAATAATTAAATTACTTT
The DNA here is from genome assembly GCF_029215685.1 of Pituophis catenifer annectens. NCBI lineage: Eukaryota > Metazoa > Chordata > Lepidosauria > Squamata > Colubridae > Pituophis > Pituophis catenifer. The sequence goes on from NW_027256882.1 coordinate 147,578,973, forward strand.
GTATTAAATATACATATTGGCCTGTTGGACTGGGCATTCAGAAGGGCTGCAGTACTAATTTTAGTATAGGGCAGAAAGCTTTTGTTTTTTAATAAATTTTCATGGCAGTCACATATTCACTATACCCTAGCTTTCCAAGCTAAAATACAGTGAAAGGAAAAGCAATCTGTTAACCTATCATATTGCTGAATTACTGATCTCCCTCCACCTATTTTTTTGCACAACAGCAACCCTGTAGAACAGACTGGGTTGGAATAGTGGGACTGAAAGTCCAGTGAGCTTTCATAATTGGGAATAGAATGGAATTGGTATTTCCCATTCCTAATTCACCCTCTGAACTATTCAACCTTACTGGCTCCCTTAATAAAGATATACTGGAAGAACTGTGGTAAGCAACTCCTCAGCCAATCTGAATATTTCATTACATTAAAGGTAGCAGCTGCATTTATTATACAACCAGATATTTCTTTCTCTGCAAAAACTCTCATAAGACACATGAGGTTTTGTCAGCACATGCCATTTGTATGGCTTTCCTGTAGTTTCATGTTTTGCCAAATTGATATTTATGTGGTGGAATGAAAACCAGGCCTCCTTTTCCTGCCAAAACAGAGATTAGACATGAAAGTTTTGCTGATTTCTAGGGAGGTGGCTATGCTTCCTGAATTCTGTTTCATTCATAAACATGCCTTACAAATACTATAATACTAAGGTGCTGGCATGAATCTGATTCCACAATAAAGCACAATGACCATATGGAGACTTCAACAAAGTCTAAATTAGAGTAAAATTGATGATCCCAACCATGTGGGAATCCAAGGGAGAACGAGGTCATTCGGTTGTATAAGAATGCTAGATCCATTAAATAAGCATGCAAGCAGAACTGAACATTAGATAAACATGAAAGCAGAATCTGAAATCCAGAATTGGGGGGGAGGGATTCCTTGCTGCTCTCAGAGGTTGCTTGTTTTCTTGCAGACACTTCATTACCCAAACTAGCAACTTTATCAGTGTTAGTATGTTGGAAGAAATATCCTTCTGGGTTCTGCTCCAAGTGGGGAAAAAGACACTGGAAACATGGAGACTGCTTGGAAAGATGGTTTAATGGTGGACAGGATCACATGGCTTGAGTTCCTGAACAGAAAAGGGGGAAAAGGGCAGATACAGCAAGTCTCTGGGTTTTTATGCTCTCTTTGGCTTTGAACTTCCTGGGGCCCCGAAAGAGTATCCTGATTGGTTGTCAGATTCCCAAGGGGTGGGGGGTCTTAGCTAGCCTTGCTGGCTGATGTAATCTTCCCAGGTGCCATGTGGTGTGTTTCTTCCTAGATGGGCCCTATTGTGTTGCAAATGATAGTCCATTGACAAAGATTGAGTTTCTGCCTCTGGCCCATTAACAAAAAAAAAAAAGGGGGGGGGGAGGCAGGAAGGTGGGAGCTGCTTTAAAACATGCTTCTCCATTTCTCATCCAGGGAAACATAATATTCTGCCTTTTTAATATTTCCCAAAATATTTAATTCTTCTAGGAAAGGGGTGGGTGCTAATTTCCTACAAGTAAGGATTGTGGTTTGCTGTCAGTTTATATTCTGATAGCTTGCCCTGTCAGTGGTAGTGAAGGCAGTCTTATAGATTCTTTGGTTGGACTGTTTACTGTTGGTTTTTGGAAGTTTCTTGATTGGGATATTGTTTACTTGATTCTTGGTTTGATGTCAACCTTGGAATTAATCTATGCTGATCTGGGTGCTGATTGCTGGTGGAGAGGTGCTTGGGTCTTTTTGTTCTTGTTCCCTTTTTGGCTGGTTGATTGTCTCTTTTGCATAGTCTATAGATGTTGTCAAGGTCTTTGTGTCTATTGATGGCTAATTTGCCAGGTTTCTAGAAATTGCCTGGCATTTTTGGACTTGGCCTGGTCTAGGATTGTCACATTTTCCCAATTGAAACTATGGTTAAATCTGTCTATGTTGTAAAATTAAAGAATTTTCATCTTCTGACTGCTAGTATTCATGGATGTGTTCTGCCAGTCTTCTGTTTGTCCTACATTACAGGTCTTACATTAAATGTTATAGATGAGCCGTTTTTTTCTTCTGGCTGGGGTTGCTAGGTCTTTTGGTTTGCTTAGGATGTTTTGAAGAGCTTTGATTGGCTTGTACGCTATGCTGATTCCATGTAATTGTAGTAGTTTGTTGGTGGTTTCTGAGATATGCTTGATATATGGCAGTGTGACTCTTTTTAGGGTTTGTGTTGGTGCTGTACTGGGTTGAGTGGTCAGGAACTTTTTGATAAAGTTGTGTGGAAATCCAAGATGCTCAGTGGCTTGAGTTGTACAAGAGACTCAAACTTTTGCTTATATTATTTTAAAAAAGCCAAATCCCTCGAGATAAACGAAACACGTTAGGGTCTGATCAAGCGTGGGCAACTCAAGCTCCGAAATGGTGGGCACGAAGCGGTAAAACAGGCAAATGGGGGAAGGGCAAAGCCTTTTAAAGCGAGCCCGAAATTACAGAGCTGGAGTGACGACATCGCGGGCTGGGCTTTTCCGTTTGTTGGCGATGAAAAAGGCAACTGGCCTCGGCCAGCCGACCAGCACCTTCCACCTCACAGAAGGGCACTTGCTGATCTCATAGGCTACAGCGCACGCGCCAGTCGCCTCTAAGTCCCGCCTCCAAGGAAAAGCGGAGAGAGCCCCTTCAGCCCTTCGAACAAGAACGTAGAGCACAAAAGTGGGCGGGACCTTCAGTGACGTCAGGAGCCGGCTTCCCGACATTCGTGGCGGTGCCGGGTATATAACCGGCATCCGGCTGTTCGGACACTCCCCATTCAGTCGCCTTCGTCATCGGCTTCAATTTCGGTTGCGGACTTCTCGATCCCCGCTGTTAAAGGCCGTGCTCGTCGCCGTCGTCGTCAACATGCCTGGGTATTCCAGTGAGAGGGACCGCGGGTGAGCCGTGGGGGCTCGGTTGAGTCGGCTCGGCCCCTGCCGAGGCTCAGCCATTTCTTGTGCCGGCTGGCAAGCTGGGGCGTTAAAATGGCGGCGGAGCTTTAACGCGCCGTTTTCCCCAGCGCCGCTGAGGGCCACGCGCGCGACGGGAAAGGGGAGGTGGGGGGGGGAGCAATCGGCGCTCGAGGCCTCTCTGGAAGGGAGAGCCGAGCGCTTAGAGGAATTATTGGAAGCCGCGGCCGGATGCCAAGGCCTCGGAAAGTCGGAGGGGAAGGGGCGAAGGAGAGGCGGTAGGATTTGGGGGGGGGCAGATGGACGGCATTGGCGGGAAAAAAGGGGCGAGAAGGAAGCGGTGCGATTAAAAGCACCGTCTTGGCCGCATTTTCGTCGAAAGCGGCTTCCTTATGTCTAAAAAAAATAAATAAAAATGTCCCCGGCTGCTGTGTTAATGGTTAGCCCCGCCATGCGGTGGCTGAGAGGAAAATCAAAATGCCGGCGGCGGCCGCTTCTGCTGCTGTCGTCTTTGTTCTTCCTCTCCGCCTGCTTCTTCTTTATCCCCGCCCCGGCGTTAAAATGGACGCGCCGACGGAAAATGTGGCGTAGACGAAAAAAAAAAAAAAGGACAAAAGAGAAGAGAAGCCCTCATGGTGGCCGCTCGACCCGAATTCCCTTTTTGTGTGGGAGGGCGCAGCGCCGGCCGGCCGCCCCCTTCGTCCCCCGCCATCGCCTCTTGTTTTGCGCCGTGGCGCAGGCAGACAAAAGGGGAGCCAGAGGGGCAGCGAGCTGATTTACTTGCGCGGAGGGGGCGACGCTGCTTTCCGACATAGCGGTCGGGGCTTTTTAAGAAACCCCTTTGGTATCTGCCGGCGCTTGCGCACAAACCTTCCCTCCCACGCCGTGCGAGAGCAGCCTTTTTACGGATCTCTTAAAGAAACGATCCTGTTGCTTAAAAAGCCAGCTTCTTGTTGAAATCGGGTAGGTTTCGTAATTCTTGCCCGCCCACTCCACAGTCTGACGCAGAGAGGGAGTTCCAAACAATTAAGACGTTTGTTTGGAAGATACTGTACAGTTTGGATTGATTTTTTCCCCCCTGGTTTCTCTGTTTGTGCTTTAGGGCACACCGTGGATTAATTTTGAGGTTTGGTGATGATAAACAGTGCAGTAACGAAAGTTCCATTTTGTTTAAAAAAAAAAAAAAACCCAGCATGGCTTAAGCTTTTAGTCATTATTTTTTTGGGGGGGTAATTTGCCTTTGCAGGTTTGGTGGCCCTCGTTTTGGAGGAAGTAGAGGGGGATCTTTAGGGGGGAAGAAATTTGGAAATCCTGGAGAAAAACTTACCAAGAAGAAATGGAATCTAGATGAGCTTCCTAAATTTGAAAAAAATTTCTATCAGGAACATCCCGATGTTGCCCGGCGTGCTATGGTATGGAAACATTTCTTGTATTTTAAGTTCTTGTAGAAAGATTATAGTCTAGAAGCAGTATGCGGTTTTGTAAATGTTATCCACTGAAATGATATTTTGCTATCTTTGCAGCAAGAGATTGAACAATATAGAGCAAGCAAAGAAATCACTGTTAAAGGCCATAACTGTCCCAAACCAGTTATGAATTTTTATGAAGCTAATTTTCCTGGTAAGAAAATAATACTGGTAATGTAGCCTTACAGTTTTAAAATGGTTTTTTGGACTGTTAATTAGACAGGTGCTTTATCTTCTAGCAAATGTTATGGAAGTAATCCAGAGACAGAACTTTACAGAACCAACTGCTATTCAGGCACAAGGCTGGCCTGTTGCTTTGAGTGGACTAGATATGGTTGGTGTAGCACAAACTGGATCAGGGAAGACATTATCTGTGAGTAATTACTGCTGTTTTTGACATATCTTAAATTAATGAAACATTGTTAATAGGATTAACAATTGTTCATTCTCTTTTCCTTAATAGTATTTGTTGCCAGCCATAGTACATATAAATCATCAACCATTCCTAGAGAGAGGAGATGGGCCTATTGTAAGTATTTGAACCTATGACCCTTATCTTGGGAAGGAGGGAGATGAAGCTAGTTTTGATTGTCCCTGAAGTACAATAGCATTCTGGTAGAATTCAGTTGAAATTTGGCTATTTCCTAGTGGGAAAATATAATCAGTTAAATTTTGGCATTACCTTTTAAAATTAAATTATATTTCAAGGCATCTCTTAAATGAAGTAACATACCTTCCAAGCTGGAATCAGTGAAATGATGCAAATTATATTGATTGTAACCAGGGTGGATTTGATTTAAATCGAGTTGATTTAAATCAACTCGATTTAAATCATAATTTTTAAAGAACAACTGTCATCTCTGCTACTCCTTTGACCCACTGTTGACTCACCGATAGTCCCAGGGTTGCAGAATATACAGCCTCATGCTACATAACTAAGCTCCATTTCATGCTGAATAAACTAAATTATTTATGTATCGTAAATAGAAAACTATCTTACAATAGATTATTACCCCAAAAGTTTTTCATTAAAATAAATTTGATAAAAATAAAAAAAATCCCATTTAAATCAAAAAAATCAGTTTTTTTTATTTTTTTTAAAAAAATTGATTTTTATCCATCCTGATTGTAACTAAAAACCTATTGATATCAATGGGCTTGTTTTTGATACAACTAAATCTAGATTATAGTATTTAATATAACAAGTAGCAACAAATTCAGTAACTGTCTTAATTTTGTATTTGTATTTCTCTCCATAGTGTTTGGTGCTGGCACCAACTCGAGAATTGGCTCAGCAAGTGCAGCAGGTGGCTGCAGAATATGGTAGAGCTTGCCGTTTAAAGTCTACTTGTATTTATGGAGGTGCTCCAAAGGGACCACAAATACGTGATCTAGAGAGAGGTATTAAAAAGGACTGTTTAGCAGATTTCTCCTAAACATGATTTAGGAAATTATAGAACTGTGTATCCACCACATTTATTACTACTTTCAGGTGTGGAAATCTGCATTGCAACACCTGGTAGACTCATAGATTTTTTAGAAGCTGGCAAAACCAACCTACGGAGATGCACTTACCTTGTTCTTGATGAAGCTGATAGGATGCTTGATATGGGATTTGAACCTCAGATCCGAAAAATTGTCGAACAGATTAGAGTAAGTATCAATATTTATGCTTAATGTGCTGAATGATAGATAATTCTGCCTTGGAACATGCTTGTTCCAGGTTCTGTAGGTAGTGATTGAAGTAGCTAATAGCAATAGCACGTAAGACTTATATACCGCTTCACATACATTGTTAAGTGTTAATTTACTTCTAGCCTGATAGGCAGACACTGATGTGGAGTGCAACATGGCCTAAAGAAGTTAGGCAGCTGGCAGAAGACTTCTTAAAAGAATATGTACACATCAACATAGGGGCATTGGAACTAAGTGCAAACCACAACATTCTGCAGATAGTGGATGTTTGTCATGATGTAGAGAAGGATGACAAGTAAGTAAATTGGATTGACTTTCTTCATAGTGGTGGCATAGATTGATTTTTATGTGGTATACTTGAAGTCAATTTCATCACTAAATACTTTTATTGTAATAGGCTTATTCGATTGATGGAAGAAATTATGAGTGAAAAAGAAAATAAGACAATTGTGTTTGTGGAGACCAAAAGAAGATGTGATGATCTAACAAGAAAAATGAGGAGAGATGGGTAAGCTATACCTTTCTTTAAAATAATTTGAAGGAATAGGTTTTACGGCTGAATTATCTCCTTCATCTTTACTTCTCTAATACTTTTGCAGTTTGCTCCTAGTCCTTTCCTGTAGCTTTTCTCTAGCCTGAGTACTGAGAAAGGAGACCTAATTGGATACTGTGTCTTGCATAAAGCAGTACTGTCATACTCTTTAAATAATGATTCTGCCAACACAGAACACAATTCGTTCCTGCAGAAAATGGAATATTTTTTCGTGCAGGAATTCTATATATTTCTGATGGATGTGACAAAGGGCACTTATCAGTGAGCAGCTGGTTTTAAAAAGTATTTGGTATATGATGTTAATTATAATTGCAGGTGGCCAGCAATGGGTATCCATGGTGACAAAAGTCAGCAGGAGAGAGACTGGGTTTTAAATGGTGAGTAAAAAGGATAATAAACAATAAGTCTGCAAAATACTTGGTGAGAAGATGACTAACCTGGGCATTTCTTGCAGAATTCAAACATGGGAAGGCTCCTATTCTGATTGCTACAGATGTTGCCTCCAGAGGTCTAGGTTAGTATAACTCTAGTCTTGGGTGATACACAGTTTTTTTTTAAAGAAAGTTAATTGCTTTCTTTAACCTCTGCGTTTTTCTAAGTTTTTTCACATAAAGGTGCAGTCTTTGTGGCAAGGCCTAGGCATGACTATCGGAGGACTCGAGGGGGATGGAGGTCTAGTGGAAGTGATCGTCTGGACGCTTCCAGTCCAGTAGAGAGGTGAAAGTTGATCATTGTGTGCCAGTAATCTTCAAAAGGCAAAGACTAAAACTACGGTCCCATAAACTGTTCTCTCAAACGGTAGCTTCATTCACGGTTCACTTTTGCCCGGTTATTTCTACTGTTCCATGCTTTGCATGACTTGCCATGGTGCACTGCTGTTTAGTCTGTGTGCATATTGTTCGCTGTGGTCCGTGAGTCTTTGGATTTCAGTGAGTTTGCTGAAATGTTGAAGAATAATCAAACTTCAGTGGTCTGGTATTTTTTCCCCAACCTTTGAAATGGAGAGAGCAGCTTTAAAATGTACTGAGCCTTGAACAAATTGGTGAGTACTGGCACATGAAATTTGAAAGTCCACCTCTCATTTACAAGTTGGGGTGGGAAAGCAAAGTGGCTTTTCAAACCTGGAGTTCCTCCGTCACCTATACCCTAACCGTCATGTCGAGACCTGCCAGAGAGAGAGACACTCAAGTGAACGCTGGCTTCTTGGAAGCTCTTGCCTAGACGAGACACAGTGCATGAAAACAACTTGATGACCTTTCGGGGACAGGTATGTTTTTCTTGCAGCTGCGGTTAAAAGGTCTTGGCAAGATGAGCAGTGTGGCCCTCTTTTTGAGCTTCTGGTGCGTGGCAAGACCTCATGTTTAAAGTGAGGTCCTTGGGAGCACATGAAGAGGCTACTGTGAACTTATTGGTCCTACTGCAAGAAGCGTTCAGATGTCACTTGACTTGTAGGGGCACTCTGGTAAGGATTTAGATCATGGGATAAATTACAAAGAAGTTCAGAAGGAAAAGTGCATCAATGCTCAATTTTTCTTTTTTCTTTTTCTTTTTGGAATAATTAACATTATTTTCAGCAGTTACCATCTTAAGATCTGTTACTATCTAACTTGCTTTTTCATCTGACTGTTGTGGTGTGCAAAATTTTGTACATTGCTTTTGCTGCACTGCAACACTTTACAGATGTGGAAGATGTGAAATTTGTCATCAATTATGACTACCCAAACTCCTCTGAGGACTATATCCACCGAATTGGACGAACTGCCCGCAGCACCAAAACAGGCACAGCATACACATTTTTCACACCTAATAATATAAAACAAGTAAGCGACCTCATCTCTGTACTTCGTGAAGCTAATCAAGCAATCAATCCCAAATTGCTCCAGTTGGTTGAAGACAGAGGCTCAGGTAATTATGACTTACCTAACCCATTGATTCTTAATTGACTTTTGGCTTAAATATTTCAGAGCCTAAAATAGAGATTTTTGGTAATAGTGCTTGGCAAAGATACATTTTTAGTACTTTAATTGTACTATGTAAAGATGTGTTGAATCTGAACATGTTTGTATTTGTTGAGGGGAAGCTCCTGTTAATTTGCTTTTTCATTTTACAGGTCGTTCCAGAGGGGACCGCCGTGACAGATACTCTGCGGGTAAAAGAGGTGGATTTGGTTTTAGAGAAAGGGAAAACTTTGAAAGAACCTATGGTGCAGTGGGCAAGAGAGACTTTGGAGCAAAAGCACAGAATGGTGGCTTTGGTGCTCAAAGTTTTGGTAACGGAACTACCTTTGGTAACAGCTTTGGAGCAGCTGGCATGCAAGGTGGATTTAGGGCTGGCACTCCAGCCTATCAAAATGGCTACGACCAGCAGTATGGAAATAACATGGCAAACATGCACGGTGCAATGAACCAACAACAGTATGCATATCCTGCAACTGGTGGTACGCCAATGATAGGTTATCCAATGCCAGCAAATTATACCCAATAACTTAGTCTATTTAAATGTCTTGTTTTTCATAATTGCTCTTTATATTGTGTGTTGAGAAAAGATAGTTATTTAATATCTTATGGAACATGCAGAAAGGTCTGCAGTGCAGCAGTAACAATGGTGCACTTTTTCCGCTATTTAAGTTGAATATTCTCTACATTCCTTGAATGATTTTTAGTTTTTTGTACTAGAAAATGCAGACTGTGTTTTCACAAAGTAAATGTACAGTGATTTGAAATAACAGCAACTGGAGGCATCGCATGGCCTTCCAATAAAGGTATTTCAAAACAGATTTTTTTTTTTGTATTTGAGTGATTGCATTGGTCTAACCCAAAGCTAGTTAATGCTACAAAGGGCATATATTTGATGCAGTGGCTGTGAAATCTTTGGAAACAAAAGAAAGGAGAACTACCTGGATCTCTTTCAAGCCTTTTGAGACTGACTTAGCAAATCTCAGATGGGGATAAGCAGGAACTGATTTATTATGTCATTGGAAAATATTTCTTGCTTCTTTCCCTCAGCACTGTTTTGTGCAGCCACATGGGAAATAAACTGTTACTGGGCAAGTTGAACCTTCAATAAAGATAATTTTGGAGATTTATAACTGGGTTCCTGAATTTTGGGGAATAATTCAAAGGGATACTAAATATTCTCATGAAAACTTAAAACCTTTTAATAAAAGATGTCAGTAGTAAAGGTTTTACTATACTGTTGTTTCTTTTTGTCCCCAGACTTAAATTGCTCTCCTTGCAATATAAACCACCTAAATTCTTGACATGGGCAGATTACAGCTTCAGATACTTAAGGGCCTAAAATGGTTTTAGGAATTAGATACGTTCTAAATACAACCACAGGGCTGAACACTGTGCCAAACACATTTCTAGAGATTTTGGGCATGTTGACTCCTGTCTACCTTACCTTAGTCTGCAATTTTTGGCAATATTGCCTGTCTCCTAGGACTGACAAAAGTGACTGGCCCATGACCATCCAGTTGGTTTTGTGTTTAAAGCTAGGATGAGAACTCAAATCTCCCAGTCTACAGCCTTGACCATTAGCCCATGATGGATCTTAAGCTATTTTAGGCTTAAATATCTAATATGTCTAATAGGTTAAGAAATAAACTCATGCTTCAGGTAAATATAAATATTTGAGTTAATACGTTTCAACTTGTCCATAATGTGATTCTGTTGCGTGATAGAAATTTCCTCTGGCCTGTTGAGTCACTGATTGTGTCAACCCAAATCTTAATTTACATAGTAGGTTTCCAGATGTTCAAGGAGATAAATGAATTCTTAAAATAATATTGGCACGGGGACAAGAACCTAGTTATTTAAAATTGGCCTTAAGCATTCAAATAGTACTGAAGTATTTATTTTCACTGTTGAAACCTATAACCTTAAAATATGTATGCAGTATTTCAGGCTTCATGAACATGATACATCACACACTGAATTTTGCTAATTTTTTTTATTTATAATATAGTAGTCCTGTGCAGTGTTTATACTTTTTCCTGGTGGTTGAGAATGACCATTGTCTTGCAACTTTTTTATGTAGCCTGCATGTAGCTGGTTCTACATGGATATAAAATGTAGATTTTCCCCTCTACTGAGATAGGCTGTCTTTTTTTTCCTTGGATTTAACTGAAGATATTCTATTGCTATCTTGAATCTTAAGATAGAATACTAAGTATCTCCCAAATCTTTGCCCTTCAGAAACAGACAATATTGCCTTTTGGTTGAGTATATAATTAAATTTTACTCATTTGATTTCCAGCTACAATTACCTGTTTTCAAGAATGCAAAAAAACCATCCTATGAAATGTTTCCTGGTTTCTAGCTTGGTGCCTTAATCCCTAACCAAACTAATCCCTAACCAATCATTAATAAGATTTTAAATTTTTACATCTTAACTTTGTTAAATCTTTTTATCTGCATCACTGTAGTTTGGCTACTAATGAAATATTAGGGATATTGAGAAATCAGGCCTGTTAAATTCAACATATTTGCTAAAGTGAAGAGAGAACTACAGTTTAAAGTTATAATACATATACAGCAGTGATGTGCAATTGGTTTTGTGCTGTAAATCACCTTATCACAATAATCATGAGTACTGAGAATATAGCCAAGAGAGATTCTAAACAAGTTCAAATCAGATTGTACCCATTTACCTAAAAAGATACTTTGGATTAAAGCAACAAAATGGAAACAATGCAAACAAGATGGAGGAGGAATATATTAATCACTCTTATACAGATCCCAATTTTTGGCTGAAGTGGTTAAATCTGCAATAGTGGAGCAGCAATATAAAATGTTCCACATTAGTATATCTAGGCTGTGGTTTTAATTGGTGATGGAATTTAAAATACTGCAAATTGTAATAAATACAATCCGATTCTAAACCATTTTAAGGATTAATGGAGCGATTGAAGATGTGACAAACATTTTTATACAGGAATCCAGGAAAGGAAATGGCATTTGTGACAAGTCCCCACTCCATTACGGTTATTTCAATGTCATGGAGTCAAAAACAAATGACCAAATTTACTATCAATACAGTTTCTTGGCTGTTGTAGTTCCTGTGGATTCTGTTTTTACTGGCTGTTCTGTTCCCTGTTACAAATTGGAAGCAGCAGTTGGGGGAGATGTGCATAGCTCTACAATACAACACAATACAATACACAAAATACAATACAATACAATACAATACAATCAAAGGTTAAAATTGAGGATGGGGTTAAGTTTGAGGGAAAAGAGTAAGGATGCTGCACTGCACTTCCATCTCATTTATAATCATATATATAGTGCATGTTAGATTAAGGAGAGAGGCTTCCAGTCCCTGCAAGGCGCTCTCATAAAGGTATAATTAATGGTGGTTGTGAAACAATGGAAAAATTAGAACACTTAGGTCAACCTTCCCTAACCTGTTGTCTTCCATAATGTTTTGGATTCTTCCTCCCCCAAAGGCATGCCTACTGAGAATTCAGAGAATTGAGCAAATAGTCTTAACCTTAAAACCAGTGACTTCAAAAGTTACGTCTCAAAAGAGAGACTTATGTGACTGGTTTTCACACTTACGACCATTGCAACTTCTTCATGGCAACACTGGTGTGTTGTAGGAAGGGAACACCACCAAGACGGTGCCAAGACCAGGAAGACATAGCAAAACCTCATATCACAAGATCAACTCAGGAAGGGAAAAGCCCTAGGCATAGGAAGATGACCTTCCCAAAATAGAACACATAAGCATCAGGGCCATTTAAGAATTAAAGAAGACCCCGGAAAATGACACACACAAAGACAGGACATGCCAGGAAAGAAACTATCGAAAGAGCAGAATAAAACAAAAGGGATAACAGAAGATTAGCTGAGGAAAAGATTTAATCAATAGCCCCAGCAATCTGATAAGAGCCAAGCCGGGAGTTAGGGCTTAATTGATAACATGATCAGTTTAAGGCAAAAGAAAAAAAAATGAAAGCAGAAGGAAACAAAAGGACGCGAAATCAAATAACTAAGACACCACCCAATCTCAAGTAGGAAAGATTCAGAATAAGAAAACACAGGGCGATCCACGAACTCACATACAAAAGACAGACACACAAAAGTAACAAAAGAAACAATTTCCTTTGTACAGAAAAGTATAAAAAGATATGCTTTCCTTGTAACGATGTCAGCTCACCCAGGAACGCTGGTTCGTTCGCTTGCCGGATCTGTCTTCCTGAAATATAATAAAAAAGAATCCTGTTTTCACTCATCAATCGACTCATCGTGCCTGGGACGATTTCCCAGCCGGGAAATTCAAACCTTTTGGGGGAAACCTCTACTGAGATTCAACAGTGTATTTATGAGGAGTTGCACTGTCCTGGGGCAATGTGATCACCATTTGTAACCTTCCCAGGCGAAGTCCGTGGGGAAACCAGATTCACTTAATGACCACACAATTCACTTAACTATGGCAAAAAATATTGTAAAATGGGGCAATTTCACTTAACCGCCTTGCTTAAGGGAAATTTTGGGTTCAATTGTAGAAAGTCGAGGACTACCTATATTGCAATACATCTAGTTTTCGGAAAAGCCTCTTAACGACAGTCCTGCCATGTGCACTGCTGAAAATAATACAATTCTGGTGATAAAAAGTCTGAAGGCCAATCCAACATAAAATCCCCCTATGAAATACTCCTGGTTGTAATCTTTGCCACAAGGCTTCTCCTCAGTCAAAACAGATCAGCATCTGTTCGCTTCCTTTAAGCGTCTTGAATTAACTGGATGAGGGCATGGCGAATATCACTCAAATCTCTCACTAATTTGTGCTGACGGCTTTCACCCCGCCTCAAAAAACGAAGATTAAGAGCCCGGCCGAAAGCCGAAGGGAGATAAATCTCTAGCAGCCACCAAGGCGGCATGGCTAACAAGCGAAGGATGCCGGGAGTTGTAGTTCAGCATTGCCCGAAAGGCTCTGCGGTCCCGTCAGTGTTGCCAAACGCGTGAGGAACAGCGGTGACGCACCGGCGGCAACTCCCTCCCTCCCTCGAGTGCCCGGCCAAGCGGCGCATGCGCATTTCAATCAGTCCCCCCCCCTCGAGGAGGTTTCCTACATGTGGCTCGGGCGGTGCTGCCGGTGGGGCTGCTTGTGCCTTGCAAATCCCGGCCTTTCCATAACTCGCAGCGGCGGGCGCGGCTCCGGTGGCCCCGTATCCGGTAGGCGCCTCAGTTTTCTCCACAAGCGCTCTCGAAAGAGGCGGGGAGAGAGGCAGCCTGGAGCCCCGTGGGAGCAGCTCGACAGCCCGAAGCTGCTCGCGGGGAGCCGTGCATTGCCGTGGCGGCTTTTCCGGGGCTCCGGGGCCCAGTCGCGCTCCTGCAGCAGCAGCGCCGGCCATGCCAGCGAGGAGTGCGGCGAAGCAGCCTTGGCTGCTTGTCGGAGGCGGCGTTTCCTCCGTGGAGGTGGAGAAGAGGACAAGCAGACCTGGGCTTCTTACCTGCGAGGGGACCACCCGGCCTTCGGACCTCTGGGGGTGGCGCTGAAGAAGAACCTGGCCGCTCAGTGGTGGGAGGCGGTGGTGGTCTTTCGGGAACAAGTGCTGGGCGTGGAGGGCCCGGCTCGACTCGAGCCCGCTGCTGGCCAAGGGCCCCTGGGGGAGTCTCTGCGCCTGGTGCATCCGCGCACCGTCGGGGAGACCTTGCGGGAAGCCGGATCGGACGGAGAAGAGCCGCTCGCCGCCTTGCAGAAAATGCTAGCCCGGTCTGGGATGCTTCGGGACAACCTTCTTCACGGTAGGATGGGGCTTCTGTAGGTTGTTGTTTCTGATAGCAATAGCACTTAGACTTATATACCACTTCACAGTGCTTTACAGCCCTTTCTAAACGGTTTACAGAGTCAGCATATTGTCCCCAACAATCTGGCTCCTCATTTTACCGACCTCGGAAGGATGGAAGGCTGAGTCAACCTTGAGCCTGGTGAGAATCGATCTACCAAACTGCTGGCAGCCAGTGATCAGCAGAAGTAGCCTGCACTACTGCACTCTAACCATTGTGCCACAGCGGCTCTTAGCAATATGATGATGATGTGATGTTCGTCCATCATGTTCTAAGAGGACCTTGACATCTGACAGGTTGTGGGCTGTCCACAATGTGTCCGCAGGTGGCCTCTACAGGCACAAAATGTTCTACCACATGAGAATCGAACTGCAGCCGGCAGTCAACAGAAGTAGCCTGCAGTACTGCATTCTAACCACTGTGCCATCACGGCTCAATTGTGGTGGAAAAGGTCTGAAACGCGGGAGGTCAGAAGGGAAATTGGAATTGAGATGTGGACGTGATCTGCAGTAGATCACCAATAATGTCTCAGGATCAGGCATTCAGTGACAGCAGTTCTATATAAGGAAACCTACAAAATGGAAGTTCTTGTATTCATGAATCTGTAAACAGGCTGCACTCTGTTGACCAATTGTGTGTCAAAAAATGTTGGACTACTTGGGTTTTGGGCAGCAATGTCTATAAGGTAAAATAAGTGTAATGGCAGTGGGGGTGACCTTGGGAGACAGGAGGGGGGATTTTACTCTCCCTAGTTTTGGGGAGAGTAAAAAGGAGTAAAAAGGAGGAACAGGAGAGGTACTTTCACACTTGCAAGATTCTGTAACTATATAATAAAGGTTGTGTTAGTATTAGTGGTTGGCGCGACTTGTCTGCAGTGCCACAAAAGGTAGATGGTAGGTAATAAGGGTGCTGCTGCTTTTCCACATGAAAAGGAGGAATTTGCATTATAACGTAATTAAAAACGTTTTGCTATTTTGGTGTGTTTGTGGTTAATTAGTTGTTGCCTAATCCAGGACTCCTATGTTTTTATGATTATGTGGCTATTGTGTTCCTACGCTTGGTTTAAACTTTCATTTAACAGTACAGAGATGGTACTGTATTTATTAATCGAAAATGCAGATATGTTAAATGTTATGTCTGAAATTAAGTCATTATATGGTATATTCAAGCATTAGAATCATGGAATTGTATGAGACATTTACATCAGTGCATAGTATATTTACATGATATGATCATCCACAGACTGTTTCTGTTCTGGATAAATGAAATTATCCTGCAATATTGTAATGCATCAATTGTTAATATTTATTAATTTATGTTGATAGATGCTTTAGAGCATTATATTGATTGTCTGGAGTTGGTAAACCAGAGACTGCCTTTTGGAATTGCGCAAATAGGAGCATGTTTTCATCCAAATGACAAAAATCCTATGAGGTACAGTAATCCAGATTCCTAAATTCTTTTTTGTAGATATGTGCCCTTTTCTGGAAGAAAAACAACTTGTTTATTTGTTGACCTCTTCTTGGTATTCTTTAAAGAACAGGTGAAAGGACAATGGCGTCCCTTGTTTGGTACAGCTCTGCCAGAACAGCTGGACAGTGGTTTGGCTATTGGTTACGTCAGCGACTCCAGTGGTGGAGAAAGGTATTTAGAGAGATCTTACCTATATTAGATGTTAAAATTATCAAAATATTGAATGGTTCCTCTGAAAAAGCTGCTGTGAAGTTGAAAGCAGAATTGATGTTCTTACATTTAATTCATGCTGCTCACTGCTTTAAATGTTAATCTAATGGTAACTGAATTATTTTTCATCTGAGTAGTTCAGAAAATCAGCAACTACAAACCAAAAAATTCAATTTCAATAGATAACAGTCCAAAATTAATTTGGAATTTAAACAGAAAAATTTCAAATGATTTTTAAAAATACTTTTTCACAATTACTTTGGGGGATGTTAAGGTAAGTTTTTACAACTTGTTAGAATTAGGATAATTTTTATCCTAATTATCCTATAAATCCCATATCAGCAAAAATTAAAGTCAGTGTCTGTATAGTATGGCTCTGAGGTATACGTTGTTTCCCAACCAGATTTTTCTAAATTAATACCGTATGTACTTGCTTTCCAAAGTGAAACACATACAGTTTTCAGTTGTGTTGAGAATTAAAATAAATATCCATAGTCTTAATTTGGGTGTACCTGGGATATACTTAGTCTGTAAATCCCTGCATTTTTATATTTCTTTTTAATAGTTTGCCATAAACCCATCCAACTTCAGCAGTGTCGCTCACAATGAAGAAGGAAGAAGAGGAAACAATCTCTATTATAATTTTCCCTGGGGGAAAGAAACAATAGAAACTCTGCAGATGCTGGGAGACAATGAACTATTACAAATGTATCCAGGAAACGTATCAAGATTGTATGTAAGTTTTATTAAACTCTTTAGTGCTGTTGTTGTGTTAGCACCATCACTCCCCCCACCCCCCGTGTACCATCCGTTTGATATAATAATACGAGCGATATAGGTGATCATGCTGAAATGTGGGCACATTAACTGAATGCACATTTTGATGTTTCTTCTTCAGGGTCGAGATGGGCGAAAGCATGTTGTTCCTCATGTCCTCTCTCTGAATGGCAATTTGGACAGTGGAGTATTAGTGTACCTCTATGATAGCATGCAAGTGTCTGAAAATGGTTTGACCAAAAAGAAAGCTCTGCAGAGACAGGTGATTCATATTCCTAAATTGAATTAAATCAATGCAGTTGTAGCGTTAGATCAAAGCCGAGTGTAAGATTCTTCCTTTGCCATTGTATTCAGAAAATTTCCTTAATACTGTCTCCTATTTGAGTCTTTTATTTTATTTATTTTATTATTCATATTCTATGCCACCCACTCTCCGAGGACTCTGGGCGGCTTACACCAAAGACAGTATACTAAATAGCATATTGCCCCCAACAATCTGGGTCGTCCTCATTTTACCCACCTCGGAAGGATGGAAGGCTGAGTCAACCTTGAGCCGGTGAGATTTGATCCGCTGATCTGCTGAACTAGCAGTCAGCTGAAGTAGCTGCAGTACTGCACTCTAACCACTGCGCCACCTTGATTTGGAGAATTAAAGATTCCAATGCTGTAAATTTGTAAACTATAAATGTAGTTTGTGTTGCTTTCAGTGGGCTGGATATAGAAACTTTCCATATGAAAACTGTGTGATATTTGACCCTTTCCCATTTTCCCCATCTACTGTATGTGTCCCCCCCCCCCAAAATAATTCTAAAAGTTGAAGGCATGGAAGAAAAAAATCCTGGAAGTTGCAGAGGGACTAAGCAAGTGTCACCTTCATTTTTTCCAGCAGGAGTATTCTGAGAAAAAAGAAACTAGCTTTAAGAACCATCCTGCTCTGTAAATATTTGCAACTGTTATTTTTACATTATTTTCAAAAATGTTTTATTTCAGGTCCTTAAGCTTCATCCGTGTTTGGCACCCATCAAAGTAGCTTTGGATATGGGAAGGGGCCCAGCAGTAGAGCTGAGACAGGTGAGCTATCACAGCAAGATTTTTAAAATAGTTTTTATGTCTCTATTTTTTTTTTTTAAAAGCACTTTCCATCTAATTCTCTTGGCCAAGCTCTAATAAAAGATAAAAGCCCTTCTCCAAGAAAAAAAATATAGCCAGAATCTACGTTCAAGTGCTGGAGTATTTTCAGGAAAATATAGTGTAACAATAGGGCAGATTTAATTCTACATAAATTAAAGAAAACAACTTCATGTATATATGGCTTTTCTGTACCTATTGGTGGATCAAGGATTCTGCTGTGCAGAGGAGAAATATTTCTGATCCACCAACCAGTTACCCTGCCTGGCACTGAAGCTGATGTCTATGGAAGTTAGGTCTGCACTAGAAAAACTTTCACTACGAGCATGTTCCTTAGTACTGAGTCACAGGTCACAATTATGTGATGTGATTGTAGGAAAACTGTACAGAGAATCTCCATTCTGTTTTTATGTCACTCAAGAGTTGACCAGAGTTACAAAGATTGTTCTGTCAAGCTTCTGTACCAATTATCATGCTGCATTTGATCACATAGGGTTTAATTTGGGAGCATCTAAAATGGAAAACAAGTATCTAAAATAAATTGAATATCATTTTTATTATTAAAAACTAAATCTAAATAAATGGCTAGATTGCTTAGTTCTCTCTTAGTTCACTCGCAACAGCTGAAATTTCTGTGAATCTATTGTGATGAGCATTGAGCAGGATGATGGACCACATAATCTCTGAGGTCATTTCCAATTTTGTGATTCTGATTTTAACAGGCAGTGTAAGATTTTGATGCATTTTTTTAAATCTTCTGATTGCTTCTGGAAAACTTTTTACCCCTCTAACACCTTTGCAATCTTTTTGGCTTCTTGGCTACCAGGATTCAAATAGAGAATTGCTCTCTATAATTCTGTACAGTTATTAGTGTAGGTAAACCTATATTCAATATTAGAAGTGCATCATATTATACAGATATTACATCAGAACCCTGAATTGTAAGACAAAGTCTAATAAAATAGGACCCTTTTGTCATGAATAGGAGCTGAGAGCATCAAGCTCTTATTCCTAGCAATGCTAATAAATCTTAAGTAATTACAAAAAATAGTTTAGATCCTGAATTTTGCAAAAAATGTAGAACATTAAAAATAAAATGTATTGGAAGAAACGAACCAATGTTAGCACAGGGATTTTTTCTTTTCTCTTTCACCCATAAAGTATCATGTATTTATAAAGGATAATATTCGTAGCTCAGGGTTAAAATGAGGGGTCCTTGGTGCTCTCTGAGTTTGCTTGTTTTCTTGCAGAGGTTTCATTAGGGTAATGAAATGTCTGCAAGAAAACAGGCAAGCTCAGAGCACCAAGGACCCCTCGTATCATGTATTTAAATCTCCTTAGTGCCAGATAAAAACTTTTTTATCATTAGAGTTTTGTCTTTTCATTCAATAATTCAAGAAAGTGTTTTTTTTTCCCAAAGGTGTGCCAAGACTTGTTCAAGGAATTGTTAGAAAATGAGATTTCTGTTTGGCCTGGCTATCTTGAAACCATGCAATCTTCTTTGGAGCAGCTCTATACAAAGTAAGGAGGAAAAAGGGGGCATAATTCAGAATTTAATGTTGAGAGCTAAATGTTGGAAAATTTACAACATTGACAAAGTTGTTAAATTTGCTCGGAAGTCTTTTTGAGCAAACCAATTAACCTTAACATACAAACCCCCCCCCCCAAAACCTGCATTTATTTGCAAATTGAATTCCTTACAGTTTAGTGAGTTGACAGAATAAATAAGTAGTGTAATTGTGGTTTATTAGACCAGATTTATACAAAGTATTTCATGGTTTGGAGTGAAATGTAACTCCATCTACTGTTTCGGTCTTTTGAAAATTCAGGACTCCATTTGAAAAGCAAGCAATTATTTGTTAAAGTAATTGAAAAGTAATTTAGATGATTTAAATGGATCATATCTACTCTCTAATTCAGTGGTCACCAACCTTTGCGGCTTGGCAGTCCAGTGGGGGAGAGGGGAAGCGGGCTGCATGAGTGCAAGTTGAGCTGTGTGTGCATGCCGGTCTGCTGCTTGCGTGCCCGGTTCTGAATAGGCCACAGCGCAGTAATGGATCGCAGCCTTGCAGTTGGGGACCCTTGCTCTAATTGATTCTTGAAATATGCTTTCCTAATATACATGCCTGATACTGCTGCTGCTGTATACCCTTGAACAGTAACTCTTTGTTCTTATTCCTGTTGATAGGTATGATGAAATGGGTGTGCTTTTCACAATCCTGATCAGTGATGCCACACTAGAGAATGGGCTGGTACAATTGCGAAGCAGAGATACCACTTTGAAAGAAACAATGCATATATCTAGATTAAAGGACTTCTTAATCAAATATATGTCTGCAGCTAAAAATACTTGATTTTTTTTTTAATAAAGGCAATTTTGAACCTTTCTGAATGATGATACTTCTTTAGGTCAGAATATGTTTAGTCAAATATGTCTTCTCCAATATGTAGTTCTGTTTTCTGAGATACGCCTTTTTTCCATATGAGAAGGTAAAGCAGACAAAATATCACATGTATAGAACTAGTTACAACAGTGAGCTCATAATAGTACAGAACTATGTCTAACAAACAGAAATATGTGAACATTCCATTTTCAAGCTTAAGATCTTGGTTTTTTAAAAAAAAGGGTATTTCAAAGGTTCAATATTGTTTTTCTCTATAATTTGGGTTTAAATAGTAATTGGGATGGGTATGTTAGGGCATCTATCTGAAGAAGGATAATTTAAACCCATACTTAAATCAAATTGTTGTTTTTGCCCATTTTCAACAACAATATACATAAATGGCATTTCCAAAAGTTTGAAAGCATGCTAATATAAGAAGCTGCTGTCATATGCTTCGGTATCTGTCATATTGTTCTTTAATAAAAACAGAACCTCATCTTGGAGCCAAATTACCAAGGGACAATAAGTAATGCTGAACTTCTGAAGAACTGAACAGAAACGATCCAATCCGTTCTTGGTTGTTTTATCTCAACAGAACTGACATAAAATCAAACTTCTATAATGACATAAAATAAGGAGCATTAGCTTCTTTAAAATGTGACATTTTATAAGGAGGGAAGTACTTTCTAGAAATTCAGTATAAGTGAACAATTGGAAGAGACTATCTAGCTTGGAGGAACAAGTGGAAACTGCTTTATAAGACAGACTCAGTATCTTTATATAATTAATGATAGAAGCACTCAAAGTGAATGCAAAAAACTCCACTGATTTATAAGAGAGAGCATCTGAAAGGATTCCTCAGAAACCTGTTGGCTTTGCCTTCACAGCACCAGGTATAAGCAACTTTTATCCTCTGGTTATTTTGGGAGTTCAATTCAACTCAAAGCCTGTGTCCAGCCCTGTCTTCCCAGTGAAAGGTCTTATGTCCATGCAGACAACCAACTAACCATCTTTATTTAGTGAGCAGATAAGTGAACGCTGTGAGTAGGGCAGGTAGCTTAATTTCCCATAGGAAAATTCTGATGGAGGAGAGAAAAAGAAGGTTAATGAGCTGGCAAAAGAAGACTGCCTTGAAAATTCTGAGAAGTACTTGGATGGAGAATGTATGGTGGTGACGTTCTAGAGTCTAGTCAGTGGCTGTTGAAGATTTGTTTTAGTAAAGTGTAATGCTGAACAGTAAATGGATAGGACATGTTTATCTTGGTGAGAGCTTGTTCCAGGGCAATTCAGAAGAACATTGGAAGAGAACTGCTATGTGAGTTCCAGAATAAGACTCATCAAAGGTGAACAGGAAGATCTTGCCTGGTTTTCACAGATGATTCCCCTGACAGAAGATAAGGTCTTCTACCAGTCAGAGCCTAGGAAGGAAGCCTGTACCAGTCTAAGAAAGTCTGACTCGATATTTAGATATTCTTGCCTTAGTTCCCATCATGGCATTCTTCTGTCTTTTTGTCTTTGTCTTTTATTAGATTTATATACCGCCCTACTCCCGAAGGACTTAGGGCGGTGAACAGGCACAAAATAAAATACATAAATACAAAAGTTAAAAGATATAATTAAAACCAGATTAAATAATTTAGCCCAAGACAATTAAAAATCCCAAAATTTAAACAAATTAAAATTTCGATGTAAAAGAATTTTAAAATGGGAGAAAATTAGGCCAGGCCGGCTTGCTGGAATAGGAGAATCTTAAGAGCACGGCGGAAAGTGCGTAGATCCGGGATCCTCCGTATCTGGGGGGAGCTCGTTCCAGATAGTGGGTGCCCCCACAGAGAAGGCCCTCCCCCTGGAGGCTGCCAGTGGACCTTGTTTAGCTGATGGCACCCGGAGGAGCTCCTCTCTATGAGAGCGTACCGGCCGGTGGGAGACTGCTTGTGGTAGTAGGCAGTCCCGTAAATAACCAGGTCCTAAGCCATGGAGCGCTCTAAAGGTGGTAACCAGAACCTTGAAGCGTACCCGGAAGACCACCGGGAGCCAGTGCAGCTCGCGCAGGAGAGGTGTCACACGGGAGCGCCATGTTGCTCCCATAACCACCCGCGAGGCCGCACTCTGCGCCAGTTGGAGCCTCCGGGTGCTCCTCAAGGGGAGCCCCATGTTCTGTGACTTGACCATTCCAAAAATAGAGCTGAATTTTATATAGCTTGCACATTTTTGTCATTTTTCATCTTCTTTCTCTTAACTCTTACTGTAATCTTGAAAATGAACTAGAATGGTTCAAAACATGTTTGCCACCAACATTTTTTGGCATGGTGAAAAATGAGATTCTGGGGACTGCATCAATGTTCAGATACTTATTCTGATGTTGGATTTCCTGCTGTGTTGTACAGACAAAAAATGATAAAAATAATATGGAATTTAAGAATAATTGAAACATTCATCCTTGTCATATAAAGGAATCACTCTTTATTTACAGATGACTTCTGCATAGGTTACGGTATTGTCTTCACTGTCATTCACTAGAATAGAACCATAAATTTAAAAAATGTTACCATACTGAGGGGAGACTCCCAAAAATAACTCTTAAAACTAGATAATAAAATAACTTAGATCTACAGTATGCTTGCTGGTAGAAGATTGTGACAAATTGCTGTCATTATACCTGGATAAGTCAGCTATAAAGCTGATACCTGTCCAGTCAGAAAACTGATAGGTGCCTATCCATTGCACTGTAAAAGTAGTGTAATTTTCACTTGGACATGCTGATGATTCAGGCCTACCTCTCCTAGCAGAGTTTGTGTCTGCAGCTGTACTGAACTGGTATTTTGAAGTCTCACTGAAATCAATGGCACTCACTTCTGAGTAAATAGAATGACCTCGCAACATTTCAGAAATAGACCTCACTTTCAACCAATAATGGTTGTCGAGCAACGGCAAGGAACCAGTAACTTTTCAGACAATGCTGAATTACAACTTACTGACTTTCCCACTATTGGCTATTCTAGCTATGGCTACCGTGAGTTGCAAGTTTTCCATCCAATTCTAGGGAACTGCAGATAATTTTTATTTTAGTTTGTGCTCTGCATTTTAATTAAATTGCTTAACACCCAAGTGATTTATCTCATGTATATCCTGTTGAAATGGCAAGGAGCTCTCTTGCTCTGATGTAGACTTTTTCATTTTCTTTTTTAGGAAGCAATTATATGCTCCCATTGAGATAGGCAGCGCTACCTAATGTTACTGCAATTATTGGCTAGTTTCACTGGCCCAAATGTATGTAGTTGGTCATCCATAGACCAATCTCCAACCCTATTAGCCTTCCATAAAGTTCTAAAAACCTGCCCATGCCACTGAGCCTGGGGCACTACATGCCTCCTAGCTATATTGTTAACAAGCCAGATATTTTGCTTTACTATCCACTTCAAATTAGACGTTTTAATGTTTTTTACAGTTCTAATGTTTTTTACTGTTTTCATTGTTTTAATGTTTTATACATTTTAATTGTAATATACGTTCTGAATTGTGAGCTGCCCAGAGTCATTTGCTGAGATGTGTGGCTGTAGAAATCAAACAAATAAACAACTTACACACACACACACAAATGCTCACATAACTAGAATGCTTTTGATCCAAAAAATTACCGTATCTGTCATCTGTCTTGGTTTTCATTTTCAAATTGCAATATTCAGTTATTTCATAATCTAAATGATAATGCAAGAAAGAAATTGGGTACTGTTATAATAGCAAGGGCAATGAATTAAGTGACATTTCTTTGAAAGAAGAATTCAAACATATAAATTAGGATATGCAAAATGGTTCAAACCTGAAACGATCCGAGTTCAAAATTATTCATGCTTGAAACAAAACACATTTTGTGAATTTTGGTTTGAGTATGAAATAATGCAGGCTGGTTTCATGTTCAAGCATGAAATACAATACAGCTGTTTGAAAAGGAGTAGTTGCCTCTGTTGTTTTGATGATAGGTTTGGAAGCCGCCCTGGGTCTTCGGAGAGGGGCGGCATATAAATTGAATGAATGAATGAATGAATGAATGAATGAATAAATAAATAAATAAATAAATAAATAAATAAATAAATAAATAAATAAATGTTGTTTTATCTCTTGCAGTTGGAATGTTTTATTAAATTTTCCTCTCTGGGTGGTACAGCAGGTAGTTAGGCCCTTGTGTTATGGGATTAGACTGGGTGGAAGTGGCCTAGAGACGGAGTTTGGGAGCGAAGTAGCCAGGCATTTAAGGAATACGTAGTGCTGTGAGAGAACTGTTCTAGAGCTGCCTGTTCTCCCATTCGTCACTTCACTGCATAACTGCCTAGAACACCGCAGTGTGTATCCATGCTCGCTAGGGAATTCTGGGAGCTGAAGTCCACATATCTTAAAGTTGGCAAGTTTGAAAAACACTGGCCTAGAAGGTAAATCACTGCTTGTTTTTTTCTTCATTTGTGTACCCATTGTAAATACAAAAAGTATTAATACAGGGTTGAGTTGATTGTGGAGCTTTGAGAGTACCTTTAAGGACTCCCTGCGTTTGTAGATGCATCCTGAGTCTCATCATCAATGGGACCCACACTGGTTTAGCAAGCAACCCACACAGGATCTTCTTCTCCTAAACGTTTTCTATATACTGTACAGTACATGGTTTGTTTTGCTTTGGTTGGTTGCTTGAATGCTGTGTCTTTTGGAGTTTTTGGAAAAACCAAAAAGACTTAACACTGTTCGGTTAGCTTATTGAACATTTGATGTTTATCATTGCACTTTGTACATATTCATATGCCCTTTATTTGTGCAGGCATCGGGGTGCATTTAAAAATGTAAATGACTCTGTTGATTGGCCTGCTAAATGTAGGCTTATAATAGCACTATGATCATGATCTACAGACAGGGGTGGATTTTGTTGGAAAGGCATGTTTTATATTGTTTATAATGATTTTGTATTATGTTGTTTGGTTATTATAGCTGGTTCATATAATTTGAGAAGGCGACAGCTTGCAGGAGAGTACGCTGTGGTGAACTCAACCAATTATATTTTAGTTATAAACAAGGTTAAGAAAAAGGCCACTTTGCATATTGTCTGACAGAGTCTTTGCTTTTGACACTTTAGTTTGAACTAAAACAAGATTATTACTGGTTGGGTTCACATAACATGCTTAGTTATGTTTTGTTTTATTCAAGTTTTGCTGAACGAGACATGGTGGCCTGGTGCACAAATAATTCTAAACTATAAAGGTATAGAAAAGGTAAAGTTTTCCTCTGTCCAGTAGTGTCAGACTCTATGGGTTGGTGCTCACCTCTGTTTCTTAACCAAGAGAGCCAACATTGTCCAAAGAAGCTTCCATAATCATGTGGCCAGCATGACTACACGCCAAAGTGCACAGAACACTGTTACCTTCTCGCCAAAGTAGTACCTATTCATCTGCTCGTATTTGCATGCTTTCTAAACTATAAAAACATTTTTACAATGACAGAGGCTAGGCTTGTATATCGCACTGAACTAGAAACAAACTACCTTCTAGTTTAGCAAGATGCATCAATCCATATATCTAGAATCCATAACTTTCAGGCTAAGAAAGAAAACCCAGAGAAGAGATATTCCTGCTCCTTGTATCCCTCTAATCAGCTTAACAGTTCCCTGTGGAGGTATTTCTTTGATTCTCTCGCAGTTCTCTTAGGTCTCAGCTGGTGACTCTTCAGAGGGCAGTTGAAATTTAAGAAAGAACAGCCTGCTGGTAATCCTACAAGTGATCCTGCTTGTATTGATTCAAAAGTAGTGGTGCCCTTACCATTCTATTCCCACTTACAAATTATAGGCACCCCCAACCTTAAGGCAAAATTTGCAAGTTGTTGCAAATGCCAAAACTAAAGCAAAGGTGTTTAGCAAGAGCGGTAATAATTGTACAGTAAGTATAATTGTAAGAGAAATAATAGCACTATGGAACAAGTGAAGGAGTTCAAACCTTTGGGGGCTATCTTCCTTAATATGGAAGAATCAACCAAAATATGTCACTGTTGAAGACCAAAGATTCCCAATGTAATCACTCAAATTGCTAACTTTAGAGTTTTGTCCCCGAACCAGGAAATCCTTTTGCTTTATGGCACATTGTCCTGTATGTGTAAGAAGATTTAGACTAAATTTATAAAAGCAACTGTTCTCTGATATTCTGTATGGACTTGCACAGAAAAGTGTTTCTTTTGGCTGGACTTTATGCCATTGATAGTTTTACAGGGCAGGTATACAGGTAGTCCTTGACTTATGACCACAATTGAGCCCAACATTTCTGTTGTTAAGTGAGACGTGTATTGTGATTTTTGCCCCTTTTTATGACCTTTCTTGCCATAAATGTTAAGTGAACCACTGAAGATGTTAAGTTAGTAACACAGCTGTTAAGTGAATCTGGTTTCCCCATTGACATTGCTTGCCAGAAGGTCGCAAAAGGGGATCACAATGGGATGCTGCAACCGTCATAAATATGAACCCATTGCCAAGCATCTGAATTTTGATTACATGACTACAGGGATGTTGCAATGTTGTAAGTGTGAAAAAGGGTCATAAACCCCCTTTTCAGCATGGTTGTAACCTTGAGCAGTCAGTAAATGAACTGTTGTAAGTCGAGGACTACCTGTACAGTAACAAGATCCCCTACAACAGTGGTTCTCAACCTTTCTAATGCCGCGACTCTTTAATACAGTTCCTCATGTTGTGGTGACCCCCAACCATAAAATTATTCCTAAAACCATTGAAAATATGTTTTTTCCGATGGTCTTAGGTGACCCCTGTGAAAGGGTAATTCGACCCCCAAAGGGGTCGCGACCCACAGGTTGAGAACCACTGCCCTACAAGATTGTCTACCCCTGATCAGAAGGATCAGTTGAGCCTTTGTGGCTCACTGCTCTGTGGACCTAGGATGTATTTATAAAATCTGTGTCCCCTATTCCATGGCAAGTGTATTCATAAATAAGTTAAATCTAATCAATAATATTCTTGCACTTGGAAACTGTTTTTTTCTCTTCTAAGTGCACGTTGGAGAAATTGAACGAAGTACATGGAAGGTTCTCTTACCCATACAATATTCATTGTCAAGTTGGTTCTCTCCTGGAAGAAAAGCATAGGCCCAAAGTTAAGTCACTGTAGCCTCTCAGTTCAATTCTTGCTTCAACAAACACATGAGAAATTGTCTCTTGGGGTTAAACTTCAGTCTAATGTCCAGAAAGATGGAAGGCTGCTTCCCCTTATTATAAGGATGGCATTTGCGGAAGTGGATTAATCCTAGCCAGCTATTTCTCTTATATTTGTTCTGATTTGCATCAAAAAGTATTTTAAAACTACTAGAGACCATTTCACTGATACTACTATTGGTGGCGCCATCTTGAGGCTAACCTAACCCCCACAGCACTGTCTTATGCGTAAAAAATACCCCTGTAGTAGAGCAGAATTGCCATTATCCTTCTCATCTTCCCATCTTTTCTACTACCTTCTCTTATTGATATCTTATGATTTATGATCTATGACTTATCACTTTGGGGTTTGTATGTACACTGAGAACTTATGCACTGAAGACAAATTCCTTGTCCAATCACACTTAGTCAATAAAGAATATTCCTATTCCTATAGATATTTTTTTGGAGCAAAGCTTAAGATCATTGATGTCTCTGCAAGACAGGTGCACCATCAGCTACCTAAAAGATTGCTTCTATCATCAAAGAGTTAGGACGAGGCTGTTTTAAATGCTCAAAAATATTTCCTCCTTCTTATTCATATACAAGAAATACATTTTATGACAATGCTAAAATATTGACAGTTACCAGTATCATCATATGCAGTGTAAATATTAGCTGATTTCAGTTTCCCTGCAAAAAAACAAAAAAGAAAAGAAAAAAATTTAGTCGTAGAAACAACGGGCTCAAGTAAACAATGATTTTTTTCCCTTTGTAGTAAAACTACATTCTTCATGTTAGATTACTGTAATGTGGCCTGCTTGGGACTGCCCTTGAAGATCATCCAGAAGTTGCAATTGATCCAGAACGCAGCAGCACAGGTAATCATGGGCATATTGTTTAAGGTGTTGGTGATCACCTACGAAGCCTCATGTGGCACAAGACTGATGTTTGTGAAACCACCTGTCTCCAGCTGTATTGTCCCATCCCAGATGCTATTCTAAGCTGGAATGTTCCAAGTCCTCTCTTTAAATCAAGGTCATCTGTTGTTAGCTCATGGGGTGTAATACATTTGCAAGTATTATGCTCTATTCTCTAAATTTGTAGGATACCAAAGAGTTCTGACAAAAGGAATGTAATTATAAACTATGCCCAGCCAATACTCACTTGCCTTACACCAAGGAAGGATCAATAGTCGAATTGTCACAACTGCTGCAATCAATAGTAGCAGGAGAATGAGAGGAGGCACAATGTAAACAGCTAGATTATTATTTTCTGCTGCTAGAAGAAGAAAAAAATCATATTAATGAGTATCTTTCATTAAGTATGATGACATTTTAAATAAACTAAACAGCAATGCCTTGGATCCTAAACTTGATATTCCATCAATTGCTGCTTATTTAGTTTAGTTTGGTGTAGTGGTCATGGCATCGGGCTAGAAACCAGGAGATGATGAGTTTTAATTCCTAAGCACGAAGCCAGCTGGGTGAGAATGGGCCAGTCACTCTCTCTCAGGCCTAGGAAAGAGGCAATGGCAAACCACTACTGAAAAACCTTGCTAAAAAAACTGCAGGGACATGTCCAGATAGTTGCTGAGAATTGGACATAATTAAACAGAATCATCATCATCTTCATCATCATCATCACCATCATCCATGGACAGCAGCAATTTCCATCAATTTTCTCTTCTGTCTGAAGACTTTTCCCTCCTTGCTGTCCCCAAGTACTGTAAATGCTCAACTCTCAGGAGCAAGATTTAAAGAGATATGGGGTGCAGACAAAGGGGGGCAGTCTATCCAGCAAAACTCCCACCAATCTAGCCCAACTAAGAGAGAGCAAATTCCTGAACCTAATCAAAACTCTTGCTGTATTCATAAAAGGATCAAAATAAGTGGCTGGGCAAACTTATTATACTAAATCTTGACCTGTTTTAATACCGGTATAGTACACTGTAAATCAAGATTTAGAACGGGGCTTCCGGTTGGCACCGCCAGTGTCGTGGACGGTCTTTTTGGACCGCCAGTCCCGCGATTCCATTGGAGCCGTTCTGACAGCTGTCAGACGGCTTAAAAACCTCTCCTTTGGGAGAAGAAGGAGAGGAGAGCCGGTGGGCGTGGGTAGAGCTCCCCGGAAGCCCCTGGAGCAATTCCAGGGGCTTGGAGGGTGAGAGCTCCCCGCTCAGCCCACTGAAGCTCCGGATCTGTGGTGACTCTGTTTAAATGGAGCCAGACGCCGGCGACTGACTCTGCTGTCAAGAAGAAGATTAACTGATTTCAAAAAGCAGACAGAACGGAAGCAGGAGAACAAGCTTTTGCAAGTATATGCTTAACTCCTGGGATACATTGTTTCTACTTGATTTTGCTGAGCTGGAGGTGGAAATGGCGTCTTCGTTGTGGGTGTGAAAGTGAAAGTTGGAAATGAAAGTGCTTGTTAACAGATTTGTGCTCAGAGACTGGATTTAAACTGCTGGGATTTGAGAGCTGGGTGTAGAAAAGACTACCTTGCTTGATAAATTACAAATAAATCTGAGAAAGTTGTTTAAGAAATTTTATGGCTGTGAAAAGAAATTTTTTTAAAAAATAATATGGCTTCCAAGCAAGGAGTTTCTGAAAGTGGTGGAGGCTCTCTAATGGCATCAGAAATGACACAGAGAACTGAATCACAGAGCCAGGAGGATTTTTTTAGAGACCTTACAGAATTTATAAAGGAAGCCATGAATAACCAAATTGTAATTATTAATAACCTAACAGCAATCATAGAACAAAAATTTATAGAACCGGTGGAGGATATAAAAGCAACTGAGGATGTTTTTGAAGGAAAGCACAATGACAATGTAGAAGACATTTTGACCAAAACAGAGAAGCTGGAACTGACTGGCTCTCAAGAATCTTCAAACTTTCTTCCTGCCCTTTTGGAATTAACTGACAGAACTTTTCAAAAATATAATTTGGAGCAGAAAGAAGAAGAAACTGACCAGCCCTACAAGGTTTCGGCGGATAAAGAAGATTTGGCAGAGGCTTTCACACAATTAATTGAAATGCAACAACTGGACTTTTCTTTGCAAACTGATCGAGTTAATTCTTCGTTCTATGAACTGACTGATTATATAAGCAAGAAGGGTCGATATGGGGGCTCTAAATCAGAGGAAATGGTTCCAAGAAAGGGACAAGTTTTAAACATACATCAACCCCCAGTTAAAACTCAAAACCTCGTCAAAATAAAAGTAGGAGGGAGGAAGAAAGACTGGAAAAAATACAGAAAGAAAGGAAGAATGGAAGATTAACTTTCTCTGGTCTAACGATTGATGTATTAATGATTAATTATAATGATTAAGTAAATGAATTAAGAGTTCAATTAATGATTAATTAAGGTTTAATTATTGTTGTATTAAGATTTTTAAAAATATTTGAATTTTGAGAACAAAAGTAGGAGGAAGAGTAACATGATTAAGTAAATGAACTAAGAATATCTTACAGATGTATTACGAGATTTTTAGGCTTTGAATGATCTATTAGTGTTTGTTAATGGTTTTTAAAAACTCTTAGGGCTAAAGGATTATATGTTATTCTGAGTTTAAAGGGAGGTTGATGAATAATCTGTAGAAGGGGAGTTAAGGGGTCTAGGGAGTTTTAATGTCTTGTATTAACTTAGCATATTTTAGCATATGTTTGGTAAAATTTATACCCTGTTTTTCTTCTGGGAAGTCGGGGGAGGGGGGAGGGAAGGGGGGGTTGAAGGTTGGGTTAACAAATGTTTAAATAGATAAGTGAAAATGTTATTTGTTTGAATTTAAAAAATAATAAAAACTTTTTGTTTAAAAAAAAGAAAAGATTTAGAACCATACTGTCTCAGTATGGATTCCATTAAGCTGAAATAAAAAAATACATGGTGGCTTAATGCAGAAATTTTCAAACGTTGTGATACTATGACCCTTTAATAGTATACAGAATCTGTGCAACCTCATAAATAAATCAATTTATTTCACTAGGATTAGATTCAAACAAAAAAATAAACATACCAATGACTTATAATGATTCATAATCTAGAAAATAAAATAAATTGAGTTTAGCAGGAAGGAAGAATCTGGGTCCTTGTTTTCTTTCTTTTCTGGCATTTACCAAGTAGAATTCTACAAAGTAGTGTTTTTCTAACAGAAAAATGTGAGGACTCTATTAATGTTCCTTATAGTTATGTGTAAGAGTCATTGAGATAAAAGATAAATACAGGCAGAGACTGACCTTAACATTGATTTTTTGATAAAGTAAGAACTAGGTAATATAATTGGTTTGGTTACTATTATCCCCTCACTTCTTTATTGTGTATTATTATTTTCACTCAGTAAAATCACGAAGAAAAAAAAGCTAGAAATGGGTATTTCCTTTGTCTAGGTTGCTACGAGTACCAGACTAAACACGGTCTTTCCTTTTTGGAATATGATTTCTAAAACTAACACAGAAATCAACAACAATCATTGTTTAGTATAAAGCATAAATATTTAAATTGTGGTTAGCAGTTGGGGCAAAAATGGATGGAACAGAGAGGATTCTGTTCTGTTCTGTTCTAGAAAGTTGTTTTTTAAAAAATCTATACTCACTGTTTTCTTATATTTTAATGATATATATTATTGTCCATAGAAGAGAATATTTATGGCTCTCTGAACTGTGAAGTCCTTCGTGCTGTCTGAGTTTGGTTGTTTTCTTGCAGATGTTTCATTACAACTATCATCATATAATAGATTTCTGACAGGTAGGCCATAGTCAGTAAGGATGGGATCTCACCATTCCTCTACTCTGATACTAAGCACAGGAGCCCCCCAGGGTTGTGTGCTAAGCCCTTTCCTTTATTCCTTGTACACGCATGACTGCACCCCACTGTATAACACCAACGCAATTATTAAATTTGCGGGTGACACAACAGTGGTGGGGCTCATTAATAAGAACAATGAGTCTGCTTACAGGAACGAAGTACAAGGGCTGACATTGTTGTGTACTGAAAATAATCTCACACTTAACACCACAAAAACTAAAGAACTTATCATTGACTTCAGGAGGAAGAAAGATGTATATCTACCACTGTACATAAATGGTGAGGTGGAGAGGGTAGGTAGTTTTAAATTTCTGAGCACTTATATCTCGGAGGACTTCTCATGGACTATGAATGCTAACATGCTTGTGAAGAAGGCACAGAAGAGGCTGTACTTCCTGAGAATGCTCAGGAAGATAAATCTATCTCAGCATCTACTTCTGTCCTACTATCGCAGCAGCATTGAGAGTGTCCTGACATACAGCATTCTTGCATGGTATGGGAGCAGCTCTGTAGCCGGCAAAAAAGCTCTACAGAGAATCATTAAAACTGCCCAGAATATTATCAGACTCCAGCTATCAGCCCTGGACAACATCTTCGAATCTCACTGTTTGAGGAAGTTGCATACATTCTCAGAGACTCTTCCCATCCTGCTTACAATCTTTTTGGACTGTTGCCTTCTGGCAGAAGATACAGAACAATTAAAACTCATGAGGTTTAGGAGTGGGGAATTGGGGTGGGCGGGAGTGTGTTTGGGGATTGTGTGTGTGGGACCTGGTCTTTGGGTGTCAAGTAAATTTCGTTCTATGTGTATACTGTGTATACACATACAATGATAATAAAGTTTATTTATTTATTTTATTGGGTAATGAAATGTCTGCAAGAAAACAACCAAGGTCAAAGAGCATGAAGGAGCCTATAAATATTATTATATTATGTTGCATTTTTCATTGTTATTCTTTTTCTTGATTTCTTTCTTTCATATTCTACTATTTTAACAATAAAGTATCTATTATCATTTTTTTAAAAAACACTACCTCTCCTTCAAATCTGATTTCTTGCTAGACTAGGAACAGAAAATCTGAAATACCCTAGACCTTGCTAAATTATAGCTTTAGTATTCGTCTTCACTGGACAATCTTTTTATCTTCTCCGGACTCTCTTCACTTGGCTAGGAAATACTCCCAGTACTGTTATATTTCATTCCCTATGCCTTTTTCATATATTTTCCTATTTATGGAGCAAATGCAGTCTAGAGCCTTTGTATATCTATAATGACAGAGATACTAATCAGGTGGAATTCGAAGGACTTAAAGATTCCTCAATTTCTTTGGGAATTAGTATCACAAGCACAAAAAAACACCTTAAAACAAAAAAGCACCCCAAAAGCTACCCCTAAAAGCACACTGGAAGCTTAATAAGGTTTTCCTATTGGAAAATACATGTACCTCTTAGTGTAAAGTTGAAACCTGGGCTATATGTTGGTGCCATATTTCTGTTCGGGTAGTCAGCTTTGCATTTATATGGACCCAGTTGACTGTTGGAATGGATTGTGGTGTTAAATACAACTTTTTGTTCCTTCATGCTCTGTACTGCAGGACCTTGCACTTTTCCTTTGTTTAAAAATAAGGTGTAATTAATTGGCAGACAATTTGTCTCCCAGTAGCACACCAATGTCACTTTTGCTCCGATGGTGATTTCTGGTGTGAGACTGTCGATTTTGATACCCTTCACAATCTTTGAGCAAGAGGCATTATGCTGAGGCGATTCTGTAATAAAAATTGAACATTGATTATCAAACGATTTATTCTGTATTAACTTCAGTGGCACTGACTCTTCAGCACATCCTCATAAGTTCCTGGCTGCAAAGGGAAGCAGTATAAATTGAGAAATACAAATCCCCTGTCTGCCCTATTTGTAGCCCATTGTGTCTACTGGTTATCCAAGATAGTTGTCTTCTGAACCCACCTGCTGTCTCTGCTGATGGGATGTAATGAGCTAGGAGCTTGGCTTTGCTATCCTCCCATGAAAATCTACTAATAGACTTTTCTGTTAACAGCACAAAAAAATGGTTTCATTAGTGTTATTGCTACCACTTTATTTTAGCTGAACTTAGGCCAAGGAACTTTTCTGCAGCTACTGGATAAACAAACAAAAAAGAAAAAAAAACCACAATCCATATAGAAACAAATCCATAATCCCGGGATAAACAACAATAATTAAAGCCCCCTGAAAAAAATGTTTAAATACTTGTTGTTTTGCTACCAAATGAGATTTGTTGTGTAGTTTTCATTTTTGAATGATTTCTGGAAGTTGGCCTTTCTGCTTTCCATTCCAAATATTCTCCTTTTCCAAAAGAATATGGACTTGTGTTGGAAAATTTTAAAAATACAACTGGATTTCTGTACTTCATGGAAAGGAAAATCCATCTGATAAGCAGTTTTAATTTCCAGCTCTATTCCAACTGCTCTTTTAAAAAAAAACTCTCACCATATTTTTTTTCTATAAAGACTACTGAAGATGGATGTTGCTCATTATTGTAAGGAATTTTTTAAAAATTCTTTCTCCGATGCAGACCCTGTAAACAGATCATTGCTTTCAGCAATGCTTCAACATCTATGATGTTCATCATCAGAATTTTCAATAATGGAGATTTGTTTTTTGTGTGAAGAAATCACCAACATGTTTAGCTCTGAAATTTTCTGATCTAGAGCTGTGGCCCCTAACCTTTTGGGCACCAGGGACTGTTTCTGTGGAGAGAGGCTTTTCTGTGGACTGAAGTGGGTGTGGTTTTGTGTGCTGCCTGCATCCTGTGTATGGGGCTTCGCTTGTTTATGTGGCCTGGTAGCTGGCATGTCGTGGCCCAATGCCAGTCCACAGATTGGAGATTGGGGACCCCTTATCTAGAGAATCTAGAGAATCTTTTATCTCTAGGAGCTCTGTTTCTCTTCACCTACTGCTTTTTCATCTGCATACATTTCATTGCTGTCAAAGATAATAAATCATGAGCAACAGCAACTAGAATAATACACTCCATTAACTTACTTTGTGGGTAGTTTATCTTTTTTGTCAGAAAAAAACAACATCTGGATGCTTTTGGCTGTTCCTCAACACTAACCTCAGCTTTGAGAAACTTTTTATATCAAAGGCAATAGAAGGTTTCTGTGATTCCTGCTTTCCCTGTTTTTTGTCAATGGACACATATGTTATCGCAAGGCAGTGATGTAGATGATAGAATTTTCACAGAACACATAAGCAACAGAGCACTCCAAAGATGAACAGGTAGCCTCTTACATTGTTGGAGGTTTAAGATGTAAATAAAAGTGTCTCCATACCAAACTGGAAATCTAGGATTTCTAAAGTTTGAATGGTAGCCATTAGTTCATTTTCCTCATCATGGCCCCCAGTCTTATTTTTTAAGCAGCTTGTATGTTGATGTGTGTTGATATAAATTTCATTCAAGTGGCTCCCACTAGATTTTACATGCACATTGAGCTGTATATGTGTTGATGGTCTTTGTAAAATCTACTTGGTGCTGTATATGGAGCTGCCCTTGAAGAGTTTTTGTAAACTTCACCTGGTGCAAAATGCAAGTGTGTGTGTGTGTATGGGGTAGAATACATGTTACACCACTATTTTGCAAACTGAACTGGTTACCAGTCTCTTTCCAGATCCAATTGAAAGTGCCTTTAACACCTTTCATGGCATAGGACTCGGTTACTTGAAGGATCCTTCCATTCCCTACCAGTCAGTTAGAAATGAAGAAGCTTCTTAGATGAAAAGCAAAATGGTTTCAAAGAAAACACCAAGAAAGTCCAGTGCCTTTTGGAAAAAACACCTGTGGGACAACCATGATCTGGATGGTTGAGAATCTCTATAGACATCAATTTTAACTATATGTCATCATAGCTTTTTAGTGTATACTAGATACAATAGGATCTAGTATTTACTCAAAGGGAGTATTTGAACATCATGAGTATTCTGATCAATGACCATAATAAGGTTTTGCTATTATCATAATATAAAAATACAGATATTGTAATCTTGGCTTTATGGGTGGGTTCATACATCATGCAGAACCATTGTTTGTTCATTGTGGCTTGTTGTGTTACTGCTGATAGGTGATTTACAGTTAATATTGTGAATTGTAGTATTGAAAATAAATACAGGTAGTACTTGACTTAGAACACATTTTTTAGTGACTGTTTGAACTTACAAAAGCACTGAAAAAACTGACTTATGACCATTTTTATGACCGTTGCAGCATCCCCATGATTACGTGATCGGAATTCAGACGCTTGGCAACTGATTCATATTTATGACCTTTGCTGTGTCCTGGAGTCATGTGATCACCTTTTGCGACCATCTGACAAGCAAAGTCAATGGGGAAGCCAGATTCACTTAATAACTGTGTCACTAACTTAACAACTGCAATGATTCACTTGACAACCATGGCAAGAAAGATCATAAAATAGGACAAAACTCACTTAACAAATATCTCACTTGGCAACATAAATGTTGGGCTCAATTGTAATCATAACTAGAGGACTACCTGTAATGCAAGGTCATAGATCATGAGGTAAATAAGCCAAATTGGTTAGAATGGTAATGGCTGACTTTTCTTCTTTTCTCTTGGCAACAAGTCTTAAGTAGCAGGTTAACTCTCAGTATAGTCATTTATATTCTTCTCCTTTGTGAATTTTCTCAACTTTGAATAACATCTAACAGCATGATCATCCATAGGCAGTGAATGTTAGTAATTTCAGTAAAGTAAGATTCAATAAAGTGGATTTGCAGCATGGAAGGAGAGATACTCGGCTCCAATTTAGAGAAGTGACATCAGTTTGTAGGAGTGGTTCAGAGTATATATTCCAAATGCAAAGATTAAAAATGTAATAATAAATGTATATTCTTTTCTGTAGTCTGAGAACAGAAGATACAGAAAATCCTCAGCCATTCTTCCATCATAACATATAACCAGATTTCCAAGGTGACTAACAGACAATTAAAACTTTTTTTATAAGTTACATTTTTCTTTTAAAATTTGATACATATTTTAAATTATGTTTGAACATGCTTTAGCACACATCACAACCAAGACTATGAAGCAATGGTCTTAATGGAAAAATATTATATTAATAGTAGAAAATACAAATATAACATATAATAAATGTACTTCTGTAATTTCAGGGAGAAACTTACCAGGGTTAGCTCTATTATCCTTAATACCACCATTCTCCTTCGTATTTCGCACCCCTAAATGGTTTGAAATTAAGAATAATTAATGTTGAGTGACATTAAACAAACTGAAACATTTAATATTGAGTGACATTAAAGAAATTGAACTATTATTAAAAATAAAGCAGTCCTTACACAATGTTAACAAGAGATACAGAAATCCTAGTCTTTCGGTCATCTTTAAATAAGAATGAAGAAGCTGTTTCCTCTTTTGTGCAAAACACTGGCTATGCCAATGAAGTTTTGTCTGAAGAGGAAGTTTATGCAAATAAATGGGTGGGAATCAAGAGAATGAAAAATTGCAAAAATTTGTTTTAAAAAATGTGATGATGCTTCTCTATGCTAGTTTCTGTTTCTGCTTAATTTAAGCTATTCTTAGGGGGGAAATTGTAATTAGAAAGCAAGTCTGGAGTGGGTTCATGTCATTATTGCAAATCAAACATTGACAAAATCACCAGAAAAACTCCATTACAAAACTGTTTGCATGTCTGGAGGAAAAAGAACACTGAGCTGAAAAGTGAAAATGACACATTGATCTAGAAGAAAAAGAACAGAGAAGTGGAGGAACAGATTCCTAAGTGTAAAATGGGGATCCAAACCTAAGGGCCAATTGTAGTAATAACATTTATTCAATTTTAATATCACCCTTCTTTTTATTCATCTCAAAGCAGCAGCCACATCCAATGCTTCTTATCCCCTAATTTCCCCACAACAACTGTGGGGAAGGAGTGAGGTGGAGTGGGCTGAGAGAAAGTGATTGGCCCAAAGTCACCCAAATGATTTTTATGGCTGAAGCGGGATTCGAATTCATAATCTCCTTGTTTCTAGGCCAACTGTCAGACCTGGAAACCATCTTTTACCTTTGAGCCTTCAGGTCTACCACAAATTGTACTGTGGGACAATGGGAGGGAGGATTGTATGGAATGTAGATGATATGTAGTCAAAATAACATTCTTTCCAGAAAGCCAAGGCCATTGTGCCCTGCAGCTGTGCTGAGAAGAATGAGGAGAGTATCTGTTCTAGAGGGTACCTGATTGTTTCTTGTGATGGTCATGTGGGTGAAGGGCAAGGACTTGAACTTTCTTTTGGGTGAGGAAAACCTGGAAGCTCTCACCTTCGGGTTTTCCCAGATGTGTCAATATGACATCGCTAATAAAAGTTAACTTTGAGGAAATTCAAGCCTCGGAGTTTGATTTTGTTGGGGATGTTACTTGGAACGCTGATATCAACATCTTAACCGCTGCAACAAACTAGCTCCATGATCATAATCATAAATATAAATAGAATAGTAATTATTCCCATTGCTATGTAACGGAAGGAAAAAAATAAACTGGTCACAGACAGATTGCCTAAGAGGTACAGTAGCTTACTTACGCAATCTCTCCACTCTGAGAAAAAAATAACACATCAGGCACAGGACAACATATAATAAAGTGACTATAACAGCAAATACTTGACTGAGCAGAGAATTCTACTGTGTTGCTGTTGTTATTTACTAAACTTGTATGCTGTCAGATGCCTAACAACTCTGGGTGGCTTACAACAAACAAAGCAATTAGAATAAACATCAATAAAAGATAAAAGTCTCACTCTTCAGAGGCCTGGATGAAAAGCCAGGTCTTCATGAGTCTTCCAAACAAGAGCAAAATGGGGATGACCCATTTCTTTGAGGGAACTTCATTTCAGAGGGAAGGCACTGCTACAGAGAAGATGTGCTTCCAGAGTCCCAAGAGATGATGTTTAATCGAAGGAATCCAAAGAACACCAACCCAGGAAAATTGAACTGACCAGGCAGATCAGTAGTAGGTTTCAAAATTTTTTACTACCGGTTCTGTGGGCATGGCTTGTTTGGTGGGCCTGGCTTGATGGTCATGTGACTGGTTGGTCATGTGACTGAGTGGGTGTGCTGGGTGTTTTCAGGTAAGCTTTTCATGGGAAGCTGACTCTCTTGTTATTCCATATAATAATTAACCAAAAAAGCTCTGTGTGATTTCAGAGATATGAATAAATCTTCAGTTGCTACTAGTTAGTAAATATCCAGCACAAATTTGATTTTGTAAGTAAATCACCAATCCACTCTAAAACCTGTGGTTAGATTTTGTGGTATAGACTTAGAAATGACTATTCCAGTACAGTTGAGAAAAAGTCTTAAAACCAGCATAACACAAGCATTATTTCATTTTGCAAAGCTGTTTTCACGGTAAATAGGGAATGTTGCATAATTCTTCCCCAGAAAACACTTTTACAAAACACTAAAGATGGGGCACATCCACACAATCAGAATTTCCCCCCACCAATCCCCCCCAAAAGCAGCTGGAAAGCAAACTTTGTCTTCATTCCTTGAAGATCTTATGTTCAATAAAATACGAACAATTATCTTAATGTAGCAACAGCCAGGAAAGAAAATTGCTTCTAATGAATATTCAGAGAAGAAGTAAGGAATGGGAAAACTGAGACTACATTTTCCTGTCTTTATGGGGCAAAGAATTGTCTGCTCAGCATCTTGGGAGCAAGAAAAGCTCAGGTGAGGAGATTGTGCCAGAAAAGGATATTGGCATCTCCAGCCATATGCACAGACAAGTTTAAATGGCGAATGTTTTAAATGTTGATAAACACTGCAATGAAGCAACATTTATTTTATTTTATTTTATTTTATTTATTTTATTTGTCAAGACCATATTTGGTAATAAGTACAGTATAAGCGTGGATTGGATAAATAAAATAGGTACAAATAGAAGAAACATTAGGACAGGGACAGTAGGCGCACTGGTGCTCTTATGCACACCCCTTACAGACCTCTTAGGAATGGGGTGAGATCAACAGTAGGCAGTCTTAGGTTAAAAGTTTGGGGGTTTTGGGATGAAACCACAGAGTCAGGTAGTGTATTCCAGGCATTGACCACTCTGTTGCTGAAGACATATTTTCTACAATCGAGTTTGGTGCGGTTTACCATAAGTTTGTATCTATTGTGTGCTCGTGTATTGTTGTGGTTGAAGCTGAAGTAGTCATTGACAGGTAGGACATTGTAGCAGATAATTATATGAACTATGCTTAGGTCATATTGAAGGCGGCATAGTTCTAAGTTTTCTAAGCCCAGAATTTCAAGTCTGGTGGCATAGGGTATTTTGTTATTTTATTTTATAACATGTTACTACATACCCATAACTCAACTTTCAATAGTTTGAAAAAAATATCACAATGCTGCTAAAAAAAAAGCCTGTCTGGGAAAGTCAGATCCCAGAATTCTCAGTCCAGGAGTGTGGCAAGGTACTATTCCCTTTAAGGAAATGTCTGAGGAAAGGGATGTTGAAAGTTAGGTTATTTGATGCCCCTGGCTTACAAGAAGGCCATAGTAGAATCTGACAGACACATTTTTGAATATTCCTGAAAATTGGGATTAAGAGAAATGGAGTTTCCAAGATGTAAAAAGAGGAACTGTTTTGCTTAGTTTCTATTTCCAGAATAGAGAACGTCTCCAGATTTTACTACATCATTCTAATCTCTTCAGAGGACAACTCATAGCTTCTGTGATCTTTGAGGTTAGCTATTCCTTGTATTGCTTGTGTGGTCAGCCATGTGAGCCTAATGGGGACGATGGGGGGGATGTGGCAAGTGACGGGGATGGAGGTGGAACCCTCTCTGTAAGACAAAAAGCAAAAGTTAATTCCTGAGTTTTCATTCCTAAAAGCAGTAGAAGGCCTGGCCCAGACACGATCAGCCAGTTCTGTGGTGGCTGTCTCCACTAGATGGTGCCATTATGCAGTGCACAGTTGTCCGACTGTATCTTGGCATCCCAGAATGATGTTTCTTGCTTATGTTTTTAAGCATGGCCACCTTCTTACAAAAACATCAGGTGGCTATTATAGATATTCTGCTCCCGCAAGGCAGCAGGAGAAGGAAAAATGAAAGCAAAGACTGGTTTCCTAGGATTTGTTATCACGAACAGTAATAAATACACTAAAAAGTTTATAGAGTTCTAAACATCACAACTACTGAAGCTCATTGATTTATTTAGAAAGTAAAATGCAGCTCCGAAAAATGCTAATAAATATGCTGTCATAAACTGGTTTCATATCTGATATATTTTTTCTCTGAAAGCTATTTTTCATAATTCTCAGGAAAATTAGAAGGCATGCAAATATGGCAATTCTTAAGCAACGTACAATGTTCAGGATTTCTGGGAGAGTTCAGAGTAAAGAAAGGGGGAAAGTGATATATTTTCTTAGCCATTTTCACTCTCATAACCGGCTCTCCTTCAGTTTTGAGGATTGCAGTCCAAGCACAGCTGGAGAAGAGGCAAGTTAGGCCAGAGTTTCTCAATGTGTGATGGATGTAGTGAGGAGCTGGATCCCAGGAGGGAGGGGCTGAATTCCAGAGGAGTAAGAGGCAACTCAGTCTAGACGTTGTGTGTGAGAGAAAGAGAGTGAAACAGCACCTCCCTAATAGTTCGCAGAATGTATTGTAGATGTAGATAATAGAGTCCTCAATCTGGCAAGATTTTGTCTATAGGTGTGAAACAATGAAGAACTCAGCTTGGAAGAATCACCATATGTATCATTCTTGGTTTTGAGCCTAACACAACTTCAGCAACTTTAAGATGGTGGACTTGAATTTCCTGGCTGGACAGCTGGGAACTGGAGTCCACACATCTTAAATTAGTCGAAATTGAGAAACACTGCACTTCCTCTAATTCAAAGAAGAAAGAGAGGCTGGTTTACAGCTGTCCAGTTCCAGTTCTCCTGGTCTACAAGATCTAGTGAATTAGTTCTTCTACCCTGTTGCCTTCCCATGTTTTTTGATTTCACATTTTGTTTTGCCTTGATAAAGGTCTAAATGGAGTGGAGGAGGAGGAGGAGGAGGAGGAAGAGGAGAAGGAGAAGGAGGGCCAGACCCAAATAGTCTAAGCACTCTGGTGGAGTCCTGAAGCAAGACCCTTCCCATTCTTGTTATGGTGCCCTAATGATGGATGTTTTGCTGCTGACTAATCTCCTAAAATTCTTTAATGACTGGCACTTTCACACATCAGCTGTGACTCAGAAAGATGCAGCAGGGGCTGAATTGGATGGGTAGTTTTTCTGCTGGCATTTTTTTATGCCAGCTCAAAGATGGAGGGTTAGCACATTTTCTGAGTAGTGGGGAAATTGCCTTTGTTTTGTCTTTTATGTCCATACTAGGCCCTCACCCTTCCAAACTCACTGCTAAAGAGAATGATGATAACTACATGGTCACAGCCATGATGTCTAGACTTCCAGGGTTCTGAAATTAAGGGTATCCATTGTTACCAGCTACTTTTGTTCCTTTCCTGTTCATTGTTATTCTCAAGGAACAGCTGGCAAGCTTTTGAGGGTTTCCTCACGTCATGAAACTGGCCCTGTCTCAGGCCCGTTTGATAAGCCTGAAATGCAAGAATTATCTGGTTTTTTCTTCCCCACCACGATCACCTGCACTCTCTCACACACAAATGCACAAACATTTCATATGTCATGAAATTGACTATAGTAAGGCAGGCTGGCTAAACACAAAATTATGTTACCTCTCCATGAACCCACCCAAAGGAAAAAAGTGAGTTTACAAAAATAACTTTTTTTCCAAAAGCTAAAACAAAGATACAAACGTTTCATCGGTTTTTTTGCTAAATCTCA
The DNA here is from genome assembly GCF_029215685.1 of Pituophis catenifer annectens. NCBI lineage: Eukaryota > Metazoa > Chordata > Lepidosauria > Squamata > Colubridae > Pituophis > Pituophis catenifer. The sequence goes on from NW_027256882.1 coordinate 147,622,246, forward strand.
ACATTTTTTACAAAACTTAAAGACTAAGATTGTAACCTGTTTTTAGTCAGCCTGTTTAAAAAAGCTGGTGTGTGCGCATGATTTGTCCTGCTAAACAAATTATTCCCTTCTCTTTATTTAAAACTTACTAATTGAATGTAATAAATTTAAAGTTGGCTTGTGACTTTGAATCACAAGATACTGTTTTTTTAAAAAAAAATCCACATTAAAATGAGATCTAAGGGATGAGGAGGAATATATCCTAATGGCTACTGATCCAGCCAATAAGCACAGTGGAGTAAAATTACTCTGGATCTGTGCGTTCTTCTTCTTGTTGTTGCTTCGGGAGCTCAAAGCAGCATACCTAACACTCCTTTCTGTCTTTCTCACAACAACCCTATGAAGCAGACTGGGCTGAGCGAGAAGGTCTGACTCGAAGTCACCCAGTGGGCTTCTATGGCTCAAAACCTAGGTTTTCCCTCTTCTACTCTGATGCTACCTCATATAGACTTAATGGTTTCGGAATACATCCGAATTATCGGGGTCCTAGGTACTCTGTGACCTTAGTTGTTTTCATGCAGACGTTTCATAACCCAAACTAGGTAACATAATCAGTGCTAATATTGTTTCAGTGCTAGTATCAGTACTAGTACTAAATCTAACACTGATGATGTTAACTAGATACAGAGGTGGGTTTCAGCAGGTTCTGACCAATTCTGGAGAACCGGTAGCGGAAATTTTGAGTAGTTTGGAGAACCGGTAGTAAAAATTCTGACTGGCCCTGCCCCCATTTATTCTCTGCCTCCCAAGTCCCAGCTGATTGGGAGGAAATGGGGATTTTGCAGTAACTTCTCCTAGATTGGGGAGGGAATGGAGATTTAACAGTATCGTTCCCCTGCCACACCCACCAAGCCACACCCACAGAATGGGTAGTAAACAATTTTGAAACCCACCACTGACTAGATAGGATAATGAAACGTCTGCAAGAAAACAAGCAAACTCAGAGAGCACCAAGGACCCCTCATTTCAACCCTGAGCTACAAATATTCTCCTTTATTGGTATTTCCAAGTTATCGTTATCTTTTTTAAACAATCCGTGTTAGATTCCTGTGCTACAATCATGGACAGTTCCTGATAATCATTAACCAATCAGTCATTGCCCTAATTTCTTCTAGGCTATCCAGTAGTTTAGCGTGCCTGTTTGAGGGCCCTTCCTTTGTATGTTAACAAAAAGTTCCTTTAGGCCCCCACCTTCACAAAAATAAAATGAAATAACTCACTGCCGAGTCCCCACTTGCAGATACCCACCCATCTCGCAGTATATAAAACTTCTCTGCAGATGCTGCACTGCTCTGTTTCCAAACGGAAATGACATCTGGAAGGTCAGCACAAGAGCACAATGGGGGAAGGGAATAGGAAAACCAGGCTGTTGCTATGTGCTGTAGATCTCTTATGGGTGGAGGTTGCAGACTTTGTAACAATGCCTGTAACATTGTGAATTTCAAAGGAGAAAAAAAAAGGGTTTTCACTACTTGGAAAAATGCTGAGAAGAAGAAGAAAAAAAATACACCAGGTTACAGGTAGTCCTTGACATAGGACCACAATTGGGCCCAGAATTTATGTTGCTAAGTGAGATGCCCGTGTGTGTGTGTGTGTGTTCCTTGGATACTACACAGGTCTGGGCTACGGTTATGGGGGAAAACAGGGGCTCCCTCGAGCGGCTGCCTGCTTTGGAGTGAACAGAGATTCTGGTTATTTGGTTTGTGTGTTGGCAAATTCACTTACATTTATTTTATTTTTTGAATGTTAGCTTGATCCTGTTCAGATTTAGGCAGGAAGGTGCCTCCCAAATACTTTGAATTGCATCTTCCATTAGATTCACATACAGTGATAGGATTTATGATGCAAAATACAGGTAGTCCTCAAGTTAACAACTACACTTGAGCCCAAAATTTATGTGATTAACTAAGAAATTTGTTAAGTGAGTTTTGTCTCATTTTACAACTTTTCTTGCCACATTTGTTAAGTGAATCAGTGCAGTTGTTAAATTAGTCATGCGGTTGTTAAGTGAATCTGGCTTCCCCATTGACTTTGCTTGTCAGAAAGTCGCAAAAGATGATCACATGACCCTGGGATGCTGTGACCATCATGAATATGACTCAATAGTCAAATCCAAATGTAAATCACGCGACCATGGGGATGCTGCAATAGTCATAAGTGTGAAAAATTGTCATAAGTCACTTTTTTCAGTGCCGTTGTAACTTTGAATAGTTGCTAAATGAATTGTTGTTAAATCAAGAACTACCTGTATTTGCAAGACGACTTTGGTTTACTTTTATTGACTTGCATGTAAACATGGTGCAAATGATGCCCTGGCAACTTATTTCTATCCCTGCGACACTGTCCATCTCCTACCCAGAACATTTAAGTAAGAGAGCTTTAGCTGTATTGATGTTCTACCAATGGGTAGCAAGGAACACAAACATAAAAACCTCACTTATCCTGACCAATGATATAAATCAGATCATCGGTCCAGCTAACTCAGTAGCAACCACACTGATTGCCTGAATCTCTCTAGGATTTCTGATAAGATTTTTTCCTTAGACCTTCTCACGATGTTAGATACGAATTGAGGAAGTTTCTACATGCCAAATACACGAGTCACAGCTATCCTATCTATCACACCATATCCTTATATTGGACATCTGAGGAAGTGAGAAGATGTTGCTGCAGGCACTTTGTGGTTGCTGAGGAAGTTCAGAGTCATCTCACACAGGACTCTCTGTTAAGGATATTGGTGTTGTGTTACCAACCAGCAGAGTAAATGCACAAGGAAATGTTGCTGAGAGCGATGAATAAGAGTTATGCAAACTGGTTTATCAAAAGCTTACTTTATAGTAGAAAAACAGTCTCATAGTCTTTAAACAAATTCCAAGTCTTTGCCAGTAAATCAGTCCAGTAGTTACAGAATCTTCTTACCCAACAAACAGTAGTTGGTTAGAATAACAAACTCACTCTGGTTCACAAACCACGATGGTTGCAGATCCATCGAACGATGATTAGCAGATAATAACTCCTCTCAATGGTAGCTTATCATAGCAGCTTCATCATCTCATCATCTTCATACACAATGGCAGCATAGCATAGCAGCTTCATCATCAACAGCAAACTGAATACGTTACAGTACCTTGCTTAAATATTCTCACAACCAGTAATTATGTAATTACAGCATGATTCAGCATTAAAGTCACATAATACATTTACAGATTAAAGTTACAGTACACTTATATTACCTGGACAACTGTTAGGCTCAAACCATATCCTAACACTCTCCAACTCTGGCAACTTTAAGCCTGGAGGACTTCAACTCCCAGAATTCTGGAAGTTGAAGTCCTCCAGGCTTAAAGTTGCCAAGGTTGGAGACCCCTGATCTAACAGTTTTTCAAAGGGTGGGCTTCCTTAGGATTTCTTAAAGAGTACATGTGTCTCAGATCTCATAATTTCCTTGGGCATGATGGTCTCTCTCTTGTAGCCATCCATAACATAATGCACAGAATAATTTTTGAAAGCCACCTAAGCTAAAAGCCAGCTGGTAATATCTAATTCTATTAATTATGTATGCATGACTTGGTGGTCAGGAAGGCCAGCAACTAATGTGTATAATATAAAAAAAATTAAACTATTCTTCAGCAACAATTAGCCCCAAGACAGCGCAATGTGTAGTTAAGATCTGTGTTCTTGTGTCTTCTTTTGGCAGGGGAAATCAAAGCCAGGGGGTGGGAAAGAACGACGTTCTGCTACTTCAGTCTTGGAAGGAAGCCTGCAGGGAAATCTCTGTTAGTGGTGCACAAGCTTCCAAGAAGAAGGAATTTAGTTTTGCTGTGAGATCAAGATTTCCAGCCACACAATGCTGGGAAATGTGCAGTCAACATGTTTGTGTTGGGACTGGTGCGAGGGGAATAAGCATTCTGGCTGAAAGCCAGTTTGATAAGGAAACCTCTGGACTGCTGAAGCAAGCTCACAAGAGACAGCCCTGTGATGCTGGCTAGAAGCTCAGTGGGAAATAGGAGATACCGGTTTTTGTTTCCTCCTAGAGAGGTCCAAATGTGAGCAGCACCAGGCAAAGCCTGGATTTTGTTCTGCAAAAGAGAATCACTTGAAAGAATGAAATGGAAATTAACACCAAGAACTCCTGCTCTACACAGCCAGCATGAATCAGGCAGCCTAGGCCGACTGTAGACCAAAATAACATCACGGACCATTTCCACATGAGGACTGCATGTGAGCTTGAAATCAGTTGTGGCCTTTGGTGTCGTTACAACTGGTGTGTAAACCAGCACCATGACTGCTGTCCAAATATCTCCAAAACATTTGGAAATGGGTGTGATTATCTTCATTCCTGATAATCTCAGAATATTAAGCCACTTGGTGCTTCTTTCTGCCAACCAGTAAGTTGCACAAATCATAATTAGTTCCTGATCCTGAACTGGAGTAACAAATTTGCATTTGCCTTGCTGTATCTTGTCTTTTTATGTACACTGAGAGCATATGCACCAAAGACAAATTCCTTGTGTGTCCAATCACATTTAGCCAATAAAGAATTCTATTCTATTGCAAAGCATAAAGCCCGAGCTGTTGTTATTAATTCAGCTGCCTGCCGTAACCTTCCCCCAGGAGTGGGGAGGGAATGGAGATTTTACAGTATCCTTCCCCTGTCATGCCCACCAAGCCACGCCCACCAAGCCATGCCACGCCCACTAAGCCACACCCACAGAACTGGTAGTAAAAATTTTTGAATCCCAGCACTGGTGCATGAGTGCATCGACATGCCTACTGTCCCTGTCCTACTGTCCCCATTTATTTGTACCCATTTCCTGTATTCATAATCATGTTTATACTTATATCTGTTATCTTATATATGCTCAACAAAATAAATAAATGAATAAAATCAATAGTTACGAGAACAAAATGAAGTGGGAACTTCATAAAAGTGCCTTGACCTCCTGGTAGAAAGGTGGGATATAACTTTAATACATACCTGCAAATAATAAGCCCAAATTTGTTGATGAGGTTACCTGTGAAATCTGCAGAGAGTTCTGTGTTCAGATGCTGGAACGAAGGGGTGAGGCGATTGTTCCTGTGAACTGGTGTAACTCCAGCATGGTAAATCTGAGGAATGAATTTTAACTGTGAATTTTAACTTGAGCTACACCACAGTTTACCTGGAAGAAAATGGATTTGACTGCTTGAGAAGGAATATTATGAGAATGTAGTAAGCCTATGCTGATGCTTCAGAGTGCAAATGTTACATAGAGGGCCAAAGTCAGCTGCATTGGTGAGCTGAGCTGATTTATTTCTACTGTAGTAAAATTGTCATCAAGTTGAAACCAATTCAAAGCTAAATTGTCTGGGAGAAGAATGCTGTTGAGATGCTGTAGCTTTAATTCCCATTGGAGGAAATGCTTGCCTGACCCTTCCTCCTGACTCCTGCAAGGAAAATGATGCATTGATGGTTTTGCTGTTTCCTTTCAGCAGAAGAAAAGAGCAAGAGCGAAATTGCCAAGGCTGTTCATTCCTCTTCCTGCATGGCACCAGGCCAGGTGCCAGAGCCCAGGGAAAGGGACCAAACGGTAGTTATGTTATTTCCTTTTTCTCCTGGTAGTATGGAGAGAGGAGATTCTTGCTGCTGAAATCCCAGAGGTGCTCTTGAGCATTATGTATGGATTTCTGCTGAGCATGGCGTGATGAGCAGGGTTAAAGAGATAAGATAGGTAATCTTCAGGCTATGATGGCAATTGGGACTGGATTTCCCATCACTAAGCAATGTGGTCAGAAAGCTCAAAGTCATATGACCACATCACTTAGCAACAACAATCCTGGCAGACCTGGTTGCCGTCATAACCACAAGACTGCACCGGTTGTTAAGCAGGTCACATGACCATAATATGGGAAAAAACAAGAATTATGGGCAAGCCGGCTGGCAAGCGAAAACAATGGGCCAGCAGGTGGGTGGGTGCCACAGGTGAGTGCTATGGCACACAGGGGCAGACAGGTGCTGTGGGCAGGCCCTATGGAGTGCAGGCAGGAGGGTGCCACAGATGGGCTTTACAGAGTGCAGGCACGCAGGCAGGCAGACAAAAAAACTGACAGGAGCAGGAATGCCTTGCAACTTCCTGCCAGCTTCCTCATTGACTTTGCTTGTGAGAAGCCAGCAAAGAAGGTTGCAAATAGTGATAACATGACGGTGGGAAGCCACAGTAATTGTGAGCTGGTTGCCAAGTACCCAAATTGTGATCATGTGACTTTGCGGACACACAGGGAAGCCACAAGGTAGCGTGGAAATCCCCCTTATTCAGCACCTTTCTAATTTTTTTTTTAATAATAAACATAAATTTTATTGTCTTTCCACCAGAGCAAAACCCCTTTGAGTGCCCTCCCCCTCCCCGCCAAAATACATCGCCCCCACTGCACCCCACCCCAAATTCAGCTGCGATTGTGCCTCACAACCTCCCTTCCTTTCTCTCTTTTTTTTTAAATTTAAAAACAAACTTTATTGAATTTAAAAATTTTAAAACACAAAAATATACAAATTTTTCTCAATCATAAAATTACATATACAATACACAACCCCACAAACAAACTAAATATATATAACTGTGTGTACATACATATATAAACAGTGATTTATTTCTTATTCTATCTACCTTATTTGTTACATTTGATTTTTCCTAAATTTAGTCTTTACCCTTTTTTCTTTTGATTTATCCACTTATACCATCTATTCCATACTTCAAAATATTTTGAGTCTTCCTTATCTTTTAATTTTAAGGATAATTTATCCATTTCTGCACATACATAAATTTTTTGAATTATCTCCTGGTCTGTTTCTAATTTTGAATATTTGCTGAACAAGTAGTTGTAACCCGAAGACTATCTGTAGAGAATTTAGGACAACGATGGAGACTTGGGCATTGGTTCAGGCTTTAGTAGATACATAAAAGTTTATAAACGGCAATTCTGCAACTTTTATTTTATTCAGGACGGTTACTTAACTCTTTGATGTAGAGCAGACTAAGAAAGCAAAGTTGTGAATACTAGTACTACTTTTATTATAAGGTTACAGCATAAGTAAAAGAATCTTGCATGTCTGAATATGCTTCCCTCCTCCTCTTTATCTTGGTGAAAACTACTAGGGAGGGTTAAGTCTAAGATGCCTTCTCAAATTTTATTTCCACCTCAGACCCAAATTTCTTTTATCTGACCGATGTCTCATTGCAGTTGTTCCTCCTGTTCCTTGGGGTTATTCCTACTTCCCATTATAGGGGGTGAGCAAGAACATCTGAATAAATATTCTCTTTTTTGGGGGGCAAAAATTATGCAAACAGCTTCTCTGGACCTCAGCAAATAGCCAGAAATGATGGCAGCACTGATAGAGACACTGTGCGAACTTCAATCCTCCTATCAGCAAAGATCTCAGGGAGTAAAATATTTAGGAGCCATGGCAGAGAAGGCCCTTCTCCTGGATCCTGCCAGTTGAAATTCTCTCACAGCACGCCCTTTCTGCCGGCACAGGTGGGGTGAACCAGTCCCATTGGGATGAGATGGTTCCTCAAGTAACCTGGACCCATGCCATGCATTTAAAGGTGATAACCAACACCTTGTTTGGGATAATACCATCTATACAGCTCAGGCATAAGGAAGTTTTCTGTAGAGTTAGAGCCAGTGGTGAAATCCATTTTTTTTACTACCTGTTCTGTGGGCGTGGCTTGGTGGGCGTGGCTTGGTGGGTGTGGCAGGGGAAAGATATTGCAAATCTTCATTCCCACCCCACTCCAGGGGAAGGATACTGCAAAATCCCCATTCCCTCTCCACTCCTGGGGAAAATATATTGCAAAATCTCCGTTCCCACCCCACTCTGGGGCCAGCCAGAGGTAGTATTTGCCAGTTCTCTGAACTACTCACAATTTCTGCTACTGGTTCTCCAGAACCTGTCAGAACCTGCTGGATTTCACCCCTGGTTAGAGCTCAGTGGAAATGCACAAGGGCATCAGTCCAAAATTTTGGTTTGTTTCTAGGTTACAGACTACAGGAGGAGAGGGAGGTAAAACCTCAACTACAGCAACATTTAGTATGATTGGCCAAAATTACAATTCAGCAGCCCCTATAGATGTCTGCTTTGCTTATTTAGGTCTCTGGGAAGTTTTCATTCAACCAAGACTTTGTAGACTGCCCTACAAAATGGGAGCTAACAGCCCTTTGCATAGGGTCATTTTATATTACCTTCAAACAGAACTGCTATAACATCATTTATTTATTTATTTATTTGTTTGTTTGTTTATTTATTTATTTGTTTATTTATTTATTTATTTATTTTTCGTTTTAAAAACAAACTTTATTAAATTTAAAAAAGAATAAAATTATATAAAACATTCACAACCTTAAAATACAAACAACAATATCAACAAACAACAAAGTATATATAATGTATATAAGTACACATATATACAAACCTAATTTTCCCTTTTTTTTCCCTTTAATGATGGTGTATAATTATTACTTTTAATTCCATACTAAATTTTGACTTTACTTTCTTTTCCATTGGTTTATCCACTCATACCAACTGTCCCATATCTTAAAATACTTTGAGTCTTCCTTATCTTTCAATTTCAATGTTAGTCTATCCATTTCTGCACATGTGTAAATGTTTTGAATTATTTGCTGCTCCGATGGCAATTGATCTGTTTTCCAAACTTGTGCTAGGGCTAACCTAGCTGCCGTAATTATATGTAATATTAAGTACTTTTTTTCCTTTCTAATGTTTTGTTTAATCATTCCTAACAAAAAAATTTCTGGTTCTAACTCAATATCCTCCACAATTATTTCTGATATCCAAATTTTTATTTTTATCCAATATTTCTTAATTTTTGGGCAAAGCAACATCATATATTTAACGACCTCCGGGTGTTTCGCTGCGCTCTGAAGACCCTGTTGTTCCGCCAGGCAGGGCTATTAACATAACGTTTTAAATTGGGGTATTTTAAATTTCTGGGATTTTAATTGGAGCCTAATTATTTAATGATTTTAAATTTTAAATTGTTGTCATGTTTTTTGTGTTTTTAAATAGGATGTACACCGCCCTGAGTTCTTCGGGAGAAGGGCGGTATAGAAATAAAATTATTTATTTATTTATTTATTTATTTAATAGTACTGTAGACTGAAGAACACTAAAATTTTCCAATTCAGATTAAAGCTCAATCTTAATTTTGTCCTGCCTTTCTTGGATTCAGCTTGGATCATATATAGTTCTTTAGTTTACTTGCCTTCCCTACGAATTCCTTCCGTTCCATCTGCTTTAACAGGATGTGAATTCTCCCTTGAGGATCTTGTCAGAAAGTATCAGGGCTTTATTTGTGAGACATCTTGTTCTATATCTCATTTACTCACAATGACTAGTGACATGTACGTGAGAGGGAAATTGCAGTTCTTAAATTTGTTACTGCTAGGAAGAAGTATGGGCAGACCACTGTTTGCAAAGGTAAATTTTGCTCTCCATATGCTTTCTTCTGCTTCCCTGGAACAATTTAATATTTTCTCAGTTTTCCCATTATGAATACTGTATATTCAATCAGATATTTATGTACTGTTTTTTGAACCTCATAAAGAGACCTCAAAACAGGGAAACACAATGTTAATAATCTATTCATGTCTTTAAATTACAAAATTATGTGTAGTTATTATAAACATGAGAACAAATATACAACAGAAGTCTAAATTTCAGCAATTATGTATTCCAATAGCAGCATGGCATCTTTTTTAAAAAAAGATGTAGCTGAACATCTTTTTGAACACATGAACATATGAAGAACGGTTGCAGGAATTGGGTGTGGCCAATCTAGAGAAAAGAAGGACGAGGGGTGACATGATAGCAGTATTCCAATATTTGAGGGGCTGCTACAAAGAAGAGGGGGTCAAATTATTCCCCAAGGCACCAGAAGGCAGGACAAAAACAATAGTTGGAAACTGACCAAAGAGAGAAGCAACCTGGAATTAAGGAGAAACTTCCTAACAGTGAGGACAATTAACCAGTGGAACAGCTGGCCTTCAGAAGTTGTAGGTGTTTCATCAGTGGTGGTTTTTAAGAAAAGACTGGACAGCCATTTATCTGAAATGGTATAGGGTCTCCTATTTGAGCAGGGACTTGGATTGATAGATCTTTTTATCACAATACTGTTCTACCACAACAGTATTATGGTGGAATGTAATCCAGAGGTGCAGGAGGGAGGGGCCCTTTCCCAGAGAGAAAAGAGATAACAGAACTAGAACTCTTTGGTATGCAGGAAAAGGGTGAAGTTGGATCCTCCCTGGCAATTCACAGACTATATCTTAATAGTTATGCAGATAATTGATTTAGTCTGGCAAGATTTCTGCCATATTTCTATCAAAAACTGCTCAGAAATAACGCCATGTGTCATTCTTGGTTCCTTAGGCCTAATATGTATCCAAAGAAACCTGAACCAAACTTCATAACTGGACTATAGGTAGTCCTCAACTGATAATTATTTGTTTAGTGACTGTTTGAAGTTACAACAGCACTAAAAAAAGTGACTTACAATCAACCCTCACTCTTATGATTGTTGCAACCGCCTCACAGTCATGAGATCAAAATTTAGCAACCAGCATTTATTTATGATAGTTGCAGCATCTTGGGGTCAGAAGATCGTCATTTGCGACCTTCCTAGATGGCTTTTGAGAAGCAAAGTTGATGGCGATGCCAGATTTGCTTAAAAATCATGTGATTCACTTAATTGAAGTGATTTGCCTAAAATTGCTGCAAGAAAGCTCATAACCTTGAATGCAACTCATTTAATGTCCACCTTGTTTAGCATCAGAAATTCTGGGGCCAATTGTGGTCAAATATTGAGGACTACATGTAACCCTGAAGCTGTATTTTTGCAACCATCTTTAGCTTAACAGATCTTGGAGCCCAGAGAACAGGTAGGAGATACCTGAACAATAGGAGAATGTGAAAGTTTATTAGTCACCTTCTTGAAGCTTCTGCGGATTCTGGATTCATAAAAATCCATTCCCACATTTCACTGTACAAGGAAGAAAGCAGAAATAAATTACTGGTGGCGCACTCCTATCTAAGTTTTGAGAACATATTATGTGCCTTTCTAACACAATCTGAGATATTTCTCTAAAACAAAGTTGTTTCAAATTTGGAAATTAAGACATGTGGACTTCAACTCCCAGAATTCCTCAGCCACCCACTTCCCATGGAGTTGAAGTCCACATGCTTAAAGTGGTCAAAGATGGGAAACCCTGTTATAGGTAATCCTTGACTTACAACCACAACTGAGCCTGACATTTCTGTTGTTGAGTGAGACACTTGTTATATGAGTTTTGCCCCATTTTACGACTTTTCTTACCACAGTTAAGTGAATCACTGCAGTTGATAAGTTAGTAACATGGTTGTTAAGTGAATCTGGCTTCCCCATTGACTTTGCTTGTCAGAAGGTCGCAAAAGATGATTACATGACTCCAGGACACGGCAACTGTCATAAATATGAACTAGTTGCCAAGTATCTGAATTTTGATCACATTATCATGTGGATGTTGCAACTGTTGTAACTATGAAAAATGGTCATAAGTTACATTTTTCAGTGCCATTGTAATTTTGAATGGTCACTAAACAATCTGTCCTAAGTCGAGAACTATCTGTATAGACAATGCACACAGTTGGGCCTCAGGAACAAAGGGTGTGTGGGGAAATTTGACCCTGGTGCAGCAAAGTCCCTGCATCTTATTCCCCTCCTTTTAGGCAGAGAAAAATCAGCCAGCAGCCATACACTTTGCAACTGGCTTTTTCCTGCAAAGTTACAAGGGAGAAAGAGAGAGAGCTTGGTTAGTTTCATCCCTTCTCACTCACTCCCAGATAGCAGTTACAAGGATGTTAAAAAAAAAAAAAGTCAAAGTGGCTCTAATTAATTCCCATTGCGTGATCAAGTGGTGCATTTGTAACACAACATTCAAACAGTTGCTATGAAAGGACAACTGCAAAGCCCTTGTGCTACCTTTCTCCTTTCAGGACCTTTGAATCTGAGACAAGATTTTAGAATACACTAAAAAAAACTGACCCTAAAACCATCCTACAGAAGTTCATAGCTGCAAAAGAAGTGATTGCTGTTTTGGTTATTTTCAGTGCTTCTCAGTTAAGAAATTCACAGAATGAGCGATACCAGGCAGAAGTACTTCTACATCTGTGCAAATAGCCCTTTTGGAAGCATCCTTAAATCCATCCTTGGCCTGCTCTGTGTTTCTCACATGTAATCTGGATATGAATTACTTATAAAGTAATAAAGGTGGGATAAAAATCTACTAAATGAAATTAAGTAATAAATATGAAATGAAATAAATATGCCTCTTTTCTTCTGTGTCAGAACAATGTAACCTGGCCACTGTTCAAAGCTTTGCCACAAGAATGTATATTCGATAAGAAACAACATGAGGAACTTACTCATAAATTTGCCAGTTACTTCCTGGTCATTTGTTGCTACGGCAACTGTATTTGTTCCCCCTTCCCATTAATAAAAGGGTGGGTTTAATACTTGCTGGGTCTTGTTACACAGAAGAATATTTCCTTCCTGCTTCCTGCCACGGGAATGAATATAACATAAAGCCTGCAGCAGAGATTACACCTGAAGTTATAAGCTTGGGAAAAATGCTTCCCATTGAGTAGAAGAAAACAAAGGAGTCCTTATATAAATACGGAAAGCTGGGAGAACAAAAGATTGTGCCTTCTTCAACTTCCTTGATTTATACCAACAAAGTCTAATGTACACTGTGGCTTACTCCGGATAGATACTTTTTACTATACACAAACACACACACACACACACACACACACACACACGCACCACATACACGGACATATATAAAACTAACTATAAAAAGCACTTCTGAGTTTGTAAACCAAGCTTGTGTCCTTCTCCAAAACTCAATTCTTCTCATCCTTTGGAGTATAAATTTCTCCACCGTGCTAAAAATTAATTGGGCTTCTTCTAGTGCAGAAATGCAAGAAAAGCATAACCATTAGGGAGGGGATCATGGAGAACAGGGTCACCCCACTCGGCTGAGGGATCTATAGCCTTACAATTCCATTCTTGTTCCGATTGTGCTTTGGCCTCTTTTTATTTTTATTTTTTCTACTTCCCAGATAATTTATTCTTTATAGGCGGCACATATAATAGAAGGTATAAATAAAAAACTAGATGAATATAAATGATAGATTTACTTCCATGATGTCTGCTTTTCCTCAGAAATTGAGAAAGTATTGCAGAAATAAATAAATTAAGTCACCTGCAGATGCATGCAAACATGTTTTGATGTTTTTCATTTCCCCCACTTCAGTGGTGGGTTTCAAAATTTTTTACTACCGGTTCTGTGGGTGTGGCTTGGTGGGCATGGCATGGCTTGGTGGGCGTGGCAGAAGAAGGATACTGTAAAATCTCCATTCCCATCCCATTCCAGGGGAAGGAAACTAAAATCTCCATTCCCTTCCCAATCCAGGGGAAGGTTACTGCAAAATCCCCATTTCCTCCCAATCAGCTGGGATTTGGGAGACAGAGAATAGATGGGGGCAGGGCCAGTCAGAATTTTTACTACCAGTCCTCCGAACTACTCAAAATTTCCACTACCGGTTCTCCAGAACTGGTCAGAAGCTGCTGAAACCCACCTCTGCCCCAAATTAGTAGGAATGTTCAGAGAAAGTTATAGGGTCAGTTTGGTTGTCAAGAAGTTATTGTGGAGCTACAGTACAGTATTCTCTAATACATGTTTGCTTTGAAATATACAAGGGGAACAGGGGAGGGGAACAGGCCATAGTGCTCCACAATTGCTGATGGGTTTAAATTATTTTCTATCCATTTGTTTGAAGTAGGCAACTTGGGGCTTTCAAATATGTCTGCATGGCCAGCTGCAGTGGATTATGTGGGAGAGGCAGTCCAAAACCTCTGGAAGAATCCAGAAACTGGCAACTGTATTCCGAGAAGGCTACCCCCAGCTTCCCATTCCCATCTTATCCAAAGTAATTTATCCCAGTATAAGATGACTCACAAAGCAGGGGAGGGGAAGTAAGGGTGACAGTAAAATAACAGCAACTACAATATAATGAGATAAGGCATGCAATACTCATTATACTTGAAGACAGCCTTGGCTGATCTCAAAAGGGTAAGTAGAATCAGATGGGTTATTATCGAGATTTGTGGTGGGATTCAAAAATTTTTACTACCGGTTCTGTGGGCATGACATCGTGGGCATGGCATGGCTTAGTGGGCGTGGCAGGGGAAGGATACCGTAAAATCTCCATTCCCTCCCCATTCCAGGGGAAGTTTACTGCAAAATCTCCATTTCCTCCCGATCAGCTGGAACTCGGGAGGCAGAGAATAGATGGGGGCAGGGCCAGTCAGAGGTGGTATTTACCAGTTCTCTGAACTAGTCAAAATTTCCGCTACCGGTTCTCCAGAACTGGTCAGAACCTGCTGAATACCACCTCTGAGTGAGATAGGAGATCCCAGGAAATTTTAGGACTCTGGCCTTAATCTAGGAAGTTGAAAAAACATTTTAAGGAAAAGCAGGAGCCAACTATTTTCACATGGTTGCCAAGAAAATAGCAGAGCCATGGTCATAAAGTCACCAAGCTTTGAGCTTGATGTAAGGGAGTATTTACTGACTTTTACACTTAATAATATCCCTTTCTCTTGCAAAAAGTTAAAAAAAATCCTCATACATTTCACTAAATTATCCCTCCCTCACCTTTTTCTTTTTAGCTTTTGTGGCATCTTAAATCCAGCTACATAGACAAGTATGCAGTTTTATTGGGAACGTTTTAGAAGTAATTTGCCTTCTTCATGAGGCTGAGAGAGAAAGATTGGCTCAGAATCACCAACTGGCTTTGCAGCTAAAGTGGAACTAGAATTCATGCTCTCCCAGTTTCTAGCCCGGTGCCTTATCCGTTATACCAAACTGGCTCCCTATTTTATCCCCCTTGAAGTATGCTAAAGCTTTTTTTTCCATATGAATGTCAAGCCTGATTCTTTGATGCTCCATTTTCCAAACCTCAGAGTACCAGATTATGCTGGAAACAAGCAGTGTCAACTTCCAAAATGTTGTTTGTTTATTTGTGCACTTATTCAGATTTGAGGCCACCCAACTCCATAGCAACTCTGGATGGTGTAGAGATTTAAAAAAAAATATATCAAAGGAAAACAAAGTATGTTAAATAAAAAGTTTGATGCAAGTGAAAAAGGGTGGGACCAGTATGAATTTCTGGGAGGATATCTTTCAACAGGGTGGGTGCCACCACTGAGAAGGCCCTGTACAGTTAACTTTCTGGGATTCTTCCATTTGCAGCTGCTCCAAACCTTTCAACCAAATCTTCAGACTTCTTTATTGGCTACTTTCCAAAGAGCTAAAGCTGACATTTTGTAAACTTTCAGTTCTTCTGGTTAAAGTATTTCCGTCTTTTGAACGTTGAATTATAAAGGGTGGGTAATTTCCATTACTTTACATAATGAATCTTCATCAACATTACTTTAAATTCTTTAACTTATGAATCCAGAACAAAACCAACAAAAATTCAAGTATATCAGTTTTATGGGCAATGGGGGGGGGGGGTGTCAGGGGTGTGTGTGTACATGCACCAGAAACAAAATATTGGTGTGCAGGCATTTAATTTTTCTTCTTCTCTGCATTTTCTTTGAACATGTATTTCCCTTTCATTTTTAAAAATGCTGCTCTTTTTTATTTCTTCAAATTAAAATAAGTTTTGGACCGCAAGCGCTCACAAGTGACAGTTGAATAGCTAAGGAATGACAGCACACAGACCCTCATTGGCAGGGAGAGCCTGTGGAAAAAGTGACTTCAGCTAAAACAAACAGATTCTGATTCAGGCCATGGACTGGGTGTGGGAGAGGCCGAAGGGAAATGCTCACAAAGGAAAGTTCCTGGGATTGCGCTTGCTTAAAAAGTTTAAAATCCTATGAATTCTTTTGCCACGGACCTCAAAAGCCAAATCTATTTTCCTTTCCACTGATATGGATCCTCATTTAAATGTTCCACGGTCATTAGCCCAGTTCACAAGTGTGCGCTGAGGATGGGAAAGGGAGAGTTCATTTAACGGCAACCTTGCCCAAACCAGAGTCTACATGTTGTTTTGGACTTAACACAATCTCCGCAGTTCTCATCAGCACAGGCAGCAGAAACCATGAAGGTTGAAAATGAACAGGTTTAGAAGGCTCTAGCCACTTAGGGACGGTCTGTTTCGTTTGTAAAACCTCCGTTGATATGTAAATTATCATTGGAATGAAACAATGAATAAACCTATCCCAGGTTTAAATCCTCCTTAAGTGTGCAATGCCACATTAAATGTAATGTGGCTAGGCATCTATACTATATGCCTGAGATCTTCGAAATAGCTCATGTGCTAATCTCAGATGGAAAAGAGCTGAGATGCTTTATAATCCTTTATGCAGTAAATCGATGTTGGTAGTAAAGAATGTGCTATTCCAACATCCTTCTGCTTGCTAAGAGTCTGTTATTTTGTTTTACTTTATTCTCATTTTTCAGTCCTCCGGGTGACTCAATAAGGGTAGCAAAATGAGATTTTGACTCTACTGCAAATGTGCCCCTGGAGGGTTTCATAGCTAGAGTGGCAAGACCTAACCATTTCCAGCTTTCATAGTTAGTACCAGAACTACAACCACAACCAGAGCAACAGATCCTCATTTAAACCAATTATCCACAGTCATCCTTGCAGCCAATACAGATTTTCCTGAATAGGCACCAACATCTAGAAATGATTATTTGTACGAAAAATGGATGCTGTGTTCAAGACAGTGTACACTTGCTCAATAGCTTCGCCATAGAAAGAAAGAAAGAAAGAAAGAAAGAAAGAAAGAAAGAAAGAAAGAAAGAAAGAAAAGGAAGGAAAGAAGGAAAGAAAGGAGGGAAAAGAAGAAAGAAAGAACTAAAGAAAGAAAGGAAGGAAAGAAGGAAGGAAAAGAAAGAAAGAAAGAAAAAAAAAAGAAAAAGAAAGAAAGAAGGAAGGAAGGAAAGGAAGGAAAGAAAAAGAAAGAAGGAAGGAAGGAAAAGAAAGAAAGAAGGAAGGAAGGAAGGAAGGAAAGGAAGGAAGGAAGGAAAGAGAGAGAGAGAGAGAGAGAGAGAGAGAGAGAGAGAGAGGAGAGAGAGAAAAACGTTCATGAGTAAAAACTTGCTACCTTTGTAAAACCAACCATAAGTCTGTATGTCTGGCTCTGTAAAAGCACACTTAAAGAATGACTTTCATACGCTTTAAAGTAGCCATTCAAAATTATTTTAAAACACACTGAAAAAATATCATTGGGACTTCTGGTTTTCAGTGTACTTTAAGAAAATTGGACAAAGCAAATGTGTTAACAAAAGCTTTACGGAAAGGCCAGTCATTTCCTGTCTGTTTGCTGGAGACTGATCTGTATTGTTTGCCACTTCCAGTTCCAATAATGGGAATGAACGCTTGAACAATATCTTGCCAGTTTGTAGTACTTGGTTGCTGAAAACACATCTGCCCCATTATCTTCCATTGGGACGTTTGTGCTGCCGGAGTTTCGTTTTTTAGAAAAGATAAAATCCTTAAAGGAGAGAACTATTGGAACTCATGATCATTTCTTTATCCTGGAGTTTCATGTTCGCTTTCCGATTACGAGATGTATTGCCTTTTGCTGTTGATCCTCTTATTTTGTAAGTTCTGGATGGGACACGAGCAGTAGAAACAAATTAATACATGTTTCCTCCTACCCGTTGTTTAATGCTCTTCTTCTCCTTCCTCTTAGGCGACAAGGTGAAAAGTCAAGATAATGGTGAGTTTGCATGGTTTAAAATATATATACCATTCTACTCCGAATAAATTGGAAGGTATACACATATTTATTGCTCTAGATCTGCTATGTGAGACAAGTATTTGGCCCGGGTGAAAATTTAAAAGTCACAATATGTTTAAAGTGTAAACACAGAATGTTCTTTATTCCCATCTTCAGCTTCTACAGTGGTTATGTTATGGGCTAAGTTATTCTAATATAGTCAACTCTATAATTCCCTTATGGCACCTTTAATGTCTAACAAATTTATCAGAGAAGAAGCATTCTGAACCACAATTTTTTCATAATAATCATGGAATATTCTGAAATCTTATTACTATGTGAGTATGTACTGTAGAAGCTATTCCTATTGTATTTCAGTAAGCATAATATCCCATGAACTCAAATAAGTGGACTGCAATTCGCTAAGGCTTGATCCATAAAATATTGATTAGACTTTAAAAAGAGCATAAGGCTGTTAGTTGTTCTTCTAATATAGAAATCACAGAAGGTATTGATTGGGTTTCCTCATAGACTCAAGTCATCATTATAATTATCAACCTTAATCATAATCAATACTAAATCTTACATTCTTCACTGTATACCTGTTTCAAATTATTTACAATAGCTTAAAAGTAGGTCTCCTATTTTTCAAAAGTGTCAATAGCCGTTGTGCCTTCATTGCCAATTCAGGTTGAAACCCTAATGCAAGGTCGGGGGGGGGAATTCTCTTCTCTTCTCTTCTCTTCTCTTCTCTTCTCTTCTCTTCTCTTCTCTTCTCTTCTCTTCTCTTCTCTTCTCTTCTTGTGTGTGAGAGAAAGAGAGGGAGGGAGGGAGGGAGGGAGGTATCTGGGACAAAAATTAACTGTGGATATTATAAAGGCACTGATTTTCATTGCCCTTCAAAGCAAAAGAGAACTTTCAGAAAGTATTTGTCATTTTTGGAATATTACATGGAGGTTTTCTCCTTTTAGAATATGGTTGGCCGAAATGTTCGCTCACTTTTGGCACCCAGTGGGGGACCCCTGAAGCTATCATTCATGATCAGATTCCCCATCATCACCAATGTCATTGACTGCTTAAAGAAATTCCTTAAGACAGGATTGGACAAGTCACATCATATTAAGTTCAAACGATAACTTTAATGCCACAAACCCTATTCAGAGGATAACTTCTTAAGAACTGTGGTCCTAGTTTGGAAGCGAAGAACAAGTAGCAATTTTTGCTAAATTGTAGAAATTTGAAAAATTTGCTTGTATTCATATAGGAATAGATCATATCAGATTATGTGAGGCAAGACTACCCAAAAAGACTAACTTTTTGAATTTTGAAGTATTCAAAAGAGCCTCATTGCTGAAAGAATGTAGGTTATTATTGGAGAGAAGGGTTAGATACTAATTCAGTTATTATTTGTGGAAGTTGCAATATTATAAACTTTGAGAATTATTTCACCAAGCGGTAGTTTTGCTCAATCATTGTTTGTTGACAAGCCAGAACAATCAGAAGCTATGGGTTACAAACTACAGTTGTTCAATTCACACAGTATACCAAGTTTTAATGGGGTTTATAGGTTTTTATTCTAAGTGTGATGTGTCTGATTGATGCCTTCTCTTTTTTACATATTAGCTGTGACACTCAGTATGAGGTCTGATTTTAAGGATTTAATATTTCTGGAAGAAGTAAAAACAGCTTTGTACAGGAGTGTCTTTCTTCCCGCTTTGTTAACTGGAAAGTGAGAGTTGTGTCTAGATGTGATGGAATCAATAATGTTTTGGAAGAGCAGAAAAAATATAAGTGTAATGAATGTTAAACATATGAACTAGGTTTTCTCTTCTTTTTTCTTATCTTGTGCTTATTATTTCCTTTTGCATTATTTTTGTTCTGGAAACATTCATTCATTCACACACAACATATATGAAATTTTTACATAAACATTTCAATAAATAATAGTCATATTTCATTATAATCACTAATTTAGCTTTGTAGGCAATTTATTCATATGTTGCTAACATCACTTCTGAAAGCCATTAAGTAGCTGGAGCCTTATGGTTTTCTTTCAGTATTGAGAAAATAACATTTTTTTAATAGCTATAATATAAGACACAGGGAATCAATTTTCTTTGCCCAGAAGTCAATTTGCAGTTGATAGAAATAATAGAAACTTCTAAGGATATTCTCACAGATGAATTAATCCATGTAATAACTTTTTCCTTAAAAGGAACAAAAACAAGTTTAAATGAAGTGTTAATCTCATTATATCTCCAACTGCATTAAGATTTTCCAGGCCTTTTCTATTTAAGCGAAACGTGTCTAAAATATATATTTTTGTTGAATAAGACATAAGATCTACTGAAATGTTTGGCATTAATACCTCTTCCTATTGTCTGGACAAAGTAGAAAATCTCTAATTCTTTATTCCATTCAAACATTAAAGCTTGCATATCAAATTGATTAATCACTAACTTAAATTTATGAAGCGCAATTTCAGGGTGTCCGAATCACATTAATAATTGCTTGCGGTACGTTAATGTTTTGGGGGCTAAAACTGTCCCAGATCTAAATGAGGATGTCAGTAGATGTTATAATTGTCTGTACTGACAAAGTAATACATACTAGGCAAATTATATTTGTGCTTTAAAATAGAAAAGGATAAAAATATACCTTTGATGCAGTAGTGGTTTCCACTTACCTTCACTACTGCTTTGGAATTGGGAGCGCACAATTGTGCGTGGTGCTTCTGCACATGCACAGAGCATCCATGATGATGCCTGGGTGGGTGGGCGGAGCCAGCCGCCGCAGCTACTACTGGTTCGCCCAAACCGGAGAGAACCGGTAGAAACCCACCACTGTTTTGATGATAAGAATATATGTATTTAGTGCTTTCAAGTCAATGTTGACTCCTGGCAATTGCCTGGACAAATCCCTGAAGTTTTCCTAGCAAGATCTTGAAAGTGGGAGGGCAGAGGGGGAGTGATTAGCCCAAAGTCACCTAGCTGTCTTTGGGCCTAAGGTGGAACTAGAACTCATGTCTCCTAGTTTATAGCCTGCGGCTTTAACCATTATACCAAACTGGTTCTCTTTCCGAGATCTAGATTACTTTATAGTATGAATTTAGGAGAAAAAGGATCAAAGAACCATTTCCTAGAAATAAGGTACCGTAATTTTTGACTCAATATCAGAGGAATATACTGTATCTTCCCATTTTTTGGCATTTTTGCCTGACTTGGGACCACTGAATGTTTCCCTAAATATGAGGAAATGAATGACCCGTTGGGTAAATGATCCAAAATCATTTTCAACTCTGCTAGTTGGTAGAAATGACCACAATGGCTGCCTTGTTTTTCAAAATATTTTATTCAGCATGTTCCAAATTTTCCACAATAGTGGAAAATGGTTCTGGGTTTGTCAAATTGTGTTCCAAAGATCTCAAGATTCCATGAGAATTCGATGGGATTTCATGAGACTCCAAGACCAACCAACAACAACAAAAGGAAAAGAAAATGTAAAAAGTTTATTTGAACACGTCCATTTTTCTTTTATTAGGGTTTTTAAACTCTGGATCTGGGGTTCAGAGAATATTGTTTTACCTGTCTAGCAGGGAATCACCTAACATGTTCTATCGCCTGAAAAAATGTGAAAACGTACAGTTATTGAATGCATGGATACCTAACACTTACATGTTGACCTTGGTGTTATTTTATAATTAATAAGATCATTCCAACCCATGATCTAAAGCAGAAAAAAAACTCTTGAGTTGTGGTAAACTAACAAAGATCACAGATTTCCTGACTTCATCTGGAGGCTAAGCTGGAGTGATTTAAATCACTGATGATCTGATAAAAAATAACAGTGGCTTTTTGAAAATGGGCTCTTCAAATGTCATTTCATAGGCATAGCATTAAAAACATCTTATTTGTGAAGGAACAAAATGTTTTGAAAAAGGCAGGCTTGGGAGCCATTCTAATGGAACGTTTAACTTTGCTGGTTGAATTATCAGATAGAACTCTTGGTGGTAACCATCAGTCAGTTATGTAGTGAGATGATTGATGTTTATTTTGAAATCTTCAATTTTCACATATGCATGTAAACAGATTACAAGGCATTTATCATTCCCACTTTGGAAATAAATGCTTCAGACATCAGTGTCAGTGTCATGATTCAAGAGATGTTTATATCTTCTCTGCCAGTCTGTCTTGATTGTGTGTACAGGTAGTCCTTGATTTACAACAGTTCATTTAGTGACCTTTTGAAGTTACAAGGGCACTGAAAAAAGTGACTTATGACCATCTTTCACACTTACAATCACTATAGCATCCTCATGGTCATGTGATCAAAATTCAGATGCTGTTTCATATTTATGACGGTTGCAGTGTCCTGGGGGTCATGTGTTCCCCTTTTACAACCTTCTGACAAGCAAAGTCAAGGGGGAAGCCAGATTCACTTAACAACCCTGTTATTAACAACTGCAGTGATTCACTTAACAACTGTGGCAAGAAAGGTTGTAAAATGGGGCAAAAGTCCCTTAAGAAACATCTTGCTTAGTAATAAACATTTTGGACTAAATTATGGTCATAAATCAAGGACTACTTGTTTAGGGCAATCTTTCTCAAACTTGGCATTTTCTAGATGTGTGGACTTCCAATTGAGTTTCTTCTAAGAAGTTCAGGAATCAAAATTCACATAACTGAATGGGTTCGGGAGATGGATGGATGGGCAGATGGGCTCCATATAGTTCTCAGCTGTAGGAAGGGTAAGTCTTACAAATCTATAGTGTACAGCCAGCAGTAGATATCATGTGGGAAACAGACTGCTAGTTCCTTGCTGCCATTATTAGATGTCAGCAATCAAGCCATCATTTGCTAAGCCAATTAACTGATTGGAGGAGGGAGAAGAATGGCCAAATCATTGATTTCCTACTGCTAATCACATTATAATGGGCACATGATTTTTCTTAGAATTTTGTAGAGGCAGATTTTGATTGTTTTTATTCACTCTGTTTCAATACAGCCCTTTGCTTAAAAGCTTACAGGTGCCATTTATTTCTTGAGCCTTTCTCCATAACTAAATTAGAGTGTCCTCCGCCCTTCCTCAGATCTGCAGAAACCATACCAGCATTTTCTTTGTAGTTCCCACTGCCAATCCCTATCCTGTCTCCATTTCCTTTGTTCCTAGTCATTGCAGCCGTTGACTTCTTCCAAGTAATGGGAGACAACGCCTAACAGATTTTATCAACTTTGAGACTGCCCGTGGATAGCATTACTAGTACAACAAGGATGTAGTATCCTTGTCTCTTCTTTGGCTGGGAACAAGAGGAAGGCAACTTCATGAGGACACAACACAAGAATGTGTTAGAAAGATGTTGGTGCCAAGGTTATGTGACAGGAGAACATAATTCTTGCTCAGAACCGACAATATTTACAGTAGGAATTCTAAGACTGAACCCAGAAAATCAAAGACCTGCCAAAGTCCAAACACACGTTTGGAAATTGTATGGGGTGCCAATCCTTAGTCTCTGATTGTTCACTACCTTTTTCAGCTTAATTTAATATTAAAGCCCCATTTTTCGTCATGTGATGCGGTACATTTCAAACTAGCATGTAATTTGGGTAAAGCTTTTTCTTTGCAATACTTTTTATTAGAGATTATAACATTTATAAAATACAAATTAAAACAAAAAAGAAGAAAAGATAGGGAAAAAGTGAATAGAAGTGCAGAAAAGAAAAAAGAAGGAATGTTTAAAGAAACGACTACCGATCTTCATTACAGTAGATACAAGCAAATTCTCCACCCCCTTTAAAATTTGATTACATACAGTAGATCATTGTGAAGATCGTTGGGTTCCTCCAAAGACTGTAGGCATCATACAGGGAAGAAAAACAAGCAGGATTCCCCTGCCTCCAGCAGCTATGTCAGTCTATGAGGTCCTTCTGTAGAATCCATCAAGAATAGCAAGTCTGGCTTTTCCTCATATTTTAACTCCGTGCTGGATTCAGCTTCATACTCCATCTTTCAAATACAGACATTCCCTTAGAATTTCTAGTGCCTCCAACATTTTCTCTATTTCTATTTGAAATTATATAACCTTGGGACTTTTCCATTCAGCCACCAGATGTCTCCCCAAATGTTCTTCACCAAAATCTCAGAAGCCTTCTGGCAATGATCCACATTTGTCTGACCAGCACTATCTCCATGGGGCAATGCCAGAATTGGCATGCCAGTTTGCACCCCACCCTCCATTCCCATTTCTGCTTCATCATGTTTGTTTTCAGATAAAAAAAATAGCTGCTAGTCGCCATGGCTACATAATTGTGTGGAAGGAAGGCAGCCAAGGAGCTAAGGGGTGCTATGAGGCAAACATTCCCACTAATGGGGAAAATGTTCTGTCTTTAAGCTCCAGGAAGCTCCAGTTTTGCAGCCCAAGGAAAAGGAAAACAACAGATGAGCTACAGCTAAGTTGGAAGCAAATCGGGTGCTTGATCCAATGGTGGCAGTAATAGGCTCAGAGGGACATGGCGCCTGTTCAGGAATAGGCACCAATCCGTAAGATCAAGAAATTTCTACCAGAACCTTCCCTGAAAATTCCCTGGCATATTATAATATCCTGTCCTGCAATCAGCCATAGTGCACATTTCGTTTGGTTAGACATCATTTCTGAGCAAAACTCCTTTTTGTGAATTAGGAATGGCAATCACGTTTAGGCTTCCTGAATAGAAATGGATGATTGCAAATGTCATCTCCAAATCCTGTCCCCTGTATGGAAGCCGACCTTGTTTTTGGTCTATTTAAAACATGAGATTTCATATGCTAAAGGTCTTATTTTTGTTTCAGTCAGGACTGGCAAAACTACCTTTGGTCTGTTGTCTTTTATCAGGAATGAAGCATCACTAATTGCTATTCCAATGGAACAGCAGCTTAGTAGGGGAGAAGGAAAATTGTGTTGGTCCACTTTACATGAAGAACATACACAGTGTAGCCTTTTAGACTGGCTCCAGAGATCACTTTCAAAGCCTAAAATTATCTAGCTGCAGCAGTGTCACCTGTAAAACAACAGGCCACACAATTTTGTCTTTTTCCGACAAACCCAGACACTACTCCAAGGCCT
Organism: Pituophis catenifer annectens; assembly: GCF_029215685.1. NCBI lineage: Eukaryota > Metazoa > Chordata > Lepidosauria > Squamata > Colubridae > Pituophis > Pituophis catenifer. The sequence goes on from NW_027256882.1 coordinate 147,647,218, forward strand.
TTGTCCTTAAGTTGCTTTGCCAACAGTATCCAATATCAACCCAACCCAACTGTTAATGAACAACAGAAATACTCTCAATAATATAGGGCAAAAACTCAACCTAAGTGATGGCTATTTCTGCATTTGGCCTTTTTAATGTAAACAAGCTGTCCTGGTAGCCTGAATTAACCTCAAATGTACCTGATTCAACTCCTAAATCATGCCTAATTCATGCTTAAATTTTCCTTGTGTCTTAGGAAAGCTTTCCACAGTTTTCCCCGCAGGAAAGCAATCTATCTATAGCAGTTTTCAAAGATCCGAAAGTCTCTAATGTCTTTTCCCAATAGCAGCTACTGTCAATGACATCTAAAGACTTGGTGTTTCTCTTGATCTTCCAGCTGTTTCTACAACTGGCTCTTCCAGGACAATCTTTCTTTTCCCTGCCCCCTCCCCAACTCACTGCTTTGAAAGATCAGCTGTAAAAACTTCCAAAAGTTAGGGTTCCTCTGCTCTCCCCTCAGTAGGTTGGTCGGATTATGAAAATTATGTGCTATGTTCATAATTGACAAATGGATAAGAACGCAAGGAAACAACCCACTTTAATTTTCATTCTGTGGAGAGGAATACATTGTCTTCTGAAAACTTCCCAATACTTTTTCAAGGGGTTTTGTTTGCAATCAGTTGTAGTTCTCACAATGCCCTAATAGCAGGGACAAAGGCCTGCAACATTTTATTGCTTATTGATTGATCAAATTGCTGCACTCCCTATCATGACATGTTCTATGGATTGGTCAGTTTAGGATCAATCAAGACCCACATTTTCCTGACATCTGCTCACTAGTTTAGATCAAGGAAGCAGATCCATCCAGGGGTGGTATTGACTTACCTTCGTTACCGGTTCGCAAATGTGAGGGTGCGTGTGACACCTCTGCGCATGTGCAGGATCTTCTGCTCAGGCGCAGAGCGTCAAAAACAGGATGTGATGATGTCTAGGTGAGTGGGCGGAGCCTCCCACAGCCGCTCCTACCAGCTGAATATCACCACTGGATCCACCTCAGTATATAAGGATGGTACAGACAGATTGCTCCAAAAATTATTTAAAAAACAAAAAAGCTTTGATAGCACACATCTGGAAAGCTTCCCTTAGAAAGATACTGAAGTCATTTCCACACCAGTAGTTTATAGTATCTTCTAGAATCACCCAATCATTATTGTGCCAAAATAATAGTAGCGAGGACAAAATAATATAGTGAGGACAGGCTGTATATCACTTTACAATTGTTGGAGGCTGCTATGAGTCACAAGTGTGGAAATGACCTATAACTAATTCATCAACGTACATTCCTCTCATGAACAAAATAACAAAATTAATACTTGTAGCCGTATTCCAGAGGGATTTTGTACGGAAGACAGAGAGAGAGAATCGGGCAGTGAGTGGGAGACTTCAGCTTGATTGAAAGCTTGGGGGATAAGCATTATGGGCAGGATTAGTTAGGACAGTGTTTCTTGAATTTTCTGCCATCATGGATCACTAAATAAATATTTTTTTAAAAGATGTGGGGACTTCTCACTTAAACAAAGCCCCCTTCCTTTAGTTTCATATTTAATGTAGAGTAATTCACTATTTGGTGATAGGATAGTTGTATTTGTAGATACCTTACTATTCCTTTGCATTTCCCAGACCTTTCTCAGCCAAATTTTTCATCAAACATTCAGTGTAAAAGTATTTAGTAACAGTTGAATAATATAATGCATCCAATAACAGCAACTCTTAGCACAAATTTCTGTTACTCAATAATGTTCCTCAGGAGAAATCATCTTAGGGAGAATGGATCCCCAAGTTCACTAAATCTTAATAAGTGCATTTGCTGTTTGCATTTTCTTTTGGGGTCACTTGTGCCAAATCTGTTTCATTTGGACTCACAGTTAATAACTGTGACCATTGTCAGTTTTCCGAATTCCTGTTGCTGCTTGTATTATCACTCCCACACTGCAAGTTCAGTTTATAGATACTGATCCATTGCCACAAAGCATCTGCAAAGTTCAGAAAATGAGAGGCGCACTAAGGCAGTGAGCTGGTTCTGATGTGGCTAGTTGACTGGCAATGAACATGGTGAGGCTTTGGTGAATCAGTGGTTTAGGGAATGAGACGCAAGATTGGCAGCTTTATCTTTCTTTCTTTCTTTCCTTCCTTCCTTCCTTCCTTCCTTCCTTCCTTCCTTCCTTCCTTCCTTTTATGAAATGTATGTTTTACCTCAATCCAAACAACCAAGTTTATAAATAATATTTTTAGCAGTTAAAGATGCTGCGCAAAGGGGTGAGCTCCCATTCCTGCCCCAGCTTCTGCCCACCTAGCAATTTGAAAGCATGCAAATGCAAGTAGATAAATAGGTACCACTTCGGTGGGAAGGCAACAGTGTTCCATGCGTCTCAACATATGGTCATGTTGACCATATGAGGGAGGGAGGGAGGGAGAGAGATTTGAGCATTCAGTAGGAATGAGTGACTGGCTGGGTTGTTTTCCTGAATTTTTTTGGGTAAGATTTTAGAAGTGATTTGTCATTGCCTTCTTTTGAGAGTTGGGAGAGTATGTCTGGCTCAAGGTCACCCAGTGGTGAAATCATACCGGTTTGCACTGGTTCGGGCGAACCAGTAGTGATAAAGCTACTTGTTCGGTGAACCGGTAGTAAAAAAAAAGTTACCGGTTGGTTTCTGACGATCAGCTGTGCCGCACAATTTAAAATTGTTGCTTTCTAGTGAATCTAAATCACGCGGCACAGCTGTTTCCCCCCCCCTTGCTGTTCTACTTACCTTCCCAAGCCTCCTTTTTCCGCATGCAGCGCAAGTTTGGCACATACTGTGCATGCGCACACATGCAGCATTCATTTGGTGTGGACTCTGCATGTGCACGCAGCATGTGTTTGGCATGCACTGCACATGCATGTGTGCACAGCGTGTTTTTGGCATGCACTGCGCATGCATGCGCTGCACATGCCCAGGCAGCGAACCGGTGACAAACTGGGGAAGATTTCACCACTGAGGTCACCCTATTGTCTTTATGCCTAATGTAGAACTAGAAGTCACTGTCTCCCGGTTTCTAGCCTAGTGCCTTAACCACTATACCAAATGAGCTCTTTTTAATTGCTCTCAAAGTGTTCTTGTTGTTTGATCACAGACTATTTTATTGTTTCTGTCAGGTACGAGTGGGTGATCATATACACTAAAGTTAAGAAATAAATGAAAGACAAATAACATGAAGAAGAAGGATGATTGGGGGGAATAAGACTTCTCCCATGCAGTTTCCACAGACCACCTGGGCAGATTTGGGGTGGGGGGGCGATCCTACAATGCTGCAGCAGAAGAGGAAAGGAATAGGATGAGGAGAAAAGCTTATGATGGATCTCTAGTTAGCAAATTCAAATACAATAGAATATATCAGTCAAAAAGTATTGCATCCATCAATTTCCATACCACACCAACCTCCTATTTAATTTACACTTGGTTCACTGTCATTCCTCATTGTTGAGAGACAGCCCCCTTGGATTGCTTGTTAACCCTTCAGTTTTGCTCTCAAGGCAGTGGTGGGATTCAAGTAATTTAACAACCGGTTCTCTGCCCTAATGATTTCTTCCAACAACCAGTTTGCCAAACTGCTCAAAAAGTTAACAACCGGTTCTCCCGAAGTGGTGCGAACTGGCTGAATCCCACCACTGTCTCAAGGAAGTTGTTCCATCAGCTGCAACAATCCTTCTGTGGAAAAAATAAGGCTGGATATTTAGAAACATCAAGTGAAAAGATGACTAATACCTTACACAACGACCTAGTACAGTCTTTTGCAATCTAGTATGCTTTGGACTTCAAGTCTATCATCTTTACTCAGTTTAAGAACATATCAAATAAATGCAAATCAAAGCATACAATCATGTAAATTTTTTATTAATCAAATCAAGCCTATTCTTGATTTGATTAATCAAAAAATTCATAAGAAATCCAATCAGATTTCTTTAGAGGCTAACATCCTATTCAAATGCATTGGATGTATGGATCCAATGTAATTGTTTCGGGGGATGGGGACAGATTATGGATGATTCCTGAAACTAATATCATGAACATTTCTCTTCTTTTCCAGTGTTCACTATCAATAAAGTTTCACTCCAGGCTTTTCCACAAAATGAAGTGCGCAATGGAGAATCACTCATCCTCAACTGTTCTGTGGACATTAGCAAGAATGAACATTTCCGACTGAATTACACATTTTCATTTTTCAAGGATGGTGAGCTTCTGTCCACTAACACAGTTGAACAAGATAGCGCCCAGTATACAATCTCACAGGCTAGATTTTCTTCTTCAGGAGACTATGAATGTTCATTAAATGTTGAGGAGAAAAAAAAATCCAGTGATCCTTTGCTGGTTAAAGTTGAAGGTAGGTGTCTCTTTATATTTTGAAGGAACAACTCAGATATTAAAATTGTTCTTTATAGATAGGAAAGATTAAACACAAATTTTCATTGTATTTTTACCACAGTGCTTTTTTCTAACTTTTCCTCCTTTCTTTACTTTTCTTTTCTTTCTTTCTTTCTTTGTCTTTTTTCTTTCCTCCTTTCTCCCTTCCTTCCTTCCTCTTTCTTTCTTTCTCTCTTTCTCTTTCTCTTTTCTTTTCTTTCTACTTATTGCAGAAAATCTTTTTGTGTTATTTTTCATTTTCTTTACTTAACATATTTTAGACTTTTTCCTGGAAAGCACCCAGCCTTTTCACTTGTGTCCCATGTTTTTCATAGACACATCTTCCTGGTATTTTTCTGTGAATGTAGCTTCTCTTGTGTAAAATTCTATCTGGACTGCAGATTTTTATTCAGTTGTTTTTTGAAAATCCTTTTATTCTACCATTTAGTGTTACAAATCTCCAAAGCAACAAAACAGCATTTTCCAAGTCTGCATTACAAGGAAGAAATCCAAAGAGGTTTTGCAACACTTCAATGGCATTTGGCTCTAATCCATTAAAAAACCATGATATATAAAATGGCTTTCTTTAGTGATCCTTTTCCCAAAGAAAGTGGCACTTTTTTCACTTTATCAAAAATATCTCTCCGTCAGTCTTTGGGCTATTTTTTTTTCTCCTGCCTTTATTATTTTTATAAATAACGCATACCTAATGCTCCTTCCTCCTCCTATTTTCCTCACAACAAGAAGCCTGTGAGCAGTGGTGAAATTCAAACTTTTTTACTACCGGTTCTGTGGGTGTGGCTTGGTGAGCATGGCTTGCTGGGTGTGGCAGGGGAAGGATACCACAAAATCTCCATTCCCATTCCACTCCAGGGGAAGGATGCTGCAAAATTCCCATTCCCTCCCCACTCCTGGGGGAAGGATATTGCAAAATTCCATTCCCACCCCACTCTGCAGCCAGCCAGAGGTGGCATTTGCCAGTTCTCCGAATTATTCAAAATTTCTGCTACCGGTTCTCCAGAACCTGTCAGAAACTGCTGGATTTCACCCCTGCCTGTGAGGCTAGTTGGGCTGACTGACTGTCCCAAAGTCATCCAGCTGGCTTTCCATGTCCAACGTGGCACTAGAACTCACGGTTCCTTGATATCTAGCCCTGTACCTTAACCAACATGGTTCTCCGGTTTGTTACAACTTGTCATAACTTTTAACTTGTTATAATAACTTCAAGAAAAAAAAGAAGAACTTTAGAAGAAGATCCTTAGGAAGAAAAGATGCAAGATCCTAGGCTTCCTTTTTTCAGAGCTTGAAAAAACAGCTTGAGCTCAAGATTTTTCATGTATCCCAAAATCAGGCTATTTAAATGACTTCCAGCTTGTCACTTGCAAATATATCTTTTAATTCATGAATGCTTCTTTATTTTGAAGGCATAATGAAGCCGATATTGAGTGTCCAGAGAACTGCAGTGATGGAAGGTGAAAATGTACTTTTACGCTGTGAAGTGCCAGAAGAAAAGCCACCTTTGTATTTCACATTTTATAAAACTGCACAGTCTGCAAATGGAGTTGTACATGAGAGGAAACGAGCATCGCAACATGAAAATTTTGTTGAGTTAGAATTTCCCATCGATGCCGGAGACAATATTTTATATTTTGAATGTGCTGTCCAGATGAATTCAATGGAAGGACCTCAAACCTCCAAGCGCAGTAACCGAACCATTGTCACAGTTACTGGTAAGTTAGTTAGCCTTTTACTTTCAAAACTTGTCAGATGTAAATGCCTTATTCTCTAATGTGTAAATAATGTATATATGGAACATCAGGGGTTAACTTATTACTTGAGCTTTAATGTATTCATATTTTACCACTCCCATTCCTGGCTCCGCCCCTTGTATATAAAAGGAGCCATCCTCCCCATTTTCCTTGCTTCTATCTTGAATATTCAGCGAATATAGAATGCCTATTATGATTAAAGAGAATTATATTTAAACCTATAACTTCTATTATCTTTATTGAGTCTGATCCTGAAAATATTGCAACAAGCTGGTAGCAGAGGATGGTTAATTGACTCAATAAGTAATTAAAAATGTCCAAGAAAGATAGGCCCAACACCAGGGCCTACAGCAAAGAAATAGAAACTGATCAAGAGATGATCAACGAATCCACTAATGCGATTTCGAGAGAATCCGAAGAATACACCACTGAAGAAGAAGAACTGATGAGTGAAAATAACGACCAGGAAGAAATCGAGATAGAAAATAACGAACTCAGGTCAGAAATATTAAAAATACTAAAAAGCCAAAAGAATGATGAAAGCCTCATCGCGGACCTCCAGGAGATGCTGAGGAACAGCGGAGCAGCGAGAGAGAAAAGCGTCATTAAAGAAAAACCCAAAGATCAAAAAACTGTGAGTGAAATGACTACTGAGAAAATAGTTGTAAAAAAGAAAAGATGTGACCCCGCGCGAAATTTTGAACGGCAGCCATCTTGGTTTCAACGAACTTCAAAAGAGAGTGAAGCAGAGCCAATCAAAACGCTCAGTTCAAAATTTCTGGCGCGAAAAACACTATCAGACGAAGAAAGTGAAAAAGAAGTCTCAAACTCTTCAGATGAACCAAAATCAGAAAGTGAAGACGATTTAACAAAGTCTCAAGTAAAGTCAGCAATGAAAACGCTTTTTGCTGCTTTTGGGCCAAGATTGAAAATCTCCAAGACATCGACGAAGAAGCAAGAAATCAAACCGACAACTCAAGACCTGCACGCTCCCATCCTGACTTCGAAAACGACGACACCCGAGCCCAGAGAGCCATGCCGATTCCGCCCTACACCGCAGACAGAATCGAGTGCCAGCACACACAAGAGAAAGAGAAGAACCGCCGCCATCACCAAAGCCCCAAAAACCGAGCCAGAGACCGACTCATCTGAAGAGGAGCGGATCGAGAGAGCTGAAATGGAGAGAACCTTCCACAACGGCGCCAAAGAAGAAATGAGCAACGCGCATGTGCAAAACTACGTAGACGGCCCCGAAAGACTTGAATTAGCCAGAGAACCGCGCAGACTCGTTACAAGCATCCCAATGCCGTTCTGTAATTTCCTGCACTTGAGAGACCACGGACTGCCTCAGGTTGTAAGTAATGGACAAAATAATGTGGGGAACTTACCCAGTGACTTCCCAAAACTTAGAGTTGATGGCATTAATTTACAAGAGTGGTACCAACAGCTTCAGGTTATTTTTATGAAAGAAAATTTACTATTCTTTATAACTAGTCCTCCAAGAAGACCTTGGACTTTAAAAATAGACTGTTTACATCATAGAGCATTTTTCATAATAATTTCTAGCGTGTCTCCTGCAATGTATCATAGCATCAAACCAAACCTAACTGTATCAGAAATAATTCAATGCATGTTTAATCTATTTCACAGCGATAGCGTAGCCACAACCACAAGAATGTCTAAGGATTTCTTTTCTTCTAGAGTGAAACCAGGGGTTTCTATAAGTGAACATTTGATAAGTCTAAACAAAATAAGAGCTGAGCTGCAATTGAGGGGGGAAGTGATTTCAGATCAAACTATGAAAAGTGTTATTATCAATTCACTTGATCCATCATGGGATAGCTTTATGTCACACTTAGATACCATTAATTTGGGATATTTATCAATAGAAAGTCTATCTAACAAATTGATAGCAGAAGACAATTCAAGAAAAAATCGTTCCAGTAACCAAACAGAACACAAATCTTTTAGGAAAGTAGTCTTTCAAGATAAATATAATGAAGCCTTTAGATGCCACAATTGTGGATCCAGGGAACACAGTAGAAGAGACTGTCCCAAAGTCTCAAGGGAGAGACATAGGCCAGAATATAGGAGCAAATACAATTACAGACAATCTTCCACAGATAGACACAAATATAGAAGTCCACCAAACTACAGAGAAAGTAGAGGGGGTAGAGAAAATTCAAAAGAGAGAAAATCTGGGTCACTAAATGGGCTAAATAAACAAGACAGCACCAAAACACAACAAGATGAGAACAATAATTGGCTTATTGATTCTGGTGCAACAAATCACACCACTAATAACAAAAGTATATTATCTTCATTTACAGAAGATAAGTTTGTGATAAAGGTAGCTAATCAAGAAAAGGTTCAAGTATTAGGCAGAGGAAATGTGACCTTGCCTGGTTTAGGGAAAATAGAGGGGGTATTATTAATCCCAGAAATACCTCACAACATACTAAGTGCTATAAAACTAAGCAGAGAATCTGACATCAATATAGTTTTCTCAAAGGGGAAAGCAACTATAGAAAAGAACAAAACAAATGTAGGCACTGTGATGATAAAAGGGGGTCTACCCTATCTGATAATCAAAGAAAGATGGTTACATAACATTGATTCAAATATGGAAGATTGTATTGAAGCAGATGATGAAAATGTCAGTAACAGTGACAATGATGAATGTAAATTAACTCATGATAACAAAAATACACACAATGAGAAGAAACCAAAAATAGGTAAACCAATTCATGATGAGTGTGCTCATATCTTACATAGGAAGTTAGGACATGCTAGCTTTCCTGTAGTACAAAAAATGACTGAACACGCAGAAGGTGTAAAAATAAAAAATTGTGAAAATTATTTAGAATGCTCAGTATGTAAATCCACCAAACTAAAAACCAGTCCTAGACCAAAAAAATCTAACAGATCAACTAACAATATTTTTGATTTGGTACATATGGACTTAGTTGGTCCATTAACTCCATCAATTACCTATAGAAAACGTTACTTCCTAACAATAGTGGATGATTACAGTCGCTATGGTTTTGTTTACACATTAAAGCACAAGGATGAAACTTTTCAGAAATTTAAGGAATTCTACAAACGCATAGAAACACAACATAATATCAGAATAAAACAAATTATGACAGATAGGGGATGTGAATTCATGTCTAAAGAATTCTCCCAATGGTTAAAGGATAGAGGGATGCTACATTTCACGTCCAATCCATTTTCTGCCTTTCAAAATGGGATTGCAGAGAGAAAGAACTCCACACTACAAACCATGATTAGATGCACATTAGAGGATGCTGGTTTAGGCAAACAATTTTGGTCAGAAGCCTTACATTATTCAAATTACACTCAAAATAGAACATGGTCCAGTATTGTGAATAAGACACCATATGAGGTGATGTACAATAGAAAACCTAAATTAGCACACATGCACATATTTGGAGTTACTGCAGACGTGCACATACCTAAACAATTGAGGAGAAAGGGAGAAAACGTATCCAGGAGATTAAGATTCATGGGATACGAAACTGGAACCAAAGGGTACAGATTCATCGATAATAATAACAAATTTATAGTATCCAGAACAGCTGTGTTTCATGAGCAGGCCAATTGGTCTAAGTTGCACCTTAATGAAATTTTTCCTAATAAAAGCAAAGATAATATATCTTGCGAGGAAGGAACAACAGAAAATCAAAATATTAACAAAAGTAAGAACAAAACCAAAACTTGGACAAATAGTCAGCATAAAATAAAGACAGACACATTAACAAAAAAGGAAGCCAGATATTTGCATGACAACCATAGCAAACCTGAAAGAAATATTAGAAATAATAGAAACCAAATACCAAATAAATACAAAGATTATATTATGCATATGGATGGAGAACAAATAACACCTAATACATATGAGGAAGTATTGAAACTTCCCCGTGAAGAAAGAGAAAAATGGGAACTAGCTATGGAAAAAGAAATGAAAAGTTTACAAGGATTAAATGTATTCACACCTGCGATCGCACCTAAGGATAAAACAATTATAGGTACCAGGTGGATTTATAAAATTAAGAATTTAGAAGGAGGTAATACCTTATACAAGGCCAGACTAGTTGCACAAGGTTATGCACAAAAATATCCAGAAGACTATACTGACACATATTCACCCACAGTGAGAACAGAGAGTGTCAAAACAGCTCTTGTAGTAGCATCTGCACTCAATCTAGACGTGTTTCAATATGACATACAGACTGCATACTTACATGCAAAATTAGATAAGGAAATATATGTAAGAGCACCACACAGTCAATACACTAATAAGAACGAAATTTGGTTACTAAATAAGAGTCTGTACGGATTGAAGCAATCTGGCAAAAGATGGTACGATTGTTTGGTAAAAGTACTAAAGACCATGGATTTCAACGCCACCACTGCTGATAACTGTTTCTTTGTAAAAAAAAAAAGTAATGATCATATTGAATTTGTATTAATTTATGTGGATGATATTTTATATATTGGAAAGCATAAAGAGAGCAGGGAAATCTTTGTAAATAAGTTAAACGAACACTTCTCATTGAAATCACTAGGTAAAGTGAATAAATACCTTGGTGTACAAATTAACAAAACAAAAAGGGGATTCAAACTTACTCAAAAAGATAAAATCATTGAACTCCTAAACAAATGTAACTTAAATAATGCCAAAACATGTGACACACCTATGCAAACTGATTTTCTTAGAAACAATGATGAATCTTCCCCTGAGTTTAAAGACAACACATTTTACAGATCAGTTATAGGTTCACTCCTTTATATATCTAATTGGACTAGGCCAGATATAGCATTACCTCTCAATTTATTGTCAAGATATGTTAGCAAACCAACCTTGTATCATTGGGAAGCTGTCAAAAGAATTTTAAGATATCTGAAAAGTACATTAGATTTTTGTTTAATATTGGAACCCAATAATGACAAAGAACCAAAAATTACTTGTTATGCTGATGCAGATTGGGCTGGTGATACATCATGCAGGAAGAGTACCTCTGGTTATGTTTTTCTATTGAACGATTGTCCAGTTTACTGGTATACTGGTAAACAAGAACTGGTAGCCACCTCTACCACAGAAGCAGAATATGTTTGCTTGTCTAAAGCTGCAAATAACCTTGTATGGTTCAATGATTTGATCACAGATGTTTGGAAGAAACCTACTTTACCATTTATTATGCATGAAGATAATAAAGCGGCCATTGAAATTTCTAGATCCGATGCAATTGGACAAAGGTCCAGGCATATTGATATAAAATTTAAGCACGTGAGACAACTATCTCAAGACGGATTCATCAAAGCAATACATTGTGATACTTCTGAACAATTAGCTGACATATTAACAAAACCCTTACCTTCTAAACAACACAAATATTTAACTTCTAAATTATATGTATTATATTGTCCTGAATCTGAATGTAACTGGTGTTGTATAACGAACCGGCATTTAGAGGGGGATTTGTCAGATGTAAATGCCTTATTCTCTAATGTGTAAATAATGTATATATGGAACATCAGGGGTTAACTTATTACTTGAGCTTTAATGTATTCATATTTTACCACTCCCATTCCTGGCTCCGCCCCTTGTATATAAAAGGAGCCATCCTCCCCATTTTCCTTGCTTCTATCTTGAATATTCAGCGAATATAGAATGCCTATTATGATTAAAGAGAATTATATTTAAACCTATAACTTCTATTATCTTTATTGAGTCTGATCCTGAAAATATTGCAACAAAACTAATAAGTAAAATTATGCTTTTTGATTTTGTTTAAAAAGTGCTGCAAACTGAGTTGTAGATTCCCATTATCCCAGATAAACACATTCTCTTTTTTTTTTATATAAAAGTTTTTTTTAATTTTTTTTGGACAAACACACATACAAACATACAATGTATTTTCTTTGAACAGAGTATTTGGCCAGTTCATAAAGTTAAACTATGTTTAGTCATTTCAATTAAGTTTACAATTTCTATATTTCCTTTTTGCCATATGTATTCCTTATCTATTTTTTTTTTAAAAAAACCAATATTACCCTTCCTTCTCACCTCTAATCTTAATCATAATCAAATTCAATTTTTCTCTTCTATCTATATTATACCCCTTCCCATTGCCATCTATTTTTATATCTATCCTCACATTGGTTAGTTATGTAACATTTTTTAATAGTTTTTAAATTGATTTTAAATTGTTAATTCGGACTTTTTAATTTTATATTGTATTAATGTTATTGTGTATTTTACTGTTGTGAGCCGCCCTGAGTCCATTGGAGATAGGGTGGCATATAAATCGCAATAAACTAAAACTAAACTAAACTAAACATTACAATTGTTTAATATAAATCCAACATTTTAGTATAAATCAGTTAATTATATATCTTTTTTTGAGTATATTAATCAGTATGAACATAAATCTTCCAATTATTTTCATGCAATCCAATTTCTTACAAGTCAATTAGTTATATTTACCAATAATAATAAACCAAATAATTTCCCCCCCTTATGTTACTCATTAAACTCTCCCAATAAACCAGATAGTTTTGCCTATATAATCCTCCAAATCACAACTTAATCATTTTTACTTTCATCACAATATACAATTAAAAATATTTCAATCATGGGAAAATTTTTACAAAATGTTTTATAGATGGCATTTAGATCCTAAGAAATTGTCGTGTATGTACCCTAATGTTCAGCCAAAATGTTGGAGGTGTGATTGTACAGATGCTACATATTATCATATTTGGTGGACCTGTAAGAAAGTTAAGGCTTTTTGGATAAAAATTTGGTGGGTCATGCAGAATGTTTTGAAGAAAAAAATTCAATTTTCTCCACAATTGTTTCTTTTGGGTATAGTTAAGGGTTTTACAGTGGATGAAACAAATTTGATTTTGTATATGATTACAGCAGCGAGATTGTTGATAGGTAAATATTGGAAAAATGAAGCTTTGCCTACTGTTCAAGAATGGACTTTGAAGATGGCCAGTTTTGCTGAGATGGCGAAGATTTCAGCATATTTAAAAGACCGCTCGCAAGAGACTTATGAATGTGAATGGAAAAAGTGGATAGATTATGTGCAGAACAAATATCAAACTAGGAAGTATCAAATAGCTTTTCACTGAAAGTAGTATTATATTAAGATAGTATTATATTATATTATATTAAGATAGAAATATTTGAACTATCTGAAGATGAAAAATGATATGGGGGTTGGGGGGGGGTTTAGAGCTCAAGGTTTTTTTTTATATAAAGGGGATAATGATGGGGTACATTCTATGGAAGTCCGGGGGGGAGGGGAGGGTTAGGGGGGGCTAGGGAGGGGGGGTTTGGGAGGTTGGGGTGGGTTAGGGGGGTGAAAATGGGGTGAAAATGTAATGGTAAAACTTTTACAATAAAAAAAAAAATATTTCAATCATTACAATTTCCCTAATTAAATTTAACAATGTTCTAGCTGTTACTACTTTTCATATTTCAATTCTAAATATATATAACATCTTTCTCTTTCATTTCTTTTACTCCCTTCCCATTTTTATTTTTGCCTTTTTCTTTCTCCTTTTTTTCTTTTGTGTTTTAAAATCTTGAACTCTCCTTTTTTGCCCTAAGTTTCTCCTTGTTTCCGATCTCTTTTCTCCTTTTCTTATATCCTCACTATTTATCCCACTGTTTATTCCAGTGTAATCATTCTGTATTTCACAAATCTGGACTCTTCTGTTTTGCCCTGCATTTCCTGTTGTTTTCCATCCTTTTCCTCTCTTTTTTTTCTTTTCACTGTTAATCCCAGTGTAATCATTTAAATTTTTAATATTCTTTCTATGCCACCCTTCATTCCTTCTTTGTCTCTTTCTGCCCTTTCTATTTTTTCCATTGTTAATCCCAATGTAATCTCTAAAAACCTTTTTATTATTATTATTTACATATTCAATTATTTTTCCAAAATTAATCTCATTGTCTTTATCTTTTTTTTTATATTCAATCTCTGTGTCTTGCTTCTCTGTCTTTGTTTCCTTGTTACCTTGAGCGTGCTCTATCTCAATTTTTGGATCCTCAGGTTTCGATTCTCCATGTAACATTGTAATTATTCCTCTTATTTCTGCTTTCCATGACAAGTACATTATTTCCATCATTTCTCTAATTTCCTGCGCCATTTTGTTCTTTCTGTGTTTATATTGTTCCAGTTTTAAAAGTTCCGTTGTTTTCCTTTTTTTCTAAAGTCAAGCCGCTTCCAGACAAAGCAATCTTCCCCAAAAGTTCTCACAATTATTATCACTGATGTAGTTCAAAATTTTCCAAAACAAAGATTCCAAATTGCAATGCTCTTTTTTCTCCTGAAGATGTCTCTCTACAATCCACAATTCTCTTAATTGTTTAACAAAGTGCCCATTTTGTATCAGTCCTCGTTCACAATCTAGCTTCTTTTTTCTTCTTTTCAACTTTGAAAATACCAAATCAATTTTATAGTCCAGTCCAAATTAAACAATACTTCCCCCTCCCTTTTTTTTTTCCTCCTTTATTTTTTCTTTAGGATACAGCACTTCTATTGCAGGGCTTAATATCCAATTGTCTTTTATTTTTCTTAGCCTTCAAAAGGAAAGGATCTATTTATTTTCTTTCCAATCCTTTAGTCAATTTTGGGGTTACTTCTTCTAATTCTTAAAATTTTCCAGATAATTTTATTCAAAAGTCAATTTTCTTTTTGGCTTTTTGTCCCTTTAAATTCCGCTTGCTGCCTCTTTTTCTCCCCCCATGTCAGTTAGTTGCTATTTTTAGGCTGGGGGCTTCAGGTTTAAATATATATATATATATATTTTGTTATTTCACCTGTAGGTTGCCTGTCACTCACCCGGCTTCAAAAACTCTGTTGTATTCACCACTCCTGCTCAATACTTAGTCCGGTTGCCCCAGCTTCTTGACAGCCGCAATGGCTGCCACCCCCACCGCCGAATCAGAGAGAGATTCCTCTGACCTTCAAGGAACTTGCCTGTTCCTCTTGGTCTTCCGAGGTGCCTCTCCTTCTTCCCCGTCCCTACAGGATGGTTCTGGTCCAAAGACCACTCGGCAGCAGTTCGTCAGTCCAGGTTTTCGCGGACCTCATCAGAGCCCTCTAATTCCCCGACTGTCTCGCTGCGACACTTCCGGTCAAATCCCAGATAAATACATTCTCATGGTAAGCCCAACCAGCCTAAATATATTCTCTCCTACATTTTTTTTACACTTTAAGGAATCACTTAGTAATACTTCTTTCTACATCTCATATGTCATGTTAACTTGGCTTTTAGGAGCCAACTCGAAAGTTAAATTGATGAAATATTCCTAAACGTCAAATCAATGAAATATCCTTAAATGTTTCTAAAAGTTAAATAAATGAAATACTCCTAAAATCAATGAAATATTCCTAAAAGGTCAGGAACACAGAAACATCACGGGGTAAATTAAACAGTATACAGAGCACACAGAAGAAAAAGGGGGAAAAGGGAAACTCCCCCTTTATACTTACAGCAACCAATCATAGCGTAGATTGCCTCATGCATGAGTCAGCACTCTCTAATTAATTACAACTGTGTGTTCTGGCCAGTGGTGAAATCCAAATTTTTTTACTATTGGTTCTGTGGGCATGGCTTGGTGGGCATGTCAGGGGAAGGATACTGCAAAATCTCCATTCCCGCCCCACTCAGGGGCTAGCCAGAGGTGGTATTTGCTGGTTCTCCAAACTACTCAAAATTTCTGCTACCGGTTCTCCGAACTGCTCAAAATTTCGCTACCGGTTCTCTAGAATCTGTCAGAACCTGCTGGATTTCACCCCTGGTTCTGGTCTATTGTACACTTTACTGTTCCACCTACTAAATTCAATATCCTAACATATTGATAAATAATTGCTATGACAGATGGATCTTTGAATCAACAAGGCGGTTTTCAAAATGTCAGAGATATTCCAAGCATTTTAGCTGACTCATGATTCAAAATACAAGAACTGCCGAAATCACTGGTTCTACACTATCCCTGATGCTGACAGTCGTATATTTTAAAATCAATTAAAGGTTTTTGTCAAATTCTTTCACTGTTCATAGAAGCATTTTGAACAGAACTAAATGTCAAAGTATCTGAGTCCTCAAAGATCATTACAGAAAATAAAATAACCATTAGTCTTGTGACATCTTAAAAGAGTTACCACTACATTTGTACAACTTTGTCAGATGTCTACTGTTTTGCCCTGAGAAAGTAATACTATATATGCATCTTTGTATCCTTCTGCAGTTGATGTTTTTCGCACGGATCAGCTGATTAATACATGCTAAGATAAGAACGTCACCATTTTTAACCCAGGGAAAATAAAGGACATTGCACATAACCACAGTTTTCATTCCAACAACTGTTTTCAACCATTGCACAATTGCTCTCTTTTTTGTTACTGATGTGAGGCTTGAAAGCATCCCATGAGCTCATGGGTTTGCCCTCAAGTTGACCAATGGGCAGAACCGAACCCCCCCCAATTGTTTCACCTTTTCCTTGTTTTTCTAGTGATTCCTAAGTTATGGGAGTGACTACTATTCCAGGGAGCTACTATGTTGCTCTTCAATTCCACTAAAAGAGCAGCAAAGGGGAGGGTGAGAATCAGCGTCTCCACTAGATAATTAAGAGTCAAACTGAAATTAAGTTAATCAACTAAAATTAGCAAACTTCCTCAAATAGAGCCTGGATAGCTCAACAGACAGAAGCACTGCAATTTAACACCAGCTGTCTGCAATTAAAGTAAGATCGAATCTCGCCAGGCTCAAGGTTGACTCAGCCTTCCATCCTTTCTAAGGTAGGTAAATTGAGGACCCAGTTTGTGGGGGCAATAAGCTGACTTTGTATAAATATACAAAAGTATGAAGGCTATTGCTTAACGCACTGTAAGCTGCCCTGAGTCTCCGGAGAAGGGCGGCATATAAATCAAATAATAAAAAAAAAAAAAGTTACCTAGACCTAATCCACATATCAAAGGATAAGGTCTGCAAACACAATAGAGTTAATTAAATTGGGTCTCCCAGAGGAGCTCCATATTCACAAGAATAAATATACCTAGTACACACGCCCCTCAAGTGTCATCCTAGAATTAGCACATGACACCCAGACAAGCTCCCCCTATTTAAAAAATCTGCTGCTGTACCCCATTTCTCTGCAGCTTGCACTTAAATGCAAACTGTTTTTCTTTTAGGAATAAATATTTCTTCTTTCCTCACATCTGTCTGGATCTCATTTTTATTTATTCTTATGCAGCCCACAAGGTTCAGACTCATGTTTTTGCTTTAGCGGAGTAACGTAGTCACCTCTCTAGAACCTTTCCATATGCTGTTATTTTGTGTTTTTTAAAATTATGATAGATTTGCTTCTTCTTCTTCTTTTTTTTTTTTTTTTGCAGAACCATTTTCTGTTCCCAAAATAGCCATCGACCCACCACAGAATATTACCGAAGGGGATAAGATCTGCATAACATGTTCAACTGTCCTACTTCGCCAGGATCAAACTGAAATTATCTTGCAGAAAAATAAAACAATTCTGAATAGCACGAAGGGCAGAGAGACCCTAACATATTGCAAGGTAGTCAAGATGGAAGACAATGGCAATTATATTTGCAAAGTAGAGCATGGAAGTGTATCTAAAATCGACAAAAAAGAACTTGTGGTGGCTGGTAAGAGATTTCTCCATCTTGCTTTAATAATTCACAGCCTGATCTTAGTCTATGTTTTCACAAATTATGGAATCTACTTTTTCAAGATATGAATTTATCGTATGGCTGAGTTCTAGTCAGAGCGGCCTCATGATGTCCTATGATGTCCTATGATGTCCTTCACACCTTGTGGAGCTGTATCAGGTGAACCTAGCAGAAAATAAGGAAGTATCTAAACACACCTGACTTCCCTTTCCTCAAGTTTTAAGTGCAGCAGGATTGGGCATTCATATACCACAGTTCTGGAAATAAACACAGAAGATGTTGCTTGGTTTTTAGGGAAGCTGTAGAATATGAAGACAATGTTGCCTTGCCTAAGAATAAGGAAGTTGAGTCCTTCAACCTACCATGAATCTACCTGAAAACTTGGGAAGGGCACAGTAGACAATAACATTTATCAGGAGCACTTTTCAAACTCAGAAATAGCATTCAGGATGCTTTTGAGCCATCTCATGGAGTCTGTGGGCAAATATTAATGTAGTGCATACCTTAGACCAGGGGTGAAATGCTCCCGGTTCGGACCGGCTCGGGCGAGTAGGTAGCGATGGTGGCGGGCAGTTCGGAGAACCGGTAGCAAAAATCCCTGCCTCCACCCCCCATGCCCAGCTGAGCGTGATCATCAGAGCCTTTTTTTTCTTTAAAATGGCTCTGATGAGCCAAGCTCTGATGATCCCAGCTGAGTTGCCTGCTAATCAGGCAACTCAGCTTGGATCGCCAGAGCCATGTAAAAGAATTTTTTTTCCCTTTTAAATGGCTCTGACGATCCAAGCTCTGACGACCCCAGCTGAGTTGCCTGCTAATTGGTAGCAAAAATCCCTCCCCCTCCCCCCCTCAGCTTGCTTACCTTAGCTGCTGGTCGCAATGCCTTCCTGTAATCCCTGCAATCCATTGCATCAGCAAGGAACTGAATCTCCCTGCCTGCAATCAAGCAGGCGGGGAATTGTGGACTTCAACTCCCAGAATTCCTCAGCCAGCAAAGCAAAGCTGGCTGAGGAATTCTGGGAGTTGAAGTCTACAAGTCTTAAAGTTGCCAAGGTTGGAGACCCCTGTTCTATTGGGTAAGTTTTTTTCCCCTTTGGGAGCTTTAAAAAAATAGTTAATTGGGGGGTTTTTTTAGTTGTTCTTTTTTTAGACCTAGCCATTTAAAGTTTAGGAAGTTTTAAATTTAGCTGCTTTTATATAAAAATAAAAATAAATTAAAATAAAATAATATTTGTGCAGCTTTCTGAGATTTAGTGTGTTTCTGTAGTGTTTCACTCTAACTACACAAACACACAAAATCTCACAAAGCTGTATGTGGAATTTTGTGTGTGTAAAGTGTGAAAGTTGGTTTTTTGGGCTTTTTGTGGCTGTGTGAGGTTCCTGGTTGTTGCAGGGGCCATTTTGGGTCTAGCACAGCTGCTTTTACATTGTGGGTGAGCCAATTGCGTTGTGTTGTGTTTTGTAGGTTAAAAAAGGGCAAAGAAGTGACATTGATTTGGCCACACCCACCTGACCAACAAGCCACGCCCTCCCAATCACCTTACCACCAAGCCAAGCCCACTAATTAAGCCACGCCCACAGAACCGGTAGCAAAAATTGTTAGATTTCACCCCTGCCTTAGATTTGCTTCAGCTAAACACAGGGCCTTCCTTCTACGATAGGGTAGCATTACACTACAGATAGTCCTGGACTTACAACTTACAATTTGTTTAGGGATCCTTCGAAGTTACAACTGTGGAAAATAACAAAGGGTTGTTTTTGCATCGGACATAATTTAACATTTTAAAGAACATGTACTTAGAAAAATAATGTGCCTTAGAATAACAAGAGTGAGTAAAAGTTAGAAGAAGAGGAAATGTCTGCGGTCTTAGAAAGAAAAGCTAGCTGATAGAAACATGGCAGCTGATAGTTTAATCACAAGAGGTTACAGAGAAGCAAAGGGTAAAGAAACTAACTGCTTATTTCAGTTTCTTGTGCTGATGCAAATAGGTTCCAAGAAAGCAGGACCTGTGGGCTATTGGTGGGTGGAATTGTACACACTCCCTGCTAAAGCAAACAAGGGAAAAGGGGAACTACTGTAAGTAGAGGGTGATAGAGGCATTCTGGAATGGTTGTGAACCTTATGGCCCTTGTCAAATAGGGAAAACAAAGGAGGAACTTGCGCTTCGGGCTGAGGGAATGAAATGCTGCTGGAATCTATCTTTGGGTGTGCCTACTTTGCTAGCCACCCTCTCATGCAAGAACGTATTTTCAATAAACTGCTTGCTGCTTCATTCAATGACTTTGTCAAATCTCTGAGTGGTGAGTCTGTTTCTCACACAACGGTAGCAAAAAAAGTGACTTATGACCAGTTTTCAAACTTCATCATTGTCACACCAGCATTCCCACGGTCACATAATCAAAATTTGGACTCTTGGCAACTGGCCATGTATTTATGATAGTAGGATTGTCCTACTATCATAATTGTCCTGGGGTTATGTGATCACCATTTGTAACCTTCCCAGCCAGTAATGGGTTTCAAATCCCGGCCCTACCGGTTCGCTATTGGTAGCGTGCGGGCGAGAGCGTTCTTGATGATGTCTGGGCGAGTGGGCAGAGCTGCTGCCGCCACCGCTGCCACCGGTTCACCCGAACCGGGGTGAACCAGGAGCAACCCACCACTGTTCCCAACTGATTAGCCAAGTCAATGGAGGAAACCAGATTTGCTTAATGACTACGGGATCCAATTAACAACTGCATGATTCGCTTAACAACCATGGCAAAAAAGTTG
The DNA here is from genome assembly GCF_029215685.1 of Pituophis catenifer annectens. Taxonomy (NCBI): domain Eukaryota; kingdom Metazoa; phylum Chordata; class Lepidosauria; order Squamata; family Colubridae; genus Pituophis; species Pituophis catenifer. Next base: position 147,667,911 of record NW_027256882.1, read on the forward strand.
AAAAATAGGGCAAAACTACCTGAACAACTGCCTTGCTTAACAATGGAAATTTTGGGCTCACTTGTGGTCATATGTTGAGGACTACTTGTACTCTACTTTAAAAAGTGAATGAGTATTGTAATGCTTGTAGTTTAACGTATTTTAATATTTAAGTTTATATCTTTTTCAGTAATGTGCTATTATTTTTATGTTTCCATTGTACTGTGGATGTCTTTTTAGAAGAGTACATAAACATTAATCCAAATTTCCTGGAAGAAGCGAAAGCCACCTTCCAGTCATTTGGCAGCAAGCAAGTGAACAAACAAGTGCATTTAGCGTTCTTAGAGCAAAAGTGAATCATCCAGAGTTTCCTGACAGTGACAGGGAAAATTAGACCCAGAGAAAAACGCTGAAAGGGTGGCTTTGGGGCCAGTTTCGCCCATGCATGAAATTTAAACAATAATTATGTATGCTTTGTAAAAAGTGCCAGTTATCTCAGTTAAAAGGCAGTGATGCATTATAATGTAATAACATTTATATTTCCAGATTCCGAAAAACAAATCTGTTAAAATTCTGAACTTAAGCCAATAATAGAGAGACCTGCTATCTTTACCATGTCAAGGATTTGAAGCTTTGCCTGGGGGCTGCATGGCTACTTGAGTGATGCACAGAGAATACTGACATAAATAGGCCCTTTTACATAGCAGGAAACCCATGGACTCAATAGCTCCTTTCAATAGATTGTTGTTCCCCCATTATTTCTGCAAACTTGAGAATGGCAAATTTCTGTTGGGCAATAAAGCTTCTGTTTTGGCTATTAAAAACAGAAAAAGGCAGCTCGGTTTTGTAAGCTGCCCAGAATCACTGAATTGTGGCTGGTCGCACATTTCATAGATAAATGTGCAGTTTGCGCCTGGGGTCCTAAGACCAGTACATGCATTATGTACTGATAAGGAGGGGGCTTTGTACGTTGAAGTTATTATAGTTAACCTCTTCCTCCTCTCTTTCATCTCTACAATCACCATACAATTTCCTCCTCACTATAATTTCAATGCTGATGATGATGTTATGCATTCAGTCATGTCCGATTCTTGGCGATTCTATGGGCCACGTCTCTCCACGTCTTCTGATCTTGCACAACTTCTTTGGGTTGTTCTGTGCTCTGGCTGGTGTCAACTTTGATGGTGATAATTCCAGTGCTATTAACTTAACATTCCCTGTTTGTTGACAGAGAGGAAAAAAAAAATCTGTGTTTGGAACCATTATTCAAGAATTTTGAGCATATGCTCCCACTAATTATTTTAATGATTTTTTGTTTGTTTGTTCTGAAAGGGTGGTTCACACTCTGTAAAATTAACATTTGGTGACATACCTTAGTGTGTATCTAGTCCCTGAAAATGGTAGGTATCTTTACTGGATTGCAACTCATGCAAGCACGCATGAGTGTCTCTGGATTTGGGGGTGAAGCTAGTGCTGGAGTTGTGCCATTGATAACTCTAGAAGGGCTAGTAATTCCCCCAGGCAAAGTTGGTGTACAATCTGGGGATCCTCCTGTACTAATGAGTTCTAATCAAGGAATAGTTGGTAGCTATGCCTAAAGGTAGAAAGATAAAGGTTTCCCTGCCCAGTTATGTCTGACTCTAGGGAGCAGTGCTCATCTCTATTTCTTAGCCAAGGGAACCAATGTTGTCCGAAGACATTTCCCATGTTCATGTGGCCAGCAAGGCTATATGCCAAAGGTGCATGGAATGGTACTACTGTCCCACTGTCCCACTGAAGTGGTACTTAATAATCTACTCGCATTTGCATGCTTTTGAACTGCTAGGTGGACAGGACATTTGCACAAATCCATCTTATGTACCAGTTGTGCCTTTTCTTGGATGTGCTGGTAGTCTTTCATGCCTTAGTCACTTCCAGATTGAATTGCTGCAACACCTTGTCTTGAAAAGCATTTGAACCATTCAACTGGTCAAGGAAACAATTGGCATGCATAGTATTGAGTACACCTCAAGCTTGATTTGTCCACAACACAAATCAAGCTTTGATTTGACACACTGTAGGTGTCAACGCATATCTACACGATGAAGAGATTGATGAATAAATGTAGGTTGCAGATAGTTGCAGGCAGGTTGACGTGCATACCTCCCAAATCTCAACTATGTATTGTGTGGAGCTGCGTGTCCTGCATGCTGATTGGTTGATTCCTGTTGGGAGGCAGGTGGAAAGCAAGTCACATTGTTGTTTGAGCACCCACTAGCCAACAAGTTAACATTTACAGGAGTATAATGCAATAGCTATGCCACTGTCTCCGAATAACAGACGCATACGTTCTTTGACTGTATTGATGCAGGAGTCTAAATCACGTCTATGCAACTCCACTGGGTGTAAGGTGCCGGCTATAATTTTTAAGGTCACATATAGCAGCGGTCACCAACTGGTGGTCTGTGGACCACTGGTGGTCCGCGAGAAAATTTTGGTGGTCCGCAGAAAAATTATTTGCATTTTTTATATTTCACTAAATCAGGGGTCCTTAAACTATGGCCCCTGGGCTGGATATGTGCAATGAATATTTGTGTTGCTGCAGAGAGTCTCCCCCTTCAGGGTCTTTTTGTGTGGGTTAGAGGGGGACAGAAATTCCAATTTGGGGTCTGCTTCAGCCTCCTGGTGTGGGGCTTTGGGCGAAGGCTGGAGGGAAGCGCCGCTGGTGGCAAAGAGCCGGAGGGCCTTGTTCCAGTGGGACTGTATCATGGCCTGGAACTGGCTGACCATCTCAGCTCGCTGAGCCTCCAGGCACCGGTACCTGGCCTTGCACTCCTGCAGGTCTTCTCTCTGCTTGGAAAACCTATGCTTTTAGTCCCCAGTGAGGTGCTTCTACTGAGCCTCCTTCTCAGTCAGATCCAATTTGAAGAGTTGCCAACTCTTTCTTGTGGTGGCTGCTTAGCTCCAACAACTGCTTCCTGTTGGGGCCCTAAGGAGCCCGGGTAGGGAAGCGTGGAGTGGCTGGTAGGGGAGGGGCGAGTAGAGGCTGGCGAAGTGCCCCTCAACATGAGTGACATTGAATTAGCCACACCCACTCAGTCACATGACCACCTAGCCACGCCCACCCAGCCGGTCATTAGGCAGATCATATTAGTGGTTCGCAGGATTTAAAATCATGAAGTTAGTGGTCCCTGAGGTCCGAAAGTTTGGTGACCCCTGATATATAGTACAGGGCGAGAACTGCCTCACCCGAGTCATTTCTGCCTGTCCCGTCAGGGCACATATACTTCAGGTCTCCTCACTGATATAGAGCCATTTTGCAGGAGTCTAGGAGTCACACTGTCTCTGTGACAGTGCCCGTTTTAAGAAACAGTATTTCCCACCCCTGCCCCAGATCTAAATGGTTCTGACCCTCTTGGCCTTTCAGAAGTTTATGAAAACCTGGTTACCCCTCCATCATGAGAACCAGGTTGTTAGCAGAGGCCAGTATCCATGCTTTTGAGACTGTATTTGTGAAGTGCTTTGATTACTGCTTTATACTGGTTATTTGCTTAAGATGGTGTTGGGAATGAATTCAACCAACAAGCATGGGTCGATGAAAACAAAGAGACTTTATTAAAAGAAAATAATAAAAACAATTTTGCAAAATAGGGTGGTATCCCAGCAGATCTCAACAAGGAGTTTGAGCCAGGAAGCCACAACCAAAGTTTCAAAAGCATTACATTTTATAGTTCCCTATCCCGACGCCCCCCCATGCCCCTCCTACATCGCATCCAATGACCTATCACGGCTAATCCGAAGCGCCGTTTAGAGTAAGGTGACCAGACGTCCCGCTTTTGGCGGGACAGTCCCGCTTTTGAGCAATTTGTCCCGCGTCCCGCGGCGTTTTAAAAAAGTCCCGATTTTTCATTCTGCCTCCTGAGTCCCGGCTGCCTCCTGAGTCCCCGCTGATGGCTAGAGGGAAAAAACCTGTTTAAACTCTTGCCGCGGGGCTTCAAAGGGCCGCCCTACGTTGATTAGCTCGGCTTCCCCCTCTCAGCTGATTTGCGCAGGGCTCTGCTCTTGCTAAATTGCTCAGCAGTTTTTTTTCTCTTTGTGCAAACCAAGCTCAAAACGAAACTGAAAGTAAAACAGGCTGTTGGCTTTGCTGTTTGCTTGCAACGTTGGAAAATTAGGCAGCAGATTTATTTTCCTTTTCCTCACCAAAAAAGGTAGGTGCAAACAATGGGAAATTAGGAGAGTTCAAGATTTTAAAACACAAAAGAAAAAAAAGCTCTTTTTAACTAGGGAATTGTAATAATTGAGATTCTATTAATTGTATACTGTGTTGAAAGCAGAAATGGTTAAGTTGTGGTTTGGAGGAATATATGGGGGAAATTATTTGGTTTATTATTATTGGTAAATATAATTAATTGATTTGTAAGAAATTGGATTGCATGGAAATAATTGGAATATTCATGTTCATATTGATTAATATACAAAAAAGATAGTTATATAACTAATTGATTTATATTAAAATGTTGAATTTGTATTAAACAACTCATATTACATAATTAACCAATGTGAGGATGGATATAAAAATAGATGACAATGGGAAGGGGTATAATATAGAATAGAAGGGAAAAATTGAATTTGATTAAGATTAGAGATGAGGATGAAGGGTAATATTGTTTTTTTAAAAAAATAGATGAGGAATAAATATGGCAAAAAGGAAATATAGAAATTGTAAATTAAATTGAAATGACTAAACACTGTTTAAATTTGTGAACCAGCCAAATATTCTGTTCAAAGAAAATACATTGTATGTTTGTATGTGTGTTTCTAATTATTGCTATTTATTCATATTTGTTCTCTTTTATTCTTTAAAGTTTAACAATTCATTCTTTATCTTAATATCTTTATATTTGTTTGGGGTTGGCTTTCTTCCCTTTCATCTTTTTTATTGTACAGCAATCTTTCTCCTCAAACCTACCACCTCTCTTTTCTTTCCTTCTTACTTTCTCTTCCCCCCACCCTCTTCTTCTCCTCCCTATTTCCTCTTCCTTTCTCCTTCTCCTCCTCTCTTCCTCCCTCTCTTACCGTCACTCCTACTCTAATTTCCCTTCCCTTCCTTCATCCCTCTCTATTACTGTATCCTTTTATGCATATGGACTACTCAGAGGGCTGAAAAAGTTATTTTTGACTGGTCCTCACACTTTTGACCAGTCCTCGAACTTACGACTGTCCTCACATTTTACGTTTTTGCCCTATCTTGTCACCATGGTGAAGAGAAGCAGTTGTGAAATGAGTGACATGGTTGTTAAGAATGCTGCACGGGCATAAATGTGAGGATGGTCATAAGTGTGAGGACCAGTCAAAAGTGTGAGGCCCTCGAACAAATACCAAACTAGAAAGTATCAAATAGCTTTTATTTGAGAATAATGTATTAGAAATATTTTAATGTAAAGAGACAAAGAGGAAAAGTGTGAGGCCCTGTCAGAAATGACTTTTCAGCCCTCTGAGTAGTCTCTATACACATAGCCATGGCCACCCGGTCACATGACCAGCTAGCCACGCCCACCCAGTCACATGGCCTCCAAGCCACGCCCACACAATAAGCCACGCCCACAATGGTGTCGTTCTTACCAATGTTAAAATCTGTTCACCTTACCCTATACACATAGCCATGGCCACCCGGTCACATGACCAGCTAGCCACGCCCACCCAGTCTCATGACCAGCTAGCCACGCCCACAAAATAAGCCACGCCCACAATGTCCCTCTTTACCAATGTTAAAATCTGGTCACCTTAGTTTAGAGAGAACATCATCTCTTTCTCTAATTACATGTTCATCAACACCTCCCTATAACTACCCATCAAATATTTTGCAAGCATGGCTCTTTCTTATCCCTATTGCCTTGGCATTAAAGAGTGGGCCTCTTTCTAACGGGCCTCAAACAAAAGAAGATCTATTCTAACACAACATTGTTACATATTGGTATGCTTTCAGCATGTTCTCCAACTATCTTAAAGCAGAATCATGTCTAACAAATTTAACAGAGTAGCAGAGTTGGAAGGGACCCTGCAGGTCATCCAGTCCAACCCCCTGCCTGAGCAAAATTCAATCTTCATTTATATGCATTTCTAACCTATATACCTACATACTATTTTATTTTTGAATTTTCTCATATCCTACAATGGGTAACTGTATACATTTTCTAAATAAACAAATACCTTCAGGCTCCCCTTTCCTTTCCAAATCAGTAATTTATGTTCTCTCATTATTTTACAGAACTGTTTTCCAAACCGATGTTAGTGGTTAATAAAACAAAGTGGGATGAAAACAGCATCGTACAAATTCAGTGTCAAGTGAACAGTTCAATGCCGATCAGTTTCTCGCTCATAAAGGACAACAAAATATTGGTAAACTCCAGCAATTACAGGGCTAAATTCCGTGTATCTGACAGTGGAGTTTATATGTGTAGAGCAGAGATAAACAACATTTCCAAGGAAAGCGACCCAGTGTTTATCTACGTTTATGGTAGGTTGATTTAAAGATGTGAATCCCTCTGTTTTTCCTTTTGCCTTCCCTAGCCTGGAGCTCTTCTAGATACCAATAAAGGAGAATATTTGTAGCTCAGGGTTGAAATGAGGGTTCCTTGGTGCTCTCTGAGCTTGCTTCTTTTCTTTTCTTTTTCTTTTTTGTTTTAAGTTCTTTATTTTGTTTTACATATATGTATCAATGCGTGAACAATGTGCCATCTGGATGTCATACATTCTAATACAAATAAAACTAGTAGAATTAATCATAGTTATTACATTCAATTATTTCTAATAATAATAATACACATTTATATTAAGTTATCATCTATCATTATTTAATTATTTCATGTTTTCTCTTGTTATTGCTTTTGTTTTATTATGTAAAAGTGTATACACTAATATTCCCCCTTTCTCTTATTTCTATCTCTTATTCTAACTTTTAATCATTTTTAAATGTTTAAATATCATGATGTTGCCTAGTTTGGGTAATGAAACGTCTGCAAGAAAATAAGCAAGCTCAGAGAGCACCAAGGACTCGTCTTTTGATATGCTGAGAGTCGGGACAACTAATCTTGGAAATTTTAGCTGGCATGTCTAATGCGTTTGGAAAAGCCAAGATTAAGGAAGGCTTTCTTATCTGATAAATTGGAAATATTTATATGCTGAATGCAAGCCTTTCTGCAACTTTATGGTACAGGTAATCCTCAATTTATGATCAGTTGCTTAGCGACTGTTCAAAGTTATGATGAACCCTCAAAAGCTATTTAGGACCTGGTTCCGAAGCTCCAACAGCTGCCCCCCCAGCAGTCACATGACCTCTTTTGACCCATTCTTCAACTACCCCACATTTACAGTTGTTTGCGGTGCACCATGGTCACGTGCCCAAGCTTTACAACTATGTGCAGTTACTCATGCTTCATTAAATGAATCAGTTCATCTGTGTCCTGTGGTAGTGAATTTTTGTCACGTGCCACCTTCATAAATAATACAGTAATCGACTTTTCGGCCACAATTGAGCCCAAAATGTCTGTTGTGAAGTGAGACATTTGTTGAATGAATTTTGCCCCATGTTACGACCTTCCTTGCCACAGTTGTTGAGTGAATCACTGCAGTTGATCAGCTTGTAACTCGGTTGTTAAAGTGAATTGGACTTCCCCGTTGATTTTGCTTGTCAGAAGGACACAAAAAGTGATCACATGATGCCGGGATGCTGCAATGGTCATAAGTATGAACCAGTTGCCAAGCATCTGAATTTTGATCACATGATCACGGGGATGCTGCAAATGTCGTATACTCTGAAAAACAATCATAAGTCACTTTTTTCAGTGCCGTTGTAACTTTGAATGGTCATTAAATGAACTGTTGCAAGTTGAGGACTACCTGTATTTCTGGACAAGTACAGACTGCCTTTCCTCTCACCATTGTGTCTGACTTTCTTTCGGCACTTTCATTTCCCATTTTAGGAACTAATTGCCTTGTAATGAAAGAGTTAAGCTTATTTTATTATTTCAACTGCCACTAATCTCCCAATGTGTGAAATAGGCAGCAAATAAATTTAGTTAGTTAGTTAGTTAGTTAGTTAGTTAGTTAGTTAGTTAGTTAATTAATTAATAATACTCTGTTTCTTTCCAGCTCCAGTTTCTCTGCCTGTCCTTTCTCAACCATTTTCCCATGTAGCTGTACTGGAGAAGTTCTTTGTCTTACAATGCTACTCAAAGTTTGGGACTTTGCCTATCACATACACCCTTTACAGAGGGAATACACACATCAGCCAGATTAAGACAAAAGAAAACAAATCAGTAAATTTTACGGTCAAAGCCTCTAGCATCCAAGAGTCTGGACAATACAGCTGCCATGCTAAGAACGGCCATTCTTTTTCTCAACAAAGCAAAGGGCTAAATGTCACAATAATAGGTAACTATTTGGTATGCTTTTATTATTATTTTTTTTGGAAAGGTTGGCGAGAATTGTCTGAATTTGAATATATCTGGAGGCTGCTAGGTTGGGAAATCTGATTTGTGGAAATTACTGATTTCCTAAGGTTCCTTTCAAAAATCTTAGCATTCTTACTTTGCTTTTTTTTAAAAAAAGATCCTAATATAGACAGGAATTCTTTGCCTTTGCATGCTGTCTGGAAATGGATTCCGTTAGAGATGACACAGCTTCATGTTTACCTACAGCAGGGGTGTCAAACTTGCAATGACACGTTGTCGTCACATGACGTATCACAACTTTTTTCCGCTTCACTGAACCAGGGGTGGGCATGGCCAGCGTGTGACGCATCCAGCCCACAGCCCGTGGGTTTGACACCCCTGACCTACAGCAACTCCATTCATTTTTACACATAAACCCAATTCCCAGCCAGTTTAGTCTAGTGGTGAAAGCACCAGAGTATCCCACTTTAGGCATGAAAGCCATCTGGGTGATTTTGGGCCAATCCCTTTCTCTTAGCCCAAGCTACCTCACAGGGGTTGTTGTTGTGGGGAAAATAGGAGGAGGAAAATATGTTGGATATATTTGCTGCCTTGAGTTGTTTGTACAAATTATAAAAGCAGGAAAACAAACAAATAAAAAACAAAACACAGTTGGGAAGGATTGGGACCTTTGTTAACCCAGTTTAATCTGCTGCTGACTTTTGCCCATGTACTTTCATCCACAGCTCCAGTTGTTAACATAACTTTTGAAAGGAAACCACAGGAGAACATAGAAGATGGCAGCGAACTCGTATTTTTCTGCTCGGTTGACTCAGGATCCTTCCCTATTGAGTTCCACTTTTTTAAAGAAAATGATGGCAAATCCTTATATCAGGTCATAGAAAAGGAAAAACTGTCAGTTTTTTGGGAAAAGAGACGCTTCACAAGCCAGGATGAAGGGAGTTACTTCTGCAGAGCTGACAACCAAGCAAAATCTTTTGTGGAAAGCCAGAAGATCCTAGTCAAGGGTATGTCCTGCTCCTGAGCACAGAAGACAAAGTCTATCAGCCCTGCCTTCTGTTGTTCATCACTGAACACGCGTTGTGTCATCATGATACAAGGTGTAGATATTGCACTTGATGAGGTTAAATTTCACTACATAATACCTCCAAGAAGTGCTAAGAACCGCTTGGTTAGTACAAGGGTACAAAAGAAAGAATTAAAGTGTGTATTGTGCACCACAAGAGGATAAGGGACAATTTTTCTGCATTTCTGAAAACATTTTCTTAGAACAATCTCTCAGATTCTGTTCTGCACAGGCGGTCATTGATTTACCACAGTTCATTTTAGTGACTGTTCAAAGTTACAACAGCACTGAAAAAAGTGATTTATGACTGTTTTTCACAGTTACGACCATTGCAGCATCCCCATGATCATGTGATCAAAATTCAGACGCTTGGCAACTGGTTCATATTTATGACCGTTGGTTGTGTCCCAAAGATCATGTGATCCCCTTTTGTGACCTTCTGACAAGCAGAGTCAATGAGAAAGCCAGATTCACTTAACAACCGGGTTGCTAACTTATCGGCTGCAGTGATTCACTGAACAACTTTGGCAAGAAAGGTCATAAAATGAGGCAAACCCCACTTAACAAATGTCTCACTTAACAACAGAAAGTTTGGGCTCAATTGTGGACATAAATTGAGGATTACATGTAAAATATTTCAAATGCCAGGATAAAACTTAGATAGGATCTGACAGGAAACATGAATTATCCCAGATTTCAAACGAATGCACGGGTACAAGCACAACTGAGCCCAAAATTTCCATTGCCAAGCAATTGAGTTTTGAATCATTTTGCGGCCATTTTTGCCAGATGTTAAATGCATCACTGCAGTTATTAAGTGAATCACATGGTTGTTAAGTGAATCTGGCTCACCCCTCTCCCCCATTGACTTTGCTTGTCGGATGACGACCAGGAAGGTTGCAAAAGCTGGTCACATGATCTCGGGATAGTGCAATTGTCATAAATATGTTCCAGTTGCCAAGAGTTTGAATTTTAATCACATGACCATGAGGATGCTGCAAAGGTCCTAAGTGTGAAAAATGGTCGTAAATCACATTTTTCAGTATCGCCACTTCGAATGGCCACTAAGTGGATGGTTGTAAGTCAAGGACTACCTGTAATAGCTCATCAGTGACGTAGATATGGGATAAGTGATGGAACCACATGTACCTCAGTGTTGCCACATAAACACTGTCCTCTATAGACAAAAAGGGGAGAATTTGCATCCTGATGCACATTTTCTCACTTTGATGTTAGAAGCTGATGCCTATGTACATGAGTACAAAAATGTGTACATCTAGGAATGTAATGTGCCAATGGAAAGAAGTTCGTGTTCTTTCATACCAAGCAAAAGTGCAAAGAGAATTCCATTATATCTAGCCTTTATTCTGTGGCCTTTCCTCTATATTTTGTCAAATTCTATTAGAGCAGGGGTGTCAAACTCAAGGGTGCTTAGATCTGGCCCATGAGGCCGCCCTGGAAACAATGAAGGATCAGCCCATGGTGCCTCTGCCAGTGAAAACAGAGCTCGAGAGGGCTGCGCATGGCCCTCCCAGGCTCTGTTTTCAGCTGCGACATCCTCCGGTATTCTTTTGCCAGCAAAAACAGAACTCGGGGAGGCCGCACACGGCCCGCCCAGGATCCGTTTTCAGCTGTGACAGCCTCCTGTGACAGCAGTTGTTAATAACAGTGCTTTAGTCCACTGTACTACAGGTTCCTCAGTCCATTGTACTACAGGCTCCTCTAGTCCAACTTCTAGTCCCTGCTCAGGCAGGAGACTCTACACCATTTCAGACAACTGGTTGACCAATCTCTTCGTAAAAACCTACAGTGCTAGAGCACCCAAAACTTCTGGAGGCAATTCGTTCTGCTGATTAATTTTTCTAACTGTCAAACTGTCCTCAACTTACAACAGTTCATTTAGTGACTGTTTAAATGTACAAAGGTACTGAAAAAAGTGACTTATGACTGTTTTTCACACTTATGACCGTTGCAGCCTCCCTATGGTCACGTGACCAAAATTCAGACGCTTGGCAACTGACTCATATTTATGACCGGTGCAGTGTCCTAGGGTCATGTGATCACCTTTTGCGAACTTCTGACAAACAAAGTCAATTGAGGAAGCCAGATTCACTTAACGACTGGATTACTAACTTAACAACTGCAATGGCAAGAAAGGTTATAAAATGGAGCAAAACTCACTTAATACATGTCTCACTTAGCAACAAAAATTTTGGGTTCAATTGTGGTAATAAATTGAAGACTACCTGTAACATTTCCCCCCTCTAGATATTCCTCTATTGGAAACCCCAGGGATCTTCCTCCTTTTAACATAGCTGGAGAGGATTGTGGTTCAGTAGCACCATTTCTGGTTACCTTGTTTTGAAGGAGAGGACTATGGAAACCATGAAAGGGGGGGTAGAGGGCCAACCTTTTTCTACCCCTACTTTATGGTTTACCTTTGTGCACAAGGTTAGCAGAACAGTTAAAGTAAACTCTAACTTAGTGCCATAACTGACCCAGACACAGTGAAGAGTTGACACGGTAAGAAGAGATTCTTATGATATTATATGCCTGAATTGTGACCTATTTTTCTCTTAATTTTTAGTTGTCATGGCTTCATGGAAGAAAGGACTTATTGTAACCACAATCCTCCTGATTTTTCTTGCCGCTATAATTACAATCATTTGGTTGAATTGTCGTTTGAAAGCAAAGGGTAAAACCTATCTTAAAAATCTTTAGTTCTTACTTGATTAGTGAATAGTACAGAAATCTTCTTCTGAACCTTTTTGGTTATTAGAATTCATGCTGCATTTCCCTTATTAACCTTAACAAAAGGAATAAAAGAAGACCACTTCCACCGACTTTAATTAATACTCTTTCTTTCTCCAAACTAAGTTTGTGCTTCGTTTGTCCTGCAGTAGTGCAGTTTTGTAGAAATTGCCTATTTAAAACTATATGATTAAGGGGATTTTTGATTGTCAGTGGAAAGGATATGTATGTTGCTGTTTGTAAAACTAATTTCTGATAATTGGTTCCCTACTGGTTATAGAGAATTCTTTTGTTTTGATCCTCCAGCATATTTTTACAAATGTTGTCTTGTAAGATTTTTTCATACCTGTCTCATTTACCATTTTACATGGCCCTACTTTACAAACTCTATTGTATTTTTTGATAGCTACGATGACAAATTATTCCTTAAGAAATTAGAAAAAACTAACATGGGTTTAAACTGAGAACCATATGCTTCCAGAGTTCTTTGTGGAGTGTTAGAGTAACAGTAACAATATGGGAAGTACTTTTCCTCCATGTTCATTTGTTTATACAACTGCCTTTCTGTTTATGTACTGCAACATAGTAATTTATTGTTTTTCCCCCCCTTATCAAGCAGAAAACATTTCTACGGAGTTAGCTGTGTAAGTTGGAATTCAAATTGTTATTGATGATATATGTATATCAATGATGATGAGGAGGAGGAAGAGGAGGAGGGGGTGGGAGGAGGATATCATCCATTCAGTCGTGTCAGATTTTTGGCAATTCTATGGGCCAGGTCTCTCCACCTCTTGCACTACTTCTTTGAGTTTTTCTGTGCTTCTGGTGTCAGCTTTGATAGTGTCCAGCAATTGTGTTCTTTGGCGGCCTGGTTTCCTTTTACCGCTAACTCTTCCAAACATAATTGCTTTCTGCACATATATCTACAGGTAGCAATAAATAAATTCCTAATGCTGTTCTGTAGGAACGCTCTCATTGATCTGCCCAAATGGATGCAACAAATAATTTAATTGATTAGTTAAATTATATTAATGTTTTGAGAGCATTAGGAAAGTTTCTACTATGGAAGAGTGGGAGAAGTAGAAATATAGAATTAAGAATATTTGGTAAAAAAGGAAAAACAGAGTCAGACATTTTCCCAATTAATTGTATAGGTATTCCTCCCCAGGAAAAAGGTGAAGAGGTGAGGAATATCACAGACGGCTAGAAAAGTATGAGGAAGAAACCTCAATAGTTGCCTTCTGCTAAATGGGTGTTTTGTGAGGGGGCATGTCAGCCATTTTGTGGAAGAGCCTATAACATGATTGTAATGCTCCCGAATAGATTCACTAGTTCAGAAAGGTTGCTTATATGGCAGGAATCCCCAAGTCCCAGGCTGTGGATCAGTACTGGTCCACGGCCTGTTGGGAACTGGGCTGCGGAAGCAGTGAGCATGCGCATGAAGCTTCCACTGCCACTGATGTCTTTGCTGCCGGAAAGGTTGGGGACGGCTGCTCTATGGCATCAGAAGGGTACACAACTATATTTCTGAGACCTTGGATAATCCTGTGTGTAATTTGTAATGCAAGTGCCTCTTTATTTCCCTTCTTCTCTTTCATTTTAGATCCAAAAGAGCAACAAATTCAGTGGATGGGAAACTGACAACAGGACATAATAATGAAGGAGAATTCTATTATGGTAAGATTATTTACTTTCTTAATGCCCGTTATAGATTTCGGCACATCTTCACAGAAGCTATGAAATGCTGTCATCCATTGTGGAAATTGGCCTTTCTAACGTAATCTGCCCTGGCGACAAAGCAGAATAGCGATTTGGTCTGCACCAGAGAACATCTCCTTTCATGCCAGCTCCTGGTAGAAGACCTGCAGGACTTCTGTGGTTAGGCTTCCTGTCCTATGAGTGATCAAGCAAAGTGGGGAAAGAGGAACAGACTCAAGAGAACTGGCATCAAAGCTGCTCTCCTCCCCCACTTTTTTCTGGAAGTCACATCCTTTTAGTAAAGCTGCCCATGGTTTTACCAAATAATTTGCTTCCATTTCGTCTCATGCTAGCCATGGGTTGATAGAAAAATGAGAGCAATAGCATTTTGGCACAGAGAACTGTGACACTCCTGCAGCCCTGAAAATCATTGGCCAAGGACCAGAAAGGGGGACATGCCCACAGCAGCCACCACTGATGGCTATCACCCCAGGGCTTGGTCCACTTTAGATTGACCAGATACCACAGCTTGTGCTGGAAGAAGCTGATAAACACAACTGGAGCAGATGAACTCTCTTTCTTGGTATTCAATGTTGAAAATGTTGTTGGTGCCTCTCCTCTAAATTCACTTGGCGGGTCCTCTCCAATCTGCAATTAGCAGATCCTGCGGGAGAATCCTTTCTTTTGTAATGGCAATGTAATGGCAACATTGCCAAGATGACAATGACATTGATAATGGTCCAGTCTAGTCCTAAGATCATTAACCCCTTTGGCTCAGTGTAATAGTTGTGTTAATGTAACCAAACATGTGACAGTGATGGGGAATTACTGAGGGATGTATTTTTTTCAGGGGTAATTCCTTAGAGACTAATTGATAGTTATAGCTTAAAATAAAGAATGAGAATGATCAGAATCTGAAATGGGTAAAAACACTCATTCTCTCCCTGATGCGCCTTTTTGTCTTTCTATCTTCATTTTTGCCATTTAGGTTCAGGGTATAATGAAGATGGCGAAAAAAATCACATCAGTGCAAAAGAGGATAATAGAGGTAATATCTTTGGGTTTCCACATCAAATTTTAACTTTTTAGCCTAGTGTCTTTTTCTGCTTGTATTCACCTATGGGATACAACCCTTGGCAACAGGTTGTTTGTTTGTTTGTTTGTTTTTTGATGTTACCTTTATTTTACACTCAACCCATGCACAGTACATTCTTGAATTGCCTTTAGCTGTAATTTTGCTAAAGCCACACTTCCTTCCTTAAGCCAAGGCCACCTAGAGCAGTTTAGAGATGTGTAAAATGAGCCAAGCCTGGCTAACCATCCTTTTGCAGTGCGGTCAGGTAAAATAAACTAAACATTAAGGGGGAAATCATCCTAGAGGAAGTCTTTCTTTGTGGTCACCAGAATTGACACCAGCTTAATAGCATATAAATTCAGAATAACAGAGTTGGAAGGGACCTTGGAGGTCTTCTAGTCCAACCCTCTCTCAAACAGGAGACTCTATACTGGGGTGTCATATTCGATTACATTGAGGGCCACACCAGGGTGGTGTTTGATTGGGGGGGCGTGGCTGTGGCCAGAGTGGGTGTGGCCAGCTTGACATCACTCATGTCAGGGACTCCTGTGGCGGCGTGCGTGCTCTGCCAGCAAAAACGGGCTCCCAAACTCCGTTTTCAGTTGCGATGGCCTCCTGAAACCTTCGGCCAGGGAAACAGAGCTCGGGAGGGTCACAGACAGCCATTTTCTCTGGAAGAGGCACTGCTGGCTGGTCCTTCACTGTTTCTAGGGTGGCCCTGCAAGCCAGATCTAAGGACTCCGAGGGCCGGATTCAGCCTGTGGGCCTTGAGTTTGACACTCCTGCTGTATACCATTTCAGACAAGTGGTTGTCCTGTCTCTTCTTAAAAAATTCCAGTGTTGGACCACCCACAACTTCTGAAGGCAACCCATTCCACTGATTAATTGTTCTACCTGTCATGAAATTTCTCCTTAGTTCTAGGTTGCTTCTCTCCTTGATTAGTTTCCATCCATTGTTTTTTGTCCTGCCTTCTGGTGCTTTGGAAAACAGGTTAACCCTCTCTCCCTTGTGGCAGCCACTCAAATACTGGAACACTGCTATCATGTCTCCTCTAGTTCTTTTCACTAAATTAGACATACCCAATTCCTTCAACTGTTCTTCCTATATTTTAGCTTTCAGCCCCCTAACCATCTTTGTTGCTCTTTTCTGCACTCTTTCTAGAGTCTCAATATCTTTTTAATATTGTGGTGACCAAAACTGGATGCAGTATTCCAAATGTGGTCTTACTATGGCTTTATAAAGTGGTACTAATACTTCCCATGTTCTTGATTCTATCCCTCTGTTAACGCAACCTATAATCAGTCCATCAATTAATAATTTATAATCATTATAATATAGTCAATAAAGCCTATAATCAGGCAGGCAATTAATCAAGGGGAAAAAGAAAGATTTACAGGATTGAAATGAAGAAATAAAGGATAAAACTAGGAAAAAAAAGATATGTATGATATAAATACAAAATAAGCATTTAGATCACCCCCTTAATCATTGTAATATAGGTAGGTTTTTCCTGCATTATTACTATATTAATATTTTTGATGTGTTGGTTTGTTGGTTAGTTATATTTCTCCAAAAAAAAATATACAAAAGGAAGTGAACACACAAAGGTTGTGCTGATATGTTTTTTTCTTTCTTTCCATCAATCCATGGCTTAATGTGTTGCATGAAAACACCGTATCTTACTCTGCTGGTTTATACATCATACCAAGCCATAAGGTGTTTGCTGGAGGAAAATGCACATATTTAGTCATTTAAACAAATGCCAGCATTGTTTTTATAAAGTCAGTGGAATAAGATCAACTTGAACCAAAGGCAGGCATTAATGTGCAACTTCTCAGTTGTTTTGGAGTGCAACAGAAACAAAAGTTTTCTTATTCTGCTTTGGCAGGATCTGACATTGAGGATCCTGAAGTGGAATATACAGAAGTACAAGTATCAGTGCCTGACCCTTACCGAGGTAAGGAGGACGTCTTGGGACATAGTGTGTCCAGAACAGCTGTGAGATTGATGGGTAGTTCCCGGAATCATTTTTTTTCAGAAGCAGCAACAATTAGGTCTGGATAAACAGGAAGAAATACAGCCCCTGCTTCAAGAGCCAGCAGCTCTCTTCCTTCTAGCTTGTTTATTAATTAACAAACTGGCCTTTTATCCTGTTCATTGTGACAAGATGGGCCACCTGCACTGAATCGTTAGCCTGAAAAAGCTATCAAAGTTCAGTTCTGCCTTCAGCTTTCTGAAGAGCAGATTAAATCAAACCTTGAACAAATGGATCCTTTTAATTTCCTGCTCTTTCCTTCCAATGGCTGCCTCACAATTGGGTCTGAAAACTTCCTTTTTCTTCCAGAGCAGAGGGGTTTTGGGGGGAGGAGGGAAAAGAAATCAGACTATGGGGCACCAGCATGAGAAACAACTTCATAATTTTTCTCTTGATGCAACAAATCCGTTTTAGGTTGACTTCAGAAAACTAGTTGTATAAAAGTTACCTCACCAGAAGATGACTATGGGCAACTGAGGCTTGAATATGTCTCCCCAGCCTGGTGCCCCTTAGGGATCCAACATTCTAGCCATCAAGGCTGCCTAGTATGTCTGTGGATCACTTCACTATATCAGTCTTCCAGGGCTTGAGTTCTGCTCATCTATGGCATGATGTCTGTCTATGGAATTATTTCCCCCTATTGGCTAGCTTAGAGAGCAATACATATCCCCAGTTCATGCAAAACTATCCTTCAGGGCCTATATCTCCTGTCCTCCTGAAGCCTTTATTGGAGTATTTGCATCCTGCCATTCGTTCAATCACGGAGGCTCCAAAAGGCTTGTGTGATGTCCCCCAGTAGACAAACAAATGGATTTGTTTGAGCGGGAACATGCCCCATGCCCTGGCGAATGGGGAGTAGCGTAAGGGTGCTAAGGACCAATTTATTTGGAGCAAAAATGCCCCACCCCAATTAGTCAACCAAATGCCTTGTCATTTCTCCCAGCAGATTTGAAGACACATCTGGTAATGCCTTGAATCCAGAGTCTTAGGTATTAGCAACCTAGGAAAGATTGTGATTAGTTCATGTTAGTTTTTGAGTGCTTGTATATGTATGAACTTAGAAAGCGGGCCACACCTTAACGGAGCTTTTAGGGCCTCATAAGCAGGGATGATCTCATTTGATATTTTAAACAGAAATCCTTAAAAGGTTAAAAAAACCTCCCAAGCCGTCATGCCAGCACATTTCCTTTCTTCTACAAAACAAGACTGAATGTCTCACTTCCAGGTTTGCATAAGGTTCCAATTTTTTTTCCTTTCCTACGTGCAATCAGTTTGGTGCAGGCACTTAATAACGGCATCTTGGTTGTTATTAAAAATGTATCTTTGTATATGGCATTATTGAAAGCGTAGGATCCTCTCATAAAAAAATGATGAATGAGTGATGGATATGCTTTCCTGGATAAAAAATCGTTAGCCAATCGTTTTATGAAAGATTTGTAATGGGGAGGAAGATACAGAAGGAGCCATCTGGGTCACCTATTTTGTATTTTGATCAGAAGAATAATTTGCCAGAGAATTAATTGCCTGAATTAAAGATGTTGTTTATTAGACACATTCATAACAATTTTTCAGGGGGACAGAAAAAAATAGGAAGGTATAGAAATAAATTCTGTTCACATTTGCAAGAGATAACTGACATATCATTTCCACACAAGTGGTTTATAGCATTTTCTGGAGTCATCTGATCTTTATTCTGCCAAAATAACTGCAATGAGAACAGGCTGTATATTACTTCATCAGGGACTGAGTGATGCTATGAAGATGCTAGAAGCCAATGAAGTCACTGATGCAGAAATGACCTCTGCAGATTGAACCATGGTTCAGTGCCTTACCCATCTGGTTAGGGTCTAAACAAAATAGAGAAATTATGGCCTCCCTCAGCTATATTGGAAGCAGCTACATTGGTCAGCTTCCTAGCCACCACCTTTATAGTTTATTTTGACCCATTTGAAGATAGTTTCTACACTGATTCTACACTGGTTTTATTTTCTAGCTCCTGTAACGAATAATGAGACAGTTTATACTGAAATCAGAAAAACTATTAATGGTAAGTAAACAAATGGAAAACATTAGATATAAAAGTTAAGTACTATCTCTGCCTGGTACTTTTACACCTATTTTTTTAAAGAAAGAAGAAAACAAAAATAATAAATTCATAGATTGCAAACTCATACCAGACATAATGAATATTCTTGGAAAGAAGTCTCATGAAATTCTGTGGAATTTAAGTTCTGAATACATATCTACTTAGGATTATAGGAGAGCAACTAAGGCTTATAATTTTCCTGAGATTAAATCCTATTAATAGGATTTACTTCTGAGTAGTTATAAAGTCAAGAATTATTGTGCAGGCAGTTATTAAACTACTCATCAACATCATGCTGATGGTACATCTCAGTTTGTCCTTTAAGACATACCTGGTGTTATTCCTGTTACAATTATTTTGATCTGAATACATCTCTCTGAAGTTCCTTGTACGCAGTCGTTTAAGCTTGATGTCATCATAAATTGTGGTTTTAAAACTGTCGTTGCTTGTCACCCAAACGAAACGCCTGATTATTGCTTTCTATTCCTTATTTTTCTTCCCTTTTTAAATGATTGTAAATTGTCCTGTGGCGAGTTGGCTGTGGCGAGTTGTCCTGTGGTGAGCTGGTTGTGGAGAGTTGGCAGTGGAGAATTGGCCGCAGCGAGTTGTCCCATTCTACTCCAGAATGCCATGAATCTTGTCTTTTCAGAGTCTTGTGAAGGCTGGGCCACCCAAGTGATTATGTGCAATAGATAGGTGTCAGCTCTTAACAACCATACAGATAGTTTTTCTGCATGACAATTAGGGACAGATAGGTCCTTCAAATCTTCCAGCAGCGCATCCATCACCACTGTAAATAAATCTATCCATCCTTTCTGCTGGTTGTCCTCTTCTTCTCTTTCCTTCCACCTTTCCCAGCATTAGTTCCTTTTCCAGAGAGCTAGGTCTTTGCATAGTCCAAAGTAAGATAATTTGAGCCTGGTCATTTGTGCCCCAAACAAGAAATCTGAGTTGATTTCTTTGATACTTTAATTGTTTTCTCATGATTGTTCAGGTACACAGCTTATTTTTATCTAGGGATGAATGACAACCTTTCATTAATTTGCACAGGAAACAGTGCATGTCAATTTGTACATCTTTGGCAAATGTACAACTTTTTATCTTCCCAAATATGGGGTGGTAATCTCTACCTCTAGGTTAATCTTATAATCAATAATTTTATTCAGAGTGTTTTCTTTTCTTTTTTCATGTGAAAGCTTTTTAACCAGATTTAAGTTTAAACTTTTGGGGATGTTATGTTTTACTGAACTTTATCTTTTATAAT
The DNA here is from genome assembly GCF_029215685.1 of Pituophis catenifer annectens. Lineage (NCBI taxonomy): Eukaryota > Metazoa > Chordata > Lepidosauria > Squamata > Colubridae > Pituophis > Pituophis catenifer. The sequence continues at coordinate 147,688,301 of NW_027256882.1, forward strand.
TTTGGAAAAACTGATTTGGAAAAAATACATATACTAAAAAAGAAAAATCCTTAAATATAGAAATGAAAATATAGAAGGTTTTAAGGAATATGTGGATCTCTTGCTGACTGCTGTTTTCTATACTTGTATTTATGCTTCAGTCCTAAAGGTCTTGGAATAATACTCCAGGGAAGATGTTATCTTCCTAGCTCCTAGGAGAGGTATTTGTAACTCTTATGGGCTACCAATGTTGGTGGGAGAGAGGGGGAATAGATCAAAGAGCTGATATTTGGTGTACTGTGAAAGTAAAGGCCTTTTCAATCTATAAACATATAAACATGCCTAACTTGGAAGTAGAGTGGTATCAGCTAGGAGGTAACATCAATAAAATCAGTCCTCAATTTACCACCATAATTGAGCCCAGAATTAAGTTGACCTACCCAACATGGGAGCATGTGACTGCAGGAGGGGCACATCATGACCATTTACGACAGCCAGGGTGCAGGGGTGGGTTCTATTTACCTTTACTACCGGTTCGCAATGGGATTGCACGTGCCAAGCTTCTGCGCATGCGCAGATCACCTATGATGACATCTGGGGCAGTGGGCGGAGCCTCCCACCGGTTTTACTACCGGTTCTTGCAAACCAGTCCAAATCAGGGGCAACCCACCACTGCCAGGGTAACTTTGAACTGTTGTGAAATGCCTGGTCATTAAATGAGGAGTGCCTATAATGTTTCTATGCCCCAAAGGTGCTTTGTCCAAAAGGCAGCTGGGCTTTCTTGTTGAAACCAAAGAAGTCCAGTTGCCTTTTGGAAAAAAAAGCACCTTTGGAGGAACTATGACTTGGCTGATTGAGAATCTCAACAGACATTTCTTAGAATGCAAAATTTGATTTGCCTCAACTTGGCTTTGTTTAACTTTAAAGAATTATCGGTAGGAGGATTTTTCTTTCGCTTCCCGCCTCCTGACAGGGGCCTGATAAAATTCTACATTTCCTTTTTGCATCATCACCTAGGGTGAGGTATAGGTTGCTATATTTTATGCAACGATTCTCTTTCGGGAAAATTTATGCCAAAACAAATTTCACTACTTCATCAACCTAAATGAGCTTGTAAAGGGCATGTCTTGCTTCAAAACTTTTAAAATCAGTATTTCATTTGTTGTAAGGAAGAAAATTTGTTTAATCAATGTCACTTGATTAAAAATGTGATCTGGATTTGATTGGCGAGAAGCACCCCTTCATTTTATATTCCACCTTCTCTCTTGCACATATCCGGCTGCAACTTCAGTTATTTTTGGAAACGTAGTAAGAATGTATTGTTCTAATTACATCTGTTTTTCCTGTGAGATACACAGGAAAAGTGTTTCAAACAGATAAGCAGGACATCACACAACATTAAAAGCAGTTTGGAAGTTTATTATGTTACTTATTGAAACATAACTATGTTGACTTTAATTATGGAGATAGCTCATAATGGTATTTATATAAAAACACACATTCCGCCCATACAGGAGAATCAACAAAATAAAGAGGTGGGGAAATATCTTGGCCTATGAACTCCATTTAAAAGCTCCACTAGCTTCTGAGATTCTAAGAAACAGAGACTGTGACTTCTAGTCCTTCCTTAAGCATGAAAGCTGGAGGGATGACTTTGGGACAGTCACTCTCTCCAGGTATGTTCACTGCCTTGAGTTATTTGTAAAAATAATAAAGGGGAAAAAAGTGTGGCCTTCTGGACTAACAAATCTTCTGAAGTAACAATTTCCAGAGAATTCACAATTTTCAAGCAGCATGCTCAATGCCAGTGTCAACAGTGACATCTGGAAGCATTCCATTTCCATTTCACGGATAATTGGAAAATGTACTTATGTTATTTGCTAATTTCAATTAGGCCTTTCCATAGAAGAGAATTGTGCCTTTCCTCCAAGAAGTCTGGTGATCAATTGTAGGTGTAGCTCTCCTTCAGTACCTACCACAACCATAAGGTGGGCTCATTTGGTTTGAGAGATGGTGATTCATCTGAAGTCCCCCCCCCAATGAATTTCCATGGTTCAGATTGGATTTGAACTAGGGTCTCCTAGTACTAATTCAATACTGCATCTACTGCACCAAACAAACTCTCAACACTACACTGACAATAGCTTTATGGAGCTAAGTGAGAAGAGAGTTGGTTCCTATAGGAACACCATGACCAGAGAAAATGTCATGCTGTTACAATATTATCTATTGTGTTAAATAATTTTCTCTATCCAATAGCTTTCTTTACATTCTTTTCTCAGGCACAAACATAGTGCCAGGGTGCATTCCCCAAATGTTGCCATTGAATTTTAATTTTTAATGTAATGGAAGTGGGGAATTATAAAATGCATGGGGAATCATTGAGGAATTTTTTGTTTTAATTAAGCTGCCACTACATTTATTTTCATTTTTGTTTTGCCCATTTGACATCTACAGCCCAGATAATACAGCTCACTAAATTTCCTCTGTTGTGCACTTCACTCTATTTATGGAACTTTTCTTTCCCTCAACAGTGTGATAGAGATGAGTCTGTCATGTACGCGCTCTTTTGTTGTGCCTTGAATATTGCCCACTTGTATTTGAACATTTGTTATCATGGAAGGATATAATTGACTGTGAACGTTAGTTTGTTTAGGCATTATCCAAGTACGATCTATCTTTCATTCTCTCTTGACTTGCTGTTTGAAGACACTTATTTTATTTCCCGTTCTATTCTATTTAGTTGATGGTTATACTTTAAAGCTGCATACTACCTTGGACATATTCCTGTATTTAAAAAATCAGGGTACTCATTATTTTATAAACTTGATGGGCTCTTCATATTATAATGAAGAAAAGCACTGCTTACGTCTCTCCCAGTTCTTTTTAAATATGCACATCTAGAATGAGGATTATACTGTTTATGTCTTGCTATTTAATAGCCACAAAACCTTCTGGGTGTTGATATGGTAATTGAGTAACAGTACCTAGAAGCCAAAAGGAGAAAAAAATAAGCAAATCAATGATACCAACTGATGAGAATTTGAAGGAAAAAAATCAGAATGAAATCCATGGTTTGAACTATGATTCTTTTCCTTAGAATTGTAGACTTGGAGATAGCCACAAGGAACTGCAATGTTCAATGTTCAGGAAACCCCAACGAAACCCTCCTTGAGAGGTGGCTATGCACTAACTTCTTAAAAGCCTCTAGAGGTGGTTCCACTGTTATACAGGTCTTATCCAGAAAGTTTCTCCTGATATTTAAATAAAATTTAGTTTGCTGCAACTTATACCTTTTATTTCTGCTCCTAGTTTTCCATTGGCCATGGAAAATAGTTCAATGCCATGAACATGGCTACTATATCTCCTAAGTCTTTTCTTCAAACTGCTCATCCCAAGCGCCTTCTGTCTTCCTAGGGCTTGTCCTCAAGAATTTCTATCATCCATATTACTGTCCTCTGAAACCTGTCCAACTTGTCAATATCCTTTTGGAAATGTGCCCAGAATCACACACACACTACTCTGGGCATGGTCCCAACAGCATCAGATTGAAGGGAACAATGATATATTTGTGGCGCGGCAGCTGCCACAGTACCTGGATGAAGCTGTCTATCTAAATCCACTCCAGTCCGGCTTCAGGCCTGGGCACAGCACGGAAACGGCATTGGTCGCGTTGGTGGATGATCTCTGGAGGGCTCGGGATAGGGGTTGCTCCTCTATCCTGGTCCTATTAGATCTCTCAGCGGCTTTTGATACCATCGACCATGGTATCATGTTGCGCCGATTGGAGGGGTTGGGGGTGGGGGGCACCGTTTTGCGGTGGTTCTCCTCCTACCTCTCTGATCGGTCGCAATCTGTGTTGACAGGAGGGCAGCGGTCGACCCCGAGGTGCCTTGTTTGTGGGGTACCGCAAGGGTCGGTCCTCTCGCCCCTTCTGTTCAACATTTATGTAAAGCCGTTGAGTGAGATCATCCGTGGCTTCGGGGTGGAGTTCCATCAGTACGCTGATGACTCCCAGCTGTACATCTCCACCCCAGGTCACCCCAACGATCCCCTTGAAGTGATGTCCCAGTTCCTGGAGACCATGCGGACCTGGATGGGTAGAAACAGGCTCCGACTCAACCCTTCCAAGACCGAGTGGCTGTGGCTTCCAGCGTCCCGATATAACCAGCTGGTGCCATCGCTGGTTATTGGGGGCGAATCACTGGCCCCCACGGAGAGGGCTCACAACTTGGGCGTCCTCCTGGATGCACGGCTTTCTTTAGAAGAGCATATGACGGCCGTGGCCGGGGGGGGTTGTCACGAGTAAATGCCTTATTCTCAAATGGGGAAAATGTATATTCACAGGGTATCAGGGGTTAATTTATTCTTCTTTCTTAATGTATTCATATGTAACCACTCCCATCCATTACTCCGCCTCATTGATATAAAAGGGGACGTACGCACCTCCTACTTGCTTCTATCTACGATCATTCAGTGAATATAGAATGCCTACTGTAAATAAATAGTACTTTGTTTGAACACTTCGTTCCTGAATCATTTATTGAGTCTGATCCTCAAATTTATGCAACAGGGGTTTTATCTTTAAATTAATTATCTTTTTAAAAAATTGCTATAACTCTACCCTGCCCCAAGTTGTTTTAATCAACAAACTACACATTTGTGCTATGCGCTGGAAAAATGACTCAGGTTTTAGGCGTTAGGTTTTGTGTCGAGTCAGGAAGAGCTCAGCATAACATTGTGCCACCCACAACATTCTGTGGAAAAACAAATATTCTCAGCAGCACCAGGCATGAGAAAACCTTGTTGTATTTTGCAGAGCTCTAAAAACTTGTGCCAATTTCCTGCTTCCAAATTCCAGACTCATATAAGGATGCTCTTATATGAGTTGAGATTCTTCCTAGCAAATACCAGCCTTGTTTAGAATCCCATGAAAGTGCTAAACATCATTTTAAAATGAGATGTGGTGGCGCAGTGATTAGAATACAGTACTGTAGGCTACTTCTGCTGACTGCTGGCTGCAGTTTGGCAGTTCGAATCTCATCAGGCTCAAGGTTGACTCAGCCTTCCATCCTTCCGAGATGGGTAAAATGAGGACCCAGATTGTTGGGGGACAATAGGCTGACTCTGTAAACCGCTTAGAGAGGGCTGTAAAGCACTGTGAAGCTGTATATAAGTCTACGTGCTATTGGTATTGCTAAAAATACTAGGATTGGATATTTTGTCCGGAACTGGAAGAGTAGATGGACATAGCATCATAGTATTCATAAACTTCATATGTACTTTGCTCATTTCCTTATATATGTTTGGATTTGCATTTGGGCAAGAACCTTTATAGTGCTTTTATGTTGACTCAATCTTTAAAACTGAAATGCATTTGCCGAACAGTTGGCTATTCTACAGTACTTTTGTTAAAAGTGCAAGTCTAAACTAAATTCCTTTCTTTGGAACTCCTACATTATTTCCTTATGAAATAAATATTTGGAAATATAATACAGATAGGCTTCAACTAATGATCACAATGGAGTCCAAAATTTCTGTTGCTAAGCAAGACAGCTGTTAAAGGAAATTTCCCCGTTTTACAATCTTTCTTGTCACATTTGTTAAGTAATTACTACAGTTGTTACGTTAGTAACATGGTTGTTAAATGAATCTAATTTCCCCATTGACTTTGCTGGTCAGAATGTCACAAAAAGTTATCCCATGACCCCAGGATACTGCAACCGTCATAAATACATGCCAGTTGCTAAGCACCCAAATTTCAATCACATGACCATGGGGATGCTGTAATGGTCATAAGTGTGAAAAACAGTCATAAGTCACTTTTTTCAGTGCCCTTGTAACTTCGAAAGGTCACTAAATGGTCTATTGTAAATCGAGGACTACCTGTACACACAATCAAGAAAGACTTGCGGAGAAGATATAAGCATCTCTAGAATCATGACAGCACTGATATCTGAAGCATTTATTGTTATGCCGTAACAGTCATAAGTGTGAAAAGTGGTCATAAGTCATTTTTTTCAGCACTGCTATAATTTCAAATGGTCACTAAACAAATAGTTGTAAATCAAGGATTACCTGTAAGCAGGCAGTGTTCAAATTTTTCATGAACACTGAGTGAGTACCTGAATGAAGGATCAGCATTATCTTCTAAGGATCTAATGCAGTAGTAATGAAGATAACCAGCTTACGGGATATGATAATAACAGTAAATGCAGCCCCATCACATCTGGAGAGTACTTTATTGAGGAAAGCTGATTTAAAGTGATCTAAAGCCGCATTGGGAGATAAAATAATTTAGCTGTTTTAGTATTAACATAGGTTATGCAGCAATTAGGTTAGACTTCATCATAAAATATTGCTGGCCACCAGACTGATATAGGGTGAGTAAAACATGGGCTATCCATTGATTTTTTTTTTTTTTCAATTTTCCATCTCCCAGAAAATTAACGGACAACCTTTCATTTGGAGCTCTAGAAATATACAAAATTTATAATTTCCTCCTTCCTGGCAAGACAATAGTTAGCACGCTACAAAAGTCTTGGGTAATTTATTTCAGATATGTCATTTCAAATGACTCTTTGATCTTAACTGGTTGAAGGGGATTATTGTTCTGGAGTTTATCTTCTTTACAAAAATCACAATTGCTTTCCATATCTTATGCTTGCCTTGTTAGTGAAGACCATGCTGGCTGGGGGTCATGGAAGGTGAAGTAAAACTCATCAAATTGGAAAAGGCTGAACAAAAGGTTGAGCCACATCCTCGTATCTATTTTTTCTTGCCAAGTATATATCTGTGCGAGAAACCTCTATTTTTCTGAATAAGCAATTGGAGAAGAGCCTGGGATCAATATGAAATAGGGGATTTCTAACTTTAGAAGGTGCTGCAGGGGAGTGGAAATATTTGCTTGCTTATTTTTTAGGCTTATATCCCACCTTTTCTCAAAAGCTTAAGGCTCTGTGGAAAGCCACAGAGAAGATCTGGGAGAAACTAGGTGATGATAGTTACTATATATTGTATGTTATAAGGGAAAGGAAGAAAACACTACAGATAGTCCTTGACTTATGATTACAGACCATGGGAATGCTGCAACTGTCATAAGTGTGAAAAATGGTCCTAAGCCACTTTTTTCAGTGCCTTTGTAACTTCAAGCAGCCTTTAAATGAATGGTTATAAATCAAGGACGACCTGTAGAAAAAAACTCAGATGTATTCTGCCTTGATTCTCTGGAGATAATGAAAATTCAATCATGTTTTCACTATGTTAATATAGACAAATTCAATAGAATAGAGTTCCAGAATTCTTGTGAAGTATGTTTGCTTAGTCTACTCAAAGGGCTGACACATTTCATTTTTTCTCTTTTCCCACAAGTACCATTTTCTGTGATCTTTTGGGCTGACAAAAAGTGACTAATCAAAAGCCATTCCCTGAGTTTCCATGGCCAACCAGCAAACTTATTTGGAGCATGTGTTTTGTGAGAGAGTTGCATAGAGGGTATCAGGACTAGCCTTGAAGAACCAAAGGAAGACCCATTATAAAGGCAACAGTCAGATAAGAGGGGCTTGAGCCCTTGTCAAGAAAATACCTTGAGACAACATCTCAGATAGGACTCTCTCTAGTTCCCACAAGGTGAGAGAAGGGGACGCACATTCAGACTTCTCTGTTGCCATAACTGTTACAGTACTGTTGTTCTGTTTTTCTAATTATCTTGTGGACTATAGTTGGATGAGTGTAGTGGAATGTAGTCTGGATTCCCAGGAGGGAGGGGCTGCATTCCAGAGGGAAAGGAGGCAGGGATGCATGGAAAGTTTGGTTGGGAGGAAGAGAGTTAAAACGGGCCCTCACTAATGATTTCTAGAGTATATCTATTGTGGTCACATAGCTGCTTTCTGGCAAGATCTCTGTCCATAGGTGAGGAACAATAAAGGAATCTACTCAGAAATAACTCCATGTGTCTTTCTTGGCCTGATCAACAAATTTTAGCCATTCTATGTGATTATGTCACAGAGAAGTAGGTAAATTTCCAGTGAGTCAGTTTTGTGTAAATAATGGAGATAAGCTTTGTGGGAAGGAAGAGGACTGCATGGCATGGGTTAACATTTTTAGTTTTAGAGATAAAGACAGACTCTCTGGTTGGATGTTGCTTGCTTTTCTCAGAATGTTTTTCCATATTATTCCACATTACTAAAGTATACTTCTCTGGTCTCCTGGAGACTTCTATCATCATAAGCATCGCATCTAGTTCATGCATCAGATCTGTCATATGCCTCTTTTGACAAATTATATTAATTAGCATTTCTCAAGTATGGCCATTAGTATTAATGCTACAGGGAGGTAGCTGGAATAACTGTTGCTTCAGGGTCACCCTTGAAACATTCACCAGTTTGGGGACCATTTTCTTTTTTGTTTTCTCTGCAGATAATACAAACTGGGCATGTTTATGAATTACTCTAACAAATTTTGCTTTTTTTAGCCTCATGCATATTGATTTGAAAGTAAATCCTACTTTGTTCAATGGGTAAATTGCTCAGGTTTATGCAGGAATTTGGGAAAAGGAATATAATAGCCATCAAATCAGAATGCTTTGAACATTTTTTTTTCTTGATTTCTGAAATTGATGTAAAGAGTGGATTCATCAAAAATATTCTAGCTCCCATTGGTATGCTCCCAATAAATGAATGCTATGCTATTGTCAGAAACAATTAAACCTTACTGAAGATGTCACCTAGTTTGGGTAATGAAATGTCTGCAAGAAAACAACCAAGCTCAAAGAGCACCAAGGACCCTCAGACTTGACTTTTCTTTATCTGAAAAAATGAAAGGGTTAGGTTTATTTAAGCAAAGACTGTGGAAACCTCACCTTGAAAGGTGAGATACATGTAAATAATGAGCTATTTAAAGGAAAATGTTAGAGTGATCGAGTGTACATTTGTCTACTAAAGTGGTAATTTTTAATCTATATCTTATTATTTTCAGATGCTGAGGAGAACAGACATTCTGTAAGTATATTTTTCATTTGACTGGTACATATTGGGAGAAGTATTTAATATTTCAGTTGTCAAAGCAGAAGCCAAGTTGTCTGGATTTGATTCATAAATAAATATTTTTTAGAGTCTATTGCACTTCATTAGGTGTATTCTGAATCTATCGGCTGTATGTCATAAATAAACAGAAAGATGTAATAAATTTAATGCCTGAAATAGTTTCAAGGATTACATTGTCCTGGATTAGGAGCATGCAGGTTGACTAATACCCAACTTGTATGTACTGTATATTGTATTGTGAATTAGGACAATGTGTGATAACAGATTGTCCTCATCCACAATGCAATATACATACAAACTGGGTATTAGTCAACTTGTATGTACATTGCCAACCCATTGCAAACCTTGTTGATCCTGGCTATACTGAGGATGTCTGCTGCTCTTGGCTGTCTAATGCCACATTACTACTATTTCTTTGTCTACAGTGCTGGAGACCACAGGAAAAAAAGAACCCTCTAAAAAACATTTGATAAACCTGTTAGAAGAAGCATGCAATAAATAATAGTAAAAAAATGAGGCTAACTAAGTGCACATACAAAAAAAGATTGAGACTCTAGAAAGAGTGATGAACGATTGCAGGAATTTGATATGTCTAGTCTAACGAAGAAAAGGACTAAGGATGACATGATAGCAGTCTTCCAATATTTGAGGGGCTGCCACAGAGAGGAGAGAGTCAACCTATTCTCCAAAGCACCAGAAATATTTACGGGACCGCCTGCTACCACCAATAGCCTCCCACCGGCCAGTACGCTCCCATAGAGAGGGGCTCCTCCGGGTGCCGTCGGCCAAACAATGTCGGCTGTCGGCCCCTAGGGGGAGAGCCTTCTCTGTGGGGGCACCTACGATTTGGAACGAGCTCCCCCCGGAGATACATAGGATCCCGGATCTGCGCACCTTCCGCCGCGCGCTTAAGACTTTTCTATTTTATCAAGCTGGCCTGGCCTAAATCTTCCCCCTTTTTAAATGTGGAAATTTTAAATTTTTAAATTTTAAATTCGTCTTATTTATAGGGGTATGGGTAAGGCGTTTTAAATTGGGGAGCCATTGTAGATTTAATTCTGTTTTAAACGTATTTTAATTGTTTATATTGTATGTTTTTAACTTTGGCTGTTCACCGCCCCGAGTCCTTCGGGAGAGGGGGCGGTATAAAAATCTAATAAATAAATAAATAATAAATAAAATAAATAAAAGGTAAGAATAACATGGGGGGTGAGGGGGTGGGAGGGCGGGGGGAGGGGAACCAGTTCGGTGATGTCATATCGTCACCGCTACCGGCTCGGCCGAACCGGACCGAACCGGGAGGAACCCACCACTGCTCTAGAGGCAGGAAACAGCCTGTTTCCCTACTTCTGGTGGGCCCAGAAGGCCCGAAAATCAGCTGGCCGGCGTGCGCATGTGCCCCAGAGCTGAGCTGGCGTGCCCACTAATATGGCTCTGCATGCCACCTGTGGCACGTTTGCCATAGGTTCGCCATCACGGGCATAGGATCTCCTGCTTGAGCAGGGGGTTGAACTAGAAGACCTCCATGGTCCTTTCCAACTCTGTTATTCTGTATTCTATTCCTACAGTATGTTGCATGTTCACAGAGCAGTAGGTGTTGGATTTCCCAGTGTAAATGGCACTGAATGGGAAAGTAAAGGACATCATGGAATCTACAATCACTATCCGGAAGCTGCCTAGCCTGGCCTCAGAGTGGATATGCCGTAATGATAGGCTGTGTGGGGTCAGTGCTATTAATGCTAATATATTTTCCAATTCAAGCACAGGGAGGAAAGCACAAAGATGTGGCCATGAGAAAGAACCCTGAGGGATCAGGAACTAGCTTCCACTGGAAAATAAGATGATTTAAATTTATCCTCTTGTCCTTGAGCTCTTCGTGTCCCTTTCTGAACTATTCTAGAGGGTCCTTCAACCCTCCAGAGCAATTTTTCAAGGGAACAAAGGAATTTGCAAACATTATCCCTCTCCTCCTTCAGCATCCTGTAATCTCTGAACTCAAGCCAACATATATTTAGGTCGAACGTTGTGAACACTTCCTAAGCACAAATTCAGTCATGCAATCAACCGCTCTGGAGTCTCCTTTCCTGAAAGCTTTCAAGGATAATCTAAACTCGAGCCTGCCCTTTTATCTAAAGCTTTATACCTCAGGATCAGTGGTGGGTTTCAAAGATTTTTACTACTGGTTCTGTGGGTGTGGTTTGGCGGGCATGGCATGGCTTGGTGGGCATGGCAGGGGTAGGATACTGTAAAATCTCCATTCCCACCCCACTCCAGGGAAAGGTTACTGCAAAATCCCCATTTCCTCCCAATCAGCTGCGACTCGGGAGGCAGAGAATAGATGGGGGCAGGGCCAGTCAGAGGTGGTATTTACCGGTTCTCCAAACTACTCAAAATTTCCGCTACCGGTTCTCCAGAACTGGTCAGAAGCTGCTGAAACCCACCTCTGCTCAGGATCCTTTCTTCAAAATTCAAGATTCAGCTGATCATTTGAACAATTATGTCATCACACAGTAACCTTGTTGAGAATGGTCGTATAACTCCTGTGGCCTGTTAAATTCTGTTGAGGTATTTCTAACAAAGGAACAAGGCAGGTACTTGTGTGAGATGAGTGCTGTGCAGAACTCCCAGTTACCGTAACTGGAGGGATACAGTTGTAAGGAATTTCACTATATTTTTGTATTAGATGGGAAGATGTTGTTTCCATGCAGTGAATGCATATTATGAATCTTGCAGTTTGGGGTTTGTTTATGATGCCTTTTCAGCTTGCTTCACCTTCCAACTTGATGTGAATCTGTTACAACAGTCTGCTGGCATGAGTATAAAAAGGAGGCAGAGTATAGAATTCTGATGAGTCATTGTGAGCTTTGCCACCATAGTGTTTACAGAAACACTGAGAAAAGATACTTTACTTTTCTCTCTCTTTTTTTTAAGATCAGGAAGAGATCTGTGAGTTTAGACCCAGACCTGAGAAGGCAGAATAAGACTTATAATTATTGACTAGCAAGCAAGTTCTGATTGGTTGACAGTCATCTGTCAGCCAATCAGTTTTCTAGAGATATTTTGTACTGTCCTGAGAGGACAAGCCTCATTGGCTAGTGTTTTTCCTTGACTTGCAAATATGAAACATGCCTTTCCTCATGACAAGCAAGAAAGCGGTTTAAACATTGAAGGTTTTGTGTACACCTGATGAAATGGATTATAATTAATAAGAATTTATACCATTATTGGTTTAATTCTTTAAGATGTTAGCAGCAACAAACTAACATCATTATCCATCTGATATTTATGAGTTCTAAGATGGATACATGATACAATTGCTTCACTGCATGTTTACCAATTCCCAGCAGTTTTTGTTTGTTTGAGAAAAATGCAAAATGAAATTAATTGTGTAATTAAAAGTGGCTACAAACAAATGTTGCGATTTATACGAATTAAACTCACCTGTTTAGAAGATGCTCTGAAAGGAACTGAAATCAGCATAGCTGACCAATAGCCTTCTGTATAGTTTAACGGATTCCCTGTTAAACTTCCGTTATTTCTGTTATTTGAAATCAAACTAACTAGGAGAGTTTCAAAGTATAATGAAACTTGAAGCAAATGTAAACTATGTAGATATTTGGAGTTATTTTAGAAGATGTCATCCTACTTTCCAGTGGACATAAAATAGAAGCTCATAGAAGTACTGTTTGTCATTGTCCACTTCAAATCCTGGATGACTGAATTTCACCCTGAGGCATGCTACTCATAATGTAAGCTATCCCAAGCTAGTTTTGAAAGTTTCACGGGCAAATTTTGAGTTACTCAGAAAGGAACTGGGTGTGGGTTTCCTTCCTGGAATCAGAACTGGCAATCTTTCTGCACTGTTTAATATTACCACCACTTTCTGAAAACATATTAAAAGGAAATATCTTAACAATAAGGGAACTACTTCATAAAACACTAATTTAGTATTGTTTGGTTTGCCTCAGAAGTACAACTTGATTTCGTAGACTATGCTCCTTCAATCCTTTTACCTCCTTGTACAGATACATTTGTTTGTTTTATTGAGATTTTAGTACAATATATATAATATGTTTTAAGTGGTAAAATGATAAAGATGTAAACTTACTTTACAGTGTCCATTTCAAAGAAAATGTTAAAAATGGTAATGTGAGATACTTAGGAAATAAACAAACACTACTATTCTAGAATAGTAATTGGATATATGTCTTAGAAATGCGTATTTCTTGCGTGAAATTGTGTGTTGATTGGGTTTTGCCCTCAATTGCCATTATGGTCTTTATATACTGTTGTTTACTATGGTAGTTCTTATTTGATATTGTATTTTATGTGGTGTTAAGTTGCTGCAGCAAGATGGGTGGCCGTATAAATCAAAGATATATAATAAAAAAGCACTTCTTTACCTTACACTTGAACTTACACTATGAGTAAAACTGGGAATTTTTATAACAGAAAACAAATATCTAAGAGGATGGACATGGTAGTGATTTCTGAAATCTTGCATGACATGGAAAAAATCTAGAGCCAAGTTTTCCTTTCTGTCAAACCCTCGATCAATTTATGAAGCCAACTTGTAGATGATAAGGACGTTATAAAAAAGGCTAAACTTCATATACCAAGAACCTACCTTATGTTATATAGATCCGAGGTGGCGCAGTGGTTAGAGTACAGTACTGTATTTATTGTGCATAGCACATAGCACGTGTTTCATTAGTTCTTCTAACATTATAATCTCATTGCTTGCAGAGAATAGAACCTTCTCCTGATGGGACTTAGGAAAAGATGGCAGAGGAAATCCGTGAAAACAAGATGGAGGATGTCCTACCAGTTCCAGTTATTCTGCAGCATTTAGGTGCTTTCAGAAGTCGCACTTTGCTTGAGCGGTTGGTAACCCCTGTGGGGTGAACCGAGCATCTACAGTATACAGTACTTTTGCTGTTTGCCATTGCCATCCCATAACCTAGTGAGGCACACTTTCCAAATGTTTGTTCCATATTTTTTTTAATGCCATTTTTAAATGGAAGCATGTATTTACAAGACGTATTTGCCATCTTGGTTGGTTGTTCTGAATCTTTCAAGCCAGAAAATAAACCTGCCAGATACATTATCTGGTAGTGACTTCCCTGTCCTAGAAAACCATGCAAGCAGTCTGGCAATGAAGTTGCAGGCACAAACACTGCTGGTGTTTCAAATTTCAAAACAGTGGCTTCCAGATTGAAATGTGGTCTACGCAAAAATGTCTTTCACATGGGAAAGCAAAACATTGTCTAACATTTCATGTCACTTTTGCACCATCGATGAAATGTGTCAGTTCTCCTTGGCCAGATAAGTGGTAAGAAATATTTAATCATGTGCCTGTCTCCTGTCACAAATATCCGTTCGCAATGGACCATAAAAATGCCCTTAAAGGAGCTGCTATTTGAAATGTGCAATTAGAAAGAGCTATTACTTGCTCTAACAAATAGCTCTCCCATTACATCTGACTCCTCAGAGCTGGACATGTCCCATAAGAACCAAATGCCATTCTGACAATAGCTTTTAAATAAGTACATCTGTGCAAAGTGTTTGATCCCCCCCCCCTCCAAGAGACTAATCAATTGCGGTGCAGCCTTGAATTTTAATTGCTGCTTGTCAAATAATCTCAAATAACTTCTTTGAACTCTAAAATTCTCTTGGCTGGTGAGCTGCTTGGTTATGCCTAGAAAATCAAGGCCTGACAATAATCATGATAGTAATATTAAATGTACACATCACTCTAAGGCATGATTTACTTAATCATGGTTTCCTAAGTTACAATGTTTTTTTTTTTTAATTTGATTTATATGCTGCCCTTCTCCGGAGACTCAGGGTAGCTTACAGTGCGTTAAGCAATAGCCTTCATACTTCTGTATATTTATACAAAGTCAGCTTATTGCCCCCACAAACTGGGTCCTCAATTTACCTATCTTAGAAAGGATGGAAGGCTGAGTCAACCTTGAGCCTGGCAAGATTCGATCTTACTTTAATTGCAGACAGCTGGTGTTAAATTACAGTGCTTCTGTCTGTTGAGCTAAACCAGGCTCAAAATTGTGGGATTTGATTCCCACAATATGCTAAGCCATCACCCCCAGCCTATGATGAAGTATTCAATAAGCCAAGGTTAAGTGATACATACTGTATATAATACTGACACAGTGCACAGATATTAGACTAAACAAATATGGGGACAAAACAGTATCAGGAGCCTGTTTCCTATCTGTTTCCCCAATGCACATTCAACATAATCAGTGTTCATAGGATCTTGATGCAATGACTATGTGTATGTATTGTTATTTCAAAAGTTACAAAAAAATAAATGGAGGAATAGCTAGTTGGCATGACCCCATGGTATCTGTGGTGTCCATTCAGTCTATTCTAATGTAGCTTTTGCATAAATCAGAGGCTCTAGGATAGAGGTGTCAAACTCACGGCCAGATGCGTCACATGCTGGCCATGCCCACCCCCAGTTTAACGAAGGGGGAAAAAGTCCCAATATGTCACGTGACAAGATGTGACAATGTTAGTTTGACACCCTTGCTCTAGGACAATTGCAGCATTCTTGATTCTCTGCCATGTTGGCTGGGCCTGTGGGAATGGCTGTTTATCCTGATTGAAGAACCACAGGTTTTCCAACATTGTCTTACTTTCTTGAAACAATCCTTGGACCATATTTGCCTATAAACTGCTGTTTTTGCCATTGCTTCTTCTGAGGAGCAAATCTCTGGAGAGCAATTTGCCACTGGAATAAATTATCCACATTCGAGTCTGAGTGAAGTTTTGTCGTTCAAGTTTACCTCAGTGTTAACTGATGGGTAGAATGAACTCCGATGTTAATTTATAATATGTATTCCACATGGCTTTCATTTAAGTGCATTGTATTGAGTTAAAGGCAAGAAAGATTTTGGCATAATCTACTGTGCCAGTACAAATGCAGGATTAGCCGTATTGAAAGAAGCTAGTGAACAAATCCTCAAAGATAATTCTTTAAGAAAGTAAGCTTTGCTTAAAAATCAAGATAAATGCCTCAGTGGTAAAAGCAGTTCAAAATTAAATCTCTTATGGAGACAGATAGTAGCTTCTCCTTTATTCAAGCAGATGCTGGCCCAACACTTAAGGATGCTGTAGCTCTAGATCTCCTGAACGCAGCAGAAGGTTGGACCTCATGGTCTACAAGAGCTTTTGTTTTTATGATATCTCTGATGAAATCATGCTGCAGAATCTTTGCAAAATCCCTGATCAATTCATATTTCATTGGTGTTTAGGAACAAGCACATACACAGAATCCAACATAACAAACAAAAAAACATTACTATTGGTAAAACACGAATAAATCCTAATGTACCATAAAGTCAAGTGTTAAACTTTTTTTTCTGTTAAATGGTCTGTAAACAAACATTGTGATTATTCTCATGGTCTAGATTCGTGACATCACTTCTAACATGAAGAACAGTATCCATGTTTCAAGAAACTTTATTGTGACTCATAGAAAGAGTGAGTCTATTTAGGTCTTCATTAGCAAAATATTAAAATGCTGTACCCCAGCTTTTAAGCACAACATGAAATCATGCTGCAGAATCTTTGCAACATCCCTCTTGATGTGCATACAAAATCCAGACCATGCTTTCCTATTCAGATGTTATTCTATGTAATTTGATGTGGTATTTTATTAAAGAAATAATTTGAATGCCATTGGTGAAGAATCATTTTCTTTCCTATTAATTATATGGGTGTGATCTTGGAAATACTAAAATGGAGACAGAGGTGGGCTTTGTAGAAACTCTGCAGGTCTTATTATCTGATTATTATTATCCAGTTTATTATTACCTGATTAGGAGACTAGAGACTAAAACATGTGAAGAAGGGTTGCAGGAACCGGATATGTGTAGTCTAATGAAGAGAAGAACTAGGGGTAACATGATAGTAGTCTTTCAATATCTAAGGGGCTTCCACAAAGACTAGTGGGTCAACTTATTTTCCAAAGCACTTGAAGGCAGGACAAGAAGCAACCGATGAAAATTTTTGAAGGAGAGATCTAACTTAGAACTAAGGAGAAATTTCCTGACAGCGAGAACAATTAATTGGTGAAACGGCTTGCCTTCAGAAGTTAATCCAACCGCTTGCTCCATCACTGGAGGCTTTTACAAAGAGATCAGACAATCATTTGTCTAAAATGGAATACGACAGTGATGGCTAACCTTTTTACCGTCATGTGCCAAAAGCAGAGGGAGTGCGGGGGGGGGGGTGTCATGCACATGCGTGCCTACACCCATCATTCAATGCCCCCCCCAAGTGCTCACCATGCTCCCACCGCTTTTGGCACACAATGACAAAAAGGTTACTGTTGGGCCCAGTAGACCCTTTTTTCTCCCTCCCCAGGCTCCAGAGGCTTTCTTGGAGCCCGGGGAGGGCAAAAACAGCCTTCCCTCCCCCCCCGAGGCCCTCCGGAGTCTGGAAATGGCCCGTTTCCCGACTTCTGGGGGCTCCGGAAGGCCCATTTTTGCCCTCCTCAGGCTCCAGAGGCTTTCTTGTAGTGTGGGGAGGGCGAAAACAGCCTTCCCCACCCCCCGGAAGCCCTCTGGAGGCCGGAAACAGCCCGGTTCCTGACTTCCAGTGGGCCCGGAAGCCCTATTTTTTGCTCTCCCCAGAGGCTTTCTTGGAGCCTGGGGAGGGCAAAAACGGCCTTCCCCACCTACCCTGGGGAGGCCAGAAACAGCCCATTTCCCAATTTTGGAAGGCCCGAAAATCAGCTAGCCAGCGTCTGCATGTACAGCTGAGCTCGGGCAATGCTCACGTGCCCACAGATATGGCTCCGTGTGCCACCTGTGGCACGCATGCCATAGGTTGCCATCCCGGGAATACGATCTCCTGCTTGACCAGGCAGTTGGATTAGAAGGCCTCCAAGGTCTATTCCATTCCATTCTATTCCGTAATCCAACCTAGGAAGCCAAAATCATGAATACTAATACTACTTTTTTTTGTAACTTACAATAACAGAATCTTGCAGGTCTGGAACCACTTCCCGCTCCCCTGCTTTTACTTTCCAGAGTACTAGGGAGGGTGATGTCATGGTATGTGGGAATGACCTTAGAAAACAAGGCACAGAGACACAGCCAAGGGAATGATCAGATAAAAGGCAGTTTAATCCACAGAAGGAATGAGGTAGGCCAAGTGGCTCAGAAGGGATCCTCCCTAGTTTCCTGAGTTATAAAGAAGACTTGGGTTGGGGCTGTGGGTTAGAAATGTACTTTCAGACTTCCATGGTTCTGTTAATGTAGCCTTACAATAAAGTAGAATTAGCTAATCTGGCCATGTTTCCTGTTTGGTCTACCTCGCAAGGCTAACGGGTCCCTTCTGAGATATTTTCTCCACCCTGTCCCACTTTTGGACTCAGATTTCTCTTATCAGACTGTTATCTTGGCTGTGGCTCTTCCTCCTGTCTCCCAAGGTTATTCCCACAGTCCATTATTATTAGCCAGAGTTGAGGCAGGGGCAAGGGGAAGAACCCTGAAAAAGAATCAGATATAATTTATCTGCATATATTATGCCTTACATGCTGCTTGCTCACCATTTCTCACTTTGCTGGTCTTCTGGGAGGAAGAAGTATCTTTTGGTTGCCATTTGGAAATTAGGCAATATAAATGTTTTTTATATATACAAGTCATTCTTGTTAGATTTATATCCTTCCTTTATTTTGTAAATCCCTAGGCAGCATACATAATGCTGCCACCACTTATTTTCCCCACAACAACCAACCTGTGAAAAGGGTTGGGCTGAGAGAGCGTTACTGGCCCAAAGTCACCCAGCCAGCTTTTATGCCCAAAAAGGCCTGGAAACTAGTCTTCTGCTTTCTAGTCCAGCATCTTATCAATACACTAAATTACCTCTATACCATCTCTCCACAAAATGCAGCAGCTGTGAAGGTTTGCCAGTCAGCCCTATTATCTAGCTGAAAAATATACAATATTTTAAGATTCCCAGCGTGATTCAACACAAACATGGAATTTAAAGTTCTTAAAGTAGAACTGAAAAGCTACCTAAACATAATCCAACATGGGAATGAGTAAAGTAGGATGGTCAGAGGCCACACAATACCTGAGGAGAGGTCTGAGGCAGTGGTGAAATCCAAATTTTTTTACTACCGGTTCTGTGGGTGTGGCTTGGTGGGCGTAGTGTGGCTTGGTGGGCATGGCAGGGGAAGGATACTGCAAAATCCCCACTCCCACCCCACCCTGGAGTCAGCCAGAGTTGGTATTTGCCGGTTCTCTGAACTACTCAAAATTTCTGCTACCAGTTCTCCAGAACCTGCTGAATTTTACCCCTGGTTAGAGGGGCTAAAGTAAATACGGTAGATCCATTATCACTCATGTGAGCTGGGCAGAGCTGTACATGACTGTTTTTATTTGGGAAAAAGTGAAACACCTATTTTAGGGTAGACTACATTTGTTTCCAGCTGTGGTTGTTCAACACTGTGGTTAGAGTCTCTGAGAATTCTAGGCCGTTCTGGGATCACAGGTTGCCCACCCTGTTAAAAATGATGCGGTAGGTATGTATTTAAGTACGGATTGCAGCAATTATGACTACTTAATGCTCATTTTATACAGCAAGTAGAGGGGCTGAAAACACCCTCCTTTTCAGCACTATCATTTTCAGAATCTTGATTCTTAAATCAACTTTAAGCTCTGGTGTAGCTGTGCCCTATCAATCAACATTGCCTTATCTTAATGCTTAGGCACATGTAGTACAAGTAGTGAAATGAGCGTGGGCGTAATCCCTTAAGGAAATAAATCCCACTGCCGAGAATCAGGTTCTCTGATTCAGATAAAAATCCCAGATGCCAAATTTGTCCATTGGGCAACTAAGGTAGCACTTTGAAAGGATTTTTGTGCAGCCTCTTAATTGAATCTGGGCTCAGTTTCAATAGCACTCAAACAATGGGCCATTAAAAATCTGAATGTTTAAATTCTCCATGTTTCTGCTGTGGATCCATGTCTGGGTCAACAACCGTAGAACAAAGTGTGGTTAAAAAGAACAAGATGTGTAGCACAGGAAATTATAGTTCAGCTCCATTAGAAAGATTCCAGACATGATAGTTGTCAAGAATCTCTAATGGGATCAGATTCATCCTATCTGGGAGGAAAGCTACATTCTTTTCTCTGAAAAGAATCATATTAGCCCACTATGTTTCTTTGCGGCTTTACATTTTAATCTTTTAGTTTGTTTTGCTCGCTGTGGCTATGCATATCTAGCTATCATCTAAAGATAATACTCATGCATCAGATACATTGGATTGTAGTTCATGAAAGATTGTGCTAACAGGCAGAGCTGTCATTAATTTATGACCACTTCTGAACATGTTTTAGAAGCAAACAATTACAAAACATGGATATATTCTCTAAAATTCTCTATTACTGAATTAAAATATTATAATTTGAAAGAAACTCAGATCCAATTTATGAAACCTGGCAGAGAAAATACTTACAGCTGAAATCCTATAGTTACTTGACGGTAAGATCTATTGAACTCAGTGGGATTTGCTTCAGAATCGCTGGATTAAAATATATTTACTGCCCAATCATTAGGGTTTCTCTGGAAAAAGTGCAAAGGGTATTCAAAGTAATTAAAAGCAGTAAAGCAATAAGATAAAACCAGTAGATTACATTAGTAAACAACCACCAGTATCATAAAAAGGAGACTAAAATAAAAATAATGTTATTTTAAGACTCCTAAGGCTTCTCAGAAACCGATCTAAAGTCAGGGAAAAGCAGCAATGAGTTCAGTGAAATCAAGGTCAGAAACTTCTTTGGAACACATTAAACAATGTCCAGAGTTTTCCAGGAACATCTTAGCAAAGTGAAATTGCTGGCTTGTTCCATTTTTTTCCACTTGAAAAAATAATAGTCAAGAGCCTGTTACCAAAACATCCCCTCAAATTGCAACACATAGAAAGAAATCCACCTCATAGTGTTATTGTTTCACACCTCTCACATTGCAGGAATCTTAATTTTCCATCCAAATAACAAAAAAAGTAGGCACACACTGATAACATAAACCAGGGCTGGGCAATTCAGAGCCCATGGGAACATGTGATACCCAGCCTTGTTTTTGTACATCTTAGCACCTTCCCTGTCTCCTTCAAGATTGCACGACCAAAATCAGGTGGGAAATTGCTGATATTTGGCAATGTGGTTTTTCTTAGTCTGCAGATATGTGTAAAGGGGCTATATAAATCCCCAAAAAGAAAAACAGAATAAAAATAGACTCAGCCTCCAAGATCTTCTAATGAGATCACTTCCTGTAGAGCTCTTGTTCTTGTTCTTCTTCTTCTTCTTCTTCTTTTTTTTTTTTTTTGTAAAGTACAGACTGCAAAAGAAAAAAAAAGCTCTCTCTTCTCTGATATAAATGCATAGTGTACTCCTAGGGTTACCTCATAGTAAACTGTGCAGTGGCATTTCATACATTGAAATGTATGAACCGCAGAAACAACATTAGATGCATCCTCCCCTCCCTTCCCTCCCTCAGCAATGTATTAGGGAAAATCTCAACCTGCCAAAATGTTCTTTTCTAAGAAATTAGCGGAATGAGACTCCAAAAATGAGGATCATAACCTTAGCTTCCTGCCTATTATATAGTACGTGAATTAATATAGAGACACAACTTTCTGAAGTCTAGTTTCACTTTTGGATATCTCTGCAATCATTTCAGAAAGTCTCAGCAGTTGATTTCATGCTCCAGAAATACTAGAGATTATCAAGGATCTTCCTGATACATTAATGGCTTTACCATGCAATGGCATTGTGTTTATTTTGTCACTTTATGGTATCTTCCCACAGTTTTTCATCCATCTTCTTTTCCTCCACCAAAAATCCATCCATCCATCTATCCATATAACAACAATCAAAGAGCTACACAACATCTTGTGATTGCTCCAGAATCTGGATCCAGATTGCTGCAGAGAATGCTTCTCTGCAAAAGCATTTTGAATCTTGTGCACATTTGTGTGTACACAATGTAGCAGAGTTAGCTTTGTCACAATTGTGTTTCTGTTCTAGTGATCAAATTTAAAAAAAAATGTTGTTGTTAGTTGCGAAGTCGTGTCCAACCCATTGCGACCCCATGGACAACGTTCCTCCAGGTCCTCTACCATCCTCTGGAGTCCATTTAAGTTCACGCCTACTGCTTCAGTGACTCCATCCAGCCACCTCGTTCTCTGTCGTCCCCTTCTTCTTTTGCCCTCAATCTTTCCCAGCATTAGGCTCTTCTCCAGTGAGTCCTTCCTTCTCATTAGGTGGTAAAAGTATTTGAGTTTCATCTTCAGGATCTGGCCTTCTAAAGAGCAGTCAGGGTTGATCTCCTCTAGGACTGACCAGTTTGATTGCCTTGCAGGCCAAGGGACTCGCAGGAGTCTTCTCCAGCACCATATAGTTCAAAGGCCTCAATTCTTTGGTGCTCAGCCTTTCTTATGGTCCAACTTTCACAGCCATACATTGCAACTGGGAAAACTATAGCCTTGACTATATGCACTTTTGTTGGCAGGGTGATGTCTCTGCTTTTCAGTATGCTGTCTTGATTTGCCATAGTTTTCCTCCCCAGGAGCAAGCGTCTTTTAATTTCTTGGCTGCAGTCCCTATCTGCGGTGATCTTGGAGCCCCGGAAAATAAAATCTGTCACTACTTCCATTTCTTCCCCATCTATTTGCCAGGAATTGAGAGGGCCGGATGCCATGATCTTAGTTTTCTTAATGTTGAGTTTCAAGCCAACTTTTGCACTCTCGTTCTTCACCCGCATCAAGAGGCTCTTTAGTTCCTCTTCACTTTCTGCCATTAGAGTGGTATCATCTGCATATCTGAAGTTGTTGATATTTTTCTTAATCTTAATTCTAATTTTTAATTCATCTAGCCCTGCCTTTCTCATGATGTGCTCTGCATATAAGTTAAATAGGCAGGGCGACAGTATACAGCCTTGCCGGACTCCTTTCCCAATTTTGAACCAATCAGTGGTTCTGTGTCCAGTTCTCACTGTTGCTTCTTGACCCGCATATAGGTTTCTCAAGAGACAAATAAGATGGTCTGATACTCCCATCTCTTTAAGAACTTGCCACAATTTGTTGTGATCCACACAATCAAACTAGGAGTAGTTTCCCCCCATTATTTGAGGTACAGAAATTTTTAAAAGAACTGTGAATCCCAAAAGTCATACAAGCAATCCAAAGTAACTGAGTAATCACAGGCACTTTTAATCAATCAATCATAACAATAACTCAATATCATATAACCATTTCTCCATAAATGTGATTTATAAATTATATCCCCTTTGAAATTAATGGAGCTTCCTGATGTTAGTAATCTTTGGGGGATGCATCATTGATTGGCAAGTGGGCCTTCTGGAATCTTTAGAAGATTCCAGAAGGCCCACTCTCCCGGCTTTCTCCTCATGTCATTTAGTCATGTCAATATACTTTTTTTCCTGTGTATTTAAATGTCAAATTAAATCTATTAAAATCAATGATCTGTTATGTGATGAAAGCCTGAACATGAAACAGTTTTTCAGATGATAATTTAATTTGTTTTTCTTTGAAGGGAAAGCATTCTCACCTGGTTAGGCAGGGAAGTTGTGCCACAGACCCCATCAGTCAATGAACTCTGAATGGTGGTATCCAGAAAGACAGTCTTATAAGGCAGGCCACCATTCTTCTGGTCTTTTGAAAAGGAGTTAAGACATGCCTCTGTGAATTTTGTGGGGACCCCAGAGGTGCATACAACCATGGGGCTGGTTGGTGCCCTGAGAGCCCTCGCTTCACCTTTTAAATGAATATTAAAAAATCAATAATTTTTGCTTCCTTCTAATTTTTTTAATGTTTGTACACTGCATTTATATTTTAATATTTTAAAGCACCCAGAGTATCTCTCTGAGGGAGATGGGTGTTCCAAAAAATATGATAAATAAATAACTAAATAAATAGATATCCATCTGATAATTCCAAATACTGAGCCATTAGAATGTGGGGTGCTGCAAAAGAAGATTATGTGACATTATCTTCCAAACCATTCCCTACATCACACTCTGGATTCTCACTTGACAGTTATCAAATTTATACTGAATTAATACTCTTGGGAAAGTGTTGTAATCTGGATTCATACATTGTGTGGTTCATAATGCATCTTGAGTCATTGTAAATCCTTAGGAAGAATGGGCTATAATAGGAACATTTCTGATGGGGAAGGCTTTTGCACATGATACATGTCAACTAGAGATAGCAGAAAACTCCCACAAATATCTCTTCTCAAAAATGAACAAAAAGGCAACAGCATCTTTTTCATCCCCAAAGGAAACTAAATGTAGCAGTAAGAATTTGTTTCAATCATTAAGAATTGGTTGAGTTGATCCATTTTGCCTGGAGAAGACAAGGCACTGCTCTGTTCTTATGGTCTCTACAAACCAGTGATTAACAGACAACCCATATCTTGACCTACTGTCTGCATGGGAATTCAATAAAAAAACAGTGAAAAAATAAATAAATGTATATAGTTAGGACAGGACAGATAGGACAGAGTCCTATCTCTGTAATGTAGGATTTTCCTGAAAAGTTTCCCCCCCCCTAATTTATTTTTCAACTAGGAGGATCATCATGGACCCCTTTCCTTGCAAGAATTACACAGGTAGTTCTTAATTTACAACCATTTGTTTAGTCCAAAGTTACAACTAAAAAAGTGATGTATGACTGTTTTGTACACTTATGAATGTTGCAGCATCCTCGTGGTCACATGATCAAAATTCAGATGCAAGAAAATGGGGCAAAACTCAGCAACATAAATTTTGGGTTCAATTGTGACAAAAAATCGAGGGCTACCAGTGTATCTCCATAATCTCATGGGGCCAAACCAATTAACCGACAACTTTCTCCCTCTCCAGAGGGAAGACAATCCCAAAAAATTTCCTCCGCAGCTATGGACAATTGCTTGCTGCCCACTTAGTGGTTCCTAAGATTTTCCTTCTTTTTGCAGTCAAAGTGTTATGGTGCCTTCTACCATCTACTCCTTTCTCTATGGTTGCCTTAAGAGTTATCTTGATTTCTTTCACTGCACAATAGGCAGTTGGAGATGTTGTTTTGTTCTGAAGCAGAACAAGGGAAGAATGGGTGGAGTGGCAGTTGGATCCTGGCACTGTGCCTTCCCAGTAGCGAGCTGGAAGGGATACTGGCAGGATACAGAGGAAACTACAGCTCAGCAGTGAGAACATTCCTGCAATGGTGCAAATTTGCGGCAGATGGTAAAAAGGTTGAAGTAGGTGGCCACCTGGAAGTACTTTTAGATGTGACTTCAATACAGTGAAAAAGGCAGACAAGAAGGCTTTTCCTCTATCCAATCTTTCTTTTTGAAGGGAGATTATCTTAAGTTAAAAGGGACTTTCCTTCCAAGTTAATATAATGCTTATTACAATTTTTCCAGAATACTTGATAAAGTTACTAAGAACAAAGAGTGTGCAATTATAAATGGATGACCCATTGAGAATCAGTTATCTAATTCAAAAGATACCCCCTAACTTTGATCTAAGATGATGGAGTCAGCCGTATATATGTTATTCTCAGCATGAAGATATTGTTGAAAATATCACAGGGGTTAGAACTCTGATGCATGAAATAGGCTTAAGTATATAAAAGGGAACCATCAACCATATTCAAGTCAACTGACACCAATTACAGAGATGTTCCAGTTGAAACATGAAATCATATCAGAAGTGTTTTTCAAATTACACTTACTGTAGATTTAGACATTGTTTCTAGACATGGCAAGATTTGTTGAGAAAATGTACTAAGCCAATTCTATTAATTGCTATCTGCAATTAGAATATATTTTGTAAAGAGGTAGGTGCTGTCAATAGATTCAACTGAATTACAAACCAAACGTACAACTTTCCTGATTCTCTGTTATTAAAGACATACAAGTCCATTCCCTCCTTCTCCATCTAAGTGTAATGTATTCATATTGTCTTGTTCTTACTACGATAATGTCAGTGTCAGTGTTGAGATATCATAACACAAGCTCTGAATTCTTGTACTTTTTATGATTGTGGCACATCATACAAGTAGGTAAGGGATGGAGCTGGCATTGCAATATTAAGGTGTAGATTTTGTCACTTGTTCCTCTTTGTGTGCCTCGTTGTGTGTACAATCAGTTTGACGCTAGCGGTTGTGTAACAAAATAAAGACAGGTTTTCACTTAGGAGAATAACCATTAATTTGAGGAATGTGTATATGCAGGTGCGCAAGTGTGCACATATATATAAATCTTGCTCCCAAATGTTAACTTTACATGCTTTTGGTGTGATTTTAAAAACTGAGAATGCCGTAAACATTCATTCATACTACTGGCTTATATACAGTATACTGTGGCTTTTGCTGTTTGATCCCCATAAACCAATTTCCTTTCCTTTCCTTGATTAATTATGCTTATTCTTTTATTTATCAAGAATTTCTGAAAGAGACATTTCTTAGTTTAGAACTGGGAAATTTCCAGCTATATGAGTGCTAAACCACTTCTGACCCCTAGTGGCAAATTAGGTTTTGCGACCACTTTTAAATAATTTTGAATAGACTTTGGATATACTGTATGTAGCTCAATCATTTTGATGATTGTTTGCTCATCTCTTTCTGAAGTTGCCCCACTATTTTCAAAGGTCATGTCTCCATAATGTTGCCTTTGCCTCTTTCCAAGCCCATTGCGTCCTATCATTGCCCAAATCAAGTTTTATTCTATGAATCATCCCCAAAACGTAATTGTTGACAATGCTGACAATGACATGACTACAACCCATGTTTGTTGTTCTTTTCTACCAGCAAATTATGTTGGAAGAGAAGAGAAATGAAACCAGGGGAATCCAGTAACTGTGGCCCTTAAATTCTCCTGCATTACAACTGTAAGAGTAGAATTGCTCACCAGGCCCATCCCTGAGGTAAGATGGACTCAGTCCTTGAGGCAGCACAATTTAGAATAGAATAGAATAACAGAGTTGGAAGGAACCTTGGAGGTCTTCTAGTCCAACCCCCTGCTTAGGCAGGAAACCCTACACTAATTCAGACAAATGGTTATCCAACATCTTCTTGAAAACTTCCAGTGTTGGAGCATTCACAACTTCTGGAGGCAAATTGTTCCACTGATTAATTGTTCTAATTGTCAGGAAATTTCTTCTTAGTTTTAAGTTGCTTTTCTCCTTGATTAGTTTCCACCCATTGCTTCTTGTCCTATTCTCAGGTGCTTTGGAGACTAGCTTGACTCCCTCTTCTTTGTGGCAGCCCCTGAAATATTGGAACATTGCTATTATGTCTCCCCTAGTCCTTCTTTTCATTAAACTAGACATTCCCAGTTCCTGCAACTGTTCTTCATATGTCTTAGCCTCCAGTCCCCTAATCATCTTTGTTGCTCTTCTCTGCACTCTTTCTAGAGTCTCAACATCTTTTTTACATCGTAGTGACCAAAACTGAATGAAGTATTCCAAGTGTGGCCTTACCAAGACATTATAAAGTGGTATTAACACTTTGAGTGATCTTGATTCTATCCCTCTGTTTATCCAGTCTAGAACTGTGTTGGCTTTTATATTTATATTTAATATAAATGTAAAATATAATTTATATCCTCATAGTTTTCTTCTGACTCAAGGACTGTTGGATTGTATGTTACATTGGACATTAAAATGAAGTAACAGTCAGGACAAAAGTTTATCCGCTTGCGTGCATGCTCACATTTTCGGTTCCGGGAGAACCGGTTGTTATAACCAGCAGCAGCCCACTGTTGCCCATTATTATTATGGTAGTTAGAGCGATAACTCATGAAACTTGCAACAGGTTCCTGTTGGTCTAATAAATCACTAGTAATTGTGCCCATTGGGAACAGGTGCCCAAGTCAAAGCAATCTGCTCTTCTTAATTGGGCTGCATAATCCAAGTGTGATGCAATGCTTACAAAGTGAATGCAAGTATAATCTTCCTTGATTTATTCACAAGACACAACACCAAAAACAATTGTGCTTTAAAGATCCTGCAATGTCTACACATTTGCACAGTGATAACTAAGTTAGCTCCAGCTTTATGCAGGTAGTCCTCGACTTAGAACCACAATTGAGCCCAGAATTTATGTTGCTAAGTGAGAAATTTGTTAGGTGAGTTTTGCCCTATTTTTCTACCTTTCTTTCCACATTTCTTAAGTGAATCACTGCAGTTGTTAAATTAGTAACACGGTTGTTAAAGGAATCTGGCTTCCCCATTGACTTTGCTTGTCAGAAGGTTGCAAAAGGGGATCACATGACCCAGAGACACTGCAATGGCCATCAATATGAGTCAATTGTCAAGCATCCAAATGGAAATCACGTGACCATGGAAATGTTTCATAAATCGTAAGTGTGAAAAATGGCCATGTCATGTTTTTTCAGTGGCATTGTAACTTTGAACTGTCACTAGATGAACTGTTGTAAATTGAGGTCTACCTGTATCTGGAATCATGAAATGATGCAAGGGAGAAATAATTCCCCTAAATAATCCTTCTAAACATGAAAGTGCAGAGTTATCAGTGGGTCAGGATCACTTCAGTTTCCACCAATGGATCAGAGGCTTCACCTTTTTTTCTGGCAACTCAAGATAACCACATTTTGGGGGCTGGTGTTAGGGCCCCATGGAAATATTAAACTATATTATGGGTTTGATCCCAAAATGGTTACTATGAGGGTAGGCCAGACCTACCTAATCTCCTTACAGCTGTGATGCTGAATACAGCCAGTTACAACAATATACCCATTTCCTAGAAGGCAAAGGCACAAATGTAGACTTTTCTTCCTGCCTTTCTTCTTTCCCGGTACTTTTTTTCCCCACCTGGGCAGAAGGGCTTACAGGTAGTCTTCAATTTACAACTACAATTGAGCCCAAAATTTCCACTGCTAAGCAAGACAGTTGTTAAGTGAGTCTTGCCCAATTTTTTTGGCCATGGTTGTTAACTGAAACCCTACAGTTAAATGAATCATGCAGTCATTAAGTGAATCTTGGCTCCACCCCACCCCCATTGACTTTGCTTGTCAGAAGCTCCAAGCACCCAAAGTCTGATCACATGACTATTGGGATGCCACAAAGGTCGTAAGTATATCCTTTTGTAGGGGCCTAAAACTTGGCTTTGCCAGTTGGCTTAGGTCCCCAATGGTAAGGTGACCAATTGTCCTCTTTTAGGGAGGACAGTCTTTCTTTTGTAAGTTCTGTCCTCTCTCGAAAAGTGTCCTGCTACATGTCCTCCTTTTCGATATTTGAAGACTAATTTGTAAATCTCTGTATTCGATCGATGCCTATCCGGTCCGTTGCATGTGATGTGATGTATTTGTATTTGATGATGATTCGTCAAGGCTTGGTACAGTGCAGCGAGACGCGATTATGAGACGCATGTGCTTCACACAGGAGAATTGTTTTGAGAGAGTGCACCACGCGCAAGAATGCGCCACGTGCAAGTGGCTTTCTTTACTTCTTACCAAAACATGACACGGCACACATGCACGGATTAGACTCACTTCTTTCTCAGTGAATATTCAATCATACACAGGTGAGCACAATAATTCATGTTTTATTAATTCATTATCTATTTAATAATTTCCAAATATGTATAATTTTATTTACAAGTTTATTTGCTTATGTTATTGTTTCAGTTTTAATAATTAATTTTATTTATTCATAATGAATGTGCTTGCATCGTTCATGTAGCTCTATATTTTATTTTTAATTTTAAATTTCATTTAGGGATGAAAAAATTAAAAAAGAGGAAATGCCATTTCAGCGATAAATTGAATAAGGAATTTCCATTCCTCATATCAAAGAAGGATAACTTTGTTTTCTGCAATATTTGCAGCGGAGAATTTTGTATTGCCGTTGGGGGCAGAGCAGCTATTACAAAACACTTGACCACCATAAGCAATCATTAGATGCATCTACTTCCAGTTGTAAAGTAACAAGTTTTTTTTAAAAAACTTCAAATTATTCTGAAGATGAAAAACAGTTAGCTGCAATGGAGGGAACATTTGCATTTCATACCATAATTCATAATCAAAGTTTTCGTAGTATGGATTGTACAACTAAATTATTGAAAAAGTTTCACGATGCTAAATTTTCATGCGCCAGGACAAAATGTGAGGCTATTTTTAAATCAGAATTTTAAAATTACTGTGACAAAATACTTACAGAAGACTTGGAAACTGCAGCATTTGTAACGGTTTTATCTGATGCATCCAATAATAATGAAACTAAATTGTATCCAATACTAATAAGATATTTTAATGTTACCAAGGGCATTCAAGTAAAAATTTTAAATTTAGAATCCATTGAGGGCGAAACTGCTGAAATTTTGTCAAACCATCTATGCAGAGTAATAAATGAAAACAATTTGAAATCCAAAGTTGTTGCACTAACAACTGATAATACGAACACAAATTTTGGTGGGTGAAGACGCAAAGGGGTGAATAATGTGTATGTAAAATTACAAAATTTACTCCAAAAGAAAATATTAGGAATAGATTGTAATGCACATATTTTGTCAAATGCAATCAATATGGCATCATGTGCCATGCCAATTGATGTAGAAGTAATAATAATTACTGTATTTTAGTCATTTTACCGTTTGTGTGGCTACTTTAAAACAATTTTGTGAAGAAACGAATGTTCAATACAAAAAACTTCTAGGATATTCAAAAGTTAGATGGCTTGCTCTAACACCTGCTATAGAGGGTGTTATTTGAGCCTCTCCATTCATATTTTTTAAGTTTAGACAAATGTCCTAAAATCCTGGAATCATTTTTCAATAATGAAATATCTGAGATATTAATGTATTTTGTACATAATAAGAGCATATGACGGCCATGGCCAGGGGGGCTTTTTATCAGGTCCGCCTGATACGCCAGTTGCGTCCCTTTCTAGATCGGGACTCCCTACGCACGGTCACTCAGGCACTAGTCACTTCCCGCCTGGACTACTGCAATGCTCTCTACATGGGGCTCCCCTTGGAGTGCACCCGGAGGCTCCAGTTGGTCCAGAATGCGGCCGCGCGGGGGATTATGGGAGCGACGGGGCGCTCCCATGTGACACCTCTCCTGCGTGAGCTGCACTGGCTTCCTGTGGTCTTCCGGGTGCGCTTCAAGGTGTTGGTGACCACCTTTAAAGTGCTCCATGGCTTAGGGCCGGGGTATTTACGAGACCGCCTTCTGCCGCCAATAGCCTCCCACCGGCCAGTTCGCTCACACAGAGAGGGCCTCCTCAGGGTGCCGTCGGCCAGACAATGTCAGCTGGCAACCCCCAGGGGGAGAGCCTTCTCTGTGGCGGCACCTGCCCTCTGGAACAACCTACCCCCAGAGATACGCACGTTACCAGACCTCCGGACTTTTCGTCGGGCCCTGAAAACACATCTATTCCATCTAGCCAGGCTGGCTTGACCCCATCCTTACAGTTTTAAATTTATAATTGGTTTTAATTGGGTTATTTTAAATTGACAGCCAAAAGTATTTAATGTTTTTTAAATTGTTTTTAAATTTTATATGTTGTATTTTTACCATGGCTGTTCACCGCCCTGAGTCCTGTTGGAGAAGGGCGGTATACAAAATAAATAAATAAATAAATAAATAAATAAATAAATAAATAAATAAATAAATATAATCAAGCATCTATTTTTCACAAAGCAATTCAAAAGATTGAAGGTGAAGACATTTCAACTACAGAAGTTAGTCTTATTTTGAATGACTTTATCCTTCAATATAAAACTCAATTTGAAGAAAAATTTCTTCCTTTAGTTATAAAAATAAATTAGTCATACTTAGAGGAATCAAATCCGGGCATAACGGAAAAGTTTATCAAAGAAGTGCAGAATTTTTTCCAAACATGTTTTCAATATATCCAAAAATGATCTGAAACAAACATCACAGGAAATAACAGTTTTCAATGGTGTTTTTTGACTTGAGATATATTGGAGAGCCATTGTAACTTTGAACAGTCATTAAATGAATGGTTATACGTAAAGGACTACCTGTATTTCAAACAAAGAAATGGGCTGCAGCCATTCATCCTTTTCAAAATCATCCTTATCTAAAAATGCCTCTCAGGCAAATGTGGGGCAGACTAGTAAATAAAGCTTTGCTGCATGCCTTCTGAGAAGCAGGAGTTGCTGAAACCTTCATGGCCCAGATCCAGCTGCTCCACTCTTCAGGCAGGGCAACCCTCTTTAGCAAGTGGCCTGTGGCCTGAGGAAAACTCCTTCGGAATGGAATGGAATGGACTAAAAATGGAAATGGAAGCCACTTGTTACCAATTCTGTGCAATCAATAGTTTCAGAATATATAGAACTAGCTGGATACCCGTGCTTCGCTACTTATGACCATTTTTCACACTTATGACCATTGTAGCATCCCCATGGTCTTGACAGACTCTCATTGTCATCATCACCAACAAAGTATATCCTGAGAAATGAAGGCTGCTGCTGAGGCCCTGCCATGATACTCCCTATCCTGTGGTAGACCTGCCCCTGCACTTTGAATGTTGGCATAAAATTTCTCTCTTCACCTCTCTGGCTCCAAAAAACGTCATTTGGAAGCATCCGTTGTACTTCCAGGCAGCAGAAAGACAGTCTTTTCCCTTTAACTGGTGTTACAGTAGAAGGAACAGATTTGTCTGAACTGAGGAGGTCAGTGTAAGAAGTGAGGTGGGGCTGGGACACTATTGGAGGAGAAAATCAGTTCACAATCCGTTGGCTCAGTGGTGGTCAGTGACGGAAACTCATAAGGGAATATCTCTCCCACCGCTTTGAGTTCGGAAGCAGTTTCATTGGTGAGGTAGCGACGTTTAGTACTGTAAGGAGCCCCAGACTGCTCCTGAGTGAAGGAGTGGAACGTCTGCCAGTTTGACCTGAGGTAACGGAATGTGAGGCAAGTGGCAGTTGGAACTTTTCAGTGGGGGAGGAGGAGGAGAACGTCTAAATCCTTCGCATCAGAACATGTTAATATACTGTATATGAATATACTGTATATGAAATACTAATGATCTGATGGTCATTTTGAAAAAACCTTTGTTAGCGAGCACCTAGAGGCCAAGAGGAACATATGTGCCAAATTTCAAGTTTGTAGGCTTTACCATTCTGGAGATTTCGTGATGAGTGAGTGGATTTCACTGTTATATATATAGATTCTTTTCAGTTGTACAGAAGTTATATTCAATGCACATGTTGAAAGGAGAAACATCCTTCCTTTCAGCATCTGCTTATTTGGGAGTAGTGTGGCTGCCTCTACAAGTTGTACGTACACAGGCTTTGCACACGACCAAGGCCCTGTAAATTGTAGCAGCTGATGGGTATTAGCTCATCTCATCTACAGGTGGTCCTCATTTATTGACCACAATCGGGAGCGACAATGCTGTCATTCAATAAAACAGGTACTAAGTAAAACTGCAACTGTTCTTATGACCTTGTTTCAGCTTTTCTTTGCTTTTACAGACCTGTGAAGATTGTAAATGCGAGGATGGGTTGTAAAATTACTTCTTCATCGCCATTGTAACTGCAAACATTTGCTAAATGAGGCAGTTGCTAAATGAGGACAAAAAGAGCCCAATATATATACATGCTGCAAAGACCTTTTGGAGTGGAAATTTTTGAAACCCACACTTTTCAGTAGTTATGTTGGGAGGTATTAAAAGCTAGGATTATTTTTTTTTCCATCAAGTTGTTTTTAGATGTTGATCCTTATTCCGGTTTTTGTGTTATGGATTAATTCCTATAATCAAACACAGCAAAACAGACTTGATTAAATGTCCTTTCTAAAGAGAAGGGTAATAACATATAATTTCAGTCGTTACACAATTATTGCCTTTTTCTACTATACAGAAACAGCCTACACAGTAGTATTTTCATATATAATAATAACCGCTAAACATTAGTCAGCGCTCCAGTTTTATATAACAAAGCTCATCGTTATTTCCTGCTCAACATTTATTAATATGGGCCCCAACTTGGCCAAACCTTTAGGGGAATAATCCTGTGCATGTTTACTCTAAAGTAAACACCACTGTGTATGCTCAGTGAGATGTCTCCCCTGCAAAGCATACAAAATCAGCCAATGATTGTCAGCATCTATAGCTTGTCATTTTCTCAGAGTACAGTTGTGTATAGCATTGACTGGCTGAGTCAGTCTTCCTTTGTCAAATAATGTTTCAGAGGGAAAACTATGGTATTGAGCAAAAGTCTGATCTCATAAACAACTCAGACACTTGAAGCAGTAACAACATGGCTGTCAGCTTGCCTAATATATAATCGGCTTGGTAAACAGAAAGCTCAGAATCTACTTTTATGACAGAATGGTAAACGCACAGGAAGTGCATATCTGGAGCACCCTGGTTAGAAAAAACAACTGGAAAAAGAAGCCTGCTACAACTCAGAAGCCCACTACAAGTAGTCCTCGAATTACGACCACAGTGGAGCCCAAAATGTATGTTGCCAAGTGAAACATTTGTTAAGTGACTTTGCCCCATTGTTTGACTTTTTTTGCCCCAGTTGATAAGTGAATCTTTGCTAAGTGTTAAGTTAACCGTGTTAAGTTAGTAACATGGTTGTTAAATATATCTGGCTTCCCCATTGACCTTGCCTGTCACAAGGTTACAAAAGGAGATCACATGACCCCAAGACACTGCAACGGTCATAAATACGACTCAGTTGCCAAGCTGAATTCTTATTGTGCGATCAAATCAAAATCATGTGATTTTGATCATGCTGCTGCAATGGTCGTAAGTGTGAACAATGGTCATAAGTCACTTTTTTCAGTACCGTTGAAACTTTGAACAGTCACTAGATGAATTGTTCCAAGTCAAGGGCTACCTGTGATCGTGCCAAGTTGAGGAAATGGAACTCAACACCTTATTTCTGCCCAGAAGTAAAGAGGCATGCTTGGGACCCAAGTGCAAATCAAAAGTCCCAAATCAAGAAAAACAGCATTTTTGATGATAAGAACATTGATCATGTCAGTTAGTACATCATTAGTTCCTGCTTCTACCTAAGCACCTGCAGTACAATATGCTAACCAGGGTGGGCTGCAAAAATTTTAGCAAGGGGTTCTCTGCCCAGTTGCGGGGTGGGCGTGGCCATGGTGGATGTGGCCTATTCGGCCTCCTGCACCACGGAGGGGGGGCATGTTTGCCCTCCCTGAGCTCCGGAGGATTTCCTTGAGCCTCTGGGAGGGCGAAAATGGCCTCCCCAGGCTCTGGAGGCAGCATGCCCTGCACATAACATGCATCCAAAACGGGCTGCATGGGGACTCCTGGGAGGGGAGGGGTGGGTGGGGCCAGCCAGGAGTGGGATTTGGGGGTTCTCCGAACTGCACAGAATCATAGCTAGAGGTTCTCCCGAACCCCCGCGAACCCCCAGCAGCCCACCCCAATGGTAACCCATAACGTGCTTAATTAGTTTCGTTCTCTGCCTCCGGATGTGTTTTCTAATATACTAATGATATTTTTTACCTCCAGGCCTCTGTCTAGATATTCTTAACCACAACTAAGAAAAATGTCACACTACTTTCCTTTGTTCTAGTAACAGGCCCGCTTGCAGAGTTTCTTAGCAAGATTACAAGACCACAACTCATTAGCTAAACCGACACTTCTTACGTAGGAAGCCTTTTTGTGGTCAAGTCCTTTAGCTTCTACTGGCAAGCGTTAAAGCAGGTGTTACTGAACTGCTTTATCTCTTACTAAACAGATCTAACTATGTCTAGATCTGGAAAAAGCACAAAATGATTAAGATGGAATAGCTGAAGCTAATTTCATGGCTCACTTAGAAATGTTCCTAATAGTTTGCTAATACTGTATATTTATTGTAATTATTTTACATCACATCTTTATTATTTTTATAAATAATTTAAGGTGGCGAACATACTGGATATTTCTTCTTCCTCCTATTTTCCCCACAATAATAACACTGTGAGGTGGGTTGGGCTGAGATAGAGTGACTGGCCCAAAGTCACCTCGCTGGCTTTCATGTTTAAAGTGGGACTAGAACTCACTATCTCCTGGTTTCTAGTCCAGCACCTTATCGTCCCTAACTCTGACCCAGCCAGCTTTCATGCCTAAAGCAGGATTAGAACTCACAGACTCTGGGTTTCAGACATGCAAAGGTCATAAAGGCAAGAATCGGTCATTGGTCATCTACAGTTTAGAGAGATAGTTACTTTAGTCTGGCAAGACTGACATCAGGCCACAAGAACCAAGAGCAACATGTGGAATTACTTCTGAGTACTGAGTATTGATGTTCAACTACAAACAGAAATCTTGCCAGACTAAAGCAACCATCTGCATAACTATAGATACAGGTAGTCCTTGACATACAGCCATTCATTTAGTGACCATTAGAAGTTACAAAGGTGCTGAAAAAGTGACTTATGACTGTTTTTCTCACTTATGACTGTTGCAGCATCCTCGTGGTCAGGTAATCAAAATTCGGAAGCTTGTCAATTGATTCATATTTATGACGGTTGCAGTGTCCTGGTGTCACGTGAGCACCTTTTGTGAACTTCTGACAAGAAAAGTAAATGGGGAAGCCAGATTTACTTAACAACCGTGTTACTAATAACTACAGTGATTCACTTAACTATAGCAAGGAAGGTCGTGAAATGAGACAAAACTCACTTAACAACAGTCTTGCTTAGCAACAGAAATTTTGGGCTCAATTGTGGTCCAAAGTTGAGGACTTCCTGTATATCCTGTGAAGTGCTAGGGAGGGTCTGTGCTTGCCTTCTTCCTGCCTAGGGACTTCCAAACTCTGCTGTCTGTTTGCCTTGTGGGAAGCAGCCCTTCCCTCCTGGGACTCCAGACTACATTCCACCACAGAGGGCGAGCTATCATTATTTTGAAGGGCAAGTCATTTCCTTTTTTTAAAAAAAAACCAGAAATGGCATCTTTATTAGTTCTCAGAGCTCAACATGAGTAAAACAATGTGAATAACAACATCAAATAATTTGACTTAAGAGTTATAGCTTCATCCCAAAGTTTTACAAGTTGTCCAACTAGGAAGCACAGATACTGGTCACATGTTAAAAGTTTCTGACTGGGAAATGATTGCATTTCATCTATCAGCAGTCCTTCCGGGTTACACAAAAAGGGCATCAAATAATCCAAGGCACAGCAATTTTTAAGGTGTACAGCTGCCAGAGAGCACTGGAAGGAATTCAGCCCAATTTATTAAGTCAGTGTCTCCTCGTGCCATATGTACTCGCCTATGTCTGCTTGGTGAAATACTACAATTGCCATGGGATCCACTTTTTAACACTCCTAGGTGGTTTTCGCTGCCACCCCAAATCCCAGAGGAACATCAGCCATAGAATACACCACCACTTCTTGGTACTGAACAGTGCTCTCAGTGATGTGCCCCAGACCGGACTTCAAGAGGTGGTTCCCATAAAGGAAAGATTGCTCTGCCCCAGGCTTCACCCAGACTTTGTACTTGGCATAAGGGGCGCGGTAATCCAGGGCAGTGATATGGAGCCGGAATTTCTGGGTCTTGGTGAATTTTCCAAAACAGGTGCCTAGGGACACCAGGCTGTCCTGTGGGATATCGGTAGCTAGTTTCAGAAGTCTCTCGCTGAGGTAGTAGACACGGTCCTTGTGCAGGCTGAAGCAGTATGTGCCATCCGGCCGGTCCACCAGCAGCTGGATGTTCTCGCCAATGTATCGGGCGAGCTTCTCGAAGAGGACGCGGGTCTCATTCTCGGTCAACGGCCGCATCGCCCCTCCGAGCACCACCTAAGGGCAAGTCATTTCCAGTGGAAGGGAACACTTTAGAAAGTGACCTTCAATTTTACTTCTTGATAGGCGGGCACCTTCAGCAGGCCTTCTCTATTCACTTGGATTGGGCAGGCAAAATCTCTCTGGGCTAGGTATTCTTGTGAACAGCCAGGGCCAGAGCTACATGCAGATTTATAAGTAATACTCTGCATCTTGAATTGCACTTGGAATTATACCACTAGCCAATGCAGCTCTCCCAACAGTGCTGTTACATGGTAATAGAATGGTGATTTTATGGGCTGCTACATTTTACACCAGCTGAAGTTTCTGAGTTGTCTTCAAGGGCAGCTTTACGTAACACAAACTACAGTAATCCAGATGCAAAATGAAAGGGTGTAGGAAGGTAAGACCATATTTAATGTCTGTTTTTGTAGGTAAGGCCGGAATGGGTGCACTAAGCCATAGCTGGGAGAAGGTCCTTTGGGCATGGCCTACACCTGCTTTCCATCAGGATCTGAGTAGCCAGGAAGACTCCCTAATTTCAGGGTAAAGGCTACTTCTTGAGAGCCAAAATTGGTGCAATCCCAGAATCAGTAGTCTTCTGAATAAATAGCCATTCATTCTTGCTTAGGTTGAATCAGTTCTTCTGCATTCAGATTCTGACTGCCTTCATACATCGTATCTTCCATATTCCCCCATTCAGCCTGGACTGGAGACCTACAGTTTAAAATTGCTAACTTGTCAGCCTTCCCAAGTAGAACGGACAGGAAACCTGACTAAATGTGCTAATTCCAATTTATTATAAAGCTACATTAATAGAATCTTGCAAATCTGAAAATACAATTCTACTCTGTCCCCCATCACCTTTACCACCTGATAACCTAAGAGATGCTCCTTCCCGAGCGTCTTGTTCTGTCCATTGTACAACTGTGGGCTATGCTCCCTCTTATCTGACCATTCCTTAGGCAGCATCTCTTCCTCCTCTCTCCCAAGGTCATCCCTACCTACCATTAAACTTACTGATATCTTATCCTCATCTAACTGATGGCCTCTCCCAGTAGCATCCTTCAGATGTTAAACAAAATGGGGAAAATGACGGACTCCAATCTAGCTACCCCATAATTGACTGTCTAAGGGTCAGATTACCACTAAGTGGGTCTGCCTACTGAAAAAGGAGCAGAACCACCACACAGCACCAGCATTTCCCAGCTTTTGCAGGTGGTTGTATTGTGGTTGCCATATTGTAGGCTAGTGACAGGTCCAATAGGATAACTGTGCTCTCTCCATCCCAGTTTTGCCATATTATGTCCCACTCTCAGGCCCAAGGCCTGACTGACTGCCACAGATCCAGCTCATCTGCTTCTTCCAAGTCCTTTGTAATTATTGTTCTAGCTAAAGTTGGCCTTTTGGCTATATAGGTGGCTGCATTGTGTAGGTCATAACATCTGGACTTTGATTTTATTATTTATTTATGTATTCTAAAATTTATAGGCCATCCATCTTGCCTCAGGGTAACTGGGTAGCTTACAGTCATAAAAAATAAAAACTATATAAATTAATAACATGAATATAAAGTAATATAAAAGTAATATAAAACCCAGAACACCACAGCCCTATTAAAAGATGGAGAGGTCAGGATCAGGATGGGGGGGGGGAGGTGGGATCTGTTGTTAATCGAACAACCCCCTCCAACTGTGATGCTCCTCCATTAAGGCCCCAAGCTCACTGGCAGAGCCAGGCCTTTAGACCCTTACGAAAGGTCAGGTTTTGTTACTACAAAATTCAAAACAAGTTCATGACACACTATGCTTTAGTAATGTCTATGTCTTCATTGTAAGTTAGAAAAACAAGGTCAATTTAAAGTTTATGAGGCAATCTGTATGGGCATAAGTTTGTTATTAAATGAGAAAGACAACATTCAATTGTTGCTGTACTATCTAGAATGGTTAATACAAGTTCAACTAAAGGGCTAATCCCCTGAGAAATGCAAATCCATTCTTCATGAAGCCTTTTAGAAAACTGCACCGATGATGATCTGACTTTAATAAGAGACTTAGCCGACTGAATTTCCACATGCAGGTTTTACAATTTTTCACACTTGTCATGAGCTTGGGAAATCTATTTCCTTCCCATAGTCAAACATATGTTTGTATTTGCTATATTTGCCTCATGATTTCTCTCTTACCCGTTTGCTAATTCACCAGCTTGATGATCTGGTATGGTGTTGCAAAATTTTCTGAATGCTATTTCATTTTCTCACCTGCCTTCTAAATTAACCACCATCAACAATAGAATCAGCAAAACTTGGTGGGAGTTTACAAGGATGTTTAGATTGCATTTCACTGTCATTAAGTTTGTTCATTTTCTAGGCAGCTTCTCCTGGAAATATAATCATTCAGAATTTCCTACATCTGCTTTCCAAACTAGGCAATTGGTTTTAATACTTGGTTAATAATTGGTTCGGTTTCCAAGTTCTGTTGTGACAATCTTCAAAAGGGAGAGATGCACTATAGGTAGTTTTCAATTTATGACCACAACTGAGCCCAAAATTCTGTTGCTAAGTGAGAAATTTGTTAAGTGAGTTTTGCCCTGTTTTACAACTTTTCTTGCCACCATTGTTAAGTGAATCTGGCTTCCCCCTTGATTTTGCTTGTCAGAAAGTCGCAAAAGGGGATCATGTGGCTCTCTAACACTGCAACCGTCATAAATATAAGTCAGTTGTCAAGTATCCAAACATAAATCACATGACCATGGGGATGCTGCAATGGTCATAAGTGGGAAAAATGGTCATATCACTATTTTCAGTGCCATTTTAACTTCAAACAGTCATTAAATGAATTGTTGTAAGTAGAGGACTACCTGTAATTGTCTGGGCGTTAAAGAATTAATTCCTTATCTGAATGTAAAAGATTAATCAAGTCTAAGAGGGCCAATATTGTTAATTCAGCTAGTGATTTAAAGAATTATATTCACAAATCTGAATGAAAATCTGTCCTCCTCTGTAAAATAGTCAGTTCAGATATAATCCCAATTATCAAATTACTAAATGGAATTAATGAAGAAACTAAATATTTTGTTTGATTTTTAGAGAGTAATCTAGGATAGTCCAACTGTTCCTTTTGTGATGCTTTCCCCATCACAAGGTCTAATGGTTAAGGCAGTCAACAGTATAATAATAATAATAATAATAATAATAATAATAATAATAATAATAATAATAATAATAATAATAATAATAATAATAATAATTTTATTTCTATACCACCCTTCTCCCGAAGGACTCAGGGCGGTGTACAGCCTATTTAAAAACACAGACAAAACAACAATATAAAATTTAAAATAATTAAATAAAGTGGCTCAAATTTAAAACCCCAATAAATTTAAATACCCCAATTTAAAACTATTGTGTTGATAGTCGGGCCTGGCGGAACAACAGGGTCTTCAATGCGCAGCGAAACACCCGGAGGTCGGAGATCTTACGAATTTCCGGGGGCAGTTCGTTCCACAGGGCTGGGGCTCCCACAGAGAAGGCCCTCCCCCTGGGCGTCGCCAGCCGACATAACTTGGCTGATGGCACCCTGAGGAGACCCTCTCTGTGGGAACGGACTGGTCGGTGGGAGGCTATTGGTGGCAGAAGACGGTCTCGAAGGTACCCGGGTCCTATGCCATGGAGCGCTTTAAAGGTGGTAACCAACACCTTGAATCGCACCCGGAAGACCACTGGGAACCAGTGCAGCTCGCGCAGGAGGGGTGTCACATGGGCACAACGGGTTGCGCCCATAACCACCCGTGTGGCTGCATTCTGGACCAGTTGGAGCCTCCGAGTGCTCTTCAAGGGGAGCCCCATGTAGAGAGAATTACAATAGTCCAACCGGGAGGTGACAAGGGCATGAGTGACCGTGCGCAAGGCGTCCCGGTCCAGAAAGGGCTGCAACTGGCGAATCAGGCGAACCTGATAAAAGGCCCCCCTGGCCACGGCCGTCATGTGCTCTTCTAAAGACAGCCGTGCGTCCAGGAGGACACCCAGATTGCGAGCCCTCTCTGTGGGGGGCAAAGATTCACCCCCAATAGTCAGCGATGGCACCTGCTGACTATATCGGGGCGCCGGAAGCCACAGCCACTCGGTCTTGGAGGGGTTGAGTCTGAGCCTGTTCCTCCCCATCCAGACCTGCACGGCCTCCAGGCAGCGAGACATCACATCAATGATGCCGAGTCCTTCTTCTAATTTCTGCAGTTATATGTTAAATGCTTTGTGAATTAATCTCTAAACAGCAATGGAGTTTTTAAAATTGCCTTTGTGTCTTTAAAGACTCAGAGAACAATTGCTACATTCAGAATGCCTTAACTGCCCCTTGTGTCAATGCAAAGTAACACAGGTACATTTGTTAACCTAATCCATAATCTTTTGCACCCATATATTGGCCATCATGTGGTTTGTTTCATTCTGAATTTTAGGACTGCAAAATATGTTTAATATTTGCCTAATTTGTTTTTACAGTTACTTCCCTCCCTCTCCTTTCTATAATTGCAAATTCAAATAATTGGCAAAAGTCTGTTGGCATCTAGCCCTATTGATTCACAGCCTGAATTAAGTATCTCTAAATAGACAAGTGATTGACAACACAAAATGGCAATGTCCCCCCCCCATTTAATTCTTTCATTTTTCAGCTGCAGAAAGCTAGCTGTCGTGGGCATGCTTGGAAACTGTTTGCCCTTTTTTGTTTTGCATCTTCCAGTCAATGTTCCCTGTATTTACAAATGATGAGTTACTGTTTGCAACAGAGTGTTCTAGAAATGAGACCAAA
The DNA here is from genome assembly GCF_029215685.1 of Pituophis catenifer annectens. Lineage (NCBI taxonomy): Eukaryota > Metazoa > Chordata > Lepidosauria > Squamata > Colubridae > Pituophis > Pituophis catenifer. The sequence continues at coordinate 147,730,905 of NW_027256882.1, forward strand.
GGTAGCATCTCTGCCCAGTATTCCAGCCAATCCCATGTAGGAACAATCCCATGTAGGAACAATCCCATGTAGGAACAATCTCTGCAACATTATAGGTTCCAGGGTCTGTGGCAGGGGTGGGTTCTACTTTCCTTTACTACCGATTTGCAACGGGACCACGCACATGCTTGTTTTGCTCATGTGCATGCACGTGTGCGCTTCTGCATATGCGCATGCACAGAAGCTTCCTGATGACATCGGGGTCGGTGGGTGGAACCTCCTGCCAGGTTTACTACCAGTTCTATAGAACTGGTCTGAACCGGGGGCAACCCACCACTGGTCTGTGGGAATGAAATTTGAAAAAGAAACCTTGCTACTGCTAGATAATTGTAATAAGAGAACACAGCATTTTATGCAACAGATAAGAGACCTGCAAATTTCGTAGGGCTCAACCAGTCAAGAAAAGCTGCCTCTTAATTTTTCGGATTGCTGGCAGCCAGGGCCGGATTTAGATGAAAAGAGGCCCTAGGCTATTCCACTTATGAGGCCCTTTCATCTATAGTGAAAGTGTAATTTTAATTTTGCTAACAATTTGAATGTAGGCCCCTCTTGATCTTGAGGCCCCTCTTGATCTTGAGGCCCTAGGCTGAAGCCTAGTTAGCCTATAGGAAAATCCGGCCCTGCTGGCAGCAATGCATGCCCCCTCTTTATCAGATGAACTGGAGAGGTTTCTTTGCTGTTCAAAAGCAGTCCGTCTCTGCCAAGAAATTTCCACTTCAGCAACAGCACCTTTAAAACCAGCTGTTAAGAGCTAAAATACTGGTTCCCTCAGAGCTCTTTCCGTTCAGCAAAACTCCCTATTTTCTCTAAGCCAAGATTACTTTGCCCAGAACTTTAAAAAATGCCTATAATTTGAGGGGTTACAGTATATAGTGGTACTTTGCTACCCAACTGCTTTGAAACATCCAATTTGGCACTCAGTGCATTTTGACATGAAAATTTTGTCCCAGTATTCATTGTTTGTTTGGTACTCAACACACAAGCTAGAACATGTCAATGTTGGCTGCCTTGTGACTTGCTACATTATTCCTTGTGGGAATAATTTGTTTGGTACTTACCATTCCGGGTACTCATCATACCTCCCGGAATCAATTAACAATGAGTACTGAGATACCACTGGTAGGTTAGAAAGTGCAAGCCCACAGACATGATAAACAAAAACAAAAACAAAAACGAGTGTGCTAGCTTAGGACTCTCTCACCCAGTCACTTTTAACAAAGAGCTAAAACCCACCAAAACATCTAGTGCATTTCACAACCTCTGTGAGTTGCGACCATGAAAATATGAAACATTGACTCTTGTGCTTTCCCCAATCTCTGTAACTATGGTTGCATGTTACTTACAGCGGCTGAAGTGGGAGAGAAAGGGAGGTGTGTTTGAAATGAACACGATACTAAAACTCTGGGGAAGAGAAGAAGATGCGTTTTTCCGAGGATGACATTTCTAACAATGGGGAAATTAAAACTGTCTACAAACACTGCAGAGCCACAGCCTTGTGACTAAAATAGCAGCTTTTCAAATAAATTGCAGCAGAACCAGTGAAAAAATTGTGATCTTAATGCCATCTAAGTGAGGCTGAGTCCAGAATTGGTTTCAAACTAGCACAGAATCTTTATTTAGTTGTTTCCACCCAGGACTCTGTTAATTTATCTGTTTTAGTACTTGCAACATGAGAAGAAAAAAATGCCAATCCAATAGTTCCCTAGCTTATAACTCAATCAGTAACCTTTATTCTAAAGTAAACATGTTTAAAACACATTTAACAATAAGGTGCCCTCGATGAAGTCGTTGTTAATTATATAGTAGAAACAGGTATTAGGAGATTGTCAATAGGAAGGCCATCCCTTTTAAGACAAAGAACTAAATACATTCACAACCAAAATGATAAACCTGCATTACTCAAATGCCATAAACTGAATTCCTCGCAGGCTGTTGTGTGGTTTTGTATTACAAAGCTTCAAAAATGCATTTATTATTGAAATGACCTTTATACAAATGCTGGGAAGTACAGTTTCTCTCTGCTGCATTCATCTGTAACCTTTACAGGAGCAGCTGGGTCCTACTGACAAAATTTACATTTCCTGACTGGGTCAAAAACATTGGCACTCCCAACATTAATCAAAAAACAACGGAGGTGTGTGTGTGTGTGCGCGCACAGGGGAACTAAAAAAGTCTTGGTCAACTTTCCTTGAAACGGCAACACAAAAGTTACTCAACTTTCATATCAACACAATCAGTGGTAATCTACTAACAAATATCTTGTATAAACTAATCTATACACATAAACGTTAGGAAACAATTACCATTATACGCTGTATTTTTTGGCGTATAAGACACACCTTTTTCCCCCCAAAAAGAAGGTGAAAATCTGGGTGTGACTTATACTCCGAATGTAGCCCTGCCTAGCCCCGCAAACGGAGATTTCAGAGGCTGAAAGAAGCCCCTGAAAGAAGCTTCAGAAAAAAAAAAGCCTCAGAAAGGAAGCTTCAGAAAAAAAGCCTCTGAAAGGCTTTTATCTAAAATAATATAACAAGCAACAAAAGAAGAATCAGTAAAGGTTCTAACCAAACTATGTTAACAAATCTGGAGAATGACACAATAACCAGCAGATCGGAAGAGGTTAATCTACATACCAACACTAAAGAAAGGAGATTGAACAGAGTACAGATAGTCCTTCAGAATAAAAGCCTCTGAAAGAAGCTTCAGAAAAAAAAGCCTTTTTTTCTGAAGCTCTATTTCAGAGACTTTCAGAGGCAGAAAAAAAAGTAAGGCACATTGCTCACAACCAACAAACTGTTGCTAAAATTCACCTCTGGAAATAGCTGATTGGGGGTATTCCGGGAGGCCGATCCACCCACCAATCAGCTTTTTTCTTATTTTCCTCCGCAAAAACTAAGGTGCGTCTTATACTCCGAAAAATACGGTAGTCACCTGATTCATCTCTACCTGTCCACAGAGGTTCACTGGATGATAGCCACTGTTTCACTCTATCTATAACTGTAGAATTTAAATCCTACATTTATCTAGCCACCCTATGCATCTGATGAAGACAGTTCCATCTCACAAAAGCTTATCTATTTGAATAAAACGTGTTACTTGGAAAAGGTGCAACAAGGTTCTTGATTTATTAACATTACAAAGTAACATGGCTGTCCTTCTACAAAGCTATGCATATGTTGCATTACTGAAGGAAACAGTGTAAATTTAATAAATAAAATGAGATATTAGCAATCCTTGGTTTTCTGGATAGATACGAAAAGGGCAGATAAACCAAAGCAGCTCTCTGCTTTATTCTCAAGAGACTCTGAACCATATTGTTTGCACAAAGTGGTAGGTCACAAATTCTGGCTTACTTAGCCTATAAGGTATACATTTACTGCAGAAGGGAAATTTGCCCTGCAATTACCATTTTTACCTCTTGGTTTAACCATTATACTAAGGCTGGACAAATGGTAAAAATTAGGGGGAGTAGCAAGTCAGATAATAAAAAAGAATGCCAACAAACCAAGGCTTATAATTCTACATAGGACCAGCCTGGAAGCTTGTGCAAGGCTCTGAAAACAATGAGGTAAGCTCCCATTAATTGCCCCACCTCCTGCCCACCTACCGTGTTTCCCCGAAAATAAGACCCTGTCTTATATTTTTTTGAACCCTGAAATAAGGGCTTGGCGTTATTATCGGGGATGTCTTATTATTATGGGGGTGCAGGAGACAGTGAGCATGGCCACCTCATGACTTTTTTTTATGCCGCCCTTCTCTGGAGACTCAGGGCGGCTTACAATGCGTTAAGCAATAGCCTTCATACTTTTGTATATTTATACAAAGTCAGCTTATTGTCCCCACAAACTGGGTCCTCAATTTATCTACCTTAGAAAGGGTGGAAGGCTGAGTCAACCTTGAGCCTGGTGAGATTCGAACTTACAGTAATTGCAGATAGCTGGTGTTAATCACAATGCTATCAGTCTGCTGAGCCACCAGGTCCTTGACACACTTCTGCTGTGTTACGCTGGTGTGGCAGCGCAACACAGCCACTCGTCAGCTGTTCGCTGGACACTTGCCTGCCTCCCATCCATCCATCCATCCATCCATCCCCCTCGCCTGCAAACTCCTGCCCCGCTCCCACCTCTCTGCCGGGCAACCCCTGGCAGCCCCAGACACCCAAAGCCTGCGCCCTCGCCAGGGACCGGGGAGATGCAAGATGCGCATATTACCTGCCTTGCAGCTCTGTTGCGTGTCTCGCTGTTGTCTGCAGGCAAACATGTAGGGTAAAGCCAAACTTCTCGCGAGTTTGAGAAGTTTGATTGAACTCTTGAGGGTTTTTTTTACCCTACGTGTTTGCCTGCAGACAACGGTGAGACATGCGACGGAGCTGCAAGGCAGGTAAGACGGCTCCACGTACCCCAATGGTAACAGCAGCCTGGCTTCTGCCCTTTCCCGCCATCTCTTTGTCGAGGGAAATGGCAGGTAGGGCAGGGGAGAAGCGAGAGGCATGGAGCGAGACAGGGCTCATTCTTCTTACCATCTCTTCTCCCCCTCTTGCCGGGCTTGGCAGGGCTTCCTGTCTCTGCCCCAATTGGATGCAATTTGGGGATGGCCTCAGGCAACTCAGCTGGGATCGTCAGAGCCTTTTAAAAGCATTTTTTTTACAACCTCTTCAGCCGAACAGGTTGTAGAAAAAACACACACCCAGTCACATTACCCCCCCCAAGCCACGCCCACAGAACCAGTAGCAACAAATTTTACATTTCACCACTGCTTTGGCATATAGTCAAGCTGGCCACATGAACACGGAAGTGTCTTTGGACAATGCTGGCTCCCTCAGCTAGGAAATGGAGATGAGCACCACCCCTCTAGGTCAGACACAACTGGACAGGAGAAATCTTTACCTTTAACTTAGCGGAATGTTTTTGGATCCTAAATTAGGGCTTCCTATTGGAAGAGCAGAATGGTGTATCTCCCGTTGGAAAATTGGAACAGCCTGAAAGGAGCAGAGATCCCAGATTTGAACCTACTACTAAAAACAGGAAAATAGGGAATTCAAGAAGAAATCATATAATTAACCTTGTGTGTTGTTTGACCAGAGTTTACACTCCTGTGTGTTGGTCAAAGTGAGTTTTTCTTTTTAAAAAAAAAACTGGATGGCACAAGTAGTAGAAATGATAAAACCTACCAGAATGTGGTGGGTCTGAAAACTAAATCAAATTAACTTTGACAAATTAAGAGGCTTCTTTCCCAACTTGATAAATAAAGGTATCATAATATTGCAGATTTAAGTGCATATAACTCAAGGAATAGTCTTTTTTTAATATTTGTTCTTTTCTTTGTTCTTTTTTCTTTTAGCAAATACCAGTGATATTCCATGACGTGATGACATTGTCAAAGGTTTCGGGCACAATAAGCTGTGGATGGAATTGAATTTATACCACAGTATTTGTCGTGTTCTTCATAGCTACTGATGTTTCTCAAGGCTGTGCCAGAATGTCCTTCAAAAGCTGGGCTTTCAGGGCAAAACCACCCCATCAGCTCTTACTAAGAGAGGAAGGGCTGCTTTCTGTGTCATCTTCTCATTCAGGATCAGTCATTCAAAGAGCCTTGAGGCTTTGCCAGGTGTTTTCATGATCTAAATCAGTGTTTCTTAACCTTGGCTGACTTGAGCCCAGGCTTAGATCAAGCTCTCAACAGCAAATCAATTATCTTGCAGGAAGCTGATCCTCTTCCCCTTATCAGATTTATCATCTCCTTAAAAGGAAGCATAAAGCTATATATTCTATAGCGAGCATACAAAACTGTAAACCACAAATGCTGCTGGCATCATTTAGACCGGTATTTCTCAAGCTTGCCAACTATTGGATGTTTTGCTTCGTGCTGTTTCTGTATGACACAAAACTTTTAGCCATTTTTGGTACAAAGTTGCTACTAAAACTGTAGTTATGTTTTTGTTTTATTGTATATGCTTAATTTTGGCTAAGTACCAGTATGTTGTGCAAGCCAGTCATTCATTCAATTATTTTTAAAAATTGATTATGTGGCCTCAAGTCCTTTTTAACTCCTAGGGACATCTTAGATACATTTTTTCCATGATGACTTATCCCTAAGCTAGTCTTTTTGTTCTCCCAACAGTGCATTCATCCTATCCACCTTCCTGAGTCATCTTCTTTTTCTCTTTCTTTCCACCTTCTTCAATGAACCATGGTTATGACTTAATGTACCTTAACATTGCTTCTCAATCTTGGCAACTCTAAGAGGTATGGACTTCAATTCCCAGAATTTCCCAGCCAGCCATAGTGGGTGGGGAATTCTGGGAATTGAAGTCCACACCTCATAAAGTTGCTAAGATTGAGAAACACTGCAAACACTGCAATCCTTCATGGAGGATTCAGATTGAGAGCTGATACATTTTTACTGGTAGTACAGTTAGGATTTTCATTCAACAAAGTTCAGCTTTCAACTCACTGAACCACATAAGCAGCTCATTGTTCATACTCGATTGGTCCAAAGCTTATTAAAAAAGAATGGGTGAAAAAAAAAGGCTGAAAAATAGGTATAATTAAACTTGTTTGCCCCAAAATGGAGTCAGTAAACAGCATCAGCTAAAAATCTGCAAAGGTTAAATCTACGAAGGGCCTGGTGGCTCAGCAGACTGATAGCATTGTGATTAACACCAGCTGTCTGCAATTACTGTAAGTTCGTATCTCTCCAGGCTCAAGGTTGACTCAGCCTTCCATCCTTTCTAAGGTAGGTAAACTGAGGACCCAGTTTGTGGGGGCAATAAGCTGACTTTGTATAAATATAAAAAAGTATGAAGGCTATTGCTTAACACATTGTAAGCCGCTCTGAGTCTCCGGAGAAGGGCGGCATATAAATCAAATTAAAAAAAAAAAAACCCTCCAAGGATTTATATTCTGTTATGAATCTGAAATTGAAGGTATTGCAGTGGATTGCATGGCAGAAAAGGGAGAGCCAGGTGACTTAGCAGGCTCCACAGAAAGCAGAAATGACAGCAGCAGATGGCTTGACATGTACAAACAAAGGAAGAAAGCTTGATTTCGAAGCTAAAAGACAGCAAATGGCAGAACAATGGAGGAAAAGGAATTAGAGATGTGTTGTCTTCAATATATCTGCTTCACAAAAGAACATTCTTGGTATCTCGGCAGCTTACAAATGACAGGTAGGCTCATTCAAAGACTGAAAAGAGAAATTAATTCAGCAAACACCCACATGTTCTAGGCCACCAGCTGCTTGCTTCTGGGGAAATGCAGATGTTTTCCAGTATTGTGGGGGACAACCCACGTGGTCTGATTGATGTGGCCTCTTGAGTGACAGTTGCACCGAGAAAGACAAAGGGTCCAGCAGCAGCAGATAATAAAAGAAACATGCCTGTGGCAAAGAATACTCACATGAACACCTGGGTACACAACAAGAGAGAACAAAGGTGCTTTCAGGGAAAGCAAATGATATGAGTTTAAATCACCTACTGGATTCAAAAATGGAGACAAGAAAAGAAAAAAAGAAAAAGCAACTTGAAATAATAACAATTTGTTCAAACAAATCATTCTAATTTTTCTTTTGCAGTACAGCATCCTCCCAATTTTTTTTTCTTCCTAGCATTTTTCCCACAAGTGCAGGATCTGCTTTTTTCAGCTCAACAGAAGATCCATTGGTTGCAAAAGGAATTGACTAATCCAAGCCAGATGTTGTGTTTGGAGAGAGAATGATCAGCCCAAAGTCACCCAGCTAGTTTTCATGCCTAAGGCAGGACTAGAACTCACAGGCAACTGGTTTCTAGCCTGGAGCCTTAACCATTAGAGCAGACTGGCTCTCTTAGTATCCTTCCACAATGATTTATTTATTTTTTATTTTTTATTTTTATTTATTTATTTTTTTATTTATATGCTGCCCTTCCCCAGAGACTCAGGGCGGCTTACAGTGCGTTAAGCAATAGCCTTCATACTTTTGTATATTTATACAAAGTCAGCTTATTGCCCCCACAAACTGGGTCCTCAATTTACCTACCTTAGAAAGGATGGAAGGCTGAGTCAACCTTGAGCCTGGCGAGATTCAATCTTACTTTAATTGTAGACAGCTGGTGTTTAATTACAGTGCTTCTGTCTGTTGAGCTATCCAGGCTCCCTGGATAGCTCAAAATTTAAAATACTGTCTCTCATCCACCTCCCTCAGCAGCATTATATGTAGCAGTTGTATGGTATACAGCAGGGGTGTCAAACTCAATTTCATTGAGGGCCGCATCAGGGTTTTTTTGACCTTGGGGGGCTGGGGTGGACGTGGCCAGTGTGGGCATGGCCAGCTTGACATCACTTGTGTCGGGGGCGCCTGTGGCCCGAGCGCTCTGTCAGCAAAAACAGGTTCCAGAGCTCCATTTTCAGCTGAGATGGCCTCCTGCAACTCTTTGCCAGTGAAAATGGAGCTCGGGAGGGCCGCATGCAGCCCTCATGAGCTCCATTTTTGCTAGCAGAGGCACTGCAGGCCGGTCCTTCACTGTTTCCAGGACTGTGCCATGGGCCAGATCTAAGCAGCCTCGGGCCTTGAGTTTGACACTCCTGGTATACAGTACCGAATTTGTCCCCTGGTGGAGCCTGGTGGTAAATTCTCCTAGCTGTGGATGGCCCAGAGTTATTATTTCAGTACTGAAGTAATCCATTTTACATGCTGGATTAGACAATCTGATGCTTCCCAGGTGTTGGGCCAATTGGTTTTATTAGGTTTTATTTATCTCTGTACTTAATGAGGATTATTTCTAGTAGAGACACACACTGCATTGTGCTGTATATTATTGTAAGTGTATGCACACCATCTAGGAATCATTTTTGTATAGTTTTTTTTTTTTATTGTAATGAAAATTAAAGGTTGTGCTCATGTAATCATTGGAGTCAAGTTTCACTTTAAAAGCCTTTATTTTTATACATATATTTTGTGTTATATATTTATGCCTTGCAATCCAATGTACATCCTAAATACGCCAGTCTGGAGAAGATCGTAAGTGAATGTGTAAAGGTAGTCCTTATTTCAGCAATTCAGTTATTAAGCAAAATGGTCACTGAGTGAAACTGCGGCTGTGGTTCTGATCTTACTTCACTTTTCCTTTGCTTTGCAGACCTGCAAAGGTTGTAAATGTAAGGATTAGTCGCAAAGTTACCTTTTCTTCACTATTGCAACTGAACAGTTGCTAAACAAGGCAGTGCTAAATGAGGATTATTTCTATACGATTCCTTAATTACCCATCTGATTTGTACAGGTCAGAAATAATATTGTATATAGCTGAAGAATTTCCATAATATTGGCAACAGAGAAATCACAGGGTGTGCATTAAAATAAAAGAGTGGACTTCAAACTGTAAAAAAAGGATGTATAAAATCATGACGGGGATTATGGATTGGGTAATTCTTGAGCAATCTTTTGCACAATATACCAGATCTTATTTCTGCTTTACAAATGTTATCTTGAATTTGAACCAAAAGATGCCGAAACAGAAGCCTCCTCTGTTAAATATTTGTAATTGTTCCAGTAAATAACAAATGAACAGGAAACAACTTTGCATTAAATATTTTCTCAGCCCCTGATACTTTTTTTCTTCTTAGACTCTTGACAGAAACAAAATTTCTAATTGACAGTGTTGTCCTTGAGTTTATGCAATGGTCATTGTTTCTTTTTTTTTCTTTTTTTTTTAGAAAAACTTTATTGAGATTTTTTAAGAAAAAAAAACATAAATGTACTGACATTTTCAATTAATATCGGATGTGCAGTGTTTCTTTCCAAATCACAACTGGCTGGGCCTGCACAACAATATATGTCATGAACCATGATTTACTACTGTAGGGCTACTATTTCTGAGCTGGACAACCACTGGACCAATGCGCTGCAACCTTCTTGGCACCAGGGACTGGTTCCATGGAGAAAGGTTTTTCTGTGGACTGGAGTGGGGTGGAGGTTGCATGCTGCCTGCATCCCATGGATGGGCTTCACTTGTGTGAGCAGCCAGTTCCTGGCATACCACAGAACTGGGGTTGGGGACCCCTCCACTACACAACAACAGACCTTCAGAAAATGTTTTAAATCTAGTGGCTATCTGGATTTAGATGGCTGTCAGATATGAGGCCTCACCTGTGTTTGTGCACATGTGGGCACGCACACTAGTCATCAAACCATGCATACAGCAAAACATTGAGCACACCCCAAATTAAGTTTCTCCAAGTTATAATAATAAATTCAGGCACCAATTCATGACTTGTGGGGAGTATTGTGCAAGCCCACTGCCTCAATTTACCTATAGCAGTGAGGATTGCTTGCCACTGTCATGGCCCTACATGGCAGTGAGGATCTGGTTATTTGTAGGACCATTTCTCCTTAAGAATATCTGCTCGTCCTACTAGACTAGATAGAGTAGGAAAGCTCCACATCCCTTCCCACCAACTAGTGGGACCTCGGAAGTGCGCCTTTTCTGTGGCTGCCCCTACCTTATGAAACACCCTCCTGCCAGTGATCTGGCAGCCCTCCCCCCTCCCTTTAGCCTTTCAGAAGGCCATCAGAACCTGGCCTTTTAGCAGAGCACTGGGAATGGAATGGAATGGAATGGAATGGAATGGAATAGAATAGAATAGAATAGAATAGAATAGAATAGAATAGAATAGAATAGAATAGAATAGAATAGAATAGAATAGGATTTGAAATGGCAGCAACCTAAATGCTGGGTTTTTTGTTTATTTGATTGTTTTATGGTTATACTTGTACAGTTATTGGGTTTTACTACTGCTGTGGGCCACCTAGAGTTGTGTTAGACATACAAAAATTTTAAGTAAGTAAATAAATGGACTGACCAGGAGCTTCTGGGGGACGCAACTGTTGCTGGGACAGCAAGCAGGCAGTCTCCCAAACTGCTCTGGATCAGGACCAGAGATATGCTGGACACAGTCCTAGAGCCTTCCATTATCTGTGCTGCACAGGTCCATTGCTCTTTCCAAAGAGTGCTAAATCCATGTTTTGTAGGACCCCTTGTATGATTTAACCACCCAACAGAACATACTGGTGAGACACTAGTACATAGGGAAATACCTCTGCAAAACTACTAGAGGCCTAGAGCATCTGGTTCTTGGAGACCAGAAGAGATGGGGCTTCTCCATATCACCCTATACTTCCTAGTAGGAACTGAGCAGATCCCAATTCCTGATTACAACATCAACTATCCCATTGGTGAAGCATGCCAGATTTTATCCATGGCAAAAGTTGTGTGGTGAGGAGAGGGAAATGTTACTTTAAAACTGAAAGAGTTAAAGAGGACTAAAGCTGTTTTGGGTGTGAGCTGGTGATAAGACTAAGGCAGTATCATGATGATGTGGCATAAAGAAGTGGCTACCATGGAATGTGCATACAAAAGTTAGAGGGACATGAGGAAGAATCCTAAGAATAAAATATCTTTTCTAGTGTACAAATGTTGGAATCCAGTTGACATTCCTAGGGCTATTTTATCTGAACTGCAAAAATCTTCATGGTCACTAAATGGCAGAAAAGTGTTAGCAGCTCCACTGTAAATGGTGATTGTTGGTAAACTCATGGCCCATGGCCCGGATGCGTCACGCACTGGCCATGCTCACCTCCCAGTTTAGCAAAGGGGGGAAGTTGCAATATGTCACGTGACGACAATGTGACACCACAACTTTGACACTCCTGCTGTAAAGCAACAAGATCTCTTTCTCTGGATGAGATTCTCACACTCTGCTTTCCTAGTGTACCTCCACATTTTATGTATTTCCTTAAACTTTAATACGTCTGAAGGCCAGCAGAGAGCAATACAATATTAAAACAAAGGAAAAATAGCACGAGGAGAAGCAAACATTCCTATCAACATTGCCATCGTTGTCAAGTTAGGATCACCATCTTTGATAGAAAAACCAAGATAACAGAAGAACTAAGACTATAAAGATTTATAATAGACAAACCAGATCTAAATGAAAATAACATAGGTACGGTATAAATAAATCTAAAATAACTTCACCTTGCCAAGGTAAAAAACTTTTCTGTCCCTTGAAGAAGCCAATTATTATTATGTGAGATATGAGGCAGGTTTTAGGATGTACTATAGTTCCCATTGGCCAGATGTGTCACACACTGGCCACACCCACGCTTGGTTTAGTGGAGAAAAAAGTTGCGATACATCATGTGACACCACAAGTTTGACACCCCTGTACTATAGGGATTTGGTCTATCTGTAGTTTATGGGCTTTGTCTAGGTTGGCTTGATAGTCCATAATGTTTAATAAGCAATATTGCTTGGTTATTATAACCCCTATCATGCCACTTGTACAGCAATACCTAATGACCCTAGTTGGCTTTCAGGAGAGCTCATCCAAAAAGACATAATTTTCTGATGTAATCAAGGGGGCCAGGATCTCAAATAGAGACTATTTTCAGCCAACAGGTGAAAATTAACCACCAAATCCTGTTCTCTACTTTCATTCAACCTATTCAAGGTACAAGGTTGCATTAGAAACAGAAGGTACCTGATACACCACCCTGAGGAATTTCAGCTGGGCGCATTTTGATTGAGCTCCATGCATAAGTTGGGCGAAAGATTTAGCTTGGGGTAATTTAAGAGCTGCTGGAAGATCGTGTCCTTTTGTCCAGTAAAACCCAAAATGAGGTGTCCTTGGTGCTCACTGAACTTAGTTATTTTCTTCCAGACATTTCATTACCCAAACTAGGTAACATCACCAGTGCTAGTCACTGATGTTACCTAGTTTGGGTAATGAAATGTCTGTAAGAAAACAATCAAGCTCAGAGAGCACCAAGGATGCCTCATTTCAACCCTGAGTTATGAATATTTTCCTTTACTGAAGCCCAAAATGACTGCTGGGGTTTTCTGTGCTGTAAATGCAGCATCGTTCTGTGTGCCCTTTGACTACCTGAGGCATGAAATACCAACCTCAGGGATTTAACCTATGCACCTTATTGATGTGTCAGGCTCTTTTGCAAAACACCCTAACTTTAGTTTCATCTCCAACTGATGGTCTTTACAGGTTCTCATGCTCTCCTAACATTAATGGGCCTCCACTTTTTGATCTGTTTTTCCATCTCTGTTTCTGCTTCAATCTGCTTTCCTCCTTGCCCTCCCCGGAGATATAACCTGGAGGATCACAACTCCTCCATTCTTGCCGAGGACTTCACAAGATTTTAATTGTCGAACTAGAATGTCTAAGTGTATGTACAGTGAGATTTCCCTCCACCCTTCCTACAGAATTGTAATTGTAAGTTGAAGCATCACATGACCAGACCCGGTTCTTTGACATTTTTTATGTCGGTCATTAAAGTGAACACCATAGTCATTAGGCAAATCCATTTTCCCCAATGGGCATATTTTGTCAGACGCTGAAAATAAACACCAGAACTGGCAAAAAACATTGCAAATGGCAGTCACGTGACCATGGGATGATGTCAACGGCCATAAAGGTGAGCTGGTTGCCAAGCACTCAAAATACGATCATGTGACTCCATAACTCCATAATCATGTGGCTATCATAACTTCTGGAATGGATCACAAGTAGATTTGAGGGGACCTGTTGTGACTTCAAAAGGTCTCTAAGCAACCAGTCATGAGTCGAGGATTATTATTTAAGAATAATATACCACGTTTCCCCGAAAATAAGACAGGGTCTTATATTTTTTGGGCTACCAAAAAAGGCAACAGGTCTTATTTTGGGGGAGGTCTTTTTTTCCCCGCCATGTACTGGAAGGTGGGGTGGGGGGAGGCAGGGCAAACTGGTAACATCAGGCCAGGCAGTTAGCTGGCATGCATCAAAGAAGGTCCTATTAGGCACACTGATGCTCATTAGTGCATGCTATGTTGGGGAATAAGATACTGTGATGTTTTGGTTATATGTTCTAAAAAGCTGAATGAAAGTTCAGCTTGATGTCTACGGAGATTCTCAGTCATCCAGGTCATGGTTGTCCCAAAGATGCTTGTTTTCAAGAGGCAACTGGACTTTCTGGTCTTTCTTTGAAGACGTTTCGCTTCTCATCTAAGAAGCTTCTTGAGCTCTGAATCATCATCATAGAAGTGTTACTTGGTGCATCAACTTCAAAGAAAGACCAGAAAGTTCACTTGCTTCTTGAAACAAACAGCTTTGGGAAAGTTTAGCTTCTTAGTAGCCACAGATTCCCTCTTTCCCCACAATTGTAGATGGAGTAGATGACCTCTAATACCATGACTGTCCCATGCAAACATTTAATTACAAACGTATGAGATACCTAAAATGCTAATGCAATTATGTATTTATAATAACTTTTTTACAGAAATATTCAATTCTTCTTCCTTTACTTCATTGGAGAGGTGAGAGGCGGTGACTTCCCAATTATCACAAGATCAACTCAATCAGAATTTTGGATAGCTTTTAATTTATTGGAAATAAGACACTTGCCCGTTTTCTCCTCCAAATGTGAAATATTTTTAAATCAGAGACAGGGAAGGAGCATTGTATAGAACCTATTTTCCATAGCAATTGATGGATTGGCATTCACACAGCTGCAGCATATGGAATAATGCAGTTTGCTTAATCCATGTGGATAGAAATCTATTAGTCAGAGCAGCTACAATTGACTATATATATAAAATGATAAGCAGATATGTGTATGTGTATGTGTGTGTGTGTGTGTATGCAATGGTTATATATACTGTAGCAGGGGTGAAATGCTCCCGGTTCGGACCGGCTCGGGCAAGTAGGTAGCGATGGCGGCGGGCAGTTCAGAGAACCGGTAGCAAAAATCCCTGCCCCCGCCCGCCATGCCCAGCTGAGCCGCGCGATCATCAGAGCCTTTTTTTCTTTTAAATGGCTCTGACGAGCCAAGCTCTGACGATCCCAGCTGAGTTGCTTGCTAATCAGGCAACTCAGCTTGGATCGCCAGAGCCATGTAAAAGAAAAAAACTTTTTTCCTTTAAAATGGCTCGTAGCAAAAATCCCTCCCACTCCCCCCCTCAGCTTGCTTACCTTAGCTGCTGGTCGCAACGCCTTGCTGTAATCCCATTGCAAATCCATTGCATCAGCAAGCAATTGAATCTCCCTGCCTGCAATCAAGCAGGCAGGGAGTTGTGGACTTCAACTCCCAGAATTCCTCAGCCAGCAACAAAGCTGGCTGAGGAATTCTGGGAGTTGAAGTCCACAAGTCTTCAAATTGCCAAGGTTGGAGACCCCTGTTTTATTGGGTAAGTTTTTTTCCCCTTTGGGAACTTTAAAAAAATAGTTAATTGGGTTTTTTTTTAGTTTTTCTTTTTTTAGACCTAGCCATTTAAAGTTTAGGAAGTTTTAAATTTAGCTGCTTTTATATAAAAATAAAAATAAATTAAAATAAAATAATATTTGTGCAGCTTTCTGAGATTTAGTGTGTTTCTGTAGTGTTTCACTCTAACTACACAAACACACAAAATCTCACAAAGCTGTATGTGGAATTTTGTGTGTGTAAAGTGTGAAAGTTGGTTTTTTGGGCTTTTTGTGGCTGTGTGAGGTTCCTGCTTCTTGCAGGGGCCATTTTGGGTCTAGCACAGCTGCTTTTACATTGTGGGTGAGCCAGTTGTGTTGTGTTGTGTTTTGTAGGTTAAAAAAGGGCAAAGAAGTGACATTGACTTGGCCACGCCCACCTGACCAACAAGCCACACCCTCCCAGTCACCTTACCATCAAGCCCTGCCCACTAATTAAGCCATGCCCTCAGAACCAGTAGCAAAACTTTTTAGATTTCACCCCTGTACTGTAGGTATTCTGTAACTGCTCTAACTAAATGATATGCAACTTCAGGAGCAATTTTACATCCAACAAATTTTTTAATCAGCCTGGATCCAAGGCTCAGACACTGATTTGCTACTAGCTGCCCTGACTCAAGCTAGTAATTGTTTAGTGGCATCTGGCTGACTCTCTCTGGGCTT
Source organism: Pituophis catenifer annectens (assembly GCF_029215685.1). NCBI lineage: Eukaryota > Metazoa > Chordata > Lepidosauria > Squamata > Colubridae > Pituophis > Pituophis catenifer. Next base: position 147,746,867 of record NW_027256882.1, read on the forward strand.
GGAAACTAAGCAGAACCATTAATATTTTTAAGTAAACGAAAAGAGAAAGAAATTAAACAGGGTGAGACCTAGTTAGTACTTGGATGGGAGATGATCTAGAAATCCCAAGATTGATTAGTTAAACTGGTAAGGAAAACTATAAGAAAGCAATAAGCTGTGTTACACAAACATTTAGTTTAACCATGATTTATTTAAAAATTACAGTTCAGCCAATGCAATACATTAAACACCAACAGCTGAATTCACAGAACACAAAAAGCCACAGAGAAACAGTATTATGGCTTAGCTTACACTATAAATGCAGACAATATTCCTATTTTGTTCATCATCAGTCCTCTCCTATCAACTGATGGTTGATGAGGGAGAAAGTGTAAAGCGACAGGGTGCTTGTTTATAGGCAGCTGAAGGTTTTTAGTATCTTGATTGCATGTACCCAGAAGACCAGTAGATGGCAGCAATAGCTGGAGGGAAAAAAAACCCTGCTTTTTGCTGCCATCTATTATCAGAGATCTCTCCAACTAAAGAGAAGGCAAGAATAGGATATATTTACAGTCTCATGGTAAACCTTACTCTTCTCTGCATTAGGAAGAGGCTATTTTTATTTTTAATTTTAAAGAGACTTTTAAAAAGTTGACGTCCTGAAAATTCATTTAGGTAGTTATACCAAATAATTGTAATTTTACATATCCATTTACCTCATCTTTTCCACTTTTCTTCACTCTTTATATTTAGACTAGGGAACCTGCTGTTTTCCATATGTTGCTGAATACAACACCAAGCACTTATCATTTTATCATTGAGCATTTTGGCAGGGCTGCTGGGAGTTGTTTAGTATCAGAAGGTGAATGACATCCCTGGTATAGATTATAAATTGGTAGCTGGATCTACATTTGTCTATGTAGAGAAAGAGTAAAGCATTTAGATGATGTTAGTAACAACAATACAAATAATGTATCCTGCAATATTTAAACATTTGCTAAGTTTAGTCAAGTGACAATCATGATCAGTTAAAAAAATTATCCCTTAATAAGGCAGCAGATATTTAAGAAGTCTCTGCAGTAATTTGTAATTAAAATTGATATTATACTACTAAACACGACCTTAGTAGGGCAATTCACACACCACTTGTAGCCAGAATTCTTAATTGATTTCTTGAAGGCTCTTAATTCACATTTAATCCTGAGCCACAATGACAATGTTCACACAACCACCAGGCTTTATAGAATGAGCCTTTATAGAATGAACCATAACTTATTGGAATCAGTGACATACTAGAATGGATAGGTTTGCATGAAACTGAACCGCAATTTAACCAATCACTTTTCAGCCTGTGGAGGAAAGTCAGTTGAAATAACACATCATGCTAAATTCCAAGTCCGCAATCTACATTAGGATTTAAGATGTGTGAATTTGAACATTGTTAGGAAACTTGGTTGGGGCATCCACTCATGGCCTATTTCCCGGCTGAAGCATCAGAAAAAGTCTTGTGATACTATAAATCATACTTCCTTACAGGTAGTCCTCGACTTATGACCACAATTGAGCCCAACATTTCTGTTGTTAAGTGAGACATTTGTTAAGTGAGTTTTGCCCCATTTTACAACCTTTCTTGCAACAGTTGTTAAGTGAATCACTGCAGTTGATTAGCAACCCACTTGTTAGGTGAATCTGGCTTCCCCATTGACTTTGCTTGTCAGAAGGTCCACATAAGGTGATCACATGACCTTGGGACACAGCAACGGTCATAAGTGTGAACCAATTGCCAAATATCTTAATTTTGATCACATGATCATGGGAAAGCTGCAAAGGTGGTAACTGTGAAAACCGGTGATGAGCCACTTTTTTTAGTGCCGTTGTAACTTTGAATGGTCCCTAAATGAACTCTTGTAAGTCGAGGACCACCTGTAGTCTCTAATTGAGATTCCTTAGCATTATTGCCATACTCGGCACATGCCTACAAAAACCTTTTGCGTTTCTGTCTGTTTGCCCATCCTGCTAAGCAGGCTTGACTACTACGGACAGCAGGCAGGCGTGTGGGTGTATACACATATCATACATAAATACACGCGAACATTAAACACACCCTAAAAAGTGAATCGCCCGCTAGGCCCGCGGTACGACCCACCCTGCCCTTCCAGTTTGCTAAAAGCTTTTAAGAGAGAATGTTCGAGCGGGATCTGCCTGAACTCCGTCCCCATTCCGGACCTTCCCTCCAGATTCCCGGGCTAAGAGCCCCGTCCCTCCTCGCTGGAGCAAAGGGAACCATGCAGTCCCTGCTCACATATTCCCTCTCCCTCTCTCTCTGTCTCAGCTCCCTTGCGCTTTTCACCGGGAGGGGGCGGCGTCTCCCTCAGACCCACCCACCGGCGGGCGGGGCCGCCTCGGAGCTTCTGCCGGGTCCCTGTCGCGCGTCTCCCTCGCGCTGCCGCCTGGCTCGCGCTGGCCGTGACGAGACAGGGCGAGCCTGGCGAACCGACTTGGGCTGAGAGGAAAGAAGCCACCGGCGCTCGCCACGCCGCCCGCCCTCCCGGAGCTGCCTTATGCCATGCCATGCCATGAGTTACCGCAGGTGAGGTAAGCCCGACGCTGCCCTCCCTGGCCGCCAGCCTTTTGACAGGCAACTGCAGCCGCCTGGTGCAGTAGCGGCAGCAAGGAGCCCGGGCTGAGAGGCTCCTCGAGCCGCCCGCCCGCCCGCCTGCCTCTCTCCCTCCCTCCCTCCTTCCTTCCCTCTCTCCCTCCCGCCTGCCCCCCCCCCTCTCTCTCTTTCGGGCTGCTGGGAGGAGGAGACCTTCGGCCTCGGAGGCAGCGGAGTCTGTCTGGGCCTAAGGCTGCCGGGGCAAGGGAGCCAGCCCGCCCGCCAGCCAGCCTCTCCGGGCAGTCCACATGGCAGGCGGCGAAGGCAGAGCTTAGATGAACCCGAGCGGTTTGGCATCCGCGGACGGGTCGAGGGGGGCTTGGCCGGGGCCGCGATCGGCGGAGAAGCCGGTGAGTTGCAGAATCGCGCTTGACAGCCGGGATCGGATTCCGTGGAGCAAAGCTCTTCCGCGCGCCCTCGGGACCTTTTTGTCTGGGCGGCGGGGCGAGGGAGCGCGGGGCCTCTGAGCATGAGAAGAGCGCCGGTCCCTGGCGGCTCGCGCCTGGGCTTGCGAGGAGGAGGAGGAGGGCGCTGCACCGTCCTCGCCTCGGGACTGGGAGGGACTTGAAGCCGGTCTGAGCTTCCGCCTTAGGATGGTCCCTTCCAGGCGAGACTTTGAGCCGACTTTCGGCGAGTGCGGGAAGCCGTGCAGGCTGCTAGTTGTTTACATTGCTGAGAAACTTAACTCCCGGCATCTCTTTTAACCCTGGAACTTTTTTTCTCCCCTCTTTAGTTTTTGCAGTCTTAAGAAGGTGTCGTGCTATGTGCTTCTCCTCCTCCTCCTCCTCCTCCCTCCTTTCTCTCTCTCTCCTTCCATTTCTCTCTTTCTCTCTCTTTCCCCCCTCTCTCCCTCCCTCTCTCTCTCTCTCTCTTTTTCCCTCTCCCCCCCAGCTCCCCCCCTCCCAATATGGAGTAACCTAGCTGCCACCATGCATCATATGTTAGGAAGTAGCCAATGTAAGAAAGGTGGCGTTGTGACACCTTTCATAGAAGGAAATCAGTGATTTGGGATTTGGGTTTCAGCTGGGGGAACGGTTGTTTGAGTAAAGAGACGCCTTTATAAATGGAGCTCTCTAAACAGAGCAGCAGAGGAGTCTTGGCTGAAGAGGTTGGAGCATGAGTTCCTCTTCTTTGTAAAAGAAGAGCCCTGTTAATTCTGCCCACAGCCAGGAGTTCAAACCTGACTGGCTCAAGTTTGACTCGCTCTTCCATCCTTCTGAGGTCGGTAAAATGAGGACCCAGATTGTTGGGGGCCAAATGCTGACTCTGTAAACCGCTTAGAGAGGGCTGTAAAGCACTGTAAAGCAATATATAAATGCTATTGCTATTGAAGTACTCTTACAGGAATCTGGTTATATCTTCTCTGACTAACAAATCTAGAAAAACAGTTTTCTTTATCTGGTGCTCCCTAGGATGTGTTCATCTGTTGCCACCACCACCCCAATCCCTAATAAGGGAATGTCCTCTTATCTATTGGAATACAATGGATAGCAGTAGTTTAAATTTTGGGTGACACTGATCTCTCAGTAGGAGGAATTAAGCTGTTGGTGGAGAAGAATGGCTTTTGTAAGACTTGGTACTGCAGAGATTGGTACTGTACTTGACTCAATTGCCATATGTTTGTTTTTTCTAAGAAGGGGACTTGCCGACTGATTCATTCTTTGGGGATAAGAAAAGTGGTTTTCATAGTGAGACTCTCAAGGGAGGAATTTATTTTTACATTGGACTCTGCTGTAGTTGAAATTTACAGGCAAATAGTCTGGGGACTTTCAGCTACAAGGAAAGAACAGTTTGTGCACTGTATTAAATTGGTCTGGGTTGCCATTGAGTGATAGTTCTGGTTTTTTTTAAAACCAAAGTGGTGTTCAGAAGGTGAACTCTACCACAGAAAGGGATTGTGAAGATCTTAAGGCAATTCTACAGTCTCACTGCTCTTGAAATTTGAGTCAGATCTCTTCAGGTTTTACAAGCATTAGAAAGTTTTCTGATCAGCTCTGGCTTAAATGTCATACAAGATACAGTATTTAGCTGACTTGGATTGATTTTGGAAAGGTTAAGACTGTGGTGGATCTAGATTGGAGATCACTAGGAAATCCCAAAGCTGTTTAAAAAGGAAGAAGGCAATAGCAAATACCTTCCACAGTGTTGCCAAGAAAATTGTATAGGTATTTCCATGCAGACAGCTGAAGTTGAGTTAGACCTGAAGGATTGCATAACTTCTAAATGAGCTTAGGGTTTGATCTGAAATCTTAAGGTGTCAGAAGAAGATGGTATGCTACCAAGTTTGAAGTGTTATGGAGGAAGATAACTGATAAAGACAGCTAAAAGGCAAGATTTTTTTTCTTGGATGTTTGCTTAATTTTTTTTATTTTCTGGAGCTAGGCCAGATGTTTAACATTCATGAGTGAAACCAGAAGATCAAATTTATTTCTCCAAATTATTCTTTGAATATACATTTCAGAATATGAAATGTATTTATCTGAATACTTTAGCATTTATTAAATGGTAAAGCATTTAGATGCTTTAGCATTTATCAGAATGCTTTTTACAGCAAATAGGCTGTTTGTAATGATTGGTTTCTTACAGATATAAATTCTTTTACAAGAGAACAACAAACATGGAAACATTGTATCTTCAAAATTTGGTTTATAATAATAATAAACCAAAACTAACATTTCTACATCATCAGTAAGATAATATGCTAATATGCTCTTGAACAATTTCCCAAATTCCATTGTTATGTCTGCCTTTCAGCTACTTTCTATTGTACAAGAAATGTTGTAAAAATCAGATTTAAACTTGCACAATTAACTGTAACCTTTGCTTGAATGTTAACTTTCATGGAGCCTTGTAACCTGAGTCTCCTGAAGCAATTATTTATTTTTGTATCTTAGGATCAGTGTTGACCCTGGCGATTGCCTGGACAAGCCCCTGCAGGCTTCTTGGCAAGGTTTTTCAGAAGTGATTTGCCCTTGTCTGATTTTTAGGGCTGAGAGAGAGTGACTGGCCCAAGGTCACCCAGCGGGCTTCATGTCTAAGCCAGGACGAGAATTCATAATCTCTTGGTTTCTAGCCTGGTGCCTTATCCAGTCCACCAACCTGGCTCTCTCGTGAAGCATTTAAGGAATGTTTAAAATAATTATTTCAGTGTATTTAAATATGCATTACTCTGCATAAGATTAGAGTTTTGCAATTATACATTGCTAAACCAACATGTGATATGGATTGTTTTTGTTGGAATATGAACTCCCTTTCATTGTGGCTGAAGTCTCTTTTGGGATAAGTTTAATACTAAGGATTTGTTCACATAATATGCTGGTTTGTTCAATTATGGATTATTAAATAAACCACAGCTTGCTGGGTTTATCCAACTATAAACTATAATCCAGTTTTTGTAAACCAGTTTCTGAATTTGCAAAAGAAACTGAATCTCAACTAAGCAAATTGCATGTGTACTTTGTGAATCTGTTCGAGACCAAGCCATGGTTTAGTATAACACAAGTGGCTAGATTTACAAAAACCAAAATATTGAGTTCTCCTAATTCTTTACTGTACATTAACCCCAAACAAATCAAATTTTATTGTGGTTTAGAGCTATAGTATATGCTGGATTCAAAGTTGTTTACATTTACAGTAAGTCTATTGAAGTAACTGGAAATTAATTACAATTAATGCTCATTTATTTGAATTCTTCACCTCTGTTGTTGAATTCACCCATTAGTCTAAGAGCTCAGTTCCCAAACTCCACTGGGGTGTCCTGGAACAGCTCAGCAAACTCAAAAGGAGTGCTGTGGGATGTTTTAGATTTTCAAGAAAAGCACAATGATTCCCAACATCTGTCAGACACTGTATAAACTACTAGTTCAAAGTAATTCACAATTTTGGCCTGGGCATTATGAATAGGGCACCATGAACTAAGAACATCTGTGAATTTCTGTTCTAAAGCATGGTTCATTTGAATATGATATATTGAACAGACCACAACAGACTGAGTTAGTGGTCCAAAAACTATTACTTATAAACTTTAGTTTTGGTTATAGAACAACTAAAACTAAACAGCTATTTTATGGCTTAGGATTTGTGAATTCTGACTAATTATGTTGAACCTGCTTTGGGTTCCAGGTATTATTCTTGTAATCTGTTACTGGAAGATCTTTCCAAGAACTTTAAAGATAGCCAAATTGGTTTATTTTGATGAGACAAAGCATGCTCTATTGTGTTTTGTAAGAACTGGTTGTCTTTTGGTTAAATATATTGTCATAGTAAAGACTTTGGACTACAACTAGAAGAACGTAGATTGAAGTTCATTCTATGCCATGAAAACTCAGAGGGAGGTTTCTATGGCTCAACTTACGGTATTTTGTAGAACTATTGCAGATAAATATTGGAAATAAAGTGAAGGAAAATGTCTTCGAAAGTTATCTTGAGGATTTGGAGAAAAGTAGGTATGTAAATCTAACACACAAATATAAATAATGGCATAGTTTTAGGTGTATATCTTAGCTTATTAAATTGAAATTTGTTGAAGAAAACATCCTCCCTTTTAGAGTTCTCAAAAAGATTCCACTATTATTTGAACTTTGCAACAATGCCCAATATACTGTATAAAAGTAAGTATAAAGCTCAGCATATCGACCCATATTGAGCTGAACCAAGCTAACCAGTCAGGTTGGATTTACACAGCAGACTGAGCTGCAAACTAACCGATCACATTTCAGCTTTGCATTTTGTGTGAACCCAGCCTGGATCAAACCTGTAGTTATTATGGCTGGGGAAAAAATACTGTGTTGTTGTCAGGAGTGGAGACACTTACAGGAGAATACAAGGGCAGTGACATTTATGAGTGGGTTACTTTCCTATGAGAATAGAATTTTCTTGGTCAGACTGTATCCCAAGATGCATGATGGAGAAAAATAGATCAGACTTCTTTGTATCCCTTTGCATATTCCTTTTTCTACACAAACATCCATTCATCCATCCATCCATCCATCCAGAACACTCTCTGTAAAGCCATCTAAGCTGTCCCTGTTCAAATTTTCTCCTCAGCCCAGCCCTGCAGTAAGTTAAGGCCTTTTGACATAGCAAGAACAGCCAGCATTTCTGATTATGTCATGCTTCTTGGGCATCAGCTGCTTGTTTAGGAGCAAAAATACAAAGGAGTGATCTTTGTTCCAGATACCATTCAAGCCTACACATTTCTAGAAGGGCACCTTTCCATAATAATACAGTAAGATTAATTTCTTCGCAAATATCATAACCTGAGTAGAATAAAAAAAGCAAAAGTAAAGCTGCAACAGGTGCATATTTGTGTAAAGCTGTGAGTGTAGCATGAATGAAAGCGACTTGCTTTCAGTTTGCAGGTGTTGTACATCCTGTGTTGTGGCTTTGTCCGAGCTAAACAATATGTTATGAAAATGTGATGCGCATCAGTATCTTTGATCCCCGTAAGACCTGTTAAGCATTGAGAACATAGATTTTTCTTTCCCTCAACTGAGTATAGATATATGACTGGAGTAATGGCTGAAAAAGAAGCATTGTGATTTCCATTAATTTTATTAAAGGGTGCTTGCTGGTTAGCTTGCTTGCGTCTAAAGTATTACATGCTGTGCCTGAAAATATAAATGTATACTCCTGCTTCCTCCTAGATTAATTGATAACAAAATCCTCCCCTCCTTTTCAAGAGAAGAAAATGTAATGGATTTGTTTCCAGGTAAATTTGCATTGCTGAAATGAGCTCTTGGGGTTTTAATGATCATTTTGGAATGTAATAGGGAGAAGAGCCTTGCAAACCTCCACACAACAATTATCTTGCAAAAGGCTGAGTTTTCATTGTTGGGGAAAGATCTTCACATTAAATTTTGATTTTTGACTTGGCAGAACCAGAATATTAACTCTTATCCCCCATTCACTTCAATAATGACTTCATTAAATAACAACGAAAGGTGTACTAAATTTTGAAACAGCTATTTGACCTTACTAACAAATGTTCTGACCTTGAAATGGCCCTGTTTTGCAGTTTTCAGTAAGGTTAGAATTGCCTTTTAAAAATTCAAAATTCAGATGCTTTGATCCAGTGGTGAAATCCAATTTTTAAAAAATTCCGGTTCTGTGGGCGTGGCTTGGTGGGCGTAGCAGGGGAAGGATACTACATAATCCCCATTCCCTTGCCACTCCTGGGAGAAGGATATTGCAAATTCTCCATTCCCACCCCACTCGGGTCAGCCAGAGGTGGTATTTGCCAGTTCTCTGAACTACTCAAAATTTCCGCTACCGGTTCTCCAGAACCTGCTGGACCCCTTTGATCCTGTTCTAAGGACAAAATATATTACATATCTCCAAAACAATGATAACAAAAAATATATTCAACGGTGCTTCTTGCAATTTGGTGGCATTGATGCAATTCATTTTTGAATATTGCTTTTGTTTCTTACTGACTCCAAAATAGTTCTCTGTTAAGGATTTTGTAACCCTCATCTTCCTGTATGCCTTACAATCAATCAGCTTGTGCTTGAACTGTGGGAAGATATGTAAATTGTACCTAAATCTGTCGTTTACATAGTAATAATTAGTATAGATATGGCTTATCATTGAACAAGTGATAAATCCACAGCCTTGCTGAATGACTTTGCTGTGCGGTTGAAATGAACCATTGAATAGAACTTCCTACCTAGTTATGATGGCAAGATTTGTATGGATTGGAAGCAGTTGCTGCTTCAGTACTAATTTTGTGACTTTCAAATTTGTGTCACTTTCAAATATACTGATGTGCTTCTGAAAAGACCTTGAGGAACTGAACTATCTGCTGAACCGAGTGGCTCAAGTTGATTACTCTGTTATTGTTGATTGCATTATTATTGTGTCTCCTGCTCTTTAACTTTATTGATAACATGCTGAGGATGAAACTTTCTGCAACTTCATGCAACTTTTCAACTTAGTTGCCACATGCAGATTGTGACATGTAAATGATCAGTTTCTTGTTTTGGGCAAGAAACATTTGAAATGGAATATGTTCCTGTTTGTTACTCGATGTGCCCCTTCTCTTCAAGAGAACTTTTTTTAAATGTTATCTAATTCTGGGTTTTATTTGATTGACCAAACTAAGTAATAATTTTAATTAGCAATTTTATGATGTTTGTGTGTCTATATTTTTCTTGACTGTACACAGCCTTGAGTCCTACGGGAGAAAGGCGGTATAGAAATATAATAAATAAATAAATAAATAAATAAATAAATAAATAAATAAATAAATAAATAAATAAATAAATAAATCTTCAAAGATTTTAGACAGTGACTCTTCGAAACAGATAATAAAATGGTAATGTTTCTGTCTGATATGTAGCAGATATAACTGGTCTTGCCAGCTTCTTTCTCCACATGCCCAGTCATTAGTATAAAGTATGAGCCTTGATAGTACAGTGGTTTAGTGCACCCTGTTATTAACACAGCTGCCTGCAATTTCTGCTGGTTCGAATCTCTCCAAGGCTCAAGGTTGACTCAGCCTTCCATCCTTTCTAAGGTAGGTGAAATGAGGACCCAGTTTGTGGGGGCAATAAGCTGACTTTCAATACTGATTTTATACTTTTGTATAAAATATACAAAAGAATGAAGGCTATTGCTTAACGCATTGTAAGCTGCCCTGAGTCTCCGGAGAAAGGCGGCATATAAATCAAATTAAAAAAAAAAAAGTTTGAATACAAACAATTTCATTTGAGTCTTCACTCACAGAAAAAGCAGATAAAAGAAAAAAAATACAACGAAATGCTGCATAAATCTGGATTTATTTTTATAAACTGGACCAAACAATGTTGAGCTTTATAGCTTTTTTAGGTATACTTTCTTTTACTGTCACAATATAAGAACTCCATCTAAGAACTATAATTGGAAATGCAGTCTTATAACTGGAATACATATAGTCAGAAATTTCAGCTCTAAAAAGCAATGAAGAAAATTTCAGTAAAAAAAACAACAACACGAGAGCTGACTTTTCCCAACCATAGTGAGTAGTGTAGAGCAGCGGCGCCCCACAACTTTTTGGGCACCAGGAACCAGTTCCACAGAGAAAGATTTTTCCACGGACCAGAGGGGACGTGTTTTTGCGTGCTACCTGCATCCCACGGATGAGGCTTGGCTTGTTTATGTGGCCCGGTTGCTGGCATGCCATGGTCTGGTGCCAGTCCATGGACTGGGGATTGGGAATCCCTTGTGTAGAGAAAGGAGTAGTATTGTTTTTTACTCATTGAGTGTTTTTTTCAATTTTCAATTTTTATTTAAATTGCTTTTTTTAAAAAAAATCAAGAAAAACAATATTAATTGCAGTGCAAATACATACAAATATATGCATAGAAATTGCTCTAGTGAAAAAGTACAACAGAAAAAAACAAAAAATAATACAGCAATTAACAATTACAATTCTATATACACTTACGTAATGTAAATATTCGTGTGTGCATGTGTGTATTTCTAATACAATTATATAACTCTCATTCTTTTTAACCTACTGTACAGGCAGTCCTTGATTTGTAGCCATTTGTTTAATGACTTGTTAACAATACTGAAAGAACTGATGACCGATCTTCACACAGTCATCTTGACATCCACACGGTTACATATCAAAATTTGAGCGGTTGGCAGCCAGCATGTTACAAATAGTTACAACAATTGTAGCATCCCAGAATCATGAGATTACTATTTGTAATTTTCTCAGCTAGTTTCTCTAACAAGCAAAGTCAGTGGGGGAAGCCAAATTTGCTTAACAACCACTTGGTTCCCTTAACAACTGCACAGATTTGCTTAAAATCCATGACAAAAATATCGTAAAATTGGGTACAACTGATTTAACAACTACATCGCTTAGCAATAGAAATTTTGGTCCCAATTGTCATAAGTCGAGGGCTACATGTATTTTGTATAAAAGAATTCCATATTTCATTAAATTTGTCCACACTTCTACGTCCATAGACAATCCACTCATTGGTGGCAGGTGTAATCAGATCTTCAATCCATTGAGTGAATCGTGCCATACATTTATCTTCCCATTGTTACAATATCAGTCTTTTAGCCATAGTAAGCACATGGAAAATCCATTTATATTATCCAGTTGTATGGTTCAAGAGAATATTATCCTTTGAAAAAATTAGCTTTGTTGCACAATCATATTTATATATATTATACTCCATGACTTTCTGCCAAACGTGTTAAGTATAGCACAGGTCTGTCAAACTGGCGGCCTGTGGGTCGGATGTGTCATGCACAGGCCACGCCCACCCGGCTCCACAAAGACAAAAAACATCATGATAAGTCATCATATGTGATGTGATCAAGTTTGACACCTGTGGTATAGCACATACTAAAAACATGTGTTTTAAAGAAGTATCCTCATTACGTTGCCAACAAAGTGCTTCTTAGACAATCATTTTTTGTACACAGATAATGGAATCCAATAAATTCTAAACAATTTTTTAGAATTATCATTTTCCAGATATACAAACTGGAATTTCTCTTGATATATAAATTAATATAAATTATATATTAATTATATAAATTAATCTGGGAATAATATGAGAGAGCATTCATCTTTTCCCAAGGTGTCAATAGCTGGGCCAATCAGGAGTGTTTCTTCCTTTGGATGAAACAAACATACACTTGTATGTTCTTACTAAACCAAATGACTTATGGGAGATTATAGAGCCCCTTGGGAGCTCATGGAAGTTTTAAGACAGCCTTAGTGAATACATGGATGATTGACACTGTACTAATCTTTGTACATCCGGAGGTCTTCCTTTCTGGGGTCTGCATTCACTCCCTTCAGATGTATTGGGACTGCATGTTTTGTAGAACATACACCAAATGGTCATAGTGAGAGAGGCAGTGTAATTAACCATACTTTCACATCTTTAATCATCATTTCAATGTTTAGTTCCTGAAATTTTCTATCTGTGAAATAATACTGCTCCGCAACTGTGGTCTCAGCCTCACTTAATAAAATTTTATGGAACTCCATGAGATCATAGGGCTGGAAAGGACTTTAGAGATCTTCTAGTCCAACTCTTGCCCAAGGCAGGAGCCCTTATACCAGTGATGGCAAACCTTTTCGGCACTGACTGCCCAAAATGGAACGTGTCTGCATGCGTGTGCGTGCGCCAGAGCGCCAGAAATCCAAAGACCAGCTGGCCGCAGCGCATGTGCGCGCCAGCCAGCTGGTGTTTGGGTTTCTGCCACATGCATGTGCGCCAGCCAGCTGGTCTTTGCCAGTCTTTGCCGGAGCACCGGAAACCCGAAGACCAGCTGCCGGTGTTCGCATGCCTATTTTTGGGGTGTTATTTGGGCCATTTTCAGGCTGTTTTTGGCCGAAAAACAACCTGTTTTCGGGCCATTTTCAGGCCATTTTCCAGCACTCTGGAAACCAGAAGAACAGCTGGCGATGGTGCACATGCCCACAGAGAGAGCTCTGCGTGCCACCTCTGGCACGCGTGCCATAGGTTCGCCATCACGGCCTTATACCATCCCAGACAAGTGAATGTCCAATCTTTTCTTGAAAACCTTCAGCAATGGAGGACCCGGGAGGCTATGTAGAACTCCAGGAAGCAAGCTATTTCATTGATGAATCATTCCCACTGTCATAAATTCCTTCTTATTTCCAGGTTAGCTCTCCCTCTAATGAGCTTCTACCCATTGCTTCTTATCCTAGCATAGATGTTATGGAGAATAAATTGACCTGGGACAGACCTTCAAGTCCTTCATTTCTCCATGAAGCCTTCCTTTCATAGGCTAAGTATGGCTAGTTCCCTTATTTCTCACACGATTTAGCTTTCGGATCCTTTATCATCTTTGTTGTTCTTCTCTGCACTTTTTCTAGGGCCTCAGCATCTTTTTTGTATCGTGGCAGCCAGAACTGGATGCAGTTCTGTGTGGCCAAGTGTGGCCTCGCTAGTGCAGTATGGTGTGGATATTATCCCTTCCCGTGAACTTGATGCTACCGTTCTGTTGATGCAACCTAGGACTGAGTTGGCTTTCTTGGCAATTTAGTCCTGCATTTGGTTTCTCTGCATAGAAGCGTATTACCCACTTTCCCTTTTGAGGATGAATCATCTTCCTTTCTTGTGAAATATTGTAGCTATAATCTTGAAACAGGGACTGAAGTGATCCAGCATAAAATATTGAACTGCGAAATGTGTCTTGCAGAAGAAGCTTTCAGAGAGAAAATGTTGATTTTGTACGCCATGTTCTAAATATTGACGTGGTCGTCTTATTGCTCCTTTAGGAGACAGACAGGCAAGTCCTTGTTTATTGCCTCAAATATAAAAATATAGAAGCCTTGTTTACAATCAAACAACAGCTTTCAGGCACGCGAAAGGACTTAGAAACTAACCATGTCATTTGTCACTGATTCTTCTATTAAGTTGACCTCTGTGTGATACTCTAAGCTTTTATAAGCTCTTTTCAGGGTCAAAAGAAATAGAAGGGATTCAGCGGAAAAAAATTTCTTTTGAAAATAGCTTGAAACTCCCCATTCATGCCTGAAGGGTTTATCTGACTGCTGATCAGGAAAAGGTAACTTGTCGCCTTCCATGTTTAGTACTACATCTTCTATACATTTTTGACATTAGCCATGTTAGTTAATGCTAATGAAAGTTATACATCCAAATGATTTGCTATAGATAATTGGTTGTGGGATCCTTGGTGCTCTCTGAACTTGGTTATTTGCTTGCAGGTGTTTCATTATCCAACTAGGTAACATCCTTATACTATCACGGATTATGTCACCTAGTTTGGTAATGAAACATCTTCAAGAAAACAACCAAGCGCAGAGAACTCCGAGAACTGCACAATTGAACCCTAAGCTACAAATATTCTCTTCTATTAATAATTGGTTACATAATGAAATGGTATCCAAGTTGAAAGAAAGCTGTAAAAATGATACCTTGTTTGTTGAAAATTCCAAGTGTAGAACAAACATCTGTCAAAAAACGTATCTATGTTTTTAGTGTGGTTCTAATTTAAATAGACAATTCTGAGAATACAGCCATCTTGTGTGTAATGTCTATCTTGTACTTCATACAGTTGCCTTTCTTGAATAAGTGTAAACAAAATACTATATGAAATAGAAACCCAAACATACAGGTCTCAGTCATTTAACTGTGAACCTTTAAAAAAACAACAAGGACTTGGTCCACATGAGTCATTAAGGCTATCCTGTTGAAGGCTCCTCCTTCAATTTTTTAAAAGTGTTATGCTTTGATCTTATTCAGGCTGGGTAGTTTCAGCAGAGTTGCTTAATTCTCTCCTTTCTTCCATGTTTTTTAAAAAACTTCTATAGTATTATTTACTTCTGTGGAAACCTGAAAGCATTACTCCACAGCAGGAAGTAAGTTCATTTTAATCATGAAGCAAGCAAGTTGCCTAGCATTGCTAAGATTACTGAAGTTAGACCAAAGTACTAAAAGCCTGAGTCATTCCTTAACCGTGCTATTTTAGATTGGAAGTAAGGGAAGGAGCCTTTTAAAACTTTTCTGATAAGTAAAACAAAATAATACTTTATTGTTGGCTTGGCCCCTCTTAATAATCTTAATTATTTTTGCCTTGAACTATTTTTCATTAAAGGTGAGATTCCACTTTGTAATCTAAAGTGGTCCAGGCAGTTTGCTGCCTAGACAGAACAAACCTGATTAGATAATAAAATCTGCATCAAAGGTTTTAGAGCATTGTTCCTCAGCCACTTTTTAACCTGAGCCAATGCTGGCTAGGGAATTCTGGGAGTTGAAGTCTACGCATCTTAAAATGGCTAAGATGAGAAATGCTGTTTTAGAGATTTTAAGATTTCACATGGGTATCTTCTGAGATGTTGGGACTTTGCTGAAGGTTTGCACTCACAAGAAGAATAATCCCCACCCATCCTAATCTGCACAAAGTATATCTGCACAAAGTAGTCCTAAAAAATAATTTAACAATTAAGAATAAAACCTATTCATTATTTGTTTTTAATTTACTCTTTACAGGATATACAGTATGTCTAGGACAAACTGGATCAGAGAAACAATAAAGGCATCATTTGGGAACTAACTTTCTATAAAATAAATAAAAACCTGAGAATGCAACCATGGTATACCTTATTTAGGTATTAAATTTAGATGTCGCCCTTCTCCCTGATAAGGTATCCCTTCTCTGCATAAAATAAGACAAGTATGCCATATCAATTTACTTGTCTTCTGTTCAGTTATAATTGTTTTGCATTTTGAAAGTTAGGTCCTCTCTTTTCCTATACTTTTATTGTTAGTCTTAAAGCAGTGGTATGGATTTGATCAGCAGATTAGAGAACAGTTTTGGATCTTTATTACTATAATCATATTTATTTTTTCAAAACTATAACATGAACATGAAACATACCTCCTTAGAATCTACAGAGCATTTCCAAACTTTCCATATTCAGTTCATCTTGTTTTTGACTGTTTGCTAACTAGTGAAAAGTACTAGGCGTGTGGTCTAAGGTGGAGAAATATACAGCTTACAGTTATTCATACAGTATTTATGATTACTTCATCTCACCATTTATGGTGATGCTTCATCTCAGGAGATAAGACATACCTCGGCAATATAGTTGAATTCAAAGCTTAGCAGGGTTGGGCCTGGTTAATATTTGAATGAGATATATCAAGAAATCACAGTGATGTAAGCTAGACTGGCTAGTTGAAAAAAACAATAGAGAACTGCATGGACATGCCTACTAAATCTTCAGACTTGGTTGCTTCACAATGCTACTTTATATATTAAATCCTAATTAATTGGTTAAGAATGTATGGTTTATTTCTCATTTGAGGGAGGTGTCACTTGGTAAATCAGTATTATATATTTCTCTTTTACTGAAGTTTCATCTTCCTAAAAGTTTGAGAAAGGTTTTGTGAGTGCTCTCCCTTCCCTCTTTCCTGTTCTGTTTTCATGGCTTGAAAGTATTGAGAAGTGTTTGCATCTGAAGGCAGCGGCATTAATTCATGCTGTGACTCATATTGTCGGTTGAAAATGTGCTATACTTTTTTACCTGAAAATAAATTTTGTAAATGATTTTGCCAAGGAAAATTGGCTTCTGAAATGTGTACATTGTATTATAAATTAAGGAGGTGGTGGACTTCTTTGTCTGCAAGTTACGCTTCTTGAAAGTTGGTTAACATGAAATTACCAGAAACAGAAATAACAAGGTTAAGGCGGGATTTCTCAAACTTTGTGTTGGGATCCTCCAGGGGCTCATAAGCAATTGATGTTCACAATATTTTACAAAACTTGATCAACCTTACATGGGAAGAGTGGAAAGTTGGTTAAATTTTCATTTCATGAGCTCCAGGGAACAGTTGGGATGCTGCAAATTGAGAACCCCTGTGCTATACAAATTAGTCTGGTTTATAAAATTTTAATTTTCTCTCTCAACCCTAACCCCAGTTTAGATTTGGAGACCATCTAACTCCAGAAGACTCTAGGGCAGGAGTCCCCAACTTCTGGTCCGTGGACCACGGCATGCTAGAAACCGGACCACACAAACAAGTGAAACTCCATCCCCGGGATGCAGGCAGCACATGAAATCACATCTCATCTAGTCCATGGAAAAAACCTTTCTCCATGGAACCAGTCCATGGTGCCCAAAAGGTTGGGGGCCAGTGCTATAGGGAATTTATAATTTTTAAAAATCCTGTGCATTTGGCCAAAATACACTCTCAGTAACATAAAATACAGCTGGTGGGGGCTCCAATATATCATCAGGATAGGAGCTAAACCCATCTCTTTGACTTTGACTTCCTTGTTGCACTCATGTGATTTTTGTGTCTGCAAAACCTTTTTTAGTTGATTACTATTACCCGATTTGAGGAAACGAAGGCTGCAGTTGCAGGTGTCACTATACTCTAGTGCTTTTTGTACTATTTTTTTCACTGGTATTTTCTTATATTAACCTAATTGCTATAAAAAAAAGCATTCCTGTGGAGCATTGCCATCAAGAAGTAAAAAGCACTTTGAGGTCTTGTTCTTCTTGATACCTGATTTTTGTGTAAAATTCCCTTTGAAGAATGTTGGCGTCATTATTTTTAGATCCATGCTCCAATGGAGGACTAAAAAGAACCAAGGATACCTTGGAAGGAATTACATAATCAAGGCATTAACTACTGACCTACCAACTCACGCCTTGTACCAAACTACAGTGGACTTTGTTTTATGGTTTCGGAAGAAGTACAAATGTAATCATTATGTCTTCTTCAACATGCTGTTTAAACGTTCTTAGTAGTACATATAAAAGGCAACCTTATATGGGCCAATAAACCATGACTCACTCTCTCTCCCATAGATAAATTATGATGAAGCTGAAAGCTCCTGATTAGCCTGAAATTATTTTGAACTACTTCCTGATTTTTTATTAGGCTGTTGTGCTCAAGAAGGGAAGCAGCTCCTGTTGCTACAGAGCAATCTCAGTTAGATTTCTCTGGCCGTGCATGTGTGAATTTGCCCAGGAGATGAGGGTGTGTGGACTGCAAAATCTAATATAGTGGCATATGTTTCAAATTGCCTTGAAAATGGAGGTACTACATTGCAGTTTGCCTTGTTTTTTTAACTCTCTTTAATGCAACTAACAATTTCAACAATGGTTTCAACTATTGGAATAAAAAAAAAACCCAGAAAATCTCAACAGGTTTCAACTATTGTTGAAACCTGTTGAGATTTTCTGGGTTTTTTTTTTATTCCAAGGCAAAGTACTGTATACACATTTAAATAGGAATTATTTTGACATTAGTTTCTTTTTAATCAATATAGTAATTGCTAATGAATCTATGTTTCATTTATCTTAAGCATGCCCTGCTGCAAAATCCTGGTGCTGCCTTTTGTCTCTGCATTAGAGTTATTTAACCGTTGCTTTAGTTACAAAGCTCTGTAGAAAGAGTGCATCATGTGCTTAGTTTCTGGGTAATTCTGGCATTGAAAATATAAAGCAAGCTTCTCATTTAACTATGCCCTTTGCTGAGCTTTCTACCTTTTCGTATCTTGCTAGCCAAAAAGGGGAAATTGTTCTTCATGTATTACATACAAAACCTGTCAGCATCTTAACTATTTGCGCTAGCTTTTTAGGACTTAGTGCTACGCAGCTTAGGTTATACAATTTCTATGCTTTTCTAGTTTTTTTCTGCTTTTTATAAAAAACGCCACCTTACATACAGAAATGCACGGGGAAAGGCTTCCTTGTGCATCAAGGAAAAAAAACTCAAAGCTGTATCACAAAATCATTGGCCTGACATACTGTATATGACATATTGGATGCACAAATCATCATTGTCTTCCTAGCATTATTCCCACAGGTGCAGGGTCCACTTTTTGGATTGATGAATGCCATCTCGCACAATCAAATGCAGCATCTGGGTCCAACTGGGCAGATTTCATGTCTGCATTTGTTGCGTCTTGCCATCTTTGCTTCAGCCTACCATGTGGGTGCTTGCCATCTGTGTTAAAATGGGAAGAGAGACAGTCAACGGTGTGGGGTGTTTCTCGTACAACGTGGCCATACCGCTGTAGGAGTTTCTCTCACATTTTCTCAGGTAATGGCGCAATACCCATTTGCTGCCATACCGTGTCACAAATTGGATGCACAAATACAGAGTATTAAATAGTTCAGAACACATATTTACTATAAAATGTACTGTATATTGTTCTCCAGAATGTATAGATTGCTGTATTATTGCTGTTGGATAGATTGATACATGTATAGTGATGTTGCATTGGTATTTTAAGGGTGTTCCTGCCAGCCTTCCCAGTTAAACCAGACAGGAAACAGGATGATGAATAGTCGATGAGCTAAGTCTACTACACTTTATTGTAAGGCACGTTAACAGAATCTCGTAAGTCTGAAAGTACAAACTTCCCACCACCATTTTTTTCCTGCTTGGTGCATTAGAGTGGGTCCTTCCTAAGTTTCTTCCTCTGATGATTAAGACACTGGAGGCTCCTGCCTTGCTTACCTGATCATTTCCTAGGTAGCATCCTTGCCCCTCAGGGGTGGGTTCTAAATTTTTTTACTACTGGTTCTGTGGGCGTGGCTTATTTTGTGGGCGTGGCTTGATGGTCATGTCACAATTCTTTAGGATTTAGCAGAGGTACTGAACTACCAGGCTTTTAACTGCTTGCAGAGCTGTACCGGTCTACTCATTTGTTTTTGGAGGCACCAGTCTACACATTCGTTTTTGGAGGCCCCGATCTACTCATTTGTTTTTGCAGGCACCGGTCTACTCATTCGTTTTTGGAGGCACCGGTCTACCACCATACTGCCTTTTAACACTGATCAGCTGTAGGGCAGCCCTTTGAAGCCCTGCAGCAAGAGTTTAAACAGTTTTTTCCCTCTAGCCGATCAGCTGGGACTCGGGAGGCAGTAATAGATTGGGGGTGGGGCCAAATAAAAGGTAAGAATAATGCGGGGGACGGACGGGAGGGCCCAGCTCTCGAACAAAGAGAACCGGTTCGGTGACATCATATTGTCACTGCTACTGGCTCGGCCGAACCGGGCCTAACTGGGAGGAACCCACCACTGCTGCCCCTTCTCCCTCAAGGTTATTCTATGCTGCAGTTTCCCTGCAATGGAGATACAGTGCTAGCCATCCATCCTTGAGACAAAATCGTGGAGGCATAAAAATGTGATGCCCATATTGCCAATCCAGTCTTGCTTCTGTTGTATTTTGTGTGAACCACTGTTGAATGGTATTGACCATAGTACTGAATGTGTCAAAATGATTGTTTTTCTCCTCTTGTTTGCTACCATTTCTTTTCAGCATATTCCCAACCACTGGACAAATCCTCTATCCATCAAGGTCCTGCAACAGGAATGGGAGGAGTCTGATTTCAGGATTTAGCCTGGAATTCTCAAGGCTGGGTATGCCTGCCTCTTCTCATTTCAGCACCTGCCTTACATTATATAAGCATTCTGGAATATCCAAGGAGGAGAAATAGACCTGGGGAAGAGGGAACCAGACCATATTATGATTGTTCCACTAGCTGGTTTCTGTGGAGTTGGAGAAGTCCAACTGGTTAGCTATTGGGTAGTGTTTTTTTTTAATTTTGTGGATAAGAAATGGTGATTAAAACACCATGCCTCATTAATTTCTGAACACTGCAATTAAAAAAAACAGGACCGCTGCATCTACAGTGAAGATACATTTGACAATATTATTGAGATTGAATTGTGGAAAATACTCCTTCCCCAAATAGAACAGAGGAAATCTAATTGGCTATTACTGCCAGTGGAATAATGGTGGGTTTCTACTGGTTCACCCTGGTTTGGGCGAATCGGTAGTGGCGGCGGTGGGAGGCTCTGCCCACCCACCTGGACATCATCATGGATGCTCTGTGCATGCGCAGAAGGCTATGCGCATTCACAGAAGCACCATGAGTGAGTGAAGCGCGCAAATGCGCATGCTCACAGTTCTGAACCAGTAGCGAAGGTAAGTGGAACCCACTACTGCAGTGGAATAGCACTAAAACAGCCTCTTTTCATCCCCAGTAGAATAGTGGAGAATAGTGGAGCTCTCCTCTGTCTTGTTGGAAGTCTGGAGCAAAGATGTTGTACAAAACAGTAAAGGAGGAAGTGACAGATATGGAAGACAAACAAGTCATGGTACAGACTTCTTGGAAGGCAAACCCAGGGAGAAACATGGCTGCCCTGGAAGCTGGTTAGTGAGTAGAAATGGAATTGTGTCTGCCCCTTCCAACACTGCCAAAACACATTTGTGATTTCATTTGCAGAACGTCATGTGATTTGCCTCTAAGGTAATGGCAAGATGCCAGTTTGGGCTAGTGTTTAAGGTTCCAGGATAGAAACCAGGAGACTGGGAATTCTAGTTCTGCCTTAACCATGAAAGCTGGCTGGGTGACCTTGGGCCAGTTACTCTTTCTCAGCCCAACCTACCTCAGTGTGTTCTTGCGGGGAAATTAAGAAGAAAAAAGAGTATTAGATATGTTTGCTTCCTTGAGTTAGTCATAATAAAGGTGGGGTATATACAGGGGTGAAATGCTACCAGTTCACACTGGTCAGGTGAACTGGTAGTAATAAAAGCTACCGGTTCGGGCGAACTGGTAGTAAAAAAAATGCTACTGGTTCGGACGAACCAGTATTTCCGATGATCAGCTGTGCTGCACAATTTATATTCACTAGAAAGCAGGAAATCCTGCTTTCTAACAAATCTAAATTGTCTGGCACAGCTGTTTCCCACCCCTCACTGTCCTACTTACCTTCAAAACGCTCCTTTTTTTTTTTTTTTTTTTTAATTTGATTTATATGCCGCCCTTCTCCGGAGACTCAGGGCGGCTTACAATGCTTTAAGCAATTTTTCCATGTGAAGCGCGTATTTGGTGCACACTGTGCATGCACGCGCACATTGTGCATTTGGCACACATAGCACATGCACATACAGTGTGCATTTTGTTCACAGTGCACATGCATGTCTGCAGTGTGCATTTGCTATGTACTGGGTGTGTGCACAACAGTGTACATTTGGTGCACACTGTGCATGCGTGGGGAGCGAACCGGTGGCAACCCGTGGAGGATTTCACCACTGGGTATATATATAAAATTAAACAAATAAATAATAGAATAAATGCAACCCAAAGCTCTGGTGGAATAATGTTGGTTGAAGGGGGAAAATAGACTTTGTACACCTAATGATGATTTTAGGCTGTTTCACTTATAAATTTGGACAAAATAAGAAGGAAGAAATGGGCAAGAGAAAAATTGATGCTATCAAAACTTAATGATGCCATGGATAAGTATGCGTGAAAACAAAGGTTTAGTGAGTTCAAACTGCTATTTCTTCTGGCCTGGTTTAATTTATCATTGTAGCATTGCCAGACACATTTTGATAAACAATTTGAGCTACTTTAACTCAATCCAAATTATGTCTGTTGAGCCTCCGGTGATAGCAAAACATTAGAAAGTTAATTAACAGGGCATAAACTCAACCCCTTCATTTGTCTGACCTTCACGTGTGGCAATTGGAGATAGACTCTCAACATAGATATTTTCGTTAATAGTTATTGTTTGGTCTTCCTTTCATCTTCTTTTGAAAAACAATTTAAACTAACATCCATGTTATGGAAATGTAGTTTACATTCCTGTATCTTTTCTCTGTTTATTTTGTTGCTTTTATCCACCTCCATATTTTCTTTCTTCGTTTTCCTTCAACTTTGAATTTCTCTCTCTGCTTTTCCAAATGTTCTCTATTTATTTCAATGCCCCCTCAGCATTACATATCTTTCCCCAATCACGAAAGAGATTAACTCTCTCAGATGGAGCTCAGCTAAAACTGACCTTTACCACAAGCATATATGGTTTAAAAGTTTTCCTGTTCACATTCCTCAAGATTTTTATTAAATGCCTAGGTCTGGTTTCAAAAAGAACCATGAAACTTAATGCCTAGCACTTTTTACAGTAATCACCCTTAATAGCTCAACTTTTTGATCATTAAATCCTGGTAGGACATCCCCTCAAATCATTGTTTTGAAGAAATCTACTAAAACCTGTATTGGTATTCTGAAGGGGGTTGGTTAGCAATGTACACATAAAGATGCCAGTGCTGTGGTTCTCAAATAATCAGCAATCTATATAAATAAAAATGTAAATGTCCGTTTGTACATAACTGCACATCTCCGAAAGTTCTTCACTGATTGCTTTCAAATTTTGAAACAACGTTGCATTTGACTACGAGCGTGTTTTTATATACCTATATTATATACATGTCACACTTGTGACAGGTAAAAACATGGAAAACATTGAAAGACATTGACAAACATTGACAAACATTGAAAAACAGCGCCATCTGCTGGACATAAAACCAACATGGCAGCCTCCCAGCGCTGATTACGCTCAACAGATTTCTGCTCCTTATATTTAGACTCTCCATATTGCTTCCAAGAAACTGCGCATTTGGAAGGCAGAGAAGCCCGAGGGCCATATCCTGCCACCAAGCTCGGCAGGTAGGCAGCCGGCTCCCCACTGGGAAGCCCTCACAGCCGGCGCTTCTAGGGCTGGGCGGGGCCCACCCGAGCCTAGCTCTGACCTCCCCCTCCCCCAGCCACCCCACGAACTAGCCTCGCCTGCCGCTGCTGCCCATCCCCTTCGCCAGCCGCTCTCGGGGCTCCCTCCAAAGAACACCTGGTGAAGTGGCTGCCTGGGTCCGCCGAGCAGGAACCCTCCATCCCTCGCCTGGCCCAAACTGCGCCTGGCCCAGCGCAAGTTCAGAAAAAGACCAGCTGCTAACCAGCGCTATGCGAATCCGGTCGGTGAGTGGGAGATGGACGCAACTGGAGCCTTGGGGTCGCCTTTAACCAGCGCCGCCTTTGATTCCCAGGTGGGCGTTCTGGCAGTTCACGGAGCCTACATGAAAATTTCGGCCTCTGGCTGAAAAGGGGCTCTGGGGAGGCTTCGGGGGGCGGAAACAGGCAGGAGGGAGGATGGCTGGCCCTCCTTCGTTTCGCCTGGAAGAGCGGGGGATTTAATCATTCCCCTGCCCTTGGCAGGCAGGGGAGGAGAACTGCGCAGCAGGGGTCCAGTGGGGTGTGCGTGGCTCCTGGCTTTGCCGCTTTCTTCCTTCGGGCGGGAAGCCCCAAACCAGCCTCGAACCCCCGCCGCACCCCCTCCCTCCCTCCCTCCCTTCCCTTCCCTGCTATGCATCTCCCTGTCGAGCCTCCAGAGAACATCTGTGTAGGGAGGATGGAGGGGGCCCCCGAGTTTCTGCTGTGGTGCGGAGAGCTGCGAAGGCCTGGCCTGAAAAGGTAAGGGCGATGGCGGGGGATGCAGAAGAGGCCGGGCCAGAGACAAAGATAAACAGAGAGAGAGGGAGAGAGAGACATAGAGAAATACATAGAAACGGGAGGGGAGAGAGAGACATACAGAGATACAGAGAGAGTGGGTGGGAGAGAGAGAGAGACAGAGAGATATATAGAGAGAGAGGGGAGAGAGAGACAGAGAGAGATACAGAGGGGGGGACAGAGAGAGACATAGATACAGAGAGAGGGGGAGAGAGACCCAGAGAGATAGAGAGGGGGAGAAAGAGACACAGAGATACGGGGGGGGAGAGATATAGAGAGATACAGATGGTGGAGAGAGAGAGACATAGAGAGATACAAAGAGAGAGGGGGAGACAGAGAGGGAGGATTTTGTGGTTCCCATTGTTTTTTAGCAACCGGTTCTCTGCCCTAATCACCAGCTGGGTAGGCGTGGCTCGGGGGCTGTCATGTGACTGATGAAAGTGAGTGACGTCAAGTTGGCCACGCTCACCAAATGTTTGTGGAGAGTTTGGAACTTTAGCCTCGCTCTTTTAGCCCAGCGGAAGCACCAGACTGGGCCACAGCAACCCGTGGCCGGGTACAGCTAGTAGAATAATAAGATCATAGATGGGATCTCAGAAGTCATCTACTTTTAAATAAAAATGTATCTTTGTGGAAATAATGTTTCATAGTGCCATGTAGTACCTGTTAGGATATACAGTATTGGGGATGGTAGAAGGAAATAAGATTGTTAAGGTATTTTGCTGCTTCTACTTTTTCTTGCAGACGTTTCATTACCCAATTAGTTAACATCATCAATGCACTTCTTTAAACATTTGCAAGAAAACAAGCTCAGAGAGCATCAAGGGCCCTATATTTGAAGGCAACAAGTGAGGTAGACTGGTTTTGAATCTAAAATGCATTATTTCCCATTTGTAGAACTGGGAGCATCTCTGACTTACAATAATTAAGTTAAACTATTGAATTTAGGCATCAAATTACTATTTATTCTCTACTTTTGCTATTGGAATATGTTTTGAAATAATTGTACTAAAGAAGAAAAACTACAGTGCAATGATAAAGAAGTGTACATGCTAGCACAAATTAGGTCCAACATTCAATGTATTTATTCTATTTAAATAAAAATGACTTTGGCTTTTTTAAATGAACTATAATAAAATCTCTGCTTGATCCTGTATGAAAATTATCTCTTTATCAGCTTTTGAATACAGATTTGTTAGCCTTTTCATAATACATATGAACATGGGCATGGCTGCATTTTCACATCAGATGAATGAAAAAGGAGTGGGTGGATTTATATCAACCGATGAATAATTATCTCTATAAAGCACTTAGCAATAGCTCTGCTTTCCATGAGTGAGCCAAAAATAAAATAACCTGATTGCTGTGTCCCATATTTGATAGAATCACTCTAACAGAATATATGACAGCTTTTTTTTGGAAGTGCTGTTGATTTAATAACAATTTCTGAATATTATTATTGTGGTTGGTCACACAGCCAGCCAGATATTTAGATTTGATATTTTTATCCACCTATCGAGTCCTTCCCAAGGACCTAGTATAGGGAGATATTGTTTAGTTTAGTTTATTTGATTTGTATACCGCCCTACTCCCGAAGGACTCAGGGCGGTGAACAGCCAAACAATAAAATACATAGATACAAAAAATTTAAAAACCAGATAAAATCAAATTAAATCATTGTTGATAGTAAAGGTGGCAAATTTGTCCAATCCAAAATCCATTGCAATATCTTAGCTGTATCATAGTATCATAGGTCTGAAAGGGACTTTTGAGATCTTCTAGTCCAACCTCCCACCCAAGGCAGGAGACTCTATTGTATCTCAGAAAAATAGCTGTCCAAACTTTTCTTGAAGACTTCTTGTAATAGTGTATCACAACTCCAGCTGACAAACTGTTCCATTTATTGTTTTTACTGTCAGGAAATTTCTCTTTAGATCCAGATTAGATCTTTCTTTAATGAGCTTACTCCCTTTGCCAAATCTGTATGTGTTGACAACAATTCTGTTTCAGGTAGTGTTTTTCCATTTAGCTATAAAAGAGGTGGGATAGCCTGGCAGATGTTTTTGATGTTTGATAGCCATGGCCTGACTAGTTTAGTATTTTTGAATCAAAAAGCAAAGACAAACAGTAGTGGTTATAGTGCGACTCCTTGAAAGATTCCTCTCTTGATATTAACCTTTCCCAGTCTATCACTATAGACCAATAACTGTGTCTTCCCTTGTGCCATTGATCTTTTCACAAAGCTTCTGACGTTTCTACCGACTCCTGTTATTTCTAGGCACTTGAGTATCCAATCATGTGGAAGGGAGACAAATGTCTTCTTATAATTAATCCAAACTCCTTTCAAGTTGGTCTTCCTTCTGTTGCAGTTTTCCAAAATTATTTTGTCAATTAGAGTTGATATTTTATTTTTTTGCTGTTTGGGTGGTTTCCTTTCTGCTCAGGTGGAAAAAGTTTATGCAGTACTATATGTTGTTAAACTGTTCGGCAATGAGTGGGTGGAAACCAGCCAGATGTTTCAAACAAAAACCATGCAGGTCATCTTCACTTGGCGCTGACCAATTCTTGATCTTCCTTGTTCCTTTTCCCACCATTTCTGCACTATTACAAGTTCTTTCATTTCAGCTTCTTTTTTATTCTTATCCACCTCCTTTATTCGAGCAGCATTATTGTTGTATTTCTTTGGGTTGTCCCATTGATGCATTCAGAACTACACTGTTTACCAAGTGTTCACTGGTTTATTGCAATCTTTCCATTAATTGCTTGGTGGAAATATTCTGATTTTCAGTGTAATTGAATATTCTGCTTACTAGTGTGCAATTTGAGCGTAGTATCTGCCAATCTTCTTGGCTATAGCTATTATTTCCTGCTTTATTATTTCCATTGCATCCTTGATCTTCCTTGTTTCTAGGTGATATTTCTTAATTAGGTGTTCCTTGATTTTCTTGTTCTTCAGCTTCATCTGTTCCAGCTTGCTTGCACCTGATTTTAGCATGCTGCTCTTTTTTCCAACCTGATCTTCCATTTGGGGGTGCACTGTTCGGCTTTTTTTTCTTCTTTGTTGATTTTTCATCCAGGTTCTTCAATTATATCTGCAGCCATGCTGTACTTTACCTGGCTTGTTTCTTGCAGTGAGCTGGTGCTTATATGTGATATTACAATATTGGGATTTTTTAATATTTGTCTTAGCTGTTTTTTTAGAATAAGCTTCAATGCAAGCAACCTATGGTAATTCTGTTATTTTTGTGCTGTTCTGGATGCTTAGTTATGCTTCATTTCAATTCCTCTTGTTTTTTAGATAGAGGATTTTGTTCTTTCTGAAGAAAAGGCAGCGGAGAGGGGCCCTAGTTTGAGAATGAATACAGTTCAGTAGCATCTTATATTTTATTCCATATTGTAAATCAATGTTGATCTGCTAGTCTCTGTTCTGTTATTTCTGATCCTGGATCGGAATGGGACAACTTGCCACAACCAACTCGCTGCAGCCAGCTTGTTGTGGGAGAACTCGCCACAGGACAATTCGCCACTGGATAATTTAACAATTCAATTTAATTATTCAAAATAAACAAAGAAATGTTGTAATTTTTGTAATTCACATTCCATTCTGTCCCTTCTTTTGCATCCTTTCTTTAATGATTCTATGCCACCATTTCTTTGAGTTATAAGTGTAACTCATGTCCCACAGCCAGTTGTCCCATGGCGAATTGGTCATGGCCAGTTGTCCCATGGCAAGTTGTCCCATAGCCATGGCGAGTTGACTGTGGCAAGTTGACCATGGCGAGTTAGCCATGGAGAATTGTCATAGACCCATTCTGGATCCTGTTCTTTCCAGAACTGTTGCATTATTTTCAGATATTCTCTTCTCATTAGACTTGATCATTATGCCTTTGTTTTTGGTCTTCATATATTTGCAAAGAGTAAATAACTTTTCTTTCAGGATAGTAGTTGTACAGCTGCTGTCCCTGGTTGCTCAGCCAACAGTCCTGAAACCAGTTTGTCACCAGATGTGTCACCTAGCATGGTCCTTGTTGACCTTGATGATGACTGATCTGGTAAGAGTTTCTGTAAATTACATCTCACCATATTGTTTACGAGAGAGGCATTTTTCATCTGCTCCTTTGATGCGACCTATCCAATATGGTTGAATCTCTGGCAGAGCTCTCATCCTCCTTGGAGCATGCAAGCCCCACAACCACATCAAGGTAGTGCCTTACTGGGGGGGGGGTTGTTATTATTATGACTTGTTGCATAGTTAGCCAGATGTTTAGTTTGGGTGTGGCATTTTTATCCACTTATCTAGTCTTTCCCAAGGGACCTGGGATAGGCAGATGTTGTCGTTTGATGCTGTTGAAGGTAGCGTGTAAGCTGTTTGAAATAAAACTGCTTTTTGAAATTGATGGTAATTTTGTCAATGCCAGTGATCTTTAAGTGGTGCTCCTATTATTTTGAGATTGCATCCAAGGTGCCTATTGGTACTGTCTTTGCTTTCTTTTGCACCAGACATTCTATTTCTATTTGCAGGTCTTTGTATTTTGTGATTTTTCTTCAGTTCTATTCTGTCTCTGATGCCTCATCCACTATCCACTTTTTTTGTCTTTCTTATTGTCAATTGTTAAGTCTGGGGTATTATGTGGCAGGTGCTTGTCTTGTCTGAATTCCAAGAATTCAAAAGGGATTATGTAGCTGTCTGTTTTTTAATTCTCTAAAAATAATGCCCTTGCAGAAGGGATTTAGAATTTCTAACTGTAAAAGCATGTTTAGCCTATGAGTTTACCTTTTATTTCTCTAGCAACAAGTAGATTATTAAATGTACTTAGTTGAAATCATTTAAAACTATAGAAATTAGAAAACATAATTAAGTAAAGATTAGACAAATCTATTCTATCGACGTTTTTAAAATATTTTGATGTGGAAAATCCTATCTAGTATTTTTGAATGAAGAAGCAGCAATATGCAAATAAAAATCCAAAATCCGTATAGCCTTTGGGGTTTATATTTGTTTTTCTTGTGTTCCACACAGTGACAGTGTTCTTTAATTGTTTGATTCCCAAACATTTTTTTTTCCTGAGAGAAGTTCAGAAGTTCAGTATTTGCTTTGCCACTTAATTCATAAGTGCTTTATGGCTAAGGCTTTCAAACTTGTTCTGTAAGAGCCAGTGGAATGTTGAGTTGAGTAATCCTCTTATATAAATGTTACGAAAAGTCCTAAAGAGAACATAAAAACACAGAATTTAAAAAAAAAAACAAAGAAAAAGATTAAAAAGTGAAAGAAAGGATAAGAAATAGAAAGATCTTCCAATTTTCTTTGTAGCAAATATAATTACATATGATTACAAAGGTTGAGTAATTCTCCAGAGGGAAACACAGCTATCCTGTCACCTCAGCAGCCAGTGGTCTTTTGCTTGTCCATGTTTACATGAACATAGCCAATTGGAAGGCATCTCTTTTCCCAGAATTGCCAGTTGCTCAGTGAAAACTGAGATCTCCTGATTATGACATTCTAACACATTTCTCTGGGAATCTTGCTGTTAAGTTATATTTTATGAGCATCACATTGTCGAAGGACGTTTTCTAATCAGAAATGTGAAAGTAGAAATCATAGATGAATTCATGATGGTTATAGAAAATTTCCTTCCATATAAGAGGGTTTATTTTTTTTTGAAATAGGGCAATCTTTCTCATTGGCTTAATTTAGAAATAACATTGCTATCTTTCTTGGGATGTTTAGGTACCTCATATTAGGTTAAAATATTAAACTAGGATGAGAGAGACGTGAGTTCAAGTCTACAGCCATGGCAACTCGGGGAGTGGCTTGTGGCCTACCATTCTTTCTTAGGCCTGCCTACCTCATAGGTAGCATACCTATGATAAAATGATACCTCATTTTAAAGAGAAAATTGGTGGCGGGTGGTGGTGTGTATTTTGCTCCATTGAGCTCATGAAAGAAATGTGAGATACAAACCTAACCAAAAAAGAAGCAAAAACTTAACAACGAGCATAAGCATAAGAGGAACAAATAAATGTTTTTTAATTACTTTTGACTGCTAGGATTGTAACATGGATATACTTAGAGCAGTCATTGTGTGCCTTTCAGTGTGCACATTCAGAGGAAGCATTCAAGCTGATAGCCCTATCTGACTGTGTCCTTAATAATTCATGTCCTAATTTGTGTGCTTTCAGATGTTCTTGTGTACTAAAGAGACTAATTGCCATTTCAGCCCTCCCTTGATTAATCCTAAATTTCCAGCTCCTTTACGAGGTTTTTTTCAGATGCACTTTAGACATTTTTCTTTTTTGAAAAACCAAAGGAGATAGAAAGAAAAGGCAAAGCCGAAACAAAGTTTTCACCTTGAGAAGGCAGAGACGGCAAGAAAGCATCTGTGAGATCCTTAATACTTAGCTCATTCAAAAGTAATGGCCTGAAAATTACAAAAGATGTTAATTACAGAATACGGTTTCATAAAGGTGAAGTCTAACATCTAAGCAGTTGATTAATTATGCAAAACAAGCTCTCCTAAAATTAAATGTTGCCTGTCTGGTAGAGATTAAGACAAGTTTGACAACTAATTGAATGACTTTCTCAGTAGTTTATACGGCATTTATCAATAGGTAAGTTAGCTTTGGGATCTTTCTTTTTCCAAGGCAAAACAAAGCCTATAGAGACATGGCCTATCATTGAGCCCTATATTTAAGTATTTAAATCGAATCTTTTTTTGAGTGGTTCAGCGCTGAATAGTTTTGAGAGTGTGGATTCTCACATTGAGCTAAGCCATGGTTTGTTTAACCACTGTTTATTCAATAATCTGCAGTTGGACTTGCAGCATATAACAGGCTGTGCTAACTACAGCCATGCTGTATTAGTGCAACTTGGAATCCATTTGGAACTTCACTACTATGAAAAGTGTTGAGCTATTGGTACATGAGAAATTGGAAGCACTTTGCATTCTCGGTGACCTTTCCAGCACATCTTGTGATTTCCTTGTGAATTTGAAGAGGATAGATATATTTCTATGTCTCTCTGTTTTCCTCTTCTGGACTGAGATTTCTCAGATAGAAATCACGACCTTTAAACCTATTGATATTTTCCATCTTGGTTTTGGTCAAGAAAAAAAAAAAAAAAAACAAAGTACTGAAAAAAATCAAGAACTGTTTGCAGTGATCTATAGCAGTGGTCCCCAACCTTTTTATCGCCGCGGCCCGCTGAGCGCGCGCAGGGGTGGGGGCACGGCCCAGGAGCTTTTGCGCACGGCCCATTGCGCACGGCCCAGGAGCTTTTGCGCACGGCCCAGGAGCCTTTGCGCTGCAGCGTTTATGTCCCCCGGCCGCTGCGTGGCCCGGTGCCAGGTACTCCACGGCCCGGCACCGGTCCGCGGACCGGGGGTTGGGGACCACTGATCTATAGTAGTTGAAATGGAATTACTAGGGCTGGAAAATCCTGTGAGAACTGACCTTTATAGTAATTTAATCAGTGATGTTATCTGTAAGTTCAGGATCCTTGGAGACAAATAAATGAATTGCAGGTTAGTTGCTAACATTGTGTAGCTATTAGATATGCAATGTTCAAAATTTAGATTAGATTTGAGATGCAATGTTCAAAATTTAAGAAGCAGATGAATCACCAGTATTTATATCTTTTAAAGATAACAGTGTGATATCTGAACCTTTTAAAACTTTGTTGGTAATTGATGTTAACACTGCATCTGAAAATGTACAGGGTGCTTCAGAATGAAACTGAAGTCATTTTTGTGAATTTTAATATTGAAGATCCTAATAGATAAGTGTTCTTTAATTAGAAAATAAATGAATGGAAAAAAAACAAATGTTGTCATTCCAAAAGGTTTGGGCTGTCGATTCTTTTTCTCCATGATGATGAGGATACACAGTTGATCATAAAGAAGTATCATATTAAACATTGATCAGTTTAATCAAACTATGTACAACTTTTTTAAAAGCTGAAGACTACTCTTTAAGGCTGGTTAGTGGGGCTAGAACAAAAACTAAATTGGAATTAATTCAAAGGGGATCTAAAAAGATTCAATCCGTACATTTCGGAGTGTATCTTCTGCTTGTAGATCTTTGCATATAGATAGTGCTCTATATATGATCACAACTGGGACCAGACTTTTTGTTGCTGGTTGTTAAGAGCCCCTCTCTGAGGGAGATAGGCAGTTTAGAAATAGGAAACATAAATATTTTTTTAAAAAGTGAATAGTGTCCAATTTTACATCCTTTTTGCCACAGTTAAGCAAATCAGTATAGTCAAGTGAATCATGTGGTTGTTAAGCGAATTCAGCTTCCCCCATTGCTTGTTGGAAGGCCACAAGTGTCAATCACATGACCCCCAGAATGCTGCAACCATTGTAAATACATGCCAGTTGCCAAGCGCCTGTGTTCTGATCATGCAACCCTGTGGATGCTGACATGATCATAAGTGCGAGGGCCAGTCGCAAGTAACCTTTTCAGTGCCATTGTAAGTTAGAAAAGTTGTTGAATGAGTGGTTGTAAGTTGAGGACTATCTCTGAAGAGCTGGTAGGAATAAGCTGGAAGAGAGGAGTTTGCATATTCTGATTGGGTTTAAGTTTGAATTAAACCCAATTAAACATTAAACCACTAGTTTGACTAGATGAGGATGAAAAGAAAAACAAGTCTTTAATAATTCTACAAATGTATATGATTTCATTTAAGCCAGAACTTGAGAGTTTGGGTTCCCATATATATTGTACTGAATAGATTATTGTGGATCTTTGTGTTTTTAAATTCTGATTTGCTGAATTGATAAAAGGTTGTGCAGTAAATCGAAGGCACCCAGCCATTACATTCTAATTTTCCAGACTGATGTTAATCAGAGAAATTCTGAATAAAGATTCAGCAACTAGAGTAGAAGCAGTTGTCAAAAGTAAGCGAAAATGGAGAGAAAGGAGCGTGAAGCAATACTACGCTCAATTTAATTTGCTATGGACTCTTACTATGTAATACGTGTGGGAGGAAAATAATTTGTCCCTGAGGCCGAGTGGTTACTCTCAGGGTGGATATTGCTTTATTTTGGGGATTTCTTTGAAAAGCAGTAAGGTCAAAACATTACTATTTTATGTGTTACAGGCTCTTAAGAAAAATACATCATGATCCAGTGACAGGTTGGATCTGAAACAAACTGCCTTTCCTTATATTTATAAGCAACTGTAGGAAAGTTTGTTTTCCTGTAATTCTAGAATAAAAATTGACAACATCCAAAATTATGTCAAACATGTATTTCCTCTAGAACAGGTCAAAGTATAATTGACTTAATATTGTGTGAGAGCTATTTCTGGAAAGATCAGGAAAAAAAATACCCATCCAAACCAAGTTTAATACATTACCCTAAGAATGGATATCTGTGGTAATTGTTTTTTCTGCTCACAAGCAGGAAGTCTTCAACCGGTTGCATAGATGGATGAGAAATACAGAAGAATTAAACTTTGTGTCCCTACAAATATGGCTTCCATTTCATATTGAACAGTAGCTAGAATTCTTAACCACTTTCCTAGTTCTTGCTATGGACTTAGCTTCAGAGATTTGTGTCTTTGAATTACAATATGCGAGGCTGCTGATTCCAATATCAGACAAATGAAATCTGATAGTGGAGAGATTACTATATAGTATATGATTGTCACGAGTAAATGCCTTATTCTCAAATGAAGAAAATGTATAATCACAGAATATCAGGGGTTAATTTATTCCTCCTTCTTAATGTATTCATATGTAACCACTCCCATCCATTACTCCGCCTCATTGATATAAAAGGGGATGTACGCACCTCCCACTTGCTTCTATCTACGATCATCAGTGAATATAGAATGCCTACTGTAAATAAATAGTACTTTGTTTGAATACTTTGTTCCTGAATCATTTATTGAGTCTGATCCTCAAAATTACGCAACAATCTGGTAGCAGAGGATGGTTGGACTGACTCAATAAAAATAGACATGCCTAAGAAAGAAAACTCCAAAAACAAAAGAGAAAGACCCAACACCAGGGCACAGAATAAAGAGATGGAAACGGATCAAGAAATGATAGATGAATCTACAACTATAATAACAAAAGAATCTGAAGACTGCACTACAGACAACGAAGAGGTAATCGATGAAACTGATGACCAAGAAGAGAACGAAATAGAAAACAACGATCTCAGATCAGAGATACTGAGACTACTGAAAAGCCAAAAAGATGACGAAAATCTCATTGAGAACCTCCAAGACATCATAAAAGACAGCGGAGCAGCGAGAGAAAACCACATCGCAACAAATGAACCTAAAGAACTAAAAATGGTGAGTGAATTGCCTATAGATAAGAATATAGCAAAAAGAAAGACTAACGGTCCCGCACAAAATTTCGAATAGCGGCCATCTTGGTTTCAACAGACCACTAAGATGAGCAAAGCAGAGCCAATCAGAAAACAGAATTCAAAATGTCTGGCGCGAAAAGCCCTACATAGTGTGAAAAATAAAAAAGAAAAAATCTACTCTTCAGAAGAATCTGATACAGACATCGAAGAAGCTTCAATCGAACTACAAATAGAATCAGCAATGAAAACTCTCTTTGCAACATTTGGTCCAAATTTAAAAATTACAAAAAAATCAACGAAAGCTGACAATCAAAGAATAAAGAAAAGACAGGCAAGCAAGCAAACGTCTCAGAATCTACCCGCTTCTATCCAGACGGCGAGAACACCAACGCCTGAGCCCAGAGAACCTTGCAAATACTCCCCGACGCCGCAGACGCTTCCGGGAGTTAGAGACCTCAACCAGAACAACTCCAGCGAAAAGAAGCAAGCGCCAGTCGTCACCTGGACACCCAAGATCGAACCGGAGACCGAGTCATCGGAGGAAGAACACTACGAGGGAGCTACAGCAACGAGAACCTCTCCCGACAGCTTCAGAAGCGAAATGAGCAACGCGCATGCGCAAACACACGCAGACAACTACAGAGGACATGAAGAACAGGGAGAACCATTCAGACTCGTTGCGAGCATACCTACACCATTCTGCAACTATCAACATTTACAAGATCATGGACAGCCTCTAGTTGTAAGTAATGGAACAAACAATATTGGGAACTTGCCCAATGATTTCCCAAAACTGAGAATAGATGGTATTAATTTACAGGAATGGTGTCAACAACTTCAGGTTGTTTTTCTAAAAGAGAATTTATTATTTTTTATAACTAACCCCCCCAAAAAGCCTTGGACTCTAAAATTGGACTGTCTGCACCACAGAGCATTCTACCTATTAATATCTAGTATATCTCCTGCTATGTATCATAGTATTAAGCATAACTTGACTGTCTCAGAGATTATTCACTGCATGTTTAAATTGTTTCATAGTGAAAGTGTAGCAACCACTACAAGAATGTCTAAAGATTTCTTCTCAGCTAAGATAAAATCTGGGGTTACTGTAAGTGAACATTTAATATATCTAAACAAAATCAGAGCAGAACTACATTTAAGGGGAGAAATAATTTCAGATCAAACAATGAAAAGTGTCATCATTAATTCATTAGACCCATCGTGGGATAATTACATATCACATTTAGACACAATTAATTTGGGATACTTATCCATAGAAAATTTATCGAATAAGCTAATAGCTGAAGATAATTTAAGAAAAAGCCGCTGTAATACACACATAGAACATAGACAAAGTAAGAGAGTGGTATTTCAAGAAAAATATCAAGAATCAATTGAATGTTATAATTGTGGATCCAAAGAACATTGTAGAAGAGATTGTCCTAAATTTCTTAGAGAAAGACAAAAACATGACTATAGGAGCAGATATCATAACAGACAATCATCTATTGATAGATATAGATATAGAAACTCACCTAATTTTAGAGAACGTAGAGGGGGCAGAGATAATTCAAGGGATAGAAAGTCTGGATCATTAAATGGATTAGATAAACATAATATAACTAACATACAAAATTCAAGGGATAATGCTTGGCTCATTGATTCTGGGGCAACTAATCACACAACACATAACAAGAAAATACTATCTTCCTTTATAGAAGATAAATTTGTAATTAAGGTAGCAAATCAAGAAAAAGTCCAAGTTATTGGAAGAGGAAATGTAAATTTACCCGGTCTAGGGAAAATAGAGGGGGTATTATTAATACCAGAGATACCTCATAACATACTTAGTGTAATAAAACTAAGCAGAGATTCTGACATAAATATAGTATTCTCAAAAGGAAAAGCAACACTAGAGAAAAACAAAGCAAATTTGGGTAGTGTGGTTATCAAAGGGGGTCTACCATATTTAGTCACAGAAGAAAAATGGCTACACAATATTGATTCAAACATGGAAGATGACACTAACATAGAGAATGAAGACAACAGCAATAGTGATAATGAGGAACATGAAACAACCATAGTCACAAAAACACATCTATTGGTGATACACTCAATAACAAAAAACCTACGATTGGGAAACCAATTCACGATGAATGTGCACATATATTACATAGAAAGTTAGGACATGCTAGTTTTCCTGTAGTACAAAAAATGATTGAACATGCTGAAGGTGTCAAAATAAAAAATTGTAAAAATTATTTGGAATGCTCAGTATGTAAGTCCTCAAAACTCAGAACTAATCCCAAGCCAAAAAAGGCAACAAGATCAACTAATCAAATTTTTGATCTGGTACATATGGATCCAGTTGGTCCATTAACCCCATCAATCACATATAGAAAACGATACTTTCTAACTATTGTAGACGACTATAGTTGTTATGGGTTTGTCTATACTTTGAAACACAAAGATGAAACATTTCAAAAATTTAAAGAGTTTTATAAACGTGTAGAAACACAACACAATATTAAAATAAAACAAATCATGACAGACGGGGGATCTGAATTCATGTCAAAAGAATTCTCCCAATGGCTAAAAGACAAAGGAATGTTACACTTCACATCTAGCCCTTTCTCTGCATTCCAAAATGGAGTGGTAGAACGAAAGAACTCGACACTACAAACCATGATTAGATGCACATTAGAAGATGCTGGCTTAGGAAAACAATTCTGGTCAGAAGCCTTATTATATTCCAATTATACTCAAAACAGAACTTGGTCCAGCGTCATAAATAAAACACCATATGAACTAATGTATAATAGAAAACCTAAGATAACACACATGCACATATTTGGAGTCACAGCGGATGTACACATACCAAAACAATTGAGACGTAAAGGAGAGAACGTATCCAGAAGACTTAGATTCATGGGATACGAAACAGGCACAAAAGGGTACAGATTTATTGATAATAATAACAAATTCATAATTTCTAGAACAGCTGTATTTCATGAACAGGCCAACTGGTCTAAGATACATCTTAATGAGATATTCCCAACTACAAAGACAGACACTAAATATCAGGACAAAATAGAAAGAGAAGAACACAATCACAATATACATGAAAACAAAAATAAAACATGGACAAATAGTCACCCCAGAATAAAAACAGATTCATTAACCAAAAAGGAAGCAAGATACCTACATGATAACGATAGCAAACCAGAAAAAACAATCAGATGTAACAGAAATCAAGTGCCAAGTAAATATAAGGATTACATAATGTACATGAGTAATGAAACATCAATACCCAACACATACGAGGAAGTATTAAAACTCCCCATTGAAGAAAGAAAAAAATGGGAATTAGCCATGGCCAAAGAAATGGACAGTTTGCGAGAATTAAATGTATTCACACCTACTCCTGCACCTAAGGACAAAACAATTATAGGCACCAGGTGGATATTCAAAATTAAAAATCTGGAAGAAGGCAACACATTATATAAAGCTAGATTAGTTGCACAAGGTTACGCTCAAAAGTATCCTGAGGATTACACAGACACATACTCTCCCACTGTAAGGACTGAGAGTGTTAAGACAGCTTTAGTTATAGCATCTGCACTTAATCTTGATGTCTTTCAATATGATATACAGACTGCATATTTACATGCAAAGCTTGATAAAGAGATATATGTAAGAGCACCTCATAGCCAATACACAAACAAAAATGAAACTTGGTTATTGAACAAAAGTTTGTACGGACTAAAGCAATCCGGCAAACGTTGGTATGAATGTTTGGTCAATGTACTCAAAACTATGAATTTCAATGCCACAACTGCAGACAATTGTTTCTTTGTTAAAAAAGAAGGTGACTCATTAGAATTTGTGTTAATTTATGTGGATGACATTTTATATATTGGTAAACATAAAGAGAAAAGAGATACATTTGTAACAAAACTAAATGAACATTTTTCTTTAAAATCATTGGGAAAAGTAAACAAATATCTTGGAGTCCAAATCAGTAAGACCAAAAAAGGATTTAAATTATCTCAAAAAGATAAAATTATAGAACTCCTGAATAAATGTAATTTGAATGATGCCAAACCTTGTGATACTCCAATGCAGGCCGATTTTTTAAGAAACATGGATGAATCATCCCCTGAATTTAAAGATAATACACTTTACAGTTATTGGTTCCCTTTTGTATATAGCTAATTGGACTAGACCTGATATTGCCTTACCCCTCAATCTGTTATCCAGATATGTTAGTAAACCCTTAATGTATCATTGGGAAGCCATTAAGCGAGTATTAAGGTATTTAAAGCACAGCTTAGACTTCTGCCTACTACTGGAACCCAATAATACTAAAGAGCCCATCCTCACTTGTTACGCTGATGCGGATTGGGCAGGTGACACTAAGTGCAGAAAAAGCACCTCAGGTTATATATTCTTTCTTAACAATTGTCCAGTCTACTGTTATACTGGAAAACAAGATTTAGTAGCCACATCAACAACTGAGGCAGAATATGTTTGTTTGTCAAAAGCCTCCAATAATCTTGTATGGTTTAATGATTTATTATCAGATGTTTGGAAAAATCCTTCATTACCATTCATCATACATGAAGATAACAAAGCTGCTATAGAGATATCTAGATCTGATGCTATTGGTCAAAGATCCAGGCATATAGATATCAAATTCAAACACGTAAGACAATTATCTCAAGATGGATTCATTAAAGCCATTCACTGCGAAACATCAGAACAAATAGCTGACATATTGACTAAGCCTTTGCAATCTAAACAACACAAATATTTAACTTCTAAACTACAAGTTTTATATTGTTCTGAATCTGAATGTAATTATTGTTGTATATCGAATCGGCATTTAGAGGGGGATTTATCACGAGTAAATGTCTTATTCTCAAATGAAGAAAATGTATAATCACAGAATATCAGGGGTTAATTTATTCCTCCTTCTTAATGTATTCATATGTAACCACTCCCATCCATTACTCCGCCTCATTGATATAAAAGGGGACGTATGCACCTCCCACTTGCTTCTATCTACGATCATCAGTGAATATAGAATGCCTACTGTAAATAAATAGTACTTTGTTTGAATACTTCGTTCCTGAATCATTTATTGAGTCTGATCCTCAAAATTACGCAACAATGATGATAAGCTTTTGGGCTTCTTTGAGGGGAGGTTAAGGAATAGGCAACCTTGTTTTGAACAATTAGTTTGGGAGCCAATGAATTGTTGCTGCTGTTTTTATTTCAGTACCGGGATAATAAAATTTGTTAATTAGATATTTGCCATGTGGTTTCCCAGATAATTTTCCACTCTTCAAATGCAGCTCTGTAGACCTATTTGCATTGATCTCACATAATTGGTACAGTTCATGGAAGCCAACTTGCTAACTAGGAAAAAAAAGATAGCTACGTCAAACTATCAGTCATTGATTTTTCCTACTCATACTGTTGAGTTACTTTTGTGGAAAATTTCATCTCAGTTTCTATTCTGGATCTATAATAATTCAGAAATGTTTTTAGTGTTAAGTTGTCAAGAGACTTTTCATGCTTTATGACCCCATTAACTAGCTTTATTTCTGAAAATTTTACTTGAAGCTTTCCATTTTTTTCTCTCAGATCAGATAGGTTTACTTTCTGTAAAAAATTTTTTTAACAAAAATGGCTCGTTCTTCTGTGCATGATGTTATTTCAGATCAAATACCTATTTTGGAGCTATCTTCAGGCTTCAGAACATTGTCTGGTATTTCATAAATATTGAGCCCATATATGTAAGAGATTGCTAGAGATTGCTAGAGATGAATATATTTTCTTACCAGTTGCTTCTACCTCCTGTTGCTTCTGCTTCTCCCTGACATTTTTCCTGCTGCCTTTTCACCTGGCAAAGAGACTTACCGCTAATTGTTGTTCTCTTGATTTTTTAATAGATTCATTAATTTTGCTGCATCATCTAAACCCAGTATTAATAGAGCAAACCTTGTTAATTAACTTTTTTGAAGGAAATATTTTCTGAAAGACCAGTCTTCATTGAATCCCACAATATCTATTTTTCCTTTTGAGAGTTTTGTTTGATTAAAAGCTCTGTATTTGTCAAAGATAGCTTATATGAGATTTTTCACGGACCAGATATGTTAAGAATGTGCCTTTTTGGATGAATTCTATCTTAGGTATTTGTTTTTTGTCCCTGTCCAAAATTATGGAGCCAAAAAGATTGGGTCAGGAGTCCAATTTCAGCTCTGCTGAAATTTGTATGGGTATGGTAAGAGGTTGCAGCTCAGCAGAGGCTGAAGAAATTTACTATGTTCTTACTTTGTTGCATTCATTTATACTGCTTGTTCTAGGCTACTTAAGTAAGTTCATTAATTCAGTTCATTTGCATATTTTCCTTCATAAAAATGGAGGCCTTTTAAAACAATTAAAACAGCAAAACATACAACGCATAGCTTCTTTAACTATGGTTGTGGTTCATACAATGTACATATCTACAGTCAGAAAAGTCAGATTGCAGCCTAATGTGAAATATGAACCCGATGTTGGGAGTGTATTGATTACCCTTTTGCAGTGAAATTTTAGCTAGGTAGATGGGTACATGTGAAAGGGGAGATAGGTGCTAGCAGTATGGGGAGGTGAGGAGAAAATGCTGCTGCAGTTATAAAAAATATAACCAGTGAATGGGACAGTTGGAATAAATTTGCTCTGTATTTATATATTCTTGTTGGAGGCATCAGTCCAGTAGCTGCTGACTTTATCAACCTAAAGATGAACAAATTGTTCTAGTCCAAACAAGGCAAACAACTAACCAGTGTTGACCAAGGGAACTCTGAATTACTGAGATCTATACAGCAGTCCTTGACTTACAACAATTTAATTAGTGACCATTTGAAGTGACTGAAAAAAGTGACATGATTATTTTTTACAACTGTTGCAAGCATTGCCATGGTCACGGGATCAAAATTCAGACGCTTGGCAACTGGCTCATATCTATGACAGTGGCAGTGTCCCGGGGTCATGTGATCCCCCTTTGCAACCTTCAGACAAGCAATGTCAATGGGGAAGCCAGATTCACGTAACAAACATTTTATTAACTTAGGAAGTACAGTGATTCTCTTTTAACAACTGTGGCACGAAAGCAGTGGTGAGTTCCTCCTGGTTCGGCCCGGTTTGGCCGAGCCGGTAGCGGTGACGATATGACGTCACAGAACCGGTTCTGCCCCCCCCCCCGCATTATTCTTACCTTTTATTTGGCCCCACCCCCAATCTATTGCTGCCTCCTGAGTACCAGCTGATGGCTAGAGGGAAAAAAAAATGTTTAAACTTTTGCCATGGGGCTTCAAAGGGCTGCCCTACAGCTGATCAGTGTTAAAAGAAAACAAATGAGTAGACCGGTGCCTGCAAAAATAAATGGGTAGACCCAGTGGTGGGATTCTACTTCAGTAGAACCGGTTGTTAAGTAGTTAAGCAGTTCGGAGAACCAGTTGTTAAAAGAAACCTCCTTTTGTTTTTTTCCACTTTACAGGGTTAATCCTGTAAGGATTAATTACAACATTTGGTATTGTTTCCTAGCCTAATCTTTATTACAGAAACTGCCTTTCCGGCAGTATGCCTAGACTTACTGTCACTTCTGGTTCTGGAGGCTATTTTTTTGCTTGACTTTCTTAAAGGGGAAGGGTTGTTTTAAGCTTTTTACACCGCTGTTGGGAGGAAATACTCCTCTGTTGGAGTTCTTCCAGCCAGGGTGCAATCATCAGCACTTTGAAGAAATAATTGAATCCTTTTCTGCATATGGATTACTCAGAGGGCTGAAAAAGTTATTTTTGACTGGTCCTCGCACTTTTGACCAATCCTCAAACTTATGACTGTCCTCAAATTTTACGTTTTTCGCCCTATCTTGTCACCATGGTGAAGAGAAGCAGTTGTGAAATGAGTGACATGGTTGTTAAGAATGCTGCACGGGCATAAATGTGAGGATGGTCATAAGTGTGAGGACCAGTCAAAAGTGTGAGGACCGGTCAGAAATGACTTTTTTCAGCCCTCTGAGTAGTCCCTATACACATAGCCATGGCCACCCGGTCACATGACCAGCTAGTCACGCCCCCCAGTCACATGACCTCCAAGCCATGCCCACAAAATAAGCCACGCCCACAGAACCGGTAGTAAAAAATTTTAGAACCCACACCTGCACGAAAGGTTATAAAATGGGGCAAAACTCACTTAACACCTGACTTGCTTAGCAGTGGAAAATTTGGGCTCGAATATGGTCGAAAGTTGAAGTCTACCTGTAGATTGTTGCAATTTGTTAATGTGTCTCTTTCTCTCAAGATAAAAAAGACATCAGCAAAATATTAAGACAAATCCTTATCTACATGGGTTTCAAATGAAAGGTTGAATGCCAGGAATCTTTTTTTTTCCAAGGCAGATATGCCAATGCCATCAAACCTGTATTTGTTTTAACATATTTTCTTTGCAGGACAAATGAAAATTGGTCATGTTTACGTTTTGTTTCAAAAAAATGTGTTTGAGTATCATTTTTGTGAATTGTTCTGCAGTTTCTTCCTTTATATTCCAGGACAAAAGTGATGGGTTATAAAACTTTTTAATCCCTTGCTTCTCACTATTGCTTATTAAATCTTTGCTTGGCAGGGTGAACTCAGAGCATTTTCCAAATTGTGTAAGGCTTCTGATCAGCTCTATTTTTCAGAGCTTATATTATGTTTTCAGAACACAGCTGAAATATTTGATAGAGCTTTATGGATTTTTTTTACTGCATTCTTCTGCACAGTGGTGTTAATCGGTTAATATAGTGCACAGGGTAGAAGTTATTTTGCCAAAAAGGCAAAGATTAAGACAGAATCTTATTTCCTTTCTGGGTTCTTAACAGTGTTTTGCAGGACTCTGTCATTTCTCTCTATTAAAAAGAAGTCTTGATCGTCCCCATGAAGACAAGTTGATTAAGTAAGTAGAGTGCTTTCTATAGATTGAATCATTTGTTTACTCTGACACCCTTTCAAGGGGACAGTAATAGGAGAACTTTGTTCTCATGAAGAAACCGTTACCTACTTGTAGGTCTGTAGGATCTCTCTGTGTTGGTTGAATAGGTTATATGTGTACCTACCTCTTCATTGTAAAATTTACTCTTTGTAATGTT
Organism: Pituophis catenifer annectens; assembly: GCF_029215685.1. Lineage (NCBI taxonomy): Eukaryota > Metazoa > Chordata > Lepidosauria > Squamata > Colubridae > Pituophis > Pituophis catenifer. The sequence continues at coordinate 147,790,815 of NW_027256882.1, forward strand.
ATGAAGAATTGTATGTGCTGCCACCAGTTTTTACAGAGAGAGCCTGGCTGTGTTTTTTCCATTCTTTGGTAATCTACAGTGTAATTATTGTAGAGCTTTTGTAGTTAATATACACTTTGTAATTTGTCCAGAAACTTAAGTAATGTAAGAACACAGTTGCTAAATTGAGGTAGTGATTTTTCAGTGGCTGGTGGCAAGGTCAGACACGTGTGCATGTATAGTACTGATGGAGAGCTGGTAAGATGGATTTCTGGTCCCCTTTTTTCTGAGGGAATTGATTTTTGAAAAGTTTTCTAAGTATTTTTTCACTCTCCCAAGTGCAACACTCTTGTTTCTTGCCAAAAGTGAATGAGGAAATTGGATTATATGTGCAGTGTTTACTATGACTGCTGAATTTCTTGGGAGAGGGGCCTATGGGCAGTGGTGAAATCCAATTTTTTTTACTACCAGTTCTGTGGGCGTGGCTTGGTGGGCATGGCAGGGGAAGGATTCTGCAAAATCCCCATTCCCTCCCCACTTCTGGGGGAAGGATATTGCAAAATCCCCATTCCCTCCCTACTTCTGGGGGAAGGATATTGCAAAATCTCCATTCCCACCCCACTCTGGGGGAAGGATATTGCAAAATCTCCATTCCCACCCCACTCTGGGGCAGCCAGAGGTGGCATTTGCTGGTTCTCTGAACTACTCAAAATTTCCGCTACCGGTTCTCCAGAACATGTCAGAACCCTGCTGGATTTCACCCCTGCCTATGGGCCATATGTTCCCTACCCATGAGCAGGATGAAAGGTGACAATACATTGGACCAGTTTGTAAATAGTTTTATCTTGTGTACAAGTCAAAATATGACTCTTAAACAGTAAAGGTCTGAAATATGAAACTTGACATTCAAGTTCAACAGGCAAGAGGACTGTGCTGCCTATATATATAATATTATCCAAAATATTAATAGAATAGGAATTCTTTGTCTGGAAAACCCTGCCATTAGAGGTGAGTTAGATGTCGATCAGGAAATTCTTTTTTTTTTTTACAGTTCTGGCACTGAAAGAGTCTATTTTTTGTTTGGTTTGGGGGGGGGCTTGCTGGAGGAGGCAGACAAATTTGTTCAGATTTTTGTTATTCCTAAATTTAATGATCGCGGATATCCCTCCTTCCTACCCTTTAAATGAAGAGTTACCATTGAGACACAATTCAAACTTCAGTGTAGACAGTACTATGTGAATTAGCCCAGGTGAATGGCATTCTCAATCTTTTTTTCCACATGATGATGAAGAGGAAATCTGAAGATTTCAGTTCTGTTTTCTACTGCCTGCACTGAATTTAGGTCTGTTCTTTATTAAAAGTAACGATTCTCAATTTGGTCTTTTCCAACTGTGCTGGGTATAACTCCCAGCCAGTGTTGGAAAGCACTGTGGAGAAAAAAAGCCAGGATTGTGAACAAGAATGACATTGACTAAGTTATAGTTGTCCTGGTTAAGGTTTGGACATAATTGTCAAGTCATACACTGTTAAAAAATTTCTGCTTTGTAACTTAGCATGATGTTTAGTTGCAAATGAGAGAGAGCTTATGATGACATTAGGAGGGAACGTGAAGCCCACTGGAGGGAAGAATTGCACATACAAAGATTAACCATAGTTTAACCACATTTTATTATTGGTTATTGTGCTTACTGATCTTTTTATTCTTTAAAAGCTATTGAAATTAATAAAAGGCAAGTGCCACTCTTGTACTGTTTCTGGCTCACTCCCAGCACCAGGCATTCAGCAAATCCTATCTGCAGATGTTCATGCATTAGTAAAGTTTTTTTTCGGGGGTTGGAGGGGCCGCTAGTTGCTGTGTGAGCAGCTGCTCATATTTCCATTTCCACTTAATTTGTCAACTGATTGCACTAGTGTCATGATCCCTCGGAAGCTTATATATAAAATCTAAAATATCCATCAGAACCCAAAAGCTGCAATTTGTAGCTCTTCTAGTTGCTGGTTGAATGAATCCTTAATGCTTAAATTGGTAGGCAACTAATAATGTCTTTGCTAATTGCAGACTTTGGTTTTTAAAGGTAAGCTTTACATACACTCCTCATTCTGAGTCATCAACAAGTTTTAGGCAGGACCTGAAGAACAAGTCAAATTTTGAGAGCAGCTTTCAATGCAGGGGTTACGGTAAGGATAATGGCATGAAAACAAATTAAAAATACACAAATTATGGTTTAGAAGGGATGATATATGACACTTTGGCTTTAAATTTCAGTCTTCATTAATCTGGTAGCCTCCATGTTTGTTGGATTTCCATTCACAAATTAAAATCTCTGATATTAAATAGAGTTGTGAAATATTGACCTCCTTAAAATGGAAATGTTTTTTGTAGAGATAATTCATTAATTTTCTTTAGTCTGCCAGCACCTGCTCAGCAGAACACATTAATTTGTACATTAAAAGACCTTACTTTGATGATTTTACCTACTACACCTAGCTTTCTCACTTGTTCATGCCAAGCTTCACATAGGATTCCTGTGGAAAATGTGTGGTTATTTTTCAGAAAATAATGAATTGAAAAGTCTTTATATAATTGTTATATGATATGAGGACTTGACTAGTTGCAGCTTCAACTTTCAGTATCCTGGAATTTAGTCTGAGAGGTTTGTAAAGGAGCACTTCAATGCTGCTTGAGAGGATGTGGCATAGGAAAACTGAATGTAATCTGAAGAGTAATTTACTGCAAACTTCATGTAGAAGTAATTTCTAGTTTTGGATGGTTGCATAAGGGAAGTTCAAAATGGTTCTGATAAAAATATTTTTATTTATAAAAAATAAATAAACCGAGCAAAATTTTTCTCTGTGGAACATTTATATCTTTGAAGTGTATACTTTATACTGGATGATAAAGGAACAGAATAATCTGATATTTTTCAGAGAAACCATGAGACTATTTCTAGTCTTCATGTCCTGCCTTAGACACAAAGCCAGCTGAGTGACCTTGGGCCAATTATTCTCTCTCAGCCCTAGAAAACAGACAAGGGCAAATCACTTCTGAAAAACATTGCCAAGAAAACTGCAGGGGCTAATCTGGGGAGTGACCAGGAATTAAAAATTGAACTTGAAGGAGAACACACAGAACAAATTACGTTTTGTGTTGTCTCACAGACTGAAGGAAAAACACATTAAAACAGCTAAGTGAATAATCCCTAAATGTTTCTGGCCTGATGCCTTAACCAAACTAGCTTTCTAAATTGTTCTGTACCGCAGGGGAAGCAAAACTCAACCATTTATGCACCACCACTATGGTGAAACAGGGAAAGGTCTGTGGTGCTGCAGTGGTCAGAATGCAGTATTGCAGGCTAACTCTGCTGACTGCCAGCAGTTCGATCCTCACCGGCTCAAGGTTGACTCAGCCTTCCATTCTTCCGAGGTTGGTAAAATGAGGACCCAGGTTATTGGGGGGCAATATGCTGACTCTATTAAACCTCTCAAGACAGTGCTGCAAAACACTATGAAGCGGTATATAAGTCTTAGTGCTATTGCTAAGTCTAAATGATATTGCTATTGCTATCACTGTGGCTGCCATTAAAGTGCCAGAAACACTGCACACAGAAGAGAAGATGGGAACAATCAAAAGTACCCCTTTAGCATAGTAATATAAGCATGAACTTATAGGCTAGAATGAGACAAAGGCAGCACAGGTTTTGAGCCACAGTTAATGGGATCTGTGACTGAGAAAATAGAAGTGCAAGAGTGACATAAAGCAAGTATCCCTAACAGGGTGCCCTTCAGATGTGTTGCAATCATAAAAATCAAGAATTTTCCAGTTAGGTTAGGAAAAAAGCTACGGTATCCTGAGGCAAAATGCAGTTCTGTTGGTAAATCAGGTGAATTCAGAATGGTTTCTTTTTCTGCACAATACACTGATTTTTGGTGCCCAGGCATTCTTCCAGGCACTTGTTGCAAGATTTTCATCCTCCCCCTCTTATTATACGAGAATGTATTTGTTTTCACATTCAAGTGGGTGTATTGATGATGATGACAGCAAAGTGCAGACATTCAGCTCGTTGTACTTTTCCTCACAGTGGGTGAAATACAGGCAAATCTTGTGTTTTCCTAAAACATTTCTATTAAAGCTGGCCAGTTCATGTGACTTGTGTAAGCTGTAGCTCCAGCTGCTGTTGGCTTCATAGTCTAGTATGCTGTTCTTATGTTTGTTGTTAAGGGTTTAAAAGAAGTCAACATAAGGCCTTTCCCTGTTTACACCTAACATGTACAGATATGTCCTGGCAACATTTCTCTATTGTGTCTCTATAAAACGTTGCTTTTATCTTGTTCACAACCCTGACTGAGTTGGGTTTAAATTGTCCTTAGCTGTGTTGGTAATGAAGTGTTATCTTCCTCTCGTTCTAGCACCACCCACTCCCTTGGGTTGGCAGTGATTTAAAACAGAAGCAACAGAAGGCAGAAAGGGTGTTAGCAATAGGGACAAACATTTTCATTTCCCAAGATGGGCAGATGACATTTTGACTCAGCTGGAGGAAGCCCAATAGCTTTAAAACTTGCTTGAGTAAGAAACTGTCCCCCTTGATTATAACTCTTGCTACTCCCTCATAGGACTTAAGAGAAGGTTACTGGGGAACACAGAATTGAATAGAATGAAAGTAATTTGAAAAGGCCATCAACAGAAATTACTTGCAAAGAAACAAGGAGACATCTTAGTTTCTGAAGCTTGCAGTGCTAAATGCAGCTTGTACAAAAAAAATAAAAATAAACCAAAGAAATAAGAGAAACCAGAACAATGAAAGACACAGAGCCTTATCTTTGGTTCCTACTACCAATCTGAAGGGTGATCTCCACCTAGAGTAACAGAACATTGTGATGCCTGCTGCGAGAAGATTTGGTGCTGAAGCATTGTTTTCTCCTCTTCGCTATAACTCATAATGGTAAGAAAGAGTTAAAAATGGTGCAACCATTTACTGACTCCTCCAGAAGCAAATGAGTAAGGAAGGATAGTGATAGTTTATTTGCCTTAGCTTGAGATGTTCCATGTTTTGCTAGAAACAGCTGAGGAAATTTCTACACTCTCTTATTCTATAATGATAAGTAAACAGGTGAGGCACCTTCATACTATACTACAGAAGGACACCTGGGCATTTTACAGGTAGTCCTTGACTTACAACCATAATTGAGCCCAAAATCTATGTTGCTAAGTGAGACATTTGTTTTGCCCCATTTTATAACTTTTCTTGCCACATTTGTTAAGTGAATCGCTGCGATTGTTAAGTTGGTAACATAGTTGTTAAGTGAATCTGGCTTCCTCATTGCTTTACTTGTCCGAAGGTCGCAAAATGTGATCACATGACTCCAGGACACTGCAACCATCATAAATGTGAGTCAATTACCAAGCATCTTAATTTTGATCATCTGACTGTGGCGATGCTGCAATGGTTGTAACTGTGAAAAATGGTCATAAGTTACTTTTTTCAGTGCCGTAGTAACTTTGAAGGGTCACTAAATGAACTGTTGTAAATGTACTATCTGTATTTATAGGTATGTATGTATATATGTATATTATACTTATATGTGACCCATCTTGCTTGGAAACAACTTTAGGTGGCTTAGCAATAATTAAACAATCAATTAAAAACATTAAAATAATAAATATCAACATTGATTTAGTTTAAAATTGACAAAGATGAGATGAAAGGAGCAAGATTAACAGTAAGTAAAGAGAGGAAGTGGCAGAGAACAAAAAATGGGAACAGAACACAAATCCACTTGTGCTTCTTTGTCTGCAGAGTAGCTCGGGAATAGTGAAACAGACCATGATGAACATACATTGTCAAGGATATGTACAATTATATATTTCTTTTCAGTCCATTAATTGTTGTTTAGGAATAGTAAATGATTAACAAGGGAGGGAGAGCATATATTCTCATGATGGCGAACCTATGGCACGCGTGCCAGAGGTGGCATGCAGAGCCCTCTCTGTGGGCAGGCGCACCGTTGCCAGATGCTCTTCTGGTTTCTGGCATTCCAGTGCATGTGCGCGTTCCGGTTTGGGCAGTCTGTGCCGAAAAGGTTTGCCATCACTGTTATATACCATTAGAATCTGAATGTTAATGAACGTTTAGGATAGATATAATCAGTGGTGGGATTCAGCCAGTTCGCACCACTTCGGGAAAACCGGTTGTTAACTTTCTGAGCAGTTTGGTGAACTGGTTGTTGGAAGAAATCATTAGGTCAGAGAACCGGTTGTTAAATTATTTGAATCCCACCACTGCATATAATATAAAAGTAGTCAATATTATTAGAGAAATAAAACATCTAAAGATGTTTTCAAGAACTGAATGAATATTTGTGTTATTTATAGACAAAAGGTAGATCCTGAGATATCAAATATCATGATTATTTAGTAGTATTAACAACAAATTGCTTGCCTTAGCTCCCAAATAAGTGGGAGTGGATAAATGGGCACCTTGATATTGAATTCAACAATAAACAGGTAGTCTTCCACGTATGATCAAAATTTCCATTGCTAGGCAAGACAGTTAAGTTAGTTTTGACCCATTTTACGACTTTCCTTGCCACAGTTGTTAAGTGAATCATTGCATTTGTTAAGTTAGTAACATGGTTGTTAAGTGAATCTGGCTTCCCCCATTGACTTTGCTTGTCAAAAGGTCACAAAAGGTGATCACATGACCCCAGGACACTGCAACCGTCATAAATACATGCCAGTTGCCTAAGTGTCTGAATTTTGATCCTGTGACCACAGGGATGCTGTTTTAAGAGTGAAAATGGTCATAAGTCATTTGTTTCAGGACTATTATAACTTTGAACAGTCACTAAACAAGTAGTTGTAAGTTGAGGATCATCTTTACATAACATTATTGTCCTGTGCTTTTGAAGGTTTCTACCAAACTCTGTGTGTGTCTAAAATACGCAGGTGATACAATACTTGGATTCCCAAAGATGTAATCCAAGAATTACTGATAGAAAACTTGAAAGAGTTCTTTATTTGCATGAATTTTATGGTTGACAAAAAGTTAAATTAGGAAACTGCTGGTGGCTTTGAAAGAAGCTCAGAGATGACTAATAATCAATAATTTTCTCTACTGTGCAGTATAACTAAAAAACATTAGATAAGGGAGATTTCTTTGTAGCATTACTTTTCTTTTTTCACAGAGAAGACGTTATGACATCTATCTGCGTGATGCAGGGCTGCATTATGACATTTGTGGGCCGTAGGCACTTTTGCTCCCATAGGTCCCTCCCACCATAATTATACCAGTATTAAAATTATATGTTACATCATTTTCAATAATGTCTTTGTATTTTTACAGAGAAGGAATAATAAATTATGTATTTTTTTGTAATAATAGTTATTGCCTGATGTCTATAATGTACAGTATCATCCAAATTACAACATTTTAATATTCATTCTCTTGCCTCTAAATTACTAATAAAACCACCAGTTTGATGTTCATGATATGTGCATTTATCTTTTTATGAAAAAGCATGAAAGTAAATTCTACTTTTTTATTATTTCTGATTTAAAAGCATTAAAAACATTGTTGTCCGTTTTTGTTATGCCTAGTGGATATGTTGGCCCTGATCTGATGCAATCAGTGTTATTTTGCCGCTCTTATCGCGTCATCAGATAACCGCCCAGCCGCCCTGTTTAGGGTGACCCGCTCCCTCCTCCATCTGGGAGCGCGGGAGGACCCCTTGCAGGGCCGAGCTGAGGATTTTGTACAGTATCTGGATGATAAAATAACTCAGATTCGGGAAGACTTGGCCGCCGACTGGGTTAGTTCAGACGAGATGACTGAGGCAGGCCTTGAGAGTGTTATCTGGGAGGAGTTCGATCCTGTGGCTCCCGAGGACGTGGACAGGATCTTGGGACGGCTGAACGCAACCACATGTTTATTGGACCCGTGTCCCTCCTGGTTGGTGCTGGCTTCCCGGGAGGTTACACGAGGCTGGCTCCAGGGGATTATTAACGCTTCTTTGAGCGAGGGTGTTCTGCCGGCCGCCTTGAAAGAGGCGGTGGTGAGGCCTCTCCTCAAGAAGCCATCCCTGGATCCGGCTATTTTGGCTAACTATCGTCCAGTCTCCAACCTTCGCTTTATTGCGAAGGTTGTTGAGAGTGTGGTGGCGCGACAGCTTCCCCAGTACCTGGATGAAGCTGTCTATCTGGATCCGCTCCAGTCCGGTTTCAGACCTGGGTACAGCACGGAAACGGCATTGGTCGCGTTGGTGGATGATCTCTGGAGGGCCCGGGATAGGGGTTATTTCTCTATCCTGGTCCTATTAGACCTCTCAGCGGCTTTTGATACCATCGACCATGGTATCATGTTGCGCCGGCTGGAGGGACTGGGAGTGGGGGGCACCGTTCTGCGGTGGTTCTCCTCCTATCTCTCCGACCGGTCGCAATCTGTGTTGACGGGGGCAGCGGTCAACCCCAAGGCGCCTTGTTTGTGGGGTGCCGCAAGGGTCGGTCCTCTCGCCCCTCCTGTTCAACATTTATGTGAAGCCGCTGGGTGAGATCATCCGTGGTTTTGGGGTGGAGTTCCATCAGTACGCTGATGATACTCAGCTGTACATCTCCACCCCAGACCATCCCAATGATGCCTTGGAAGTGATGTCCCAGTGCCTGGAGGCCGTGCGGGTCTGGATGGGGAGAAACAGGCTTCGACTCAACCCTTCCAAGACCGAGTGGCTGTGGCTGCTGGCGTCCCGGTATAGCCAGCTGACGCCATCGCTGGTTATTGGGGGCGAATCATTAGCCCCCACGGAGAGGGCCCGCAACTTGGGTGTCCTCCTGGATGCGCGGCTGTCTTTAGAAGGGCATATGACAGCCGTGGCCAGGGGGGCTTTTTGTCAGGTTCGCCTGATACGCCAGTTGCGCCCCTTTCTGGACCGGGACTCCCTACGCACGGTCACTCAAGCACTCGTCACTTCTCGTCTGGACTATTGTAATGCTCTCTACATGGGGCTCCCCTTGGGGTGCACCCGGAGGCTCCAACTGGTGCAGAATGCGGCTGCGCGGGGGATTATGGGAGCGACGGGGCGCTCCCATGTGACTCCTCTCCTGCGCGAGCTGCATTGGCTTCCGGTGGACTTCCGGGTGCGCTTCAAGGTGTTGGTGATCACCTTTAAAGCGCTCCATGGCTTAGGGCCAGGGTACTTACGGGATCGCCTTCTGCCACCAATAGCCTCCCACCGGCCAGTTCGCTCCCACAGAGAGGGCCTCCTCAGGGTGCCGTTGGCCAGACAATGCTGGCTGACGACCCCCAGGAGGAGAGCCTTCTCTGTGGTGGCACCTACCCTATGGAACAATCTACCCCCAGAGATACGAGTGATCTCCGACCTCCGGATTTTTCGTCGGGCCCTAAAAACTTATTTTTTTCAGCTAGCCGGTCTGTCCTGATTTTATGGTTAGTTTTAAAAATTTTAATATTTATTTTAATTGACAAGTTTTAAATTATGGGCCAAATTTATAAATTATTTTAACTTTATTTTTCACTGTGATGTTTGTATAGATGTTTTTTATCTGGCTGTTCACCGCCCTGAGTCCGAAAGGAGAAGGGCGGTATAGAAATTCGAATAAATAAATAAATAAATAAATAAATAAATAAATAAATAAATAAATAAATAAATAAATAAATAAATAAATAAATAAATAAATAAATAAATAAATAATAAATAAATAAATAAATAAATAAATAAATAAATAAATAAATAATAAATAATAAATAAATAAATAAATAAGTGTGTATAACCTATATACACAAATCCATACAGTGAAAGGCTTTGCATGTATGTATGTGTATGTGAAGTAATATTCCAAATACTAGTATCAGTATTGTTTCGGAAACCTCCCAAATTAAATAGAGGTTTCTAATTGTCCATCCTTGGTGTGAAGAGTGAAAGAATGACATTAACTCAGTTAATTAATACCAAGAAATGCAGTGTGGATACTAATAAAACCATGATGGGGAGTTAAGCTGGTTCATGTCTCTTATGTACAAGAACCACCAGCCTTTCTACTGTGCTTTGTGATCTGCTGAATTATGTTGTGATCAATAACTTGTGTCTACATTAGCTTAGACTCAGCTCTCTCACTTCCAATCCTCTTACCTTTACTTTTATGTCTTTAGATGGTAAGACTGAGGATAGAAGCTGACTTATTCATGCAGCTGCTTAAAGAATTGGTAAATATACCTTAAGTGAGTGAATAAATAAAGAACAGGCCAAAAGCTCATTAATTAGGCCATTGAAATATTAAACTGGTTTTTCAACAAGGACAGGAAATAGGAGATGATGATTAAGGTGGTTCTTGAATATTTGTTTCCTCCCCTTCTGAGAACATTTTTTAAAAAAATTACAAGAAAGCAGTCTTTAGTAACACGCAGCTCATGATAGTTTTTATTAAAACTCTACTCTATTCTGATAGGACCACAGTCACATCCTATTTGGTAAACATGCATCGATCATAACAGATATTCTATCTTAAACTTATTTAAGTTACCTCTTGATAAGAAGTTTTTAATATTTCCTTATTTGCATCTAACGATGTTACAAATATGTCCTGACAACCTCTTTTTTTCCCTATCATGTCCTTTATAACTTTGCTTTTATCTTATGGATGAGGCAGCCTTAAATCGCCCTTAGCAGTATCAGCATTAAAATATGTTTTCCTCCATATTTCAGTTCACCCAAGAGCAGTCAGGAGAGATGTGAAATCTGTTCGGCTTTGTCACTCATTTGCTTGCAGGGGATTCTTGAGGAACAAGTGGCAACTCCTTCTTCCTTCAGAAGCTTAACCTAATAGGAGGACAGACCTCGTCCCTTTCCCCAGAAGGAAAATAATAGAAATTCAAGTCTTCCTTATGTACATCTTAGACAAAGAATTAGAAGGAAGTTGAAAGAAACAAAACAAGAAATGAGAATAAACAATTAGTGCTGAAGAAGTTGATGTCAGTTGGCTCACCTGCTTGGTCAAAATTCTACAAACTATCACCCGCAACATAAAGTCCCCAACTCAGCTCACAGTCCATAGGACTGTGATGGTGAACCTGCAGGTGGCATGTGGAGCCATATCTGTGGGCACGTGAGCATTGCCCTAGCTTAGCTTCAGCGTGCATGCGTGCTGGCCAACTGATTTTCGGGCCTTCTAGGCCCACCAGAAGTCAAGAAATGGGCTGTTTCCGGCCTCCGGAGGATCTCCGGGGTGGGGGGGAGGCCATTTTCATCCTCCTCAGGCTCCTAGAAAGCCTCTGGAGCCTGGGGAGGGTGAAAAACAGGCGTACTGTGCCATCACATGACAAAAGCGTGGGGAGTGTAGGGGAGGGGTCGCGCACGCATGCGCGGGAGGGCGGGGAGCATTGAATTATGAGTGTGGGCGCACGCGTGAGCCCCCTGTGCTCCTCCTGGCATGCGACAGCAAAAAGGTTAGCCACCACTGCCATAGGAGAACCCAAATTATATACCTCATCATACTCTCATTAGCTACCAGCTTGCCGTATAATTCTTCAGTTGTCAACCCAAGTTTCTGGGTTGGAGCTTTGTTTCTTACCAGGTATCCAAACAGCCCAAGAGGAGCTCCACTGGAAAAGATAAAAGGAAAACAGAACTGATCCCATCTTCCTTTGAAGGCCTACTCGAGATAGAAAGCTTCCTACTTCTGATTGGTTTCTTAAAGTCCCATTTTTGTAGACTTCAGATGTGTCTCTTCCCCATTTACCTGGATAGGCCAACCTGATTTTTTAAAAATAACTTTCACTGTATGAACATCTTGGGATGAGATTCCTCCAATTCACCACAAATATCCAACCATAGATCTGGTTCTCATGTCACACTCCGATTTGCTTAACAAAGGTGTATTGAACAGAGACATTAAATGGGTATGTGCTGCTTAATGTTGACCACTTTTATGAGTACTATATTATTTCATTTTGGATAAACTTCTTGTTTGTTCTAGACATTTTAAAGATAAAATTTGAAATAGGTCCAATAATTTATTTCAAAAAATAAATCCTACTACGGAACCCAAAGCTAAAAAACCATTGGTTCATCCATTTGTAATAGCAACACTACCACCTCCAACAGCCCACTGATATCCCAAAAAGGATTAGATGAGGTTTTTGGCCATCAAAAATGGTTCGCTCTTGATTCAGTGAACTATCATTTGATGGTTTATCTTTGCCCTCACCCAGCACAATGATGTTCCTTTAACAGGAAATAAGAATGTTGGTACTATAAAGTTCTTTAAAGGTTGAGTATGACTGTTTATTTTTTTTCCATGATAGCTAGAAGAAAGAATTCAGGCTTTTCAGGAAAGAATGAAGAATCGGTTGATAAATAAGCATAGGTTTTATGTAGATTGTAAAAAAGTAGTTGAATAACTTCAGAGGATAGCTAGCAGAAAGATAAAGAAGACATCCAAATCCTAATAAAACCCCGCATCTATAATTATTAAGAATTATGAAGAAAAGGGTGCAATTTTAAATGAGGAATTGAACTTGTGGCAGACATCATATAAACCATATGTAACGTACTTGAGATACTTTTTGGAAGCATTTGATGACAGGAATAACTAGAAAAGGTATGTTTAAATTAGTATGAAAAATGATTAGTATTTTACTCAGTGCAGCTTGATACCAGTTTATGCATGGGGTGAGGCTCCTTCCCCTGATCTTGGAATTTGAATGTTATCATTGGGGAAGACACTGTATGGGAAGGAAGAAAGTTGGATGTAGTAAGTCATAATATGAATAAAAATCTAGCATCTTGCTATATGACATTAAGCCATATTTTAATCATGTTTTAATAAGTATTGACTGGATTCACATGGCACACAAAGTCATAAACCATAGATTACAGATCCATAGTTGCTGGGGTCAGAAAACAGAAACTACATTGTGACTTATGATGTATGAATGTAGCCATTGTGAAACGTTGCTTTAGTAGAAGTAAGAATGGAGATATGTCACTTGGCATCTAGTGAGAAAGGAAACAAAATACTGTAAGATGTTTAGAGTACTTTTATTTATTTTAATAGTTTAGTAGTTTATTATGTATTTATAAAATTTATTGGCTGCCCATCTTACCACAGGGTAATTCTTGGTGGTTTACAATCACAAACACACACACACACACACACACACACACACACACACACACATATGATGAGGAATACACTTAAAATGAGATTTACACATTCTGCTAAACTTTAATTGTGTTTTAGGTCTTGTGTAATATCTGAGTCAAGGCGTTATGAATATATCATGGCTTAAGATAATAAATCATATTTTTAATCTAACATGTATTGTTTCCTGCGCTTTTTCTTCTTTCTCTAACTTTTCTTTATATGTTTCCCTATTTCTGATATGCATCTGAAAATATTTAATTAAACGTTTTTTACATAGGTAAAAGAAACAGGGAAACATACAAAGAAAAGTTAGAGAAAGAAAAAAAAAAGCACAGGAAACAATACAAGTATAAAAAGCAAAAGATATTTAAAGCCATTTTAAAACCAGGTGACTACAATGATTTAGGATCAAAAGTATGGGCATAATTGAGGTTGTAAATCAAGGATTACTTGTAGATATTGTTCCACAAGGGAGATAAAATCTAAAATCCATGCTATGAAGCGCTGCTCAGATCCCCCTCATCTCTTCTTCTTCCTTTTCTTTTGACTTCATTCCTTTTCCTTTCTAATAATAATAATAATAATAACAACTTTATTGTCATTGTACGTGTATACACAGTATACGCATACAACGAAATTCACTTAACACCCAAAGACCAGGTCCAACATACATAACAATCCCCAAACACCCCCCCACTCCCCACAAATTCCCCACCCCTAAACCACCCAAACATCCACACAACAGACCAAGTAATGCTGTCCAACAGCTCACTGATGGTGGCCCTTTAGTTCATTGTTGAGTGCAATTATAGCTCTGGGATAAAAACTATTCAGAAAACATGTGGTCCGAGTTTTAATTGTTCTGTATCTTCTCTCTCCATGCCTGGCAGAGATCATGCTCCATTCCTTGGCCCAGCAAAGAGGTCTTGCTCATAGTCACTTCTTATCTATCAGAAACCCTCACAGTGGGGCAGCAATACTTTGCCTTTCTTCTCAGCATCCTCCTCCTCATTTTACCTTCCCTTGAGCAGTCCTAGTCTCCCAGGCCATCATCCCTGACCAAATTTGTCTCCCCACTTTCCTTGTCCATAATCCTGAAGCAGTGCCTGTCCTAGGGCAGGGGTGTCAAACTCAATTTCATTGAGGGCCGCATCAGAGTTGTGTTTGACCTCGGGGGGGGGGGGGGGCAGGCATGGCCATGGTGGGTGTGAACAGCTTGACATCACTCTGTCAGAGGCGCCTGTGATGACCTGAGCACTCTACCAGCAAAAACAGGCTCCAGACCTCCGTTTTTGGCTGTGATGGCCTCCTGCAACCCTCTGCCAGCAAAAACAGAGCTCAGGAGGGCTGCATGCGGCCCTCGCGAGCTCTGTTTTCGCTGGCAGAGGCACCACGGGCCGGTCCTTTGCTGTTTCCAGGGCAGCCCCATGAGCCAGATCTAAGCAGCCCGTGGGCCTTGAGTTTGAGACCCCTGTTCTAGAGTGAAGACAACTATGTGTCCATAGAGTGGCATCACTTGGTTGACCAAGCCCTACTCTTTTCAGGAAACCTGCTTGGATAGTTGTGAGGCTGTCACCCTCAGGCCCTATCCCTTCCTGGAGCACTTCCTATGGCCTAGCTTTTGCTCAGCAACTTGCCTATGCAGGCCAGCATCTTCAATGCCTACAAAATACTTTTATAAGCACAGAGGATCAATTGTAGTCTTATTACAGGCACTGCGGCATGGATGTTGCTTATCCTTATTTAGTGGACTCTTGTGAAAGTTTTGCACAGTCAATGATAGTTCTATTTAGAACTATATAAGAACTCCCAAACCAGCTTTCTTCAACTTAGTGCCCTCTGGATACATTGGAGCCTCCTCCCAGAATTCCTAGGCTGCCTAACTATCACTGGCTGGGAATTCTGGGAGTTGTGATATGACATTTTTTGGTAGGGGAAGAGTTCTGTAGTAACCATGCACAGTGATATACTATACCCATTAATGAATGATCTGACTATTCCTAGAACGTACAATCGAGCAAATCTAGACATCCTACAATAGTACTTGTTTTCCCTCACTTAGAAAACAGCGTTGTAAACTTATTATTCATTTCTGTCCATTTCAAAGAATAGCCAAGGTAAAGGTCTCCCTGATTTGTTCTCTTTTTTCTTTTGAATGAGAAAAAGCCGGTATTTAATATTTATGTTCCGATCTTCAGTGGAGCTGCAGTTTGACACTGCCTGGCCCAAGTTGGCAAGGTGCAAAATGTACTATGAAGTTTTCTGCTTGGACTGCAAACTGCACATTGTGTGGCTATTGTGTTCCGCTTAATGTGGAAATCCTGCTTTGCCGGCAGCCTGTCTCCTTGTGCTGTTGTGACACTCTGTGTGTGCAAGAGTGTAAGCTGTTCTCAGCTACATCCATGGAAAAATGATTGGAGGACATATTGAAGATATTTGTGTGCTAGGGCTGAGGGGATGGTACCACAACATTTTTTTCTCCAATAAGTGCTCCAGGGAAAAACATATAGGATCCTCTGCTTGAGCAGAGGGGGTTAGACTAGAAAACCTCCAAGGTCCCTTCCAAGTCTGCTATTCTGTTATATAACTACACTTCCGCTTGTAGTTACATATGCTTTTGAAATGATGTACAGCCGTGGTTCTCAACCTGTGGTCCATGGAGCCCATCGGGGGGGAGGGGGGGCACGATGTCATCACAGGGGGCCTGTGAAGGCTTGAAGAAATGCTATGGTTTAAATCTTGAGTCGTGGTGGTCCGTGGCCATGTCTGTGGCCACAAAAAAGGTATTTAAGGGGAAGTGCTTGCTGAAGAAAAGGTTAAGAACCACAGATGCAGAGAAATTATTCATAAACATGATCAACTGCATTTTCAGTTCACTCTGGTTGAAGCAGTGGAATTTTTTTTCCTGTTGCTTCTCAACTGGAACATAAACAAAAGAGCAAGGCTGCTGTTTGCTGATGGCTAAGCCAGAGGTGTATTGACATCTGTATGTGCAATCAAAAGCATCTGATTTGAATGAGATCTCATTTAAAATGAAATCAATATGTTTATATAAGTAGTTGAAACACTGTGTATGTTGGTAAAGTGCGGGTACAGCTAGTCCTTGTCTTACGACCACAGTTGAGCCCAAAAATTATGTTGCTAAGTGAAACAGTTGCTGAATGAGTTTTTTTCCACTTTACAACCTTTCTTGCCAGAGTTGTTAAATGAATCATTGCAGTTGTTAAGTTAATAACATAATTATTAAGTGAACCTGGTCAGTTTGATGGTCATGTGACAAACAATTCTTTAGGATTTAGCAGAGGTACTGGTCTACCAGGCTTTTAACTGCTTGCAGAGCTGTACCGGTCTACCCATTTGTTCTTGGAGCGTTCTGGTCTACCCAATTGCTTTTGGTGGCACCGCTCTACCCTTTTGCTTTTGGAGGCACCGGTCTACCTATTTGTTTTTGGAGGCACCAGTCTACCTATTTGTTTTTGGAGCGCACCAGTCTACCCATTTGTTTTTCGAGTGCACTGGTCTACCACCACACTGCCTTTTAACACTGATCAGCTGTAGGGCGGCCCTTTGAAGCCTAGTGGCAAGAGTTTAAACAATTTTTTTCCTTCTAGCCGATCAGCTGGGACTCGGCTGATCTCTTTGCTATCTCAGTGAATAGATTGGGGGCGGGACCAAATAAAAGGTAAGAATAACACGTGAGGGGGGGGAAGGCCAGCTCCCGAACAAAGAGAACCGGTTCGGTGACGTCATATTGTCACCGTTAGCGGCTTGGCCGAACTGGGCCGAACCGGGAGGAACCCACCCTGAACTGAGTCCATTCATCTTGCTGCTGCTTTGCCTCTTCTCTTTCCTTCCACCTTTCCTAGCGTTAGAGTTTTCTGTAGATACTTGAGTCTTCACATAATGTTTAGGATAATTCGATCCTGGTCATTCATGCTTCTAATGAGAATTTCAGACTGAGTTGTTTTATGATATACTCCTTTGTTTCCTTGGCTATCTATGGTAATCTCAAGAGTCTTTTCCAACCAAAAGCATCAAAACTCTTTGTATCTTGCTTCTTCAGGCTCCAAATTTTATTTCCATTGAAGGTCATGATGAAAGTAATTCATGCGCAATTCTGATCTTTGTAACATAAACATCACACCTCTGAATATCTTTTCCAAGGTCTTCCTTACTACCCTACCAAGAGTTTGCTTGCAGTACATTTCTTGATTTGCTGATAATCCTAAAAGGAAGAAGCTATCTGACATTTCAGTGTCAATTCTAAAGCCAGTGACTGTATCTGTTGCCATTATATTTAATCTTAATTCCATGTTTTCACTGTCTCCTTAATTACTAGAGCTTGCAGATTATTCACGTTCTCAGCTATCAGTCTAGTGTCATCAGCATAGCACAATAACGTTTCTTCCTCTAATTTTAAAATCACTCTTACCTTCTTCCAATCCAGCCTCCTTGAAAATATATTCAGCATATAGTTTGAATAAATTAATAAAGAATATGTATTTGTGTCATTTCTTTGCTATCTTTTGAGCCAGTCGTTTTCATTCTGAGTCATCTGGGCTATGGCTTCTTGTCCTGTTTGCATGAGATCCTGGCTTCTTTCACAAGTATCAAATATGCATGTCTACCTCAATAAGCTGCTACCCAATCATGTTGGGCTTTTTAAAATTACTTTTTTGTAGCTCTTATTTCCCCATTTAGTTGCTCCTGATTTTGCAATTTGAAAACTCTACCAGGCCCCCTTTCTCCTTTAAAAACATTGCAGAAAATCTTTATTATCACTCTCTGGTACTATTGATCTTTCATATCATAGGACACTATGGATTAAGCCAGGAGTACAGCATTCTGATTTTAGAACTGCTAGCAGTGGAGAGAGTACTACTTGTGGTATTAATGTCCCACTAGTGGCACAGAAAAATCAATGGACTATGACCATCGCTAAATCTAATTAAATTAATTTCAAAGTAGAAATTCCTTCACAGAATCTTAATGGGCTGCAATACCCTATCTCAGAAGTAACTTACTACTAATCGCTTATTGTCATACTGCTTAACAAAACCTATAAAAGTATCTTCAAATGGAAAATTACAAAATTAAATCAGGAATGCAAACAAAAGTAGGCATGCTGTATTTTCTCAGGTGTATTAGATTAGGCATGGTTTAGAGAAAGGATAAGGGAGAGAATTCTGTCATGTATATAGTTGCACAAGGGAGAGCTTGGAATCACCCATTGAAGTCTTATAGCAGAAAATCAGGAAAAATAAAGATAAATTGTTCACGCAATGCATTGTTAATTTAAAATTAAGCATTTCTTACTATAAATAGTAATGACAGCCATGTTGAATATCTTTTTTAAAAAATTGGATAAAGTAATAAAGGCTATTAATCACTACAGTCATTTAGGGGTACATATTAGTTGCATTCTTGGAGATCATATGGTCTTGCTTACCAGTTGTATGGTAGTCCTGATTTTAGGTTGTGGTCCAGCAATCACATCCTCCTGGGAAGTTGATAATACAGTTCTTTTTGAGCTAAAAGATGTTTTAGAACTGTGCTTTTTCTCATGGTAGCTTGCTATTTTCAACCTTTTGATCTATTAAAGAACTCTTCTTACATGAAAATTGAATTTTTGGAAGAACAAGTCTATTTGTTTGGCATACAGGCATTTTTGTATGGAAGAGATTTAGTTTTCAATGAGATTTTTGGTTCATTTTGCCAAAAGTATGAACATGGTTATATAATGCATAATCTTGGAATCCCGAATTCACATATGTTACTCAGTAATCTTACTACAACACGTGTATATATGCACAAATCTTTGTATATATCAGTGGTGGGTTTCACATTTTTTTACTACCGGTTCTGTGGGTGTGGCATGATGGGCGTGGCATGGTGGGCATGGCAGGGGAAGGATACTGTAAAATCTCCATTCCCACCCCATTCCAGGGGAAGGAAACTGTAAAATCTCCATTCCCTCCCAATCAGCTGGGACTTGAGAGGCAGAGAATACATGGGGGTGGGCCAGTCAGAATTTTTACTACCGGTTCTCCGAACTACTCAAAATTTCCGCTACCGGTTCTCCAGAACTGGTCAGAACCTGTTGAAACCCACCTCTGGTATATATGTATACGCATACAAACATTTCCCTAAAGCATTGTTCTTTAAAAGATTAATGTTCAGATAAAGAATAGAAAATATTTGATATTTGAACTCCTTGATTAATAAATTTAACTGCTTGACATTATAATCTCTGGAATGAATAGTACTATCACAGAACCGTAATTATCCTGACTGGCAACTTGGAGAGGCAAATAATCAACTTATTACAACTCTCATTTTAATAATTTATTATCTACGCAAATATTTTTTACTGCCGAAATAATAATGCAGAACTGCTCAAGTATGTATATCAGGGGTGGGTTCTACTTACCTTTATTACCAGTTCGCAACGGGATTGCAGGATAGACTGCTGAATCTTGTCCTGATGGGTTTATTCTCCTATGTTGTGCCATACGTTTTTGAAGTGGTTGTTTTGTTTTTCCAATGTATTTCTTCTTGCTAGGTTTACACTTGTAGTTACACAGGTAGTCCTTGACTTATAACCAACTTAGCTTAGTGACTGATCAAAGTTACAATGGCACTGAAAAAAGTGACTTATGACCATTTTCCTTACAATCCATTGCAGCATCCCCATGGTCATGTGATCAAAATCCAGATGTTTGGAACTGGCACGTATTTATGACGGTTACAATATTACGGGGTCGTATGATCTCATTTTGCAAATTTCTGATAAGCAAAGTCAATAGGGAAGCCCGATTCATTTAACAACTGGGCTCAATTGTGGTTGTAAGTCAAAGGCTATCTGTACAAGTATTATCTTGTGCAACATTAAAAAGTTTCAGTCTAATTTATGTTTGGCTTCCTTTTCATAGACCCTGGTGTATCTCTGGGACCTGCAATGACAAGTCTGAACATTAGCCATGCAGAGAAAACCAATGAAATGTCTTCAAAGCAGCCAGCGCCAAAAGTGCAGGTTCAGCGATCCATTTCCCGAGAAACCATCACCATTCATTTCTCGGCATTTGGGAAGGAGGAGGAGGAGGAGGAGGAAGAAGAAAAGTGTACGGAGTCTCCCCCTGAGACACCCGATGACCAAAGCATTGTAACTGCACTTGAAGCTAAGGAAGACCTATGCTTTGATCATGGTGAGCAGAACTCTTTTGTTCCCACTACCTCGCTTTTTGTGGCTGCATCTCCCACAGTTCTGCCAACTGTGAAACCCTTGGAGTCCCAAGGGTTTAGTGTGGTGCCATTGGCTGCATCACCCTCCTCAGATTTGGGCCAAGCCCCTAGCCCACTTGGTGTGGCATTGCCTTCAGAACTGAGAACCAGCCTTTCATCTTCTCCTTTGTCCTCCCCTTCCAAGTCACATGTCTCGTCTAGCACGCCAACCACTGTGACTAGCTCAAAGCCTTTCATGAGCTTAGTCAAATCCCTTTCCACAGACATTGAACCAAAAGAGCCGTCTCTACCCACGAGACATAGACAGTTAATGAAAACTCTGGTGAAGTCTCTGTCCACAGACACTTCTAAGCAGGAGCCGGAAACAGTGTCGTTCAAACCACCTGACTCTAAATTGAACTTGCACCTCTTCAAACAGTTCACCCAGCCTCAAAGCACAGGTAGTGATTCCAAAACAGCCCCCTCGTCTCCCTTAACATCTCCAGACACTCGCTCCTTTTTTAAAGTACCTGAAATGGAAGCCAAAATTGAGAACACAAAGAGGCGATTTTCAGAAGTGATTTATGAGCCTTTTCAGCTCTTCAGCAAAATAATGAGTGATGAGAGTAGCAGCCACAGGCCCAAAGCTTTATCGTCAAGTGCTTCAGAACTGTCCAGTCTCTCCAGCTTGAATGGCCATTTGGAAAGCAATAATAACTATAGTATAAAGGAAGAAGAATGTGATTCGGAAGGAGACTTCTATGGAAGTAATTCCAGTGTAAATAAGAGTACCAAAACCCAAGCCACTGAAGGACACGCAAAAGAAATTGAACCTAGAAGCTCCCCGTTTTTAAGCACAAAGGATTCTAGTTCTAAGACTTCTCTGGTACTTGAACGCTGTTGCCTGTCGGCCCTGGCAAGTAAGGAAGATGAAGAGTTCTGCGAATTGTATTCTGAGGACTTCTGCTTAATAGAAGATGATAGAGAAGACCAACAATTGGAGAATTTGGAGAAGATAGAGGTACAAGAAGAAATTTCTACACTAATTAGAAGTGAAGGTGGAATTGAACTACCAGCACCACAAGCTAGGCTTCCGATGAAGACGCTGTACTTTCTCACCATGTTGATCTATGTTTACCTTATACTTCCTCTCCCTAGTTACGTCAGTGGACTTTTCTTGGGAATTGCTATTGGATTTATTATTGCTACCTGCATAATTTGGCTTTTTACACCAAGTGCTACAAATAACAGGCGATATTCCGATTGGAACAGCCAGCTTAATGCAGAAGTTCTGGATATTGAGGAGCCTGAGAGATATAAGGTGAGTCACAGCTTTGCCTTGAAACCTCTGTAGTTGCGTACATTGTTCAGACACGAATATATTAACAAACAGTATTGGAATTCATTTAACTCTGTGTTGAATTAAGACATAGAGGGGATGCCAATTTCTTGCTTGAGCTGGTAGTTTGTGATGAATTTAATTAATAGGGTTTTCCCTCAGAGTAATTTGTACATTTATCATGCTATGGTTTGTTAGTTGGAAGATTAATGAGGTCAAATGATAGCTTTACAGTGATGTATATTGTAAGACAGACTTCAATGTGTTAATCAAATCTCAACTTTTATTATTTATTTATTTGACTCAATTTGTACTCCATCCAACTCCCAACAACTCTGGGCAGCTCACAAGAAAATATGAAAACCATTTAACAATAATAACAAGGCCAAAATTAAAGAAGCAGCAAAAATGACAAAACGAGCAGCAACAAACACATCCATTCCACAAAAGGGGATTCCCTTTTTCTAGCCAAAGGCCTAGGTAAAGAGTCAGGTCTTCGAGGCCACCCAAAATGCCCATCTAGAAGTTGGGAGAACCTCATTCCAAAGGGCAGGCGCTATGAAAGTACAGGCATTCTTCCAGAGTCTTGATAGATAACATGGTTTAATTGAGGGAAATGAAGTTTGCCAATCCTGCCAGATCAAAGCACCTTGTAGATAGGGCAGGGATGTCAAACTGGCGGCCCGTGGGCAAGATGCATCACATGCAGGCCACATCCACCTCGGCTCTGCAAAGGCAAAAAAGTCACGTGACATGATCGAGTTTGACACCTGTGCTGTAGGGAACAAGCAGTGCCTCAGGTAATCAGGCTCTATGCCATGTAGGCTTTATACATAACAACCAGTACCTTCATTTGCCCTGGAAAGCAAACAGGCAATTAGTGCAGCTTGTGGAACGGAAATGTTACATGGGCAAACTAGAGTGCCTTGCAATAGTCAAGCAGTGAGGTGACCAGGGTGAGTAAGTGACTGAAGAGCCACCTGATCCAGAAAAGAGGGGCACCAGATAAATTCGAGCAAAGCCCTTCCTACCCGCAGTTGCTCTCTGCTCATGAAGCAGGAGCTGCGAGTCCAGGAAGACTCCCAGATTGTGTATCACTCTTGAATGTGGAACTGCTATCCCATGCAAGCTTAAAGATGGTACATTCTCACACCTTAGTGGTCCAAATACCCTCAAGCATAAGGTAGTCCTTGAGGTATGACCCTAATGGAGCCTGCCCATTAGGGTCGTAAGTCAAAACTGTTGTAAAATGAATAAGACTCATTGTTACAACCATGCTCATTAAGCAAATCAACCGTGCCATTAAGTGAATGAAGATCAGGCTTGCTGATCGCTTCAGTTCGTTAAATGACCTCTGCGATCATTAAATGAACCAAGTGGTTTAGAGATTTTGCATGGCTCCTGGTGTGGAGTCCCCAGGGGAAACCACTTCTGCCTGCCCATCAGCTGTTCTGGCAAGGCAAGGTGGCCTACTGCTTCCAAACTGCAGTGTCTCCACATAGGTGCCTGGACTTAAATTGGGGTGGGGGTGAATTTGTAAGGTTCCCAGTGTGGAGCCTCTGGACGGAACCACTGCCACCCAACCATCAGCTGTTCTATAAGCAATCTACAATAGTACATACTAATCCTCAAAGCTAACACAAACACAGTAAAGTAGAATGCAAAGAAAAATTCTGGTGAGTGAGAAGTTCCCTGAGGATGGTCTCCAGCACAAGCCTGGAAGCTCAAAAGACTAACCCTCTGATCTCGGTGACTGACATAGATTGGATCCTGCAAAGGAACTTTCTGCAAACAATCTCAAAGCACATGCAAACACAATGCACTAGAATGCAAAGGAACTTTACAGTTATTGAATCTGCTTTCTGTGTACACTGGCTAGTATTTTTGCAAGCAATTCCAAAGCAAACACCGACAAATATACAGTCATTAAAAATATTATTCAGCTTTGTAAAGTACTTACAAATAAGCACAGTAGTTTGTAAAGTACTTACAAACACGCTCAGTGCTATAATGCAAGAGAAAATTTTAAAGCACTTACAAAGGCAATTACAGTACTCCAGTCCTCAAGGCCATAGCAACAAAAGAAGCAACAAGAACAGCCACAAGAGATTCACTCCTCTGGTCGTCCACAGGGCAGCAATGAGGAGAAAAATAAGAGCATGTTAGCTGCAAAGTCCCTGATGGAGGGGAAAAAAACCACACGACCACATGGACCTCGGAAATCGCCTGTCGTAACCACAGGTGACTTCTGGGTCCCAAAAGGAGCCACGGGTCTAAAAATGGCTGCTATTTCAGAAGTGACTGAATCCAAGCCACATGACTGCACAGGCTTCTTGTTGGTTGCAATTTTGAACCCCTGTTGTAAGTACATTTTTGGGGTGCATTGATAACTTCAAATAAAGGGCTGTCGTACCTCGAGGACTACCTGTACTGATGAGACCGAATCCCAAAGCAGTAGATGACCTTACCCAGAAATTCCATATACTGTAGATATTGAAGAAGAAGGAAGAGTGAGTAGAATCCTCCAGCGCCCTAATACCTAAATGGTCATTAGGAGAAAACAGCAACTTGATGGCACATAATGGCCCCCACAGAGGAAAGGCATGGAGAAAGATCTCTTCCTCTTCAAGCAACACTGGTTGAAATCAGCCCCAGAGAAAAGAAGCAAACCACTGTAAGATACTATTCCCCATCTCCAGTACCCAGAGGATACTGTAGTTGTGAAGTAGTGAAACCCAATGAAAGATCAAGGAGCACAAGGATGGATGTACCACCTCCATCTGACATAGCTAGATGCCTAACTGATAACGGTACTTGGTGGATGGCTTCTGAGCAGTCTCTCCTTCATTGCTCATCCATGGAAATAGAGTAATAGAAGACATGCTTAGAGCAACAGTTGTGTAAAGAGGAATAATGAATTTAACTTAACTTGGTCATTCTAGCATTTACTGTGGCAGTAAGACCAGTAAAACAAGCTTTCTTCTCCACTCTTACTGCATTTATGAATAACTGAACAGCATTAAAGAGAGAGACCCTGTTAGGAAAACTGAGCCAGAAGATTGTCTACTGGGCCACTGAATGCTATCAGGACAGGGTGAATGAAAGTTGTTAAGACAGAACTCAAAGGATTTGGAAGTTGACTGGAGAGTGGCACTCCCCCAAACAGAGCTGACCCATAACCTGGGGGTCTGCTTTAATTTATGGCTTCTGCTTGAACAGCAGGCATAGGCCATGGCCATGGAGGCCTTTGTACGGTTATATTTTGTATGTCAATTGTGGTATTTCCTGAATCAAGAGGCTTTACTCTCTTATGCCCTTGTCACCTTATGGCTGTGATCTACATGGAATTCTCTTGAAGACTGTTCAGAAACTTCAGTTGATGCAACTCAGAGTGGCCAAACCAATTATAGATGTGTTTATCATATAACATTGCTGCTATGGAAGCTGCAGTGAGCTTCTGAATGCAATTCAGTGGGCTGATTATAAGCTTTAAAGTCCCATATGGCTCAAGGCTTGGACAAACTACCTACTTTGAGTTGAATTTGCCAACCCAGTAAAAACTGGGAAAGACAGTTTGTTGAGAGCTCCATTATTGAGAGAATGTCATCTCCAGGGATTCTCAGCTTGAGCCTGCTTGATGATGTCCCTCCTGTTCTTACTAACTACGTTGCTGGAGAGCCGTAAAAAACATGGATCTTCAAAAAGG
Organism: Pituophis catenifer annectens; assembly: GCF_029215685.1. Classification (NCBI taxonomy): domain Eukaryota; kingdom Metazoa; phylum Chordata; class Lepidosauria; order Squamata; family Colubridae; genus Pituophis; species Pituophis catenifer. The sequence continues at coordinate 147,816,213 of NW_027256882.1, forward strand.
CAGTCGGATACATAGTATTTACTATCATGCTATCTTCACATGGTAATACATCTACTGATTGGTTATATTTGTATTGATTTTTGTTTCTCATCTTATTAAATATTAGTGTCTTATTAAAAGTTAGTGTAAATCACATGGATTCTCTTGAAATGGAATGGCTTATACACTGAAGTAATGGATGGATGGATGGATGGATGGATGGATGGATGGATCGATGGATCGATGGATGGATGGTATAGGTTTTTCCAACTTTTTTAAGTATGAAAATTCATAATCAGTCACTCTCCATGCATAACCTTTGCTTTCTAACAATGTTTTTAGTATTCATATACTTTTTCAGATAAAAATGAATGCTTATGAAGATGTATCTCTCTCTTTATTCAAAACATTTTTATATAAATCATTAAGCATAGATTTATCCCATCCTGTTTTGGGATTTCTCACTCACTATGTTTTTCTTCAATATCCCACAAAAAATAGTACGGCTGTTTGTTACCTTGTCCTTCTCCCTGTTCATTCTGAAACCTCAGATGAAATAGAATTACACATCAATACTTTTCACATTCAAATTAGACTCTTTTGATTAAATATTTGGGTGTCCCAAATTGCAGCCAAGTGGAATATCAGCAGTCTTTAGAGATTATTTTGGGAACAATACTGCTTTTCACAGCATTTAAGCTTTATCCCTTTATTCATATTAGATTTTTTTTTTCAAAAAAAGATTTATATTCCTAACTTGTGACTGACTACATCGTGATAACAACATGGCAAAATATCTGTCGTAATTAGTTTAGGAAATTCTATGGGATGTTAAATTGAAGTGGACTAGGTGTAGAAGAGACAGTGACTATTGATTAAAAGGAAGGGATTTACAAATAATTCATGTAAAGAATGGGCAAATTATCGCCCTCCAGATGTTGTTGAACTCCAATTCCCAGCAGCTGCAGCCAACATGGCCAATAGTTAGAAGTTCTGGAAAATCTAATACAAGAAACATCTGGAAAGCCACACATTACTCACTCTTCATTTACTATAATTATAACTCACATAGTGTAGTATAATATTCGAAAAAATGTTTTAATAACTTTTTAATAATGTATGCTTCTTAAATGCTGAAGGCTTATGCAAGCATATGCATGAATTTAATTTGTGTACTGAAAGTTAATTCTAGTATTCCTTATAAAAAGGCTTAGAATCTTCCCCCCCCCCAAAAAAGACTGTTCCAGTGGTGCCCCATGATTTGATTTTTAAGAGATTTATGCAATTTGTATAAATGCATTGTTCAGTTTTCCGTATTTCTCCGATAAGCCTGGTGTGCAGATTTGCTGGGGCAGCAAAATAGAAAGTTCTGCCTACAAGAACTGCCTCCTTAAACAGTATCCCAGGATACTATTTTAGTGTCTAAAATGATAGTGTTTCTTTTTGATAGATGTGAATTTCTATTAAACTTTATAAAAGAAAATGTAAAATCATGTTTTGACTTCGTGTTTCTTTTCTCTGTATGTATCTTAAACACTTGTTATTCTACACGCTCTATCATTAACAACAAGGTATTCCTCTCAGGTTCTGTATCTGCTATGTATCATATCCTGTTGCTCTCTCAACTTTGCTGTTGTCCTTTCTGGTTGGAGACTATTGTCCTTTCATCACCGTGGAAGTACTATGGAGCTATTAATCTGGTCAGCTTCTATATATAGAAGTACTGCTGGTATACCTCCATCCCCATGTGATCTCACATACATGCAGCCAAGAGCTGATACATAGGAGCATTTAATTATTTAATTTGACAGGCATCGCCTCACTCCAGTCAACTCAGGTCATCTCATAGCATAAAAACAAAAAGAGCAACATGCAATTAAAACTAGAATACAACAGTAACAAGATGGCAAACAACATAAACATGTCCAACACCCACAAGGAGTTTCAACCACCAAATGTTTGGGAGAAGAGACACATCTTTAAAAGCCTTTCGGACATTATCAAGGATCTCAGGAGGTACCTCATTCTGGAAGATAGGCATCATACCTTAACTGAAGTGTTATGGGTGCACAGCTGATTAATGTACAATTGGTCTACTAGTTAGGGAATTGATATTTCTGGTTCTTTTTGTGGAATAATTCAAAATGAACTCAAGATTTACCATATTTTTTGCTCCATAAGATGCACTTTCCCCCCTCCTAAAAAAAGGTGGACAATGCTGGTCCTTTGGTGAATAGCAGCCGGGCCGCTGCGGCGGGGTCCTTTTACAATGCTGAACCCCGCCTCTTCTGTCTTTGTCATTGCCTACCTCTTCTGTCTCTTTTCCACATGCAGGAGTCAACAGGCAGAGCTGGGACATGAGAGGACACCTATCTGTGTCCTCTCATGTCCTGATATTTTTTTTCTTGTTTTCGTCCTCTAAACCTAGGTGCATCTTATGGTCAGTGCATCTTATGGAGCGAAAAATACAGTACTTTCCCATAGAAAATTAGTAGCTCTGCAAACACCCTACAAACATAGGAAAAGAATTAGATGAAAATTTGAAGTTCTATAAATTAATTTGATATACATAAGCAAAGAAATAGGATGAAGCCACAATAATTTACCCTCCAGTGCCCACTCTGAGGTTATTCTATGGATTCTAATTATTTTAGTAAGGACTGAAAGAAAAAAAAGTTTACCAAATAATAACATGAAGAATTCTAGGGAAATATTTTGGCTTCATAGCTGCACAGATGGTTGTTGTATGGTTACTGATGAAAAAAAGAGAGAATAGGGGTGAAAACAGAGAAGGGAAAAATCATAAATAAAATAGTAAAATGACCTTTATCAGAGAAAGAAAGCACAATATTTCGTTTTATGTCAGTGGACATTATTGTGTTTTTTTATATCAAATCTTGTGTGAAGCCCCAAACCCTCAAATTACAATTGACAAGAGTTCAGAATGCTGTTAAACTTTTCTTGATTGGATTTGCATAATATTTCTAGGTTGGTTGTTTCCTGGAGCAGGTTTATTAGGATTACATGTGTCATTCTGTATGATTCATATATTCATGTATCCTTGGAGAATAATCTTTTCCTATGGATGGTATATTTACTTGGATTGTGTGGCACTTGGCATACCTTGGCAAACAAAGGAGTTCAGAATTTGCAGGATATGAATGTGGTAACTCTCTGCAATTCTTTTAAGATGAATGTATCTTTTACCTGGGATTATGTACCTTGAAGGAATGGCTGGTTTAGAAGTTCCCCAAGCTGAGACACTCTGCCTGACATACTTTGCACCACTTTTTGACCTTTGCATTCTGAGCATCACCTAGTTTTCACATTACTGCTAGGCAGTACCCACTGCTGTAGGCTGGCGATTTTGGGAACTGTAGCCTAACATATAGGTAGTCCTTGATTTACAACAGTTTGTTTAGTGACCATTCGAAGTTACAACTTTTCACACTTGGACTGCTGAAACATCCCCGTGGTCATGTGATCAAAATTCGGACACTTGGCAACTAACTCATACTTATGACTGTTGCAGTGTCCCGGGGTCATGTGATCCCCTTCTGACAAGCAAAGTCAATGGGGAAGCCAGCTTCGCTTAACACCATGTTGCTAACTTAACAATTGCAGTGATTCATTTAACAAATGTGGCAAGGAAAGTCATAAAATGGGGCAAATCTTAAATTTCTCACTTAGCAACATAAATTTCTGGCTCAATTGTGGTTGTAAGTCGAGGAGTACTTGTATATGGTAAACACCAGTTTAGAGGAATATAGTAAATTAAAACACAACTTTAGATCTTGGCTCCCCTTGCCCTATTACTTATTTTCCCCTCCCTCCCTTTTAAACAAATTCAAGTTACATTAAGATAAAAGTTGCCCAACATCACTGATTATTTACTACTGTAGCTATTCCTTCATGTTTGATCCACTAGATTAACTGTGTCCAGTAGAACTATTCAAGCAAAGTAGCTCTTGATAATTGAAAAGAGCTGTAGCAGCCCTGATCCATATGTGTGTGAATAAATTGTTTGGCATATTTCCATTGATAAAGAGCACCAACTGCTTCTGAAATTCAAAGTACTATTGATAAATGCAACTGTTTTAGGGGAAGTTTTCAGTTCAAACTCTAGGTGTGGCACTGGAAGAAAAAAAACCCGATTTCTTCTTCCTTGTAAGGATCTTTTAATGGTTTGTAAGCTTGAAAGAGACTTTATCCAGGAAGCAATGGAGCCTGGGTGTGAACAGACCTGACTTCCATTGTTCAGTCTGTTATTGGTCAGTTGCCCAGGGGACCCAGTACAGATCTGATAGGGCTAAGTGCTCTCAAATGCTCACCCTTGGTAACTTCTCAAGCACACCTGGAGGCAGGTGGGGAAATGCTACAGTTCAGCTTTAATTGTGCAATATAGTCTTATCTGTGGAATATGAGGTCCTAAACATATAAAGGAAACAACCATTCTGAAGACTGTTAACAACAACAAAAAAAAAAGGATGACCCCCTACTGCACATTGGCACTTTCCTGATCATATAATTATAGGAATATGTTTCCAGGTGTAATTCACTGTTGTTATGAATGCCTTTAAGGCTCTAGCTTAACTTCATCTTGACTGAACCAGGGAAGAGAGGTTCTTCTCTTGTGTTCCAACCATGGCTGAGTGATTTCTTTAAAACATTTTAGTAATATCCTCTTTAGTTATCCTTTAGTAACTCATCTTTTGGGAAAAGTCTGCAAAGAAACGAAGAAGTTAATATGTGCACTAAGGGGGGAAAGATGTAGAAAAAAGAGGTACAAAAGTGTGAAAGTATAAAAGTTTGCTCCCAAATCTGTTAGCAGGATTGGTGTGCGTGTCTTCAGAAGCACAGGAAACAAGGCAGAGTTTATTGAGTCAGATTGGTTTGTTTTTTGCTCTTCAAATTGTATTTATTTTGGAGGTTTGTAATATTATTCAATGTAACTATAGGAATTCCTCAGATTTACAGACTGTACAGCACCCTTTCCAAGGAGCAGTCATTAAATGACTGGTCATAAGTCAAGGACTACCTGTAAACAGTTATTTCTGAAAATACTTATTTTAGAATTAAATTAGAATTAATAATTATTTTAGAATCAGAATTGGAGGCCTATAAAAAATGGATAATACGCCATAGCAGTTCTTGGAAAATGGCTACCAAATTAGCATCAGATAAGCCATTGCCTCTGTGCTGCTGGCAAATGAGTTCTCTTAATATAATATAAATCAATAGTGCAGCATATGGTTTTTCTGTTATATAATTAAATGTAAGGACAGCAATATGGAAAACAGGCAATGAGAGAGGCATGTGTAAAAGGTGTGCTTTTATATAGAAGACTGACTAGTCTTATAGCCTGCAGTAAAATGATATACTGTACTTTTATGGACATTTTCTTCTTGCTCTTAGAAAGTACATACTATACTATCAATCAATTGTAATGAGCTATGTGACATAATACAGAGGCATAGAATTGCTTCATGCATGCTGGGACTTTTTTACATACAGTAAGTATAGAAATGCACCAAGTTGTGTGTAGCAAAGAAAGAGCATGCTAATTTAATTACAATAGTTGTCAATTTCTTATCTATACAGTATTTTTGTTTTTAAACAGTCCTTTTATGTAGACTGCAGTCTGACCAAGGAGCCCTATTGAGCTTAGGATCATACTATGTGACCTAAGGCAGAAGGGCCAGCCACAGTTCATTTCCTACCCTCATATTGCACTACCACATTTCAGTAACAAACTGGACTAATTTCGACAATGCAGTTTTGGGTCATTTTTAGGGTTTGGCGTAGTCTTAAAGTAAGAGTAGTTTGCCTTTGTAAAAACCCTGCTCTTATTCCCACTCTTAACTAGTATATTCTAAACCCAAAGAGTTCAGCTGCAGCTCTTTGAATAGTGTCATGGGATTAGTGGATGACCTCAAGTACAGCAGTCATTCAGAAGATTAGGAGGCTGAATTGTAGCATCTGGCGTCTGTAGCACTGCTTACCTCTAACATGAATGAAAATGGACATATTAGAATTACACGTAAGAGATGTTTTGGTAGCATGTTAAGGACAAGATATGAGGTATAAAGGGGAGGTGAAAACAATCTGTGTAAAAAACCCCAGCTCTTGAGAATTTGGAGTGCCAGGTATCCTTTGTAATGAGGTATCTTACTTCCCAGTACAGCTATTGAGCTATACCCTGATTGATTCATGACTTGCTAGTTAGGAAGAAACAAGCAAGCATTCCAAGTAGACCACCTTATGCCCTCCTCACCTGTCTGTCCCATTCCAGTTTTGATATTTAAAAATCTATCTCCAATAATTATAGAAGAAGTGAATTCAATCTGTTGTGAAATACAGGTACCAGCTACTCTTGTTCTGTCACACACCGTATATGTACAATGTATTTTTCCAAAGGTAAAATAAACTTTTTTTTTTTGTTGGGAATTCAATTAGGTCAGCCTTCACTAATCAAATGTCCTCTAGATCTTTTGGAAGACTTTTACTATGTGGGAAATGTGAACATTACAATCTTAACTCAAACTCAACTTATACACCCAACTGACTAAATTGATTCAAGATGTCAGCAATCAACACCTCTTACTAATTTTGTCTTAAAGTGAAAAATCTCTTCATTTCTTTAATTTCTGTAGGGCTGGATGAATGAGATCTATAATTATGATCCAGAAACCTATCATGCTACGTTGACTCACTCTATTTATGTGAGACTCGAAGGAAGCATCCTGAGGCTTTCAAAACCTAACAAAAATATTTCCAGAAGAGCTTTTTACAATGAAAGCAAGCCAGATGTTACCTACATTAGCCAGAAAATTTATGATCTTACAGATAGTAAGGTGAGTTCAGAATTAATAATTTCTATCTGGCATTGTTTGGATTTCTGTTCTACATTGTTTTCATCTGAATTATTGCAGTTCGAGTGCAGCAGACAGCAATATATCTGCGAACCTTGGAGAAATCATTTGTCCTATAGCTTTCAGGGATTCTCAGAATAATATCTTCTTGCTACTGGTATCCCTGCCTCTTCACACTAAAGGGGAGGGTAAAGGAGGAATGGTGGATAGGAGGAAATCATCCTATTGAGTGAAACTCATTAGACAAAAATCCTTTTGTCTAATTCCCAGAGTTATAGGTACGTTTTTAATGCCAGCTCCATGTCTGTGATAATATTTAGGTTTGACAGGTTTTCATTTTACCATGCTTCTAATCCCATCAAAGAATGAGTGAAGTTTCTACAAACATCTGAAATCCTCTCTGGCCCTGTCTGCCGTGATCTTTAAATTATTTGCATAACCAGAATAAAATGGTTTAACGTAAACATTGGATAGTTCAGTTGATTTGTAAGATTGCATGCTTCATGATTACAGGTAGCAATTATTTGGCACACATGCACACCCATTCCCATAAAACTTGCTATGGCTGCTCTTCAGACCACCATACTCCTTAGGCCTCGTTTCCCAGATTTTTGCAGGAAAGTAAGTCTAATAGCAATAAATAAATAAATAAATAAATAAATGCTGGGCTGATAAGAGATTTGTCTCACACCAAGTCTTTCCAACCTGTCAAATAAAATACAAAAGAAGCCCAAATATAATTTGTTCCAGAATTACAGTTCCTAATCCATATTTGATCACTCCTGAATATTGGGCAGGCAGCTTGCCTAACGTTGTTTTGACTTGATTGTTTCTTTGATTATGGCAATGCGTTAGTATTCTGTAGTCTCTTCTCTAATGAGATGAAATGTGAAACACTCTCACAACTTGGTTTGCAGATTTATTTGGTTCCCAAAAGTTTGGCTCGAAAACGAGTCTGGAATAAAAAGTATCCAATCTGCATTGAGCTTGGGAGACAAGACGATTTCATGGCCAAAGCCCAGACTGATAAAGAAATCTCAGAAGAAAAAATCTCTGTAGACAAGGAAAACCTAAGCACTGAAGAAATCTGGAAACCCTCTCAGGATGGAGCAAAGTCTGGGACCCAGAAGAACCAAGTGCTTTATTTATTTGCAAGGACAGGTCGAGAGAAAGAAGAATGGTTTAGGAGATTCCTTGTCGCCCAAAAATTAAAATCTGAAGAAGAAAAGCCAATTGTCATTTGGGGAAACAAGTCAGGTAAGGAACCTGTTTGCTTATTCTATTGAGACTGTGTGTAATAAAGTCAAAATACCAGTTTATTAAAGGTTAATTGGGATTAATCTGGAGCCCTGATGGTGCAGTGGTTAGAATGCAGGTTTGCTGGCTAACTCTGCCCACAGTCTGAAGTTCGATCCTGAAGGGGCTCCTGAAGTTGACTCATCCTTCTGAAGTCAGTAAAATGAGGGCCCATATTGTTGCGGCAATATTCTGACATTTGTAAATTACTCAGAGAGTGCTGTAAAGTGCTATAGGGTGGTATACAAGTCTTAAGTGCTATTGCTATTGCATGATTAAGAAAGAACTCTGCTATTCAGTGAGTTCATCAAGGAATGGTAAATGTCTTCTAAAGACATTAAATTTTAACAAAACTATATTCTAATGTCCTGCCTTAGATAAGTGGTTGATTTGAGTAAACATGGAATTAATCTGTCTTTGGGTTTTTTTTCTTGCAAAACAATAATTTAAAATGTTATGAGACTCCAATATATTTCCAGAAATAATACACATACATTTTAGGCAGAAGTATTTTAAAGGTTGCTTCTTGAAGGGACTTAATTTTACTTTATTAATACTAAATGTGTAGTTCAGTTATGATTCATAATGGTACGATTTTATGACATTTAACGTTATAGGAATATTAGACTTCCTGCCAAAGTTCTCAAATCTTTAAATCTGATATATATAATACATCAATTAATGGTTAATATAATTCTTCATCTTTTACTACACGTCCCCTATACGCTCTTTTATATAATACTTCTGGAACATTCTTTTTTAGGATTGTGGCTCACCTAAAAATTTAAAATTATCTCTTTAAAGTTAATAGGGCCTGGAAATTTGGCCATAATTGAACCCTTGAGCATTTAATACAATAATAATTACAGAAGATGTTTAGGAAAGTAATATCTCAGTTTTTATTCTTTTTAAAATAACTGAAATGTATTTAATTAAACACAGATTGCTCAAACACAATTTACAAAGTCTTTGCCTTTATTCCAAATAAAGCTTCAAGTTATCTGTGTGCAAAATATTTGCACTGTTTATATATAAATGTTTGGCCAAGTTTATGGCAAGCTTCTAAAAAGCTGAAGAGTAGTTCAGAAATGTTTCCTCTTAACCCAGTTTATGGAAAAACCCTTTCACAGAAGTGGGAATGATAATGGAAAGTGATTCCACTTACTCAGTCTTGTAAAATGTTTAAATTGAGGCTAGTGGGTGTGAGAATGCTTGTGTTTTTATTTGCTGACACTCATGATTCTTGGATTTTTAGCTTTGCTTACATTCAGGTTCTTTTCTAGTCTAGAGTTGTTCAGCATATCAGATTTGGTGCAGTTTTACATCCTCAGCTGTCTTCTTTCCTCTAAAATTTTCTCTGTTCTATTTACTATGATTTATTTTCAGACAGTTTCTTGTAAACATTGCCAAAACCTGTTTTAAATTAAGGATTGGTGTGTTTATATATGGTACTGAAAAAGATGCATGACCAGATAGTTTACTTACCATTTGCCATAGAATGGTAAAGGGCAGGGGAAGTATCTGTGGCTTTCCAGATGTTATTGAACTACAATACAATACCCAGCATATTGTCCATGTTAGCTGTGGCTCTGGGAATTCAACAACAACTGAAGGCTACAAACTGATATCTCTTGTGGTTTACGTTAAAGTCAAAACTATTATACAGTATAATCTTGAATAGATTGTGTGAAATAATAATGTGTGTACTTCCATAATGAATAGATTAAATCACAGTGTATGTTCTCCACCTTGTCATATTGACAACCTTGTAATTTGCTTGGCATCATAATCTTCTGTTTTTCAATCTGTTTCATTCTTATGTTCCATATTTGATTATGTATTGATGCTTTACCCATTGTTTTTCCTTCTTATTGTATTCAGGCTTCTTGCCAGCACATAGTCGATCCAATAGCCAGTCTGGGATTCTTACACACAGCCGCAGCAGCAGTAAAGGAAGTGTAGAAGAAATCGTTCCTCAGCCAAAGCTGAAAGACCTGGGTTCCAACATCAGGCAGAAAATACTTTTAGACTATAAGGTATACATGGCAAGGTGCATTCCGCCAGAACTCCCAAGCCCTGCGGTTAGTCCCGATCACAGTGCTGACAGCAGCCCCACAGCCGTGAAAAAGGTGAAGTATATTCTTTAAATATTCTTGATTGAGGTGTTATGATTTACCTTGTAGCGGCTGCTAAATTCAAGTGGGCAGGGGCTGTTTTTTGTTCCCAAAGAAGTGTGGGGCTAATAACATTTCTATGGTATGCTCACTTTCTCAACATTCAACATTATTTTGATGCAGCTTAAAAGATCTCTGCAACAGTAGATATTTCATTTAGTTCTTACACTTCTAGGACTACCCATCAATAGAACTACTCTGATGTTAGAGAGCAAAATTAAAAATATTGCAACAACTGTTCTTTTTAATAGAAACAGAATTATAACAATTGGGATTTAAACTATTGTAAAAAGATGTGTACTCAAGTATTTATACAAAGCACAAGTTAATTTAGGCTGATTCACAGAAATAAGTTCTAAATTCACAGGAAGAAATCATTTCAGGTTTTTTGGTCATGGTACTTAAGTATTGTGTCCAGTTTCTGGGCTCCACATTTTTAAAATGTTTAGAAAAACTGAAACAGATTCAGAGCCAAACAGTGAAAATCACAATTTAAATTATGAAATCTAGAAATTACGAAGAAAAATTCTAAGATGTAGCCTTGAGAAAGCAGACAGTTTTGGAAAAGGGGAAATATGATTACAATTTTCGAATAGCTGAAAGATGTCGTTCAAAAGATAAAGAGCCAGTTTGTGTAACAGTTAAAAGGCTGGATTAGTATTTGGGAGTCTGGAAGTTCTAGCACACCCTTAGGCATGAAAGCCAGCTGGGTGACTTTTGGCCAGTCACACACACTCAGCATAACCCACCTCAGTAGGTAGTTGTTATGAGACTAATAGGAGGAAGCATTACATACACTGTCTTAAATTGTAGAAAATAAAGGTCTGGTATAATCAGATCAGTAAATGATAATAAAGACCTGTTCTCTCTCATTCCAGAGTGTAGGAGGTAGAATAATGGATTTCAATTACAGGAAGGCAGCTATTATATTGGGAAGTCTTGTTCCGTCAATAAGAGCAGCTTGACAGTGGAACTAATTACCCAGAAAAACTGTAGTTCCCTTTTGCTGAATATATTCAAGCAGGGGTAGAATAATCTTCTTTGGAAATGTTTACTTTGAATTTGTGTACTGAGCAGGTATTAGATTTATCCCATCCAAATTAAATTCTATGAAGATCACCCTTTGCATACCCTATATACAGTGGTGGGATTCAATTTTTTTAACAAAAGGTTCTGTGGGCGTGGCTTAGTTGGGGGTGTGGCTTGGTGGTCATGTGACCAGGTGGGCGTGGCTAGCTGGTCATGTGACCAGGTGGGCGTGGCTATGTGCATAGGACTACTCAGAGGGCTGAAAAAAGTCATTTCTGACTGGTCCTCGCACTTATGACCATCCTCACATTTATGCCCGTTGCGGCATTCTTAACAATCGTGTCAGACATTTCACCACTACTTCTCTTCACCACAGTGACAAGATAGGGCGCAAAACGTAAAATGTGAGGACAGTCGTAAGTTCGAGGACTGGTCAAAAGTGCGAGGACCAGCCAAAAATAACTTTTTCAGCCCTCTGAGTAGTCCATATGTACAAAAGGACTACCCAGAGGGCTGAAAAAAGTGATTTCTGACAGGTTTTCGCATTTTTGACTGGTCCTCACCCTTATGACTGGTCATCATTTATGCCTATTGTAGCATTCTTAACAACCGTGTCACTCATTTCATAGCTGCTTCTCTTCACCATGGTGACAAGATAGGGCGCAAAATGTAAAATGTGAGGACAGTCGTAAATTCGAGGACTGTTCAAAAGTGCGAGGACCAGTCAAAAATAACTTTTTCAGCCCTCTGAGTAATCCATATGCACAAAACGATACAGCAATAGAGAGGGATGAAGGAAAGAGAAGAGAGATGGAAGAAAGAAGGAGAGAGAGGGAAGGAAGAGAAGGGAGGAAGGGAAATTAGAGTAGGAGTGAGAGGAAGAGAGGGAGGAAGAGAGGAGGAGAAGGAGAAAGGAAGAGGAAGTAGGGAGGAGAAGAAGCGGGGGGGAAGAAAGTAAGAAGGAAAGAAAAGAGAGAGGTGGTAGGTTTGAGGAGAAAGATTGCTGTACAGTAAAAAAGATGAAATGGAAGAAAGGCAACCCCAAACAAATATAAAGATATTAAGATAAAGAATGAATTGTTAAACTTTAAAGAATAAAAGAGAACAAATATGAATAAATAGCAATAATTAGAAATACACACACAAACATACAATTTATTTTCTTTGAACAGAGTATTTGGCCGGTTCACAAATTTAAACAGTGTTTAGTCATTTCAATTAAATTTACAATTTCTATATTTCCTTTTTATTTATTTTTTATTTTTATTTATTCCTTATCTATTTTTTTAAAAAACCAATATTACCTTTCATCCTCATGTCTAATCTTAATCAAATTCAATTTTTCCCTTCTATATTATACCCCTTCCCATTGTCATCTATTTTTATATCCATCCTCACATTGGTTAATTATGTAATATTACAGTTGTTTAATATAAATTCAACATTTTAATATAAATCAATTAGTTGTATAACTATCTTTTTTGTATATTAATCAATATGAACATGAATATTCCAATTATTTCCATGCAATCCAATTTCTTACAAATCAATTAATTATATTTACCAATAATAATAAACCAAATAACTTCCCCCATATATTCCTCCAAACCACAATTTAACCATTTCTGCTTTCAACACAATATACAATTAATAGTATCTCAATTATTACAATTCCCTAGTTAAATTAAGCTTTTTTTCTTTTGTATTTTAAAAACTTGAACTCTCCTCTTTTTCCCTAAATTTCCCATTGTTTGCACCTACCTTTTTTGGTGAGGAAAGGGAAAAGAAATCTGCCTGCCTAATTTTCCAACGTTGCAGCAAACAGCAAAGCCAACAGCCTGCTTTACTTTCAGTTTCGTTTTTCAGCATAGCTAGGGGGAAAAAAATCTGCTCCAGCAGATTTTTGCAAGCAAGCAGCAGAGCCCTGAGCAAAACAGCTGAGAGCAAATCAGCTGAGAGTCGGGAGGCCGATCTAATCAACGGGCTAATTAGCCTATGCTGAAGCTCCGCAGGCCAATAAAATTCCAAAAAACACTGAACCGTTTGTTAAATTGCTGGCTCGCCCGCCCCTCGCCCACCACTATTTATTGGCAATAAATAGTGGTGTGGAGGAGCGGGGTAAGGGGCAGGGCGAGCCAGCAATTTAACAAACGGTTCAGTCGAACCACCTAGAACCGGCAGAATCCCACCACTGCCTATATACAGTCTCTTCTGTTTTACTTGGGACTGTCTTGAATACTGTTTATGAAATGTGACTTATTTACAATCCTTTTCTCTCTTTGTTTGCGTGTAATGTCCACTATTGATGCTTGTATATTTCCCATAGTGAGTGAAGTAAGCTCTTGAGCAGTGAGGTAGAGGGTAACACTAGCTCAATCTCAGTCCTATCTCATTTCCCCAGCACAATGGAAATGCAGACCAGGATACCTAAGCAGATGAATGACTTTTTTAGAGATTAAAAACATCCTTTTCCCCTACCTGGAAGCTCCAGTTGAGACACACACTTAAAACCAAGGTGTGCATTTGTAAAAGACTCATACAAGTCCCTTCTATCAACCAGTTAAATAATCAAAGTTGATATACCGTATTTCTTGGAAGATATTGTGGATGCAAACACTTTTCTGTTAACTAATCTGGTATTTATTAACAGCATGTTAGCCATATTATCAAGGTTGGCAGAGAGACTGGTGTTAAGGCACCACATAGATACTATCTTGCCTCCCTACTAACATTCAACTACCCTTTCCTTTATTGTTATAGCAGTTCCTACCTGCAGTCATTCTTAGGGTTGTTTTGCCTCCATCCTGAATTAATAGTCACCTTTTCTAGGTGTGAAACACAAGCTGACTTGTTCCGGTTGCTGTGCACAATCCAGCTCTGATTCTGAGAATATAATTCTCAGGTGGGGTAGGGTGGGGCGGTGTTCAGTAATAGAATCATACAATAAGCAAGAATTACACCTGCTTTTGATTCATAGTTGCACTTAAATTTGAATTAACATCCAGAGACCCACATATTTAATCTCTCACAAACAAGGCTCTGGCTTGAGCAACTTCCCCAAATAATAACCATAACAGGCCCTGTTTGTTATCTAGAGGCAACATTGAGAGGCTATTCTTTATATACTTCAATCTGCATAAATAATCTTATATGTCTATGCATAAATTTGTATTAGTTCAATAACTTGTATTAGCTGGATCTCTGATTTTTTTCTATCCCCTCTCTTTGTTGGATACAGGTCAGTCACAATTGATTTAACTGTTGAAGCTTTTTTCTGTTCATTTCAAGTCAACCCCTTCAGGCATGCCTCCTTCCTAAGTGATGGATGGCTTTGATTTACAATTATATACCTTTACAATGGCAACTTCCTCAAAGATTTAGATAGGGAATGCCTTTATGCTCCCCCTGAGATGCAATGAGGGTCATCTGGTTAAAATAACAACAAAAAAAGGCAATTATTATGGCATTTGTGTTATTGTTAAGATAAGTGGCATAGCAATACAAAATGCTCTTGTTATCAGATAAGAGGACAGCCAAGATGCCTTGGGCAACCCCATCCAATTTCTTTGTAAATTATTTACAATTTACAGTTGTAAAGTATTCTTATGAGGAGATTGAACTGTGTTTATGCCCTTTCCATTCTTTACAAACCTGAAGATCTTCTCTGATCAGCATCAGTGCTAGCTTCAGCTAGTTGGGAGCCCAATGATTGCTGCAATTTTGCTATTTTAATAAGATACCTATTTTGGACTTCTTCAGTCATTTTGACTTATGTTTTAAGGTGAATGTTTGCCACCACCAGTGTGGCCCTTTGATAGTAACCATAGCCCAATACTATGTTCCAAACATAGTAGTCCCATTGGTAAGACTCAAGGCTACCCGAGCATCTTGAGTTGTATTTTTGTTGATAAGGTGTAGTTGGAAACTGGCCTTCACTTTATCAGCAATTGGGGAGTTAGAGTTAATGGGGAATGCATACGTCTTCCCCCTAACTTTCAGATGGCCTGGCCATGGTCTTCTGCCATTTGTTAATTACAGACATTTTGCAAAAATGTCCTCTCAACCCCACATATGGCATATTGCTATTACCCAAAAGTCTTAGGAAATCTGTTAAAAGCTTCACCTCAATATTAATAGAAGCAGAGTGGAATCACTGAGAAAAGACTCAGTCCCAGTCTGATCCAAGATTAAGAAGGCACAGGGTTCTTACTAAAAGCTATTGTGATCATTGGGCAAAGCAGAAACCAATATCAGATCCTGTCAAAGGAATGTCCTGGGGAAGAAGCTTTGAAACCGGACATGAAAGTGCATAAGATCAAAACATTTTTCCAACTTCTGATTGCTGTTGCATATAGAAATGTTCATGATGGGAAAGAATGCCAGCTTTGAATGAAATACAGCTGATGCTACTCATCTCTGACTGCCAAAGGCAGCAGCTCTCTCCTGAAGAGACTGGATGATTGATTTTAGATCGGTGTCAGAGTCTTCATAGGGCTGAATTGAGGCAAGGCTCTGCTTGATTTCTTTTTCTGGGACCCCAGTTCTTCAACCTGTTTAGCTTCCAGTCTTATTCCTCCTACACTAGTGATTTACATACTGAAGCATCAGCTGATTACCTTGGACAATATATTAGACTCATTCATGTGAAATATTTTTAACTTGCTGTTAAGTACAAAAAAACACAATTATTTCAATAAACATGTTAAAATTAACTGTTCACTTTATATATTCAGTAGTAGCATTGTGAAACTTATTAAAAGTGAATTTTTTTAAAAAAAAAAAATCTCTCGCCAGTTGCTAACCACCTCCCATAGTGAAGATGAAGAACAGGAAGCCTGGATCAATGCTCTGCTGGGAAGAATCTTTTGGGATTTCTTGGGAGAGAAATATTGGTCTACTTTGGTGTCAAAGAAAATACAGATGAAGCTCAGCAAAATAAAGGTAGGAATATTTTCCTATTTTTCTAGCATCTGTTTGGGTAGCCCATTCTTGAAGGGAACTGTTATAGAGTTTCAGTCTGCTGGCAGTGAAGGATGCTATCAAGCAACCTGTCAGGGACTACACCAGTCTGTTTTTTTCTTGAACCATAAAGTTGCTTGGCATGTTTATCATAACTGTTAGTCAGACTCTTGGTGGTTTCTGGACGCTTTTAGAAAATTAAATAATTCTAGAGGTTTTCTACTTTTGTTTTTCTAATTCCTGAGGGAACACCATTTTATTTTTATTTGAACCGTTTTTAATTCCACCTGTTAGCTGAAGTAAACTCCTAGAACAGGTTACAAAAATTAGTAATAGTAGTCCTTGCCCTAGACAGGCATACTAAAAGATATGTCATAAAAGGATTGGGAGGGAAAAGAAAATGGAATGTCAAGAACGGAAACATTTTGAGAAAAAAATGGTAACCTTTGCCGTTCTAATGCAATAGGCCTACTCCCTTTTCTGCCTTGACTCAAAAGTACTAAATGAACCTTCATGGAGATGATCCCCCAGGAGATCTGATACTTTCCCCCCTTTAAAGGTAAAGGTAAAGGTTCCCCTGCGTATGCATGCTAGTCGTTTCTGGCTCTAGGGGGCAGTGCTCATCTCCGTTTCTAAGCCAAAGAGTCAGCGCTGTCTGAAGATGCCTCCGTGGTTATGTGGCCGGCATGACCCAACACTGAAGGCGCATGGAACGCTGTTGCCTTCCCACCAAAGCGGTCCCTATTTTTCTATTTGCATTTTTTACATGCTTTCGAACTGCTAGGTTGGCAGAAGTTGGGACAAGTAACTGTCCTGCCCCAGCTACGGACCCCAAAGAACACAGCACACACAAAGTCCATGCAAACCTTAGTTTACTCATTTAAATCAGTCTTTTCTGAACAAAGGCTGTTAATTTAACTTCATTAACAGCCGACAAGAATCCAAAGAATAATAAATAAATTCTGAGGCACAATATTTCAGATAACTGTAATCTTACTGTGGTTGGCAGAATGCCCAGAAGCAATTTGCAGGAAAACTGATAAGAGAGAAACAAGAGCCGAATCAAGACACAAAGGAATGTGAACGAAGTTGTTTCTTGCAAATTGCATCAGTCGTCATCCTTCCTTAAATAGGCTAGGGGAGTAGCCAATTAACCCCAAGCCTTACTCTCGAGGAGACCTCCTCCTGAGGAGCCACTCCTGCCTTTTGGCAGCTCTGCGCGCTCGTGCATCGAGAAGAGGCTCCTCTTCCTCTTCACTTATGGGAGTTTCTGGAAGTTCTGAAGGCCCTGGCTGAATCCCCGCCTCTTGCACCATATCTTCTCCAGCCTCCTCATTGTCTGACTCGAGTGCCAACTGCACAGGCTGCTGGCGCAGTACCACACCAGCCTCCTCGCTGTCGGAATCAGCTACTAACCGCTGACAGGCCACAACAGTAACGGGAGCTCACCCCATTACGCAGCGCTAGGGATTCGAACCGCTGAACTTCTCATCGACAAGCTCAGCATCTTAGTCGCTGAGCCATCGCATCCCTTTTCCCCCTTTAAGAACCCCCAAAATAAGTTTTATTTAATAATATAAACATAGTTTTGTCCTCCTTTTTAGATTATTAACAAGAATTCTTCCAGCAACCGTTTACCTGTTGTGCACAACTCAGTGCTTGTGCATTGGCTTCAGTCAGGTCCATCAGTCTGCAACAGTCTGCCTGTTATTTCAAGAGCTGGTTGTTCATTCAGGATTTTCATATGAGTGAAATATTTATCCACACCAAGATTAATCTTCAGGACTATCAGAGTTATCAGAGAGCCAAAGGCAGAGATTCTGATAGGTGCTGTTTGTGCCCCCAGTCTGCAGACTTTTGAATAATAAATGATCCAAGCACTGTTTTTGTTTCTCTGTTCCCCTAAATGAGTTTTAAATGAAAATGTATGACCCAAGGTGGTGCTGCGATTCAGCTGTGTCCCATCCAGTTAATTTCTCTACGTGTCTTGATTGCACAAATGAAACAACCAGACTAACTTCCAAATTAGCTGGCAGCATAAATGATCAGTTTTCCTAATGCTGTTCTGCAGGAATGATTGTATATTAGCATGAAAACAAATTTCCCATTTGAATATTTTAGTAGAGATAGCCATTTGGCATCTTTTAAAAAAGCAACTGCAGCCAATGTGGGTACTGGTTGATGCATCTGTGAATTAAAGCCTACAATTTTGGAAACAAAAGCTTGCCTTCCAAGCTCAGCCAAAGCTTTTATTGTTCTTTCTACTAAAGACTAGGAACATTTTGTTCAAATGTTCATGAAATAATAGTGTTCTGATATTGAAAATCTACGTGGAGTTCATTAGGTCGGTTGAATTAATTATTGACACACACACACTCTCTTATTCATGTCATCTTGGTAATGATTTTGTTGCTATACTCAGTGTTGCTACACTAGTGATCCATTAGGAGCTAGGAAGATGGAGTACCTATTTAAAGCTTGAGCACCAGAAGAGCTAGGAAAGTAGTGCCAGAATAGTGAGGAGAAAAACAATACTGACAAGAAGTAGAATTCCCCCAGCTAAATCAGGAGAGACATCCCTACATTTCTTAAGAACAACCTTCCATAGGTCTGATACCCTCCAAATGCACTGAGACAACATCAGGGTGAGGAAGATTTTTAAGATGAACATTTGTCAACTAGCTTATAATTACAAAATCATACATTAATCCAGTAAAATGTACTCTCCCTTCCCCCCCCCTCTTCCACAAGACCTTATGACAGATCTTTAATTTTTTTCTTAGTGCAGGGACAGGCAACTCATTTTGGGTTTATTGGCACATTTGGGATTATGAGACGCTGTTTGTCAGGCACAAGCAACCCGAGCCACTCGTGAATAGGATCAACTAGATATTTTATTGTTGATTATCTATATTACAAGAATTTTCCAGACTGTCTGTCTCCCTTGGGAAATAGCAGGTATAGATCTAAAGGTTTTACCTCAAACTATTCTCTCCTGAACAAACTCTAAACTGGAATGTCTCTTTACTCTCTCTAGAGGGGCACCTTCTCCTCCAGCTGGTAATTCCACCACATTGTTGAAGATTTTTAAATGGATGCCAAGGCACTGTCATTCACAAGTTTGATGTAACCCTTTGTGTGTTGCCCCACTTCCCTTTTTGTTTGTTTTTAATAGAAATAAGTATCTTCTAGATGGTTTCTGATGAAACAGAAAACAGGTGGGCTTTAGTCCATGTCTTGTGCCCTTCATGTATTCATCACAGATTCTACTATTGATTTATGTGCCATTCCTTTAGGAGAGTGAGAAAGTTTTCTCTAATTTCTTTGCAGAGCCAGTTCTGGGTTTCTTATCTGACTTTGAGCTGCTGCTCACCACAGTGTTAGTGTGCATATCTCCAGTGCTTGAAACAGCAGCAAAGTATTCTGTTAGTAACAGAACTTGCAAGTCCTAACCTAGTGGCTTCACTACAGGTAGTCCTTGACTTACATCCATTCATTTAGCCACCATTCAAAATTACAATGGCACTGAAAAATATGACTGGTCCTCACATTTATTGCAGAATCCCAAAAGTCACATGATTAAAATTTTGGTGCTTGCCAACCAGCATGTATTTACAATAGTTTTAGCATCCTGGGGTCATGTGATTGCCATTTGCAATGTTCCCAATCAGCCTCCATCCAGCAAAATCAATGGGGAAAGCCAAATTTGCTTAACAACTGATGTGATCCCCCTTTTTTAAAAAAGGGCATAAGATTGGGTATGACTTACTTAACAGGAGCTGTGGTGGCGCAGTGGTTAGAGTGTAGTGTTGCAAGCTGACCCTGCTCATTGCCAGGACTTCGATCCTGACTGGCTGAAGGATGACTCAGCCTTCCATCCTTCTGAGGCTCCATGCTCCACACTGGTAATCTGCCACTCAGGATGTTTCTGAACACAGCACTGAGGTCAATAAAATGAGGACCCACATTGTTGGGGGCAATATGCTGACTCTGTAAACCACCCAGAGAATGCTGTAAAGCAAGTGCTATTGGTATTACTATCCACCTTGCTTAGCAATGGAAATTCTGGTCCCAGTTGGGGTTGTAACTTGAGGACTACTTGTACAGGACAATTGAAGGAAAGCAATTGGTGATTCTCCTCAGTTTGCTCCCCCTCCCCTTCTGCCATCACTAGCTGGCAGGACTGATTGCTTTCCTTAAAATGGAGTCGTAACGGGCTTTGGTATCTGAGTGAGTGCTTGATGCAGATGATTTAGCCGCTTTTCAGGTTTCCCTGGTGACTTGTCATTGGCACAGGGATGCTCCACGTTGGTAATCTGTCACTCAGGATGTTTCTGAACACAGCGCTACTGGTGATTTAGAAGACTGGTACATTTGTGCTGAGAAATAGACCAACTGACAGATTGATGGAGTGGAGAAGATATGCAGGGTGAAGCAGGAAGGAGCTTTCATGTCACATTGGGACAGTCCTGTCACCTATTGATCTGTCAGCCAGGCTATTTTTGGAAACAGATTTATGGTCTTTCTGTCACTTGAGTTAGAAAGGGAAGCTCTTATTAATTTCACTCCAGCTTTGATATGTCCAGATTTATATGTGCTGCAAGGGAATACTAATGTTGGCAGTAAGTGGCGGCAGCTGGCAGAACCCAAAGATGTTCTGTGGAACATGTAGAACGATATTGGAGTAGGCAAAATAGCACACCTCTCAAGAAATTAAAAATAGTAGAAAGCACCGAAAACCATGTGTTGATAGAAGGAACAGAAAATCTGCAATGCTCTCATTTGGGACAAAAGAGCCAGTTTGGTGTAGTAGTTAAGGCATCAGCTAGAAACCAGAGACCATGAGCTCTAGTCCGGCCTTATACAAGAAAGCCAACTGGGTGACCTGGAGCTAATCACTCTCTCTCTCAGCCCTAGGAAGAAAGCAGTGGCAAACCACTTCCAAAAATGTTGCCCAGAAAACTGCAAGATTTGTCCAAGCAGTCATAAGAGCATGTGTGCACGTCAGTGGTGAAATGTAAAATTTGTTACTACCGGTTCTGGGGGCGTGGCTTGGTGGGGAGGGGGTTAATGTGACTGAGTGGGCATGGCCAACTTTTTTTTTTTTTTACATTTTTAAAGCATTTTTTTTACAACCTATTCAGGCAAATAGGTTGTAAAAAAATGCTTTTAAAAGATTAAAAAAAAAGGCTCTGACGATCATAGCTGTGGTGCGCGATCGTCAGAGCCTTTTTTTTTACCTTTTAAAAGCATTTTTCGCCCGAATAGGTTGTAGCTTTTAAAAGTTAAAAAAAAGGCTATGAAAATCACAGCTGTGGCGCATGATCATCAGAACCTTTTTTTTACCTTTTAAAAGTGGGAAGTAACGACATGCGGGTGGGGCCTCACGCCGCCATTGCTACCGGTTCTCTGAACCACCTGCCCCAATTGTTACCAGATCACCCGATCCAGTCCGAACCGGGAGCATTTCACCCCGGTGCATGTGCGCTCCCTCTCTCTCTCCCTCTCCCTCTCCCTCTCTCTCTCTCTCTCTCTCTCCCTCCCTTCCTCCCTCCCTCTCTCTCTCTCTCTCTCTCTCTCTCTCTCTCTCTCTCTCTCTCTCTCACACACACACACACACACACACACCATCTTTATTTGGGAGAATAAATAATACATGCCCTTCTAGTTTAAAGCAAGCAGGAACCTTTTTTTCTTATTTTGGTCAGACAGATCTATCAATCTTTTGAAAGACCAATGAACATTGTTTAGAAAAAGTTCTACTAACCTTTCAGAAGACTGTGCTTAAGAGCCCACATATTGTCTGACTGGCATTTTACAAAATGCTAGTTCACCATGGGCAAGTGTCTCCAGGCCTCTGGTCTGTTTGGAGCCCAAGTAAAAAGGTTGTGGAGGCACTGTGGAGGGAATGGAGGAATCCTTGTGTCCTTGGTCACAGTGCAGGTAGTCCACAGCTTACAACCAGTCACTTAATGATTGTTCAATGTTACGATGAACTTTAAAAAAAAAAAGTTATTTATTTCAAAATTATGACTGCCATACTACCCCTA
Organism: Pituophis catenifer annectens; assembly: GCF_029215685.1. Classification (NCBI taxonomy): domain Eukaryota; kingdom Metazoa; phylum Chordata; class Lepidosauria; order Squamata; family Colubridae; genus Pituophis; species Pituophis catenifer. The sequence goes on from NW_027256882.1 coordinate 147,838,572, forward strand.
TGTGTCACTTAGTCACATTTCAAGCCCTTGGAAACCAGTTCACATTTACAACCAGTTGTAGCATCCCACTGTCATATGATCACATTTTGCAATGATTTTTGCAGTTTTCTGGCAAAAAAACTTACTCTACTAGGTAAGCTGGATTCAGACTTATGACTTGGTTTGCTTAACAACCATGGTGACTCACTTAACAAGCACAGTAAAAACACTTGTAAAATCAAGTTCGGTCACATGGTGACTCAACTGCTACAACTTACAACCAAAATTCCAGGGTCAGTTGTGATCATAAGTTGAGGACTACACTCCTATGGCCTACAAAACTTTGCAGGGTGAAAGGGGTCTATGAAAATGTTTTGAGTTTCAAAAAGTAGAATAATAAGAACAAAACGTTCATACATCAAAATTAAATACACTTACGGCATTGTTACCACTTTATTATGCATATACTTGCTGTGATTTATTGATAAGTAAAGGTGCAGGTAATACTTTAATAAACCAGATTATTGTTTTCAGGGGCCTCCCGGGATCTTAATGTGGCCCTGGGCCATCCCAGGTAGTGTCAATCATTCAAACACCATGAATGTTGGGAAAAGAGAGAAAGCACTGTTTTATTCTATTGTTTTTCTTCTTTTAGTTGCCATACTTCATGAATGAATTAACACTAACGGAATTGGACATGGGAATTGCACTGCCAAAAATCCTTCAAGCCTATAAACCTACCATTGATTATAAAGGTATTGCGTTGAATTTTAATATTGTAGGATGCATTAATAATAAAAAAAACTATCATGCTGTTACCTAATCATAATGTGCACTCAATGAATATTCTCTAATCCTAACAATGTCTCTCTTAGACTGCTCTAACATTGTTTTTTTCTGCATCGGACTGCTTCTGGATGCAACATCCAAGCTGCAGCTGCACAGCAGGGAGGATATGATACAGCATAGAGGAACATCTGGTTAAATGTGCTGCACTGGTTAGCAGTAGGCTTCCGAGCCCAGTTCAGAGTGCTCAGGTTATATCTTTAGGTCTACGCAGTGGGGTATTGTGTTATCTCAGGCTCAAATAGCTTTGCTCAAATAGCATGAATAAGGCTTTTGGGGTAACAGCCCCCACTTTATAGAATCCCCTCCCCCTTAGACATAGCCCTAACCCTCCTTCCATTTTGAAAGAAAGGGGGGAAATACTACTGCACGGTGTCATTCTTACAACCTATGGCTGGGTAGCTTTTATTTTAACATTGTTGCAGCTTTGTTTTCAATGTTTGCCTTTCCTTTTGGGATTGGGTTGGGTTAGAAATCTCTTTAGTAAATAAATAAATGAGGGAGGAGTGGTGTATATAAATGCTACTTGAATTGATTGCTTCATTGCGTAGAGCACGGGTATCAAACTCGTGTCGTCACATCTGCAAACAAACCACTAAGCTCAGAGAGCACTAAGGGGGACATCTTTCCTAACTATCTGTGGTTTAATAATTTAATTTATTACAACTGCCTATTTTAGAAGACTCTGGGTGACTTACAAAATTTTTAAAAAGCCCAAACAACAAAAAACAACCCAGTAAAAAAAAGGCACACTATTTTTTTTTATTTAGTAACACGATATAAAACATTCAGCTAAAGTACAACTGCTTCTTATTGCCTGATATTGGAAAATTTGGATTTGTCATGAATGAAAATTTTATATCATCCGTGATCTCCTTGAATTATTATTTTTGTTTAATTTCATTACTAAATGAATTTATTAAAAAAGAATTGGTATTTGGAGCTTGCTGACTCACTGATTACATAAATGAAAGCAACTGAATTTCAGCAACTGAAATCACAGGAAAAATGTATTTGTTGGTTCTTGATCAGTGAGTTTATTTTGGAGGAGATTAATCAAATAGGCTCTATTCATGTCTGTTGCTTTATATAAATGCAATATCAAATTGTCAAAACAGCATCTGAGTACAAATTAATGAACTCCGAAGAAGAGAATTGTAATTTGAATGACTCTTTTTTGTTTTCATCCTATCATAGAAATAGAATTCAGTCTGCTCTTATTGCAAGATAGTAGGTTTTTTTAAAAAAGCAACACCATTTTTTCATTGTGAAACAATAGTGTGATATATTTGTAGAATTGGTTCATTCAATTTACTGCAATAGGAATGTTCCAGCCCTTGCAGAACAATTGGTGGCTATTCTTTGACTAGATTGTTACCGATACACGGCATTGTAAAATAAGGCATGAAAGCAAATTCCAGATCTTTGGTGCTGAAAGATAAATGTACTGGTTAGGACTTCTGAATGGGTATTATTTTCTGCCTCATTCAGTTTCACCCTTTAAAGATTTCGGTACTTTTCCAGTGAGTGAAAAATTCATCTATTTCTCAGGAATTACTCCTCCAAAGAAACTGAAGCTTTGACAAAGATTTCAGAGGCAATCAATATAATATCACATTATAATATCATTAAATAGCTTATTGTCTCCATTAGAGGTGCATTTAAATGAAAAAAGAGGCCACTTACTGCTTAGCTCTTTAGAGTTGAAAAGCAATCCTAATTGTGAAATTGCAGCATGTTCAATTTAGGAATACGTTCGTGGGTATATTATAAGCAGCTAAGTGTAAGAGAAAAAATGTGGACTTAGAAGAAGGAAAAAAAGGCGCTGCACTACATTTCATACTAACATACTTTACTGTAATGTTGAGGTAAATGTTTGAGGTATTTGGGGGCAAACACATCTGAGTTTAAGTACACCTGCCCCAGTTTATTATATTCCATGGTTTTTGTAGGACCTTACTTGAGGATTTCTCTTCATTTTACCTCTCAATAATCACCCTAGAAAATAGGCTTGGTGGAGAAAGTGTGTGAATTGACCAATTAAGTAGAGCCGAGAGCAGTGGTGGGATTCAAATTTTTTTACTACTGGTTCTGTGGGCGTGGCTTGGTGGCCGTGGGCAAAGGGTGTGATAGGCAGCACTCAGCTTCCTGCACCCCACGGAAGCAAAAACAGGCTGCAAAGGGGACGCGCTATCCCCCCGTGCCCCGTTTTGGGCCTAGTAGGCCTCCCTAAAGCCTCCTGGGAGCGAAAACGGGCCACCGGGGGGGCTTGCTGCCCCCCCCATGACCCGTTTTGGGCCTAGGAGGCCACCCTGCTCTTACCTGGGAGCCAAAATGTGTGTGGAGACTCCTGGAAGGGGCGGGGTGGGAAGGGGCGGGGCCAGCCAGCAATTTAACTACCGGTACCCCCAAACTGGCTGAATCCCACCATTGGCCGAGAGACTGTAAGGTACATTTGAACCTAGGCAGACACCTTAAGCATTATGCCAATGGCTTCCCTCTGAACCTGTTCATGCATCCATATTTGTTATTCTGCAAAACAAGAATATTAGAAATGTTCCCCATGATAAGGTTTTTTGATAGCCAAAATTGCAAAATGAGAATTAAGGGGTAAGTTTTGCACATCCTTACTAAATACGTTTGACTGCAGATATCACATTCCAAAGTGGTCCCTTCCTCAGGGGTTTGGCGTGTTTGGTTTGCTCTAAAGGGACAAGCTTCTTCACAACTGATTGTAAATAATACAGTGCAACTGCTCTGAGATGCTGATCCTTTTCATTTCCTGTCTTCTTTAGCGAAATAGGAACAATGTTTTGAGTCTGTGATGTGGCTGTTTTATCTCTCTGCCTCACAGATGCTCTCTAAAGCTTTCCCCTTTATAATTGCAGGATATTACATACAGATCAGAACAGTACAATTACAAACAGTTGCACTCAGGTTATTGCTAGTCTGCCTCAGATAGATGGATGCCGCCCTATGGAATTCAGGGCAGATGACAGGATCCAAATTGCAAGGCTGAAACATTTTCATAGGAGGTGTAGGCAGCCTTCATGTTTTTTCTTACGGTCTTTTTAATTGCCCCTTAAGACCGGTTCATAACCGGGGCATTTTTATAGAAAACTGGAAGGCAATATTTGGATGTTTTTAGAACTGTTGAATACAATATTAAAGAGCAAGGATGGGCATTTATAACAAGAGCATTTATTTGATTTGCAGCTTTCAAAGATCATGCTACTTAAATCTGGTGGCCAAATAGTAATTCTTAGCAGTTTTTATTTTTAAACTCTTGTTACAATTTTTGAAAATTTAACTGCCAACAAAGTAAATTTAAACAATCCAAAAATTGTAGCCCTATTGACTCTGATGAAATCATCATATCTCCAATCATAAAGTTGGTCCTCAATTTACGGCCATTTGTTCAGTGACAATTCAAAATTACAACGGTGCTGAAAAGATGGGTGTATGACCTATGTTTGAAGTTACAGTTATTGCAGCACCTCTACAGTCACATAATAAAAATTTGGGCCCTCCGCCCCTCCTTATGACTAACTGCAGGGGCACTGCAACTCTCCACACCTGTCTATCTCTCTACCCAGCCCACCAGCACATGCAAAGCTGCTATGTCATGCAAGCCTTTGGCCTCTCCCACATCCCGCTAGGCCGCAGCAGCCATGTGCAGAATGGTGTGAGGCAGCCTCTGTTGGAAGGCTGCATCTCGCATCAGCTGAGTGCACCTGTCAGCATCTGCAGAAAAACCCAAAGATAAGGAGAGCAATTTATTTCCTGAGTGTAATGAGGTGGGGGAGCTGACTGAAAGCTTTTCAGGCCTGGAGGGGCAGAGAGAGGACCCAAGGCCTCCTGGCCTACAACAGCTTTGTCCACCCTACTGTATCTTGTATCTGGCCCAGGCCTTGCAGAACCTCCCCCTCAGGCACCCTATTCTCTGCTTAATGATCCACAGAATCGCTTAACAGCTACAACTTGAGGCGCCAGGATTGCAATCATTGAGTGAAGTATTTGTGTGGGTGCCTTGCTTAATGACCACAATGACTTAGGATCAAAATTTCAGGCTCAATTGTGGTTGTAAGTTGAGGGTTATCTGTATTCCTTTGTAGCACAAAGAGGAAAATTTGATCAGAAGGGGGGGAAAAACATTAGACAGCCTATTTTTTATGCAAAGATCCTACATATAATATAAATAGTGCTATTCCAGTGTGCAGTGTAGAAATTATTCCACTTCCATTTTTCTGAATAGATTTGCCTCTCATCCACACTGAAATGCAGACATCCAACAGCATGAATGAATGTATGTTTGTGCATATATGTATTAACTGAGCTCACATACTATTTGTCTGAATGCTACAAAACATCCTTTCCCCTGTGTTACTTTGGAGGCTCCACTGTCACAAGCTAGCAATCTATGAATTTTATAGTGTATTGTAGGATAAAAATTGGTCATCAGGTTTTCGTAAAATGAAAAAAAAGTGAAAGTGAGTATTCCGTAGCAAGTCTCTTTTTGAGAAAAAAATCACCCTCTTATTTTCTAGAAACTCTTTGGATTTTGGAACAATCTAATTGCAAGATCAATACAGCAGACTAGAAACACTATTACCAATTAGAATGCTAACATTTTCTAAATCTGCTGACTTATCTAATGAAGTCTTTACATCATGCTTGCCTTTACCGAACAAATTGCTGTTTACATTTATAATAATAGCCTTAACTTCTAAAAAAAAAAGGTGGAAATAATCTGAAGGCACCTGTGTAATTTGCAGCCTGTGCCAAATTTTTCTCTGGAAAAACCTTACTTGTTACTTGTTGAAAAATACTTCTTGTTGTTTATATGTAACATAATGTTGTCCCAACAATTCTAGGACTTTGGATTAACCTGGAAATATTGTACAATGGATCTTTTCTGATGACCCTCGAGACAAAGATGAATTTGACCAAACTTGGGAAAGAACCTCTGGGTGAAGCATTAAGATCCGCAGAATTTGGTAAAGAAGGGTAAGGAATATTGTTATCAGTTAAATTTTTATAGAGAAAAAAATTTGTAGGTGCAACATTCTGCATTTATCCATGAAAGAACCCAATGACCTCTTTATAGTAAATAATGTAGGACAGGTAGTCCTCAACTTACAACAGTTCATTTAGTGACCGTTTGAAGTTACAATGGCACTGAAAAAAGTGATTTATGACCATTTTTCAAATTTATGACCGTTGCAGCAACCCCATGATCATGTGATTTACATTTGGATGCTTGACAACTGGCACTGCCTTGTATTTATGACAGTTGCAGTATCCTGGGGTCACGTGATCAGTTTTTGCGACCTTCTGACAAGCAAAGTCAATGGGAAAGCCAGATTCACCTAACAACCATGTTTGTCATTTAACAACTGCAGTGATTCACTTAGCAAATGTGGCAAGAAAAGTAGAAAAATGGACAAAACTCACTTAACACATTTCTCACTTAGCAACATAAATACTGGGCTCTATTGTCATTGTAAGTCAAGGACTACGTATAATTGTTTATGTGAAAGCTATCGTACACAGTCTAACTCTGTTGCCCCCAAGCTCAAAATGCATTGATGAGCCTTTTGTATATTGTTACTGTTTTATGCTCACAATATGTATTGAGTTATACATTAAAAAGTGGGATTAAAAATATAACTATGGCGGCAGCAGGGAGCAGGTGTCTGCAGAGCTGGTCCAGCAGGATTTGGGCTCCAGCAGTACCTGTCATTGTTGAGCCATTGTGAGCTGTAGCAAAGAGTTCAGTGGCCTATAGCAGGGGTCTCCAACCTTGGCAACTTTAAGACTTGTGGACTTCAATTCCCAGAATTACTCAGCCAGCTTCACTGGCTGAGGAGCTCTGGGAGTTGAAGTCCACAAGTCTTAAAGTTGCCAAGGTTGGAGACCCCGGCCTATAGTACATGTTTAAGACCTCTGCCTTAGCCATCCCAGCAAACGGACTCTGAAATATAAATATTTGTGCATATTGGGCAATGTATATACAGACCAATTGAAATTTCAACTAGCCACAAAACACAATTTTTCTTCTCTCTTCCTTCCATTTCCTCATCATCTCATGCTCAAGTCCAGCCTGTGCTTAACTTTGGGTGAGATTTTAAATTCTCAGATGTGTTTAGTTCTCCTGTCAGGCTGTTTGCTGTTTTCCTGCTGAAGGATCCATTTATCAGCCTTGCAGGAAGATGGGCAAACTCCAGTAAAGCTGACATACATACAGCTTGCACTAAATGGAAGAAAAGATAATTTTGCTGTTGGCATAATTCCCAAGCTCTTAGGAAAGAAGTATTGCTACAAAATATGACTGAGACTCAAGGCACAATCAATGAATGTGTTTACATTCTGTTTTAATAAAAGCTGAAATAAACAGGTTGTATTTATGGATGAATTGTGACTCATTTTTAAATTATTTTTTCTATTGGATCCTTCTCCGTTGATTTCATATTTTCGTTGGCTATCTTACCCTGTTTATGTTGACACTAGATGTAGCCTATTATACCTTTCACATAACTCTGCAATAGTATATATTTTTGCCTCCTTCTTCTCCCAAAATGCTTGACTTCTATGTACATTTTAAAAAATTAAAACTTGTCAGCTATATATTTTAATTTATGTTTTCATAAGCAGTGTACTGTATGTGATACTTTAATAATAGTCTAGATTACACTATATGTCTTAGGAAAATGCACTTTTAAAAAAGGTCAGCTAATTCTGTTTATTTCATGCTGGCCAAATAAAGTGTCTTAATAGAAATTAGCCAGAGATTATTCTATACTGTCACTTCTCTAACTTAACGCTTGTTCTTATTTCCCTTTCATTTTCTTTTCTTTTTAATAATATTTGGATTCATCAATCTGGGATTTTTTTCTGGTGAGTGGTATGTGTCATATCATCCCATTCTGTGTACTGTTGATTCTGTTAGTGCTGAAACGTTCAGAAGTGTTGAAAATACTGTACAGTGCTTTTGCTACACAACCTGGGTATGGAGAGGTTAATTCTCTTGATAATTAGCTTTAATGCACATACAATTGCCTTCTCAAATGCTTGATCAAATCTGTATGACTTCCATACTTCATAGCTGAATGTCCTGGATACTAGTTCTAGCTAGAATCACTGCAACAGCTCCTGAAGTAATAGAGGAAGGGGAGTCTTAAAGGGATACTGTTTCCACAGTTCTTGAAATGTCTGAAGTATGTCTGCCTGTGGGGGTATTGAGGGATGGAGAAATGTGCTCTCTAGATTTGGAAGCAAACATCACTTATTCAGGAGTGAAATGCTCCTGGTTCGCCCAATCCGGTAGCGATGGAGGCAGGTGGTTCGGAGAACCGGTAGTAAAAATCCCTGCCCCCCATGCATAGCTGAGCCGCACAATCATCAGAGGCTTTTTTTTACTTTTAAAAGCATTTTTACTACAACCACTTCAGCCGAAAAAATACTTTCAAAAATTAAAAAAAAAAAGTCTCTGATGATTGAGCGGCTCAGCTGGGATCATCAAAGGCTTTTAAAAGAAAAAAAACCTTTTTTTCTTTTAAATGCCTCTGGCGATCCAAGCTGAGTTCCCTGATCGTCAGAGGCATTTAGAAGAAAAAAAGTCTCTGCAGATCAGGCAACTCAGCTGGGATCGTCAGAGCCTTTTGAAAGTATTTTTTTACAACCTCTTTGCTGAAGAGGTTGTAGAAAAAATGGTTTTAAAAGTTTTTTTAAAAAATTGGCCACGCCCACCCAGTCACATTACCCCACCACCACCACCAAGAACTGGTAGTAACAAATTTTAGATTTCACCCCTGCACTTATTACAAGTAGTACTTCTCTAATATTACTGATACTGCTTGAAGACAGTGCAGTTCCAACACTCTAGTTTGTCTAAATATCTACCTTATTCACACCTGCAATGTAAAGCAGTAAGTCTGGAAAGATTGAGCCATGGGTAGAATGATAAGTATGAATGCTTCTAAATTTTGAATTGTTTTTTAAAAAAAGACCTTTCAGAGCTAGCCTTCTGAATTTTATCTGTAAATAAAATTGTGTGCTAAATAATGAAGGTGCCCGAAGTGCAAATAATAATGCAGTTTCATTGCTATTCTGGTCTAATATTATTAGAAAATCCTATGAATAGCTCTTTTCTTCATGGTTGGGTGCTTATGGCCAGAGATAGTTAAGTATTTTATCACAGAACACTGCTTTTCCTTCTTTATGGTTTTAAAGAGAAATTTGAACATTTATCAGAAGGCTTGTAGCATTCTGAAGTATTTTTTTTTCTTGCTATTGTAATTCATTATAATGAATTAAAAGGAATTAAAAGGTAACAAGGATATTTATTTACATTATGACATTTATTTCCTGCCTTTTACTTGGAAGCTCAACATAAAGTATAAAGGGCCTTCTCTGCTGTTGCTCCTGCCCTCTGGAACATCTTGCCCTCCGATGTGAAGTTGGTCCCAACCGTCCTATCTTTTTGTAAGGGCCTAAAGACGTGGCTTTGCCAGTCGGCTTGTGGCCCCAGTGGGGGAAAGGCACAATGGAGGTGGTTGATTGAATAATAGCAGATCCTACCCTCCCCATGTGTCTTTGGTTTTAAGGTTTGATTTTAACATTTTATCTTTTAACTAAGATGTAAATGTAAGTCACCCAGAGTTATCATATGGTAAAATGGGCAGCCAATAAATTTTATACATACATACATACATACATACATACATACATACATACATACATACAGTGCAACAATAACCCTATTGTTAGATTGGGTTGAAAGAGAGAGACCTCTATGGCTGAAAGTGTATTTGAACTTAGCTGTTTGAAGCACAAAATTGAAAGCCAAGGCATTCATTTTATCCTTGGCTTAAAACACAAGATGATAATACAGATTGCCAACGGTCATTACAGAAGTAAAATAATTGGATTGGATTGGTGGTGGACTTCTTACTGTTCTGTAGCAAAAGCGATGACAATGTCATCATTTTAGAAAAAAACACAGAAGCAGTTCCTGAAACTCCAGACTACAGTTACTATTTGCCATGGCTATGACTTCCTATTAAGTCTAATCTAGTGAACAGAAGCCTGTGGAATTCTTTAAAAATGATCAAGAGCTTTGTTCTGGGTGGATTAGAAGATGGCGAGAATGTTGCTCCCCTAATTGAAAGTTGCTGGAGTCTATCATATAAATCTTTCTGGAGAAATTCTGAAGAGTAGGAAAGAAGTATTCATAGCAATCTATAAAAGTTGGCAGGATGATCTAGATTATTTGTTTTCCCAGGTAGTTAAAGGAACATTTGTCAAATTGTGCAAGATACAGAAATTTGAGTTAATTTCTAAGACAAGGGAAGCTAATGATGACATGTCTAACCTTATCATTATCCTCATGCTGTGACAAATCAGACATTGGGATGCAAATACAGTGGTACTTTGGTACTCATAGTTAAATTATTCCAGGAGGTGTGATGAGTACCAAAATCAATGAGTACCAAACAAATTTTTCCCATAATATAGGGATAATATAGTGAGTCACAAGGCAGCCAACACCGACAAGTTCTAGCTTGTGCATTGAGTACCAAACAAACAATGAGTACAGGGACAAAACACAAAAGTTTCATGTCAAAATGTGTCGAGGACCAAATTCGATGAGTTTCAAAGCAGTTGAGTACCAAGGTACCATTGTACTTAATGGCACCATTTGAGTGGTGGTTACCATGTGTGTGTCTATCATTTCATGTTAGCATGGTTTGCTGTGGAGTGATTGAGTTTTTGATCATATAATTTTTTGTGTGAAACACTTGCTGATCAGATTGGTATAGAACTTTTGGAGAAATGGTGCAATACAGAAAATAATTGGTCTTATGCTTCTCTTCTCTAGGACTTCCAGAGAGTTAGGGTTAGGATTATTGTCATCTTATTACAATGACGATTTTAATTTTTCCTTTGATGAGCATTTGTAGGCTTCTGACCTCCCCAAATATTATCAAAGTCATCTTTCCATTTACTGTTCCAGAATCACACTCCAATCTTTGGGCTCTTAGGAATCAGTTCCCTCTTGTGACAGTTTGACTACTTTTAAGGGGGGGAATTAAATACCTTTGTTATTTTATGTGGTTGTTGCATTTGTTTTAATTCTAAAAATTTGGCTTGTTAAACTGTGAACTAATTTTACTGGAAAGAATTTTCTGACCTGTTTTTCTTTTGGTCTGGGATGCACCTTGATAAAGGATTGTAAATTGTTATTGGGGTGTGGTGTGAGGGAAGAAAAAGAAAAGGAGATTCTCTGTTCATAACACTGAAACATAAAGCAAACAAAAAGTGACTGTTTATTCCTGGGGACTGGTACAAGAGGCTACATACATGTTATGTACAATACATAACAACAAAACGTTAATTAAAACAGTAAACTTATTTTAGGAGAGATCCGTGGGTGGGTGGAGAGCCTCTTAAATTACTTCTTTAATGTTATCTACTTCAAACTGTTCCTCTTTCCACTTTTATCCAGAAAGGCTCCCAATCAACCCAAAGGGAAACTATCTTGGGGAATTATGGGTGACAAAAGAGATTATTGGCAAGAAAAAGTTTAACGATCTCTTGAACAATCTTTATCTTTACTCTGTAGCAGGGGTGAAATCCAGCAGGTTCTGACAGGTCTGGAGAACCGGTAGCGGAAATTTTGAGTAGTTCAGAGATCCGGCAAATACCATCTCTGGCTGGCCCCAGAGTGGGGTGGGAATGGAGATTTTGCAGTATCCTTCTCCTGGAGTGGGGTGGGAATGGAGATTTTGCAGTATCCTTCTCCTGTCACACCCACCAAACCACACCACATCCACCAAGCCACGTCCACAGAACCGGTAGTAAAAAAATTTGGATTTCACCACTGCTCTGTAGTGATTGAATTTTTAAAGAGCTGTTCCTTTTTTTTCTTAAAAAAAAGTCACATAATTATGTGGTGCATTTTGCAGTCAGCTAATAGATAGGCAGTTGCACAGATTTTGCAAAAGTACTGTCTCTATTACGCACAAGGGAAATAAGTCCTTTCTCAGCTGGGAAGAAGCTTGAGGTTGCTGCCAAATCAAATTTGGCTAAAGACATTGGTCTTCTTTCTAACTTTGCCACCTACTTAACCTAGGTTTAAAGAACAATCTCTCGAGAACTGATTGTGAATAGATTTCAATCCCAGGAAAAGCTGTGGATGAAATGTAGAGGTGCTGAGCATTTCTCTCCTTAAATCACAATTCACAATTAAAACACAATCAACTGGACATTTCTTTTTAAAGATAGCTTGAAATGCAAGAGGTCCTGCAAAGATGCTCCAAGCTTTATGGAAACTCTTTCTTAGCATGCCAGGCACACTTTGCATCTGAGGCTGTAACTTGTCTTTTGCATTTATTTGCCAAATGTCTTGTTTAAAATATTTCTGATTCCATTACTGCTAGCAGCCTAGAGCAGGGTGCGGCTAGGACTCAGCTGTGGTGTTGGGATAATGGGCTAGGCATGTATGTGTGGAAGAGACAGTGGAAGGAATATATATTCTTCTGGAAGCATGCAGCACTTACAAAATCAATTCTGACTTTTCATACAGCAATTCATTTGGACCATAGAAGCATATCCCATTACGTTTAAAAAATGAAAGTACATGCCAAGTTTCTCATCATAATCTTAATGTTATAATTGCCAGCATTGTATTCCATTATATTGGGAAGTTAGATATGAAAGAGACACATCCTTATATGTCTTTAATTTATTTGACATTTCATTCTACCGCATGTAGGATATTCAAATCCGTTTCCTTTTATTTTAAGCAAAGTCTGGCACAGTTGTGTTCAGGGAAAGCAGATTGATGTACAACATTTCTAACCTTTGTCTGAACTCCAGTGCACTTAAAAACAAACTGGGGAGACAGAAGTGAATAGTAGAAAGTCTCTAATTGCTATCAAAACATTGTCCTGACCAACATTAATGAAGTGTTGCTTCTGTCTTGACCTGTGTCCTTCCTTTCAGTTTCAGGCCAAGGGCATATTGCCTAGCAGACAGTGATGAAGAATCTTCTAGTGCAGGATCCTCAGAGGAAGATGATGTTCCAGAAGCATCAGGAAGCGAAAAGACTTTAGTGGCAGGAGCAGAAGGGTGAGTCTTTTTGCCTTTAGGCAGCCGTTGGTTCAGTTTATCTCTGCCTGTTGCATGCATTATCAACAGTGGTGCATCTTTCTTCCATGCTTAGTCATTCCATCAAAGGTATCTTCTCTGTCTGTCTTTAACATTAAAAAAAATCTAGTTTTGTCTCTGTGTGTGTGTCTCTGTGTGTGTGTGTGTGTGTGTGTATGTGTGTGTGTGTGTGTGTGTGTATACAAACAGGCACACACATATACCAAATGGTTATATTATTTCACAGTAAGTTTTTGTAATACTGTGTTTCCCTGAAACTAAGACCTCTCCAGATAATAATCCCAATCAGGCTTTTCAGCGCATGCGATAAAATAAGCCCCCCACCAAAATAAGCCCCCCACCAACTATTACACGCATGTACAGCCAGTCTCGCCATTTCCTCTGGTTGCTTGCCACGCAAACAACATGATGTGAGGAGACGAGGCCGGAGGGAAGGGAAGGGGGGGACACGCCCTCCCCTACCTGTTCTTTGCGCCAGCTGAGTGGCCCAATATGTCCCACCCCACCCCAATGGCAATTTGGCGAGAAGTTTTCTTTTATAGTGTGTTTCCCTGGAGACAACGGTGAGGAACGCGATGGAGCTTGAAAGGTAAGACCTGCGTCTCGCTTCTCGCCCGCCCCACCTGCTATCCCCAAATTGCATCCCTAAAGGGGGCAGGTGGCTAAGCGAGAGGCAGGAGCCCTGCCATGCCTGGTGAGGGGTGGGGGAGAAGAGATGGCAAGGGGAGACATGTCTCGCTCCACATGTCTTGCTTTTCCCCGCCCCACCTGCCACCCCTCTCGATAAAGAGACGGTGGGGAAGGGAAGCAGCTGTTGCCATTGGGGTGGGACATGTTGGGCTGCTTGGCTGGAGGGAAGAACAGGGAGGGGGGGCGACGGCAGCAATGAGACATCCAGTCCCATACTCACCGCCTCCTGCACCCCTAAAATAATAAGGACCCCCCCCCCGATAATAAGGCCAAGCCCTTACTTGGGGGGGGGGGGTGTCAAAAGAAAATAAGACCCTGTCTTATTTTCGGGGAAACACGGTACTTGGAATCAAACGCAAAAAGTATTTTGGAATATATAGAAATGATAATATATTTCCTATCCGCAATTCCTTAAAACACATTTTTTTCTTGGGTTGCACAATTCTACCCCGTAGCTGCAATGCAACTCTAGGAAAAGACATTAGGAATTGCCTTGCGAGGGTTGAACCTGCATATACAATAAAAATGTCACAAGAAGGCCCATATACAGTTCTTACTCTATTTGAAGCTAGGAGAATATGGGCCAGACAGCAGGGCTCTCTCGGTTATGGCCTCTGCACTTTGGAATTCCCTGCCTTTGAAGATTTGAGTAGCCCTGCATCCTGACACTTTGTGGAGCCGTTAAAACAATGTCCCTTTGCTTTGTACCAGGATGGAATGTTTCTGTGGGCCATGGGCAGGATTCCTATTGATTGCAATACTTTTTCTTTTCATTTTGTATTTTAAATTTTGTACAGATAATCCAGACTCACCACATTAGGGCATTTTACAAAAACTGAGAAGTCAGTCAATAATAGCAACACAATTGGTTTAAGGAGTTGCAGGGATGTGTTATGTGCTTGCCTCAAATGCTCTGAAGATATTATACAATGTCTCAAATTAAATTTGATCTATATAGGACCGTGATGGCGAACCTATGGCATGCGTGCTGGAAGTGGCGTGCAGAGCCATCTCTCTGGGCATGCCAGCTGTTGCCCGTTTGCTCTTCCAGGTTCCAGCATGCACGTGTGCTGGCCAGCTGGACTTTGCGCATTAATGCATGTCAGAAACCGGAAGACCAGGTGACCAGTACGCATGCACACGCCAGAAACCAGAAGCTCAGCTTTCCGACACATGCATGCATGCCAGGAAACTGCTCTTCCAGTTTCCAGCGCTTCTGCGTGTGCGCACTGGGGAGCTGCTCTTCCGGTTTCTGGTGTTCCCACGCTCACACGCACACACTCCCATTTCAGCACTCGGTGCCGAAAAGGTTCACCAACAGTGATATAGGATATTTAAGCTAAGAGTTAACTCTATAAATGTTTCAATACTTCCAGTCTGTATATATCATTTTAATGCTTTTGGTAATTCAGTTTTCAGAGTGCCAATTTTACTGGCCATATCATCTGGAAATAATTAGATACTTCTTATTACAGTAATCCAAATGGCCTTATCTCATTGGGTAATTCTTAATTATATTTGCTAGTTAGTAGAAAAAAATTATAAGGGATATGAGGCAGCCCTGTTTTTTCCATGTGTGGTATTTATAAATGTACAAGTCATGATGTAAATTATCTGGTTTTGCAGATGGCTGTTTACTGCAGTTATTGGATAAAAGATTTAGGATGAATTAGGTCTAAGAAAGAATTATCTTCATGCTAGCATTTTCATGTATATAGCTGCTTATTTTACAGTAAACAAATTCAGTATGTAAGAACATCCAGCTTGTATATTTCAAGTGCTACCAAGAAAGGAGAATAGTATGAGCTGAATGAAATATAGTTCTTTAATCCAAAATAAATGTTTCATGGATTTTTCTGAATTGCTGGTTAGCTAGCTGATGTCCGAAAATATCTGTATGTTAGTGCAAACAAACATTTATATAACAGACGTTGAAATGTTTCTTTGGACTAGCATATAGATCAATGAAGCTTCTTAGCAAGACTGTAAATAATTTAGCAACTGTAACAGATGATCGAACTTGCAGAAATAATTATTTTCCTGTAGCTATTTTTAAAAGTCTTTACTTGAGAGAAAGATCATTCTGCTTTATCTGTTGCAGAAAAAAAGATCATTTCCCCCCTCCCCATTTCAGCAGAGAGGATTTGCTGCTGCTGCTATTTAATAATAGGGTAGTAATAATAATAGTTGATTATTGCCAGTCAACTGCAGATCATCCAAAGATTAATCAATAGACCTTAAAGTAGACCTTTGGTTGCATAGATTATGTTTAGGAGCATTGTCAAATTTCTAGCAGGTATAGCTTATTTATAATCTTTTTTTATTTTTGTATATTTAATATTTATATTCCCCAGCTCCTGCCAACATAGCAGTTTGAAAGCATACAAATGCGAGTAGATAAATAGGTACCACTTTGGTGGGAAGGTAACAGGGCTCCGTGACAGCATTCTGGCCACATGACCACAGTAATGTCTTCGGACAGCGTTGGCTCAATGGTCTTGAAACGGACATGATCACTGACCCCTATAGTCGGAGACAACTATTTGAGTAAAGTCCCCGGGGGCTCCTTTTTTTAACATTTATATTCTGCATTTCTAATCTACTGGAATACATGCCAAGTAATAATCAAACATAAACATGCAGCAAAACCGTAACATAAGTGGAGAACAATAATGCTATAAGGAAAAATCCAGAATCCATTAATTTGTACATTCTCTTGCTAAATCCTTGAATTTGCAGTTTGGGGTTGAAAGGTCCATTGCAGCCAGGTAAACCACCTATTTGGCCAAAGCTCTCAAACATTTAGGAGAATCTCCAGTAGAATGTAGGGCTATCCAAGAGTAATAGTGAACATTGGGCCAACAACGCTTCACCAGAATCTTTACCGTGTGAGTAGATAACATCTGATTTTAAATTAGTTCTGCTTCTGAGTTGTCACAGCCAGGTATCTGGATCTTTCTATTTTTATTCACGAAAATTATAAGTCTGGGCTGTCTGTACACTTACACAACACTTCACAATCTGTAGTAGCAGATTGGCATCCTGTGCCTTTAACATGTTGTATTTTCAGCTGCAGAATACCACAAAGCATTAGCCTTTGCTTTTTAAAGGGTATCTGAAACTCACTTAAATGACTTCCTCTTCTTTCCTCCCTTAAAGGTATGGATCAGGGCACCGAGCAAGTAAAATAATGAGATTTGTGGATAAAATTACCAAGTCAAAATATTTCCAGAAAGCGACCGAGACAGAATTTATTAAGAAAAAGATTGAGGAAGTCTCCAATACACCGCTTCTGCTCACCGTTGAGGTTCAAGAGTGTAAAGGGATGTTAGTAATTAACATTCCGCCCCCACCTACTGATCGTATATGGTAAGTGTAGTTAATAAGACTTTATGATTTTGGAATCTGTCATGTATAATGTGGCACTCAAACTAATCAAAGAGCCAAAATAGATTTCTTGTTTTTATGAGTGGCTGTGAAAGAAGTCCCTAAAATATATTTTATTTTCCAGTCCCCTAATTTCCCACTTTTTCTCAAACACATCCAAGATAAAAAAGCTGGACCATTTGACTAATGAACTATAAAGAATAATGCAGCAGAAATGTAGTTTGAGTTCCTATAGAACCAAAGTTGGTCTGCAGCGTGTGATCATTCTTACAGAATTTAACAAGTATTCACATGATTCTTAGTAAGGTTCCTTTTTTGAAAATTGCAGTACCAATCTGTGAGTCATAAGCTACAGTCTGACATGTACCATTTTATTCAGGGTTAAATAAGTTAATTCTGAGACAAAGTGTGTGGGATTTTTCCATTAATTCCTATGAACAGTTACTAACAAAGATAATGGAACTGGGTGTTATTTTAAATTGCTCATGTGATTGAATTACTCTTCTATCCAAAAAGAGATCTTTTGTAAAAATGTATAATTCCATTTCTTATTATGCATTTTGTAAACTTCCAGAAACTGAAAAGCTAACAAAGCTTAGAAATTTTATCATCCATGAATAAAAGCTACAGCAACCAGAAATCAGGTCAAAAAGAAAGATTACTACTTGTTCTTTCTTTTCTCCTACCTTTCTCTTCCTTTAATATAGAATAATACAGAAGCATGCTGGGTAAAACAGCATATTGAACTACTGAGGATCAACAGAGGTATTAATTAAGAGGTCAATGCCAAAACTTTTTCCAGTGGTTTCTTATAACTGAAAATAGTACCAAAGGAGAAAAACTATTTCAGTGCTTCTTTTTATCTGAAAGAAATATGGAATGAAATTGTGAATGAAATTTTGTTTTTATTTATCTGGGAATGTTTCACTGAACATTTTTATCTTGCCTTTTTATCTGGGAGGTTCAAAAGCAGTTTATATTGGGGTTCCCATAATTTTATTCTCACAACCCCTCAGTGAGATCCATATTCAGTGAGGAATTGAAGTTGTGCCTTCTCAGTCCAATATCTTCACCATTGGCTACCTTAATCGAGATGGGATTCCATTTGAGGAAATTAACCTCTGGGAGGTGCACAGTGTAATTCAGAAAACTCAGTCCAATACATAATTACTTTAAACTGTATTGGGAAAAGGATTAATGACAAGTGACAGGCAAATCTGGCCCTAGGTTCTGCCTCGGTTTACCTTCCCAATAAGCAACTGAATTGGAAGATCATTTAAAAGCAATTTATTAGGATACCCTGATAAAGTGAGATCTCACTATGAAAAGGGAGAACCCCAAGACCCATCTTACATTCCCTTTTATAGTTAACATAAGAAAGAAATGCAAGAGGAAAGTTGATTGGACAGGATAAAAGTAACCTCTCCTTTGCACAGTAAATCAACTACAAAAGTTGTTTGAAACTCACAAAGAGACATACCAGACACCAGTTTTGCACTAACAAACTTTTTCTTATCAGGAAATAGTATTCATTCTTCTTTAGTTTTCTTTTCAGTTTAGGAATGTTAGAAGCTATCCATCAATCTATACAGCGATAGGATAAAAAGTTTTCCTACATTCCAGTCTATAGTGGTTTGATAAATCCTCATAAAAGACAGAAATAAGTTAAAATACAAAGTAACTATGTTAGTGAACAAGTTACAAAATCCATGTCATGTGCCCCTCAAAAGTAAGAATGTAAGAAGTTGCTGATTTGATTTCTCACTGTGGTCATTCTTGAGAGAATCATAGTACCTATTGCTAGATCATTAGGACTTAATTTCAGTTATAAGTCAGATGAATAAAATTTTTCAGACATAAAGTCCTTCACCAATTAGTATTAACTGGGTACTAGACTTCAGCAGTAACATAGATTGTTAATATATATCGATTTCAAAATGACATATTGTGAATTGGACACATCTGTTTACAGAGTACATAGAAGAAACAAAACTACACCCCTGAACTGGAGGGGGAAATGAGACTATTTTTAATGTTGAGATATGTACTCATTTGAAATAAATATTTTGTTGGACATAATAGTTTAGTCCTGCACAGCATACGACCTGCAGGCTGCATGCAGTCTACCAAGCAACCTTGTGTGCTGAAGTTTTTTAAAACAGTAATAAATTCACGATTGTCCCAAAAGTTGCATTGCTAAGCATCTCCAAGACTCACCATTGCTGCCAGCTTCAGTCCCACTGGCACTCTACTTGCTGCCAAATAGCTGATTGGTATGCCAAATATTCCTTTGCAGCCCACAGTTATTTTTAATTTATCAGTGACCTTTTTCCCTCTGTGCCTTGTGCAGGCCTGGTTTACAGCATCCAATCCTCCTCCAAGCACAAAATCCTTGAACATAAACCGCAAATGTACAAGATTAGGTTATATGAGGTAGTATAGCCTTCCCTGATTTAGAGTGCTTCAGATGTTTGGGAACACAAGTCCCAGAATCCACAGCCAGCAAGATTAGGGTTGGGGAGCATGGTGTGGACACCATGCTTAGGTTAAAATTTCTGTTTGTCCAGAATATCCCAGGACGGCTTTGGTTAAGCATGTCTCATTTTAGCTGAGCATGGGTTATATTCTCCTGGAGGCCTTTGAAAAAATATGGGATACAAATCTGAGATAGAAACATCTTAACTTGGATCATTTTTTTAATCTTCAGGTACGGTTTCCGAAGACCCCCTTATCTGGAGCTAAAAGCTCGGCCAAAGCTTGGTGAAAGAGAAGTTACTTTGGTTCATGTAACTGAGTGGATAGAGAAGAAACTAGAACAAGAATTTCAGGTACTTCAAATATCATTAGCATTAAAAGAATAAGTAAGACATTAGCTAAGACTCTGTAAGCTTAAAGATGGTAGCATGTATCTCAGAAGAAAAAGCACACATTCACGCTGAATGGCTATATATTGGTATAACACAAATCATTGCTTCTGAGAATTTCAGATTCTTAGTTTGATAACACATATAGGAACATACTGCAGTAGCCATAAAATTACTTAAGAATAGGCATTGGGACACACTGTACTCCTTCTGGGCTCAACAGACACTGCATGATCCCAGCAAAAGATGTACAGGTAGTCCTCGATTTACAATCACAATCAAACCCCAAATTTTTGTTGCTAGGCAAGACAATTAAGTGAGTTTTGCTCCATTTTACAACCTTTCGTGCCACTGTGGTTAAGTGAATCATTGCAATTGTTAAGTTAGTATCAAGTTTTTAAGAGCCTTGGTAGTACAGTGGTCTAAAGCACCCTGTTATTAAGACCAGCTGCCTGCAATTACTGCAGGTTCAAATCTCTCCAAGGCTCAAGGTTGACTCAGCCTTCCATCCTTTCTAAGGTAGGTAAATTGAGGATCCAGTTGTGGGGGCAATAAGCTGACTTTGTATAAATATACAAAAGGATGAAGGCTATTGCTTAGCGCATTGTAAGCCGCCCTGAGTCTCCGGAGAAGGGCGGCATATAAATAAAATTTAAAAAAAAAAAGTGAATTTGGCTTCCCCATTGACTTTGCTTGTCAGAAGATCACAAAAGATGACCACATGACCACTGGACACCATAACCACCATAAATATATACCAGTTGTCAAGCCTCCAAATTTTGATCACGTGATCATGGGGATGCTGCAAGGGTTGTGTGAAAAATGGTCATAAGTCACTTTTTTCAGTTCCATAACTTTAAACAGTCACTAAACAAACAGTTCCTGGTGGTGGACTATCTGAAATGAGGCACCAAGTGAGATCACTGTTATCCTGAAATACTGTCTTAGGACCTGAAGTGTGCCATATCCACACTAAAATACCTTCTGTGCCCATATTTTTAAAAGTAGGAGCATAGTGCCTGATTTTAATTTCCTTTAAGAGATACCAAATAATTAGAAGGAATATTATTATGGATAATCTCATGAAGAAAGACTGATTTTAGCATGGGACAAATAGTTTGAATAAATTGTTGCTCATACTTTTCTATTGTTTATATTTCTAAAATTTTGTTCATCATGAATTTATTGAACTGTTAAATATATCTATTCAAATTTCTAGCTATTTCCTTTAAAAAAATTGGAATGATTGGGGCAAGGAGCAATAGCTGATAGGAGTCAAGTATTTAAAAAAAAATGTTTGCTGAAATGTAATGGAATTAAGATTTTGTAAGCTGTAAAAAGCAATGTTGCTTTAATTTCCATGATGACTCGGTTCCAAATCTAATCTTAAAGTAGATAGATGTTTACTAGTGATCCACGATGTTACTCGATTCAAATAAACCTGTTTAGAATTCTACTTGGCCTGATGGGAGAGTCTAATATAAGAGTTTGATATATTTAATTTTTCGACTTTGAATTTTGAATTGCATTCTAACTCAATTATTATACCTTGCAGAAAATTTTTGTCATGCCAAACATGGACGATCTTTATATTCCTCTAATGCATTCAATCATGGACCCCCGCTCATCTACGTGCACTTCAAAAGTTTCTGAAGATACCGAATTGGAACAGCCATGAAACGTAAAGACTGCAGTTTACAGTATTAACAGATGTCGTTTTCATGTTCTCTTTCAAATGAAACAGTCTAGCTGATTTTTGTCCTTGTGCCATGTTTTATTTTTTTAAAGATAAGATCGCTTCTGCCAATAATTGCTCCAGTTATGGCTCTCTATTGACTTTAGAGCATTAGTTCCATTTCTGCTAGGCTTTAAAACCTAGTTGTTAATATGCACTCTTCTGCAGTAAACTAGGGGAAAAAATCCAACTAGCAGCAATTGATCCAACAGATTTGATCCGCATGGGAGTACTTTATGGATGTGCAGTAATTCAGGATACACACTGAACACTGACAGTTTATCTCATCCAGTCATATGGAACTTGTTTTCAGTAAGGCACAAACATGTCTAACTGGAAGACTTTCTCCTCTCAAGCAGCTGGAGATACAAATGGAAGTGGCATGTTCTTCACTCCTGCAGTCCCAATAGCTTGTGTCAAGCAAATTTGAAGTGATTTCTGGAGCTAAGAATGTACATTGGATGTATAGGTGATATTGTCAATCCATGTAGATTATGCATAGTAACTTATTTTTTTCATATGAAATTGAGTTTCTTGGAAACAAGTAGCCATATAAAACATGCAAACATACAGAATTGGTTTTAAGGGATCTTGTGATTCTTTAGAAAAAAAAATTAAGACAAAGCCATGAGACCAAACTACAGTAAGCCTTCTAGTTAGTGCGTTACAATTGCAGAACTTGTGGTTGATGGCTCTCGGAGTTGACTATACATGGAAATGTCCAAGGCCATGCATGTACTCATCAGAAATGATTGCATGGAAGGAGCCATTCACTTTCATCAACCAGAATGTTCACAGCTGTTTTTGTTCCCAACTATGTAGTGGATCCTCTTTTATCCATTTAAGGAGGTGCAAATCCTGATTACAGCTTTTTTTTTTTTGGTCAACGTAGCTAAAGCACCTTGTAGGCTGGCTTGGTATTCCTGTATGAAAGTAACAACTCCAAAGCACTACAAGTGAGAATGGCCAAGAGAACACTGCCTTGCTGTTCCTTTTCTGTATGGACTAAACACAGAATACTGAATCTAACTCTTTTGAACACTACATAAGCAATGAGTGTTTCTTGATACTCAGTATTGCCAACTACTTATGTTGAAAGAATGTTAATTTAGTTTACAAAGGAAGCAAGTGAGCTATGGAGTTCACTCTTTGATAGTCTACTAGGCTTTACATATTTCTAAGATCTTTTTTGTATGTTGTGTTAGGTTCCTGCGTCCAAATTTCTCATGATTTGCAATCTCCAAATGAAGCTAATTGAAGTTGTTTTTTAAAAGCACCTTGCCTGAAACATATTTAAAATTTAGCATTTAATATATTGACATAATCATATTATTTGGACAACTATTTTGTTACAACTCTGGGACCATTCCATTTTATGTACTATTCTTCTCATCTCTTAATGAAAGCATTTGCCTTCTTAAATCTGCATGTCTTATTCACAGCTCTTTTCCCCCCTCTGTGCAATAAGTCAAAATACTAGATGCACAAATATGTAATCAAGTTTAACCAGGTTTGGCACAAGTAAATTCACTGCACTTCGTAATCAGACTGTATGGGTTACTAGTGGGCTTGCTTTTTTTTCAAATAAACTTATCCCATGTCAAAAATCTGTTTGATGCTTGGTGGGGTAGAAGTGTGAGTGCATATCCAGGAATATAGCACTCGTAGAGTTCAATGAGACTGAAATACTGAAAAATTTACCAAATCGTATTCTACATTTCTTCTGAATGTTTCAGCTCTTACATCCAGTACTCATGAAAGATTTATTTTCTGTGGGAGCAGTCAGGCAAAATAGATCATGCCTCATGGCACTTGGAGCCTGCCAGTCCTCTAAGCCAAGAGTACCCAAGATTCTTTGGGGATTGAACCAGAGCATAAAAAACTCTAGAATTTAAATAGTATACAATTCTTCAGGATTTAATTTACATTCCTACAGGATGCCTCCTGAATCTTGCTCCAAATAGAAGGCCTGGGGAGATTTTGGTTTTTTTGGTACAGTACTGTAAATTTTCCTCTTCTATTTGTAAAGCAAGGTTTAGGAGATGCAGTCCATTTTCACTCACAAGTCTTATTTTCTAAATAACAGAATTAGCTTCCCAGATAGGCAGACTTGTAATCTATCCAACAGCCCTTACGTTTTTTTCTTTTTCTCTGTATTAATGCATCATTCTGACCTAAAATATAGTTCGATATTACAGCTGTGCAAACTATTGATAAAATGTTTCAGGAAATTTCTGCAAAATTGCTGCTCAATAGAACTTATTTGTATCTCTTGGTCAGCTGCCTCAAGAGATGCACCCATTTCTATGTTCCTTTACAGTCAGCATCTCAACAGGATGTAAAATAAGGCTGTGTCAGAGACCAGACACACAACAAAGGGTTCAGGCCTTTTCCCTAAATAACCAGATACTAGGAACTACATGGGAGAGACTATCTGCTTATCACATTAAACCAGAGGCCATGGTTTAACACCACAAACCTAAGTCAAATCCAGTTTCCAGTCACAAGAACCTAGGCTGGGTTGCATTACAATCACATCATACTAATTTAACCAACACCAATTTATTTGATAGCATTATTAAAGTTTTGCCCAGATCTTGCAAGAGATCTAGATACAATTATATTTGTGTAAGGGGTTCCCAGAATTGTAAAAATTTTAAGGGTTCCTCCAGGTTAAAAAAAAAGGTTGAGAGGCTGCTCTGTAGAACTTTTAACTCTTCTCCAAAAGAAAATTTTATCCAGGAATAGATCAATTCACCATCCTTGAAATATTGGCAAAACCTAATTTCAAGTTACACATTCAACATGTTGCACTTTTAATAAGCTTGAGTTGCTCATCTCATTACCATCCTCAGCATTAAAGATGTGATTGGTTAACAAGTTGTATGCTACACACTCTTGAATGGTTCTTTGCAAAGAACTCTTTGGTTGTGGTTAAGATTTATCCATACCATAAAGTTGTGGCTAAATCAGAGGGTTGTATTTTTGTTTATTCTAACACTTGTTTCCATTGAAGTTGTGTCCTAAGGAGCATGGAAGGAAATTAGCAGTGGAGCACCCTATCTTGACTGCTGGCTTTTCTTGGATGTTCCACTAGCATGCCAAAGGTATGTCCCATATAGGAGTGTCCACCCTCCATGTATAATCTTTAGTCCAGTTTTCTATTTGGGCTTGTATAGCATGAATAATGTGCACTTTGTTAGTGTGCTACAATTCTACCAAATGTCCAGAGTAGACTTTTAAAACCTGAAACATCTTTGAGGCAAAGGACAGTTATCCTTCTAATAGCAGGTAGTTTAATAGGAAGCAATCAGTTGGGTGGGAATGTGCTTTTTGATGAAATATGACCCCAATGAGATTGCACTGAGCTGCAGTACATTGTAGCTTGCATGAGTGGGGTTTTGCACACTACTTTTGCCTGATGCTAGGTTGTTTATTATAATCTTTGAAAATGGGATTATGCAAAGACTGTCAGGTAATAAGAGCCAATCTTTCCCCATTTAATTCATGTTATCTTCAGATACTGTAGCGAACAAGATAAAATTGAAGCACTCCTACATAATACTCTTCCCAGATGATCAAGCCTCTGAACCGTCACTGTAGTTATTTGAGGAATTTACATATTTTAACATTAAGCATGAGATGGATTGTAACTTGTCTTTAAAAGAATCACTCAGGTTTAAGCTGAGCAACACCAGTTATAAGCAAGCTTTTTATTTTTGCACTGCAGCGTAACCAATGAGACCATGAATGGGCCATGCACCAGTTCAAAGGCAGTGCTTCAAACCTATCTGAAAAAAATATCCAAAATAAACAGTTTTTAAATTTTTAAATTTATTTATTTACAACATTCAAGACATCCCCACATTACAGCCCTCTTTGTGTTGCTTGGTTCAACAAGTGACAGTTGGTTCCAGAGGTTTTCATTCAGCATCAAGACAATCTTGGCACACCTATAGTAAAAAAAAGCAGGATTCAGGATAGTGATTTAAGAATACTGAGATACCTTTGCTCAGATCTAGAGATTAGTTTTATGCCTTTTTAATACCACTGAACATTAAGAGCTAGGGTGCCACCTGGGCAACTGATGCTGGTGGCTCAGATACAGTGTCTCTTCATCTGCATCAGCAGTCTAACACGCCAAAAATATCATCACAGCAGCCAGCATAGGGTTCCCAATTTAGATCACTCAAAAGCAGGATTACAAAGGTTTATTTTGACGTGCTCACAAGGAGATGCCGATATATCCCTCTCCTACTGCAGTTCTTTGGAGATGCTAACAATGTAGAAGAAACCTTTGGAGTCTTCAAGACTAATCAAGTCCATATCAGACATGTCACCCATGAATTTCTTCACTCCTTTTAACAACATTCATAGTAGCCATCACTCTTGTGCTCATAAATTTCAGGGTGGAAAACTTTTTTGTCGTTGTCGCTCTAAAGCGCCTTCTCTGCAGGACCACTGGCACTTTTCATATTTGAGGGAGGAAGAAGTCCCCCCCCTTTCCAACTCAGCACACACTCTTATCATAAACTAGAATTAAGTTCTAACCTTTTTTTTTAATGGCAAGTGAGCCATTCCCTATTGACCAATTCCAGCTTCTTTTTCAAACGTGCACTAGAAAGCATTAAGTAAGTCAGGGGTGCAACACATCTGAAAGCACAAAGGGGGGAGGGAGGTCCTTTGGCATCATATTCCAAAGCTCACAAATCTACCTCTGGAATCAAGCAATATACTGGATCTCCCTCGAGTCCTTGCAAAAGCAAACTATAATCTACTGCCCAATTATTACCCCAGCAAAGGCTCGACCATAGAGAGGAAATGCCACCTCCACACTATACCTTAAGAAGCCCCAAAGTCTCCCTTTTTCACCGACTGAGACGTACCAAGGACAATGCATTCAAGGGCACTTAAGCACATCCAACTCTCAATCACGATTCTCCATTGGTTGGGCTCAAAATTCTCATCACGCAATGCATTCTCCACTTATCTTCTCGGTTTATTAGTTCCACGTGACGTTTCGTAAAACGGCTCTAAAAGCCAGTAATCGCCGTCTTGAGTTACCCAGCCCTTAAGCTAAGTCTACTAGTGCAGGTTAGTTAAGGCAAAAATCCCCAAAATCGAAGAGCAGCGAGGCACGACACGATCAAATACATGACAAACGCGTCTGCTCAAATCCCAGGCGTTTTTATTCTAAAATAAGCTCTGGGTCAAGAACATTTGCCAGGCTTCATTCGCAATCAGGACTACTGCCCATCCGTTAGGCTGCAAAAATCCCAACGACCGCTAGATGGCAACGAAGAAACATTCTGTAAAAAAAAACAAAAAAAAACTGCAAACGTTTTGCCACTTCACGATCGTTCGGATTACTGCGGCGCAGCATAGATACAGCAGAGGCCATCGTTTCTTTCCTCGCGACTACGCCTCCCAAAAGCAAAGGTCGCAAGCACACACCTCCCGCGCCTTCCATCCCACGACGAAAAGGCCGAATACGAGGCCTGCGTCTCTATTTATAGGCGCCTAGGGACACGCCCCTTTCTTTAGAAACCAATCGCGATAGTATGGCTCCGTCACGTGACCGGCGCCGACTCGAGGTGAGTGTACCGGTAACGTGCAATGCAGATATTTTCCCGCCGTATTTTTCATGTTTGGTTTTTTTGGGGGGGGGGCGAGAGGGGGCGCTTAAATTCTTACGTTCCTCTCAAGAATTTTAGCCCGAGAAAAGAAACCACGGCCTATTTACCATCTCTTGAATCCTATGTTTGCCTATCGGCCGGTTTTAATGAGACTTTCTCCCAACTGGCTTGGTATAGATTTGCAGTATTATGCCTATTCCTTCATATGTGTGTTTGATAGGCTTGACTTCTAAGTACATGTGTTAAGTCAGGTTGCACAAAATATACAATGAGTAAATGACAGGCGAGCAGCTTTTGAGTTACCATTAAACCTGCAGAGTTTAATGATTGCCTTTAAAAAAAAATCTCGTCCTCATCAATTATTAGTTGATTCTTGTTAGTATTTTGAACTCAATGGATTTATTCTATCCTCTGCTTAATATATTTTGTACTTTTGTACACGAGTAGGTCAGAATGCATTTACTAGATTCCGGGCACACCGAGATAATTTGAAAATGTTGTCGCCTTGACTTCAACTCTTTCTAAGCCTTCAATGTGTGTGAGGTGTTTATCCACTGGAGGGCACTCATTGCTCGTTTGGAAAATGGATAATTGCATTGGGATGGATAGGCATAGGAAAGGGGGCTAGCAAAACTGGCCTACAAAATCAGAGGAATACAGGTGGTCCTTGACTTACAACAGTTCATTGACCGTTCAAAGTTACAATGACACTGAAAAAAAGTGACTTATGACCGTTTTTCACATTGCAGCATCCCCCTGGTCAGACGCTTGGCAACTGACTTGTATTTATGATGGTGGCAGTGTCCCGGGGTCACATGATCACCTTTTCCATCTTTCTTACCTTACCTTACCTTATGATTCTTGACAAATGTATCTTCTCTTTTATGTACACTGAGAGCATATGCACCAAGACAAATTCCTTGTGTGTCCAATCACACTTAGCCAATAAAGAATTTTATTATAAGCAAAGTCAATGGGGAAATTGGATTCATTTATCAACTGTGTTATTAACAACTGCGGTGATTCACTTAACAACGATGGCAAGAAAAGTTGTAAAATGGGGCAAATTCACTTAAATGTTTCATTTAGCCGCATAATTTGTTGGGCTCAATTATGGTCGTAAGTTGAGGACTACCTGTACTGGACTTTGCTTTTACACTACTGGGACAGAAGGAGAAATTATAAAATACCTGACTGGAGAGTAATTGTATTTGCTTTATCAAATTGTAACGTTGCACGTTTGCCCTAGTTCTACCCACTACTTTTGGCAATTGGTCTTTCCAGTGCACATTTAGAAGGCTAATTCTCTGGAAAGATGCACATCTTGTTAGTTCCTTTTGCCAAAGGGCTGAAAGAGAATATGCAGAAAAGTGGACTCTCCTTGGGGACTTAAACTACGACTTGGCTGCCCCGGTCAGTCAAAAGCAGCCTAGAAACTTTCTCAAGCAGTGATAAGTGCAGCGTGGTGGTGTTGCAGAAGTGATCTAGGCAAAACATGATACCTCTCTCCAAATGAGAAAGGGAGTCACGATGGGGAGAAGGAGAGCAGAGCTGGACTCCCTGAGGCAAAGTTATTGCATGTCTTTGCAAAGCACATCCTGGTCTGGAAGAGCCTCAAGAGCCGGGGTGCTATTCAGCAGGTTCTGACAGGTTCTGGAGAACCGGTAGCGGAAATTTTGAGTAGTTCGGAGAACCGGCAAATACCACCTCTGGCTGGCCCCAGAATGGGGTGGGAATGGAGATTTTGCAGAATCCTTTCCCTGGAGTGGGGTGGGAATGAAGATTTTGCAGTATCCTTCTTCCCCTGCCACGCCCACCAAGCCACACTCGCAGAACTGGTAGTAAAAAAATGTGTACTGCTCAAGAGGCTTGGTGTTAGGAGCTGTTGTGGAATTTAGTTGTGGTCTTGAGAAAGGAAGGGAAAGGGAAAGGAGAAGGGAAATGTTTGCTCAGCCCTGAGAAAGGGTGAGAAAAGGACTCCAAACATTCTTGCCTTCATTGGCCTTAAGGAGGAGTGTCAACAAGCTTTTGAGATTCTATAAATATACCCTACAGCAATAAAATAGCATGCCTGGAAACCCGTTTATTATCTATTTATCATACTTAGAAACTGCCCATCTCCCCCGCTTCCCTGGTCTATTCCAAAGGGCTAACTGGAGCCAAAGGAATCCCTTTAAATTTAGTTATGTCCTTATTGGAAAATGTTGCCTTTTTGTTTTTCCTTTGGTAGGACCCAGATTTTTTTGGTGGGATTTAAGGTGTGAAAGTTGAGACTCACTATTCTCACCCATATGTCCAATTTATATTCATACATACAAACACTGTTGGAGATTAAATTTTGGGTATCGCCAAAGTAGGTTTGACACACATACTGAGGGTGTGAGTAGGTAATTCTGTCAAAAAAAGCTGACGCATCATGTTCCAGAGCTTTCAAAATCCTTGAATTTTTCCTGCTATGGACTCCAATCAGCACTGCCAATGCTGGTTTGAGACAGCTGAAAGGTTGTCCACCCTGATTCAGATAAATTGCTGAGAAGGGCAATGAGATTGACACTTTTCCCCCCATTTTTTTTGCCTCTTGTGAATGAAGAAGGGAAGAGCTTGGCTAGAAAGTCAATACCTTATAATTCTGATATTAAAAAATAAGAAGTGTCATATGGTTGTTCTTTGTATTCTCTAGCTGTATTTTGTTCAATGTCTTTCCTTTGGTTTACCAATATTTATTTCTTTGCAAATAAAATACAATAATATTATTAAAAATATAAATTTAAATACAGGTAGTCCTTGACATACGACCACAATTGAGTCCAAAACTTCCATTGCTAAGTGAAACAGTTTTTAAGTGAGTGTTGCCCCATTTTATGACCTTTCCTACCACAATTGTTAAGTGAATCGCTTCAGGTGTCAAGTCAGTAACACGGTTATTAAGTGAATTTGGCTCCCCGTTGACTTTGCTTGTCAGAAGGTCACAAAAGGGGATCACATGACTCCTGGGACACTGCAACTGTCATAAAATAATGCCATCTGTCAAGCATTTGAATTTTGATCATGTGACCCTGGAGATGCTGCAACGCTCATAAGTCATTTTTTTCCAGAACCATTGTAAGTCACTAAACAAATGGCTGTATGTCAAGCACTACCTATAACTATGAAATCTCAGTTTGAGTTCCTGATTACGGCATACTTGTTTTTTTAGATACCTGCTGTCCTTAATTTCTTGCATACGACCTTGAAATGAGCTGAAGAATCTTTAGCCTTCATACATATCTAGCTTTATCAGTCAAAAGGTATGATGAGTTATTATAATTATTTATGTTAGAAATAATATTTTTCTGGAGAGATAGAAGAAGTAGAGAAGTAGAGAGAAATACAAAGAGGGTTACACACATGGAAGATGGATCTGTCTGTAATCCTTGCAAAACTTCAAGAATGAGGTGCGTGGTTGCACCTTGGGAATCCTATCGCACCATTTGTTTGCATTGATTCATTCATTTATTTAGAAGGTCCCTTCCAAATCACTGGATTCCAGCAACACCCTGCTCCCCATTGTCCTGTTAATCAATAGAGGGAGATTCCAGTTCTTCCTTCCTTTCCTTTCCTTTCCTTTCCTCCACTTCCTCCATCCCAGCCAGTATGTCAAGCTATCCCGGAAAAGTTTGTCATTAACTGGTACTTTGATACAACTGGACAGCTAATCATTGAACATTGGATTTTTTTATATCGTTGCTTGGCATCTTTTGATTATCTACTGTAGCCAACCATTATTTTCAGTGGAAACTGCTCAGTGCACTAGAACATTTTGCAGAGCAGTTATTTATGATAAAATCCAGGGAACCTGCTTTCAACCTCCTCAGCTAACCTTATGGAAAAGTCCATTGGCCTCATCTTGCTCCTAGCAGTAGCAACTCCGCCATCTCTTCCAGGGATCCCATCACTGGTTATTTGTTCAACAGCAGTACTTTTAAAAACCGTTATTTAATTAACTTTTTGCTTTTTGTTTTTCACTCAAATGCAAATGCTAATGAAAATATTCAAACATTTGCAAGCATGCTTCAAGTGATTCCTTGGAATTTGTTGGATATTGCCAAGGGGATGGATATTTTGGGGTGGAAATGGCTATATAGTTCTAATTACAGTGTGGGCAGCCACAGTGATAAATCTATTTCACAGTGCTAATGGGCCGTTCAATCTCCCCTTCGGTTAGGTTTAGTAAAATCCCAGAATAATAATATCCATTACCAATAAGTTTGATGATCCTACAAATGTTTAGACTTACGTGCATTTAACAATAGCACTTAGACTTAGACTTACCATATTTTTCAGAGTATAAGACACACTTCCCCCCCCCCACAAAAGAGGGTGAAAATTTGAGTGCATCTTATACACCGAACGTAGCCCACCCTCTGGCCCCCACTCTATAGCCTCTGTCTCCCAGCAATTTACCTCCTTGCAGCAAACAGCCCATTTCAGCTTCAGCACAGCCTGATTAGCACAAGCAGTTGATTGTCGGTTGGATCGGCCTCCTAACCCTCAGCTGTTTCAGGCTGCAGGGATTGCCATTGCCTATTGCTGCGTGGGCCTCTGCTGTTTGCTGCAAGGAGGCAAATTGCTGGGAGGCAGATTTTTTTTTCTTGTGCTAATCAGGCTGTGATGAAAATGAAAATGAAACTAAAGCAGGCTGTTTGCTGCAAGGAGGCAAATTGCTGGGAGGCAGAGGCCGAGGCAATTTTTTTTTTCTTGTTTTCCTCCCTAAAAAAGGTAGGTGCGTCTTATAGTCCGGAGCGTCTTATACTACAAAAAATACAGTATATACCACTTCACAATGCTTTACAGCCCTCTCTAAGCTGTTTCCAGAATCACTATATTGCCCCCAACAATCTGAGTCTTCATTTTATCAACCTCAGAAGGATGGAAGGCTGAGTCAACTTTGAGCAGGTCAGGATCAAACCCCTGGCAATCAGCAGAATTAGCCTGCAATACCACATTCTAACCACTGTGCCACCATACGTCCCTATATTTTCAATAGATTTTTAGTAATTTCTGCAGGATTCTTAGCCTTCAACACAATGGAGCATATTTCTGAGTCATGAAATTCAATAAGTTTGACAAGTGGGCATTGAAGAGTCAGGTCATATCCTTCTAACTCCAAAAATCCAACCCTACCTCAAACCAACCATCAAACAGCAAAATACAATTCCAAATGAGGTAAACCAATACCCCTCTTCCTTGCATGTCATAACAACTTATAATTAATACATGCTTTTCCCTCTGCCATACAAACTTAGATATAGCCTTCTATCACTGTTTAAATGGTGCATCAGTTGTCAAAACAGGTATTGTCTATTACAAAAAACATCATTCTAGGCAAGAAATTTATTTTTATCATTGAAATCCTTACCAGCAATAATGTAATATCATTTTGAAATTAATTCCATGTCTTAACATAGTTGTTTTGAAATAACATGCAGTTCATATATGTCATAGTGGCAGCCAGATATTTTACCTTCTCAATCTTAAAATCCGTTTTACTCATCAATTCTGTTTGATTTTCGTGTTTTCACATTTTTGTTAACATCTTCATGTTTTGTTTATTAATCTTTTAACCTGCTAATTACCCCAAATTATTTGAATTTGCCCATTAATATTGCAATTACCTTTAAAAGATTTTTCAGAACCAATACCACATCATCTGCAAAAGCATTTAATTTATGTTTCTTTTTTAATCTTTACTCCCACAATTCTCTTATCTTGTCTTATGTCTTTGGTCAGTATTTCAACAATCCAAATAAAGGAGAGAGAAGACAGTGGGCATCCCTGTCTTGTTTCTTTTTGTATCTCACAAGATTTTATTAGATCTCTGTTAACAATTCTTCTTGCTTTCCGTGAGGTGCATATCGATCTTACCTACTTTATAAAGTTCTCTTCAAAATTCTTATCTTCCTAAACCTTGAACAAGAAAGCTCAGTTCAAATTGTCAAAGGCCATTTTTGCATCTAAGACAATCAATGTGAATTGTTTTTCATTATGGTACTCCAAATATTCCCAAATCTCCGGCAGATTTCTAACATTGCCCTTTAACTGTCTTTTTGGTAAAAACCCACATTGGTCTTCTGAATAAATTCTTGCAAAATTATTTTCAGTCTATCAGCTATAATCATTGTAAACAACTTGTAATCATTATTCAATAATAATAGGCTGCAGGGGTTTTTTTTGTTAAAGTCAAATCTTGTCCCTCATTAATGCTATAGTAGCCTTTTTCAACTCTGGTATTTTTCTTCCCTGTAGGATAGCATTCATCATATTTTATAAAGGTTGTAAAAGTTCATTCTCAAAATATTTATAAGCATCTGATAATTCACCCAGTCTAGGCACTTTTCCTAATTTAATCTCTTTTATAGCTTCAGAATGTTCCCTTATTATATGTGAATTCATATCCTGTCTCTTTTCCTCTGCAATCCTTAGTAAATTTTGTTTCTTTAGATATTCATCTATTAGATAAGTCATCTAATATTTTTCTCAGAAGTTCTGTCCAGTTGTGGGTAGATTATTTCATTCCAGTCCTCCATCAAATACCAACTTTCATAGGAGAAACCTATTAATCTCTCCATAAATCATTTAGAAAACAATATTGTGTCCTCATTTAGGACATAAATTCCCATGATCAGAGTCTTAATTCCATGCATGTTAATTTCCATTCCAACAAACCTACCATGCTCATAAATCAATACAGGTTCTGGTTTTAATTGAGGATTTATATAAATTTATTTTCTGTTTTATTTCTTTTTACAGATTCCTGGCTGGCTCACCCTGCTGATTCTTTCCTTTCCCCCTTCTGCTGTCTGCTGTTCTGGCTACAGAGGCACCAATTTATAAAGGGACAGTATTGCATTTGCTTTGTTCTTATGAAAGATAACAGAAAATGAAGTCCATCAAGGAATGATGAATGCAGCATAGAATATAAACACTAAATAGGAGCCTTCATGAAAATCATTTGCTAGGCAGCATTGGTCACCATTGTATTTGTTCAAGGACCTTTGGAACTAATGAATAGCTAATAGAAATGCATGGGTTCTGTTTTTATTACGGCTGAAATGCACTTAGGCATAGGAGGGTCAGAGTGACTTTTTCCTGTTTAATTTTCCTGCCAACGTGCAAAGCAAACATACTTTTCATTGGACTAACTTGATCCACAATTCAAAATTGCGACGACATTATAGAAGCTTTTATCATACTCTTTAAAACTTATTTCAGTACCCTGGAATTCAGCCCTCTATTTTATCAAGCATTTTCCCCCATCAAAAGAAGATAGTCAATTACTCTTAACTTTCTATTTTTGTAAAATCTAATAAATACTATCCCTGTAGAGTAAATTGATTCAGTGAGAAAGAATTATGGGTGTTTGCTTGCAATGGCTATGGCCATGAAACCCTATGAAACAAGCATGTTTCTACACGTTACAAAATACTTCCAGGTTCCTCCTGCCAATTGAGTGGCTATTAAAACTGGAAAGTTGTGTTTGATTATCAATCTATCTAAAATGTGATCCCCAGCTTATTTTATTGACAAATCAGAAAGCAAGGATTATGTGTAAACTGGGCCAATGACTAATGATTTGTGGGAAAGTGAGGAAGATCTTTTTCAGGTTCAAAGCACAATAACTTTAAAATGAGCCCCATGTTATTCAAGTGGTTTTTATAGAGAAAAATTTGCACAATTATATTTATGAAACATTCTGCACAGACTGCTTTAAATTTGGCAATTCTTACAAGTTTAGGGATAGTTTATTCTGCTTATCATCCTGCCCTTAAATTTCCTAAATTCCAGTGTTGGCATCCAATATTTTTATGGTTTTGAGTTCATTTTTATATCCCTTTTGTATGTCCTTTGACACTGATTTATCTATATTAGAGAGAGAGAGAGCGAGGGAATGATAAAGAAAGAAAATACAAATATATTTTACCACTAAAGCTATCAGATCTAGGGTGCAAAAATCTAGGTAACCACTAGAGGACAGCAAAGAGACATAGAAAATCCTTATCTTTGCTCCCATCTAACAGTTCTGCAGGCTCACTATCAACAATAGTGAGCTATTTCTACCCTATAGCAAAGAAATGTGTATTGGGGATGTATCATTTCAGAGTAACTTCCATTCATATGACTAAGCACGGGGAGTTAGAAATTGTTACTATGATATTTGACATGATACTATGACCCTCGTTACTATATTTATCTCTTTTAATTGTGCGGTTTGAGGAGTCGTTTAAACCCTCACCTGTAGTTTGGAGCTTGCATGCAGATGCACCATCTCATCAGTACAAAGATTAATGCAATCAAACCAGGCTGAATAGCTAAGTATTAAATCATGTGGGAACCAAAGACACGCACCAAACTCCAGAAGCTGCCCCTCGCTTTTCCTAATCCAGATCTCTGCCAGTATCTTGGACTATATAACCCAAGATCCCCAGACAGCATGTCCTCAGGAGAGTTGATTCAGATTTATGGGAGTTCAGATGTCACATACACCTGGGGCAGGTGCGAACGGAGGCTAACAGATCGATCCATTTCCAGACTTGATTAAATCCAATCTTTGGCTTGCCAGAGGCGGAGCCTTGTTGGGGACAGATTCCTCTTCTATTTATACAGCCGGGGCTGTAGAGCTACCCTAGGACAGCCGCGTCCACACGTTGCTACTCGCAGACGGAGCAGGGCAGCGCGGGCAGGGCCAGGCCGTCGAGGCAAAAGCCGCCCCCCTCCCCAGCCGCAGCACTTCCCTCTCGCGGCCTCCCCCCACCCCACCCCCGCCCGGCTCTCCTCCCGGTGCGTGGCTGCCGGGAAAGCTCCCTGCGGCTCAGCTCAGCTCCGCCTCCGAAGAAGGAAGGGCCGGACACGCTGCAGGCAGGGGCGCCGGCGATCGCCGAGCGGGCCGGGCTTTCTGCTTTGCGCCGCGGCGGGCCCGGTGCTGGCTGCCAGGGCGAGCCATGGAGCGGGGGGCGCCGGAGCGCTCGGCTGGCGGTCGCGATCTCCTCCGGCTGGGCGCGCTGCTGCTGCTGCTGCTCCTCTTGCCGGGGCCCGCGGTAAGGACGAGCAGGAGCGGGTTGGAGGGGCGTCGCGGTCCCAGGAGGAGAGAGGGGCGCCGAGGAGGGCTGGCCAGCGGAGAGAGGGGCGTCCGGCTCTCGGGGGCTTCCCAGAAAGGGGGGCGGGGAGGGAAAGAAGTGACAACTGGTTGCGACATCGCGAACACAACCGAGGACGGGCCAAGAAAGGGCGAAGTTAAGTTCCGGGGTTCAGAGACTTTCTTGCTGTAAGCGGGCGGCGGAGGGAACCCACGCGCCCCGAGCAGCTGTGATTGCAGCTGTGAGACTCGTGCAAACAGCAGCGGTGGCCCTCGGGCGGGGATGGAGGCAGAACAGACCATCCCGGGGCTGGTTCCGGATCTTATCCGGTCCAGCACGCTGCTGCGTCCCGGCCGGGGGAATCAATAAAGTGGACGTCCAGCTCACGTAGAGGGCGCCAGGTTGGGGAAAAGTTAATCTAATGTTTCCTGGGTTTTCTCCCATCTTCTTTAAAATATAAAGCATATAGAATATAAAGTAATTCCTGACTTTTAGGAGTGCTGCTGTTTGGTCTGATTTAAACTAGAGTTTTGTTTGAAGGAAGCCCTGTATTCTCCTTTGCTCTTGTTACCTGAAATAAAATGACATTCTTGCTCTTCTTCTATGATGGCAAGGCTGCAAACTGTGTTCTGCCTCCTCCTTGAACTTTGGGGGGGGGGGGGTGAATGTAAAATGCCACATTTATCTTGCATCTTCTTGCACTATCTACTGCACTGAGGCTGTGATCATTTCCCAGCAAGTGACTAAGAATGTCTTTTGGGGTCAACCATCCAGCCATTGTTGTGTGTGAAAATAACAGCAACGAGGACAGACTTGATATCGCTTCATCAGTGGCCAGGGTGATGCTCTGAAGGTACTTTTGAAGGGTAGAGTTTGGAAGGTTTGCCCTAGGAATGAAAGACAACAACCTGGAAGCTAGGTCTGGCTCAAGCATAGAAAAATTTGGTTGGAAGACTACAAGGCTTGGGACCATACAGAAGACCTGGTAGAGCTCTGTATAAATTCAACATAGCTTGGAAAACCCTGACAGAAAAAAGGTTTTCTCCCACTTTTTAGTGCTAAACACAGGGTCGTCTGTTAAAGCAAAATATAGGGAAATTTGGAGCCAAT
Source organism: Pituophis catenifer annectens (assembly GCF_029215685.1). Classification (NCBI taxonomy): domain Eukaryota; kingdom Metazoa; phylum Chordata; class Lepidosauria; order Squamata; family Colubridae; genus Pituophis; species Pituophis catenifer. The sequence goes on from NW_027256882.1 coordinate 147,876,103, forward strand.
AACACAATAATTTCTCACACAAAGGCTTAGCTAAAGTTGTGGAATCTGCTGTGGCTGGATGGGATGATGTTCTCATGTTAGATTGTTTGAGCAGGTTGACTGGACAGATTTATGGGAAGATCAGGATATCAGTTTCTGCTAGGCGTGATGGCTTTATGCTTTATGCTGCAGGGTCTACTCAGAAAGATATCAAGGGAAGTTCACACTTCCTCATCCATTTCATTTTATGGGCACTTCTTGGTCCAGAGAACACTGGACAGTATGAACCATTGACTTGATGGATCAGGGCTTTCCTAATGCTCTTTTGCTTTCCTTGGTGTGTCTGTGCGTGGGGGATAATTCTTGGATGGAAACGTCTTAACTGTTTTGCTCATTATCTTAGCCAGTGATTTTTTATTTTTATTTTTTGTAGCTGGCACAATTTTAGTGAGTCAATTTTATTAAAGACTGGGTTCTGAGAAATTTTGCTCCTGCTTAATAGAGATAAATCAGATCATCCCACCACTTTTTATAAATTCACAGCTCAACAACTGAGCTAACAAGGATTTTTTGAAGGCCTGTGGATCCCTCTTCCCGTCCCTTCTCTCACGGCCCAACTTCCCATCTTAATTTATAAAGTTGTAAATTAATTGCAATTCTTTGCTGTCCCTGATGGACAGTTCTAGAAATGAGGGAATGCAAAGTTGTTGATATGTAACTGTAATCCTGCTTATCTTCCTAAAAATAAAATACACAGTACTGGTATAGTTATTGATGCTAGCACCTATTCCCAAATTGAGGTGTTACATCATTAGAAATTTATTTCAGGGTCTGTGGCCACCCATCTCAACCATATGATTCTAGACAGGGAACAGCAATTAAAATGATACCACAATAAATATCAATTAGCATCCCAGGTAAAAAACATTCCAGCCACCAACACAACCATCCCATAGTTTCTGTCACATATTTTGGTAGCAGAGTATGCCTGTGCCTAATGGCATAACCAGTATAAAGATAGGACCCAGTAGTTTCAAGCTGGTATTTGTGCAGCAGTTCTTGTACTATAACATACAAATTTAATAAAGCAAATGTGGAAAAATAATTTAAGAAAGCTCTTTCTCTGTCATTTTGGTGAAGTTGAGAAATGGGGGGGGTTTATACATTTCAGAATTAATAGAACATTATCATATAACATACAATATTTGTTTAATTTCATTAAAATGTTTTGCCATTTTAAAAATATCTGGCTAGATGTTCATCTTTAAAAAACAATGTTTATATTTAGTCATGAACCAGAAGGTCTATAAGTGCTGTACTAATTTGCTTGCATTATATTTATTATTGTTTCTGTCCCTGCAAAACAAATATTCATGCATTTTCTAAATTAGAAACATTTAGAAAATTATATACCGTAGTTTTGGTGTTATGGCTACCTTTTATTGTTGGTTTGCTCTTTGTGTTTGGAGTCTTATTTGAAAGGCTGTCAAGATTTTAGTTGTGAGGCAAATCAGAATAATTTTGATGAGTAAAGTTGACAAATATTTAGGGCTGTCTTGAAAATTATGCAATAGGGTGCAATGGAAGATTACTTCTGATTTCACTATACTTTCTTGCTATATAAAGTTAAGCACACTAATTATGAGTGCTCTCTTGGCACTCGTGTATATGAATCCAATTGCAAGGTGCTTCTGCCACATTATACAGTATGTATGCTCAGCAGTGTTGCTCCATAATTTGTGTGAGAGAATTGATAAGCTTTATAAAGAACTAAGATAGGCAGTTTGGTTTAGTGCTTAAGGCATCCATCTAGAAACTGTGGAGACTGTGAATTTTAATCCTGCCTTGGACACGATGCCAGCTGGGTGATCTAAGGCCAATCACTTTTTTTCAGCCCTAGAAAAGAGGCAATGGCAAATCACTTCTTGCAAGAAAACTGTAGGTACTTGCCCAGACAGTCTCCAAGAATCAGATGTGATTGAATGGGAGAAAATATTTATATCATGTACATCTGTCTTAGCATATACTAACGAAGGATAATCATTAACATTTCAGAGACGGTATAATTTTCTTTCTGTCTTCTACCTACTCACATTTCTCTGTATGTTGGGGATTGCAGATCACCATTTACTGTATCTTTTTTTCAATTAGTGCCCTTCTCAAATGCAAGAGCTGATCCCATTCCTGATCATTGCTTTAGGGCTTTAAGCATAATCATCATCAGTGCTTTGAACTGTGCTTAGGAACAAATGGGCAACCAATGCACTCCCAGCCGAACAGGCCGAATATAATGCAATGTAGATTGTTTACTGGAGCAACTGCATTATTCAAAGACCCTTAAAGTTAACCTTTTCAATCCAGTAATCTAATCTGCAGGCAAGATTATTGTAATCAGGCCTGATTCGGTGAAGGTAAATGGAAGACGTTCCTTGTGGAAGAGCAGGATAAATATGGAGTTTTTAAATCATACTGAACAGGAGTAGAAAGTCAGAGAAAGCATTGAAAGCCTTATTTTATGCTTAAACATATTAAAATGTTTTTTAGCTCTTGTTTGACATAGGTCATATTTTCTCCCACTCCCCTTTTAACATAAATTATTTTATAAAAATAACCATTCCTCCTCCTCCATTAAACATATTCTAGTGAGTTGTTTTTTAAACGCACGCACACTATCATCTTGTAGCCTAGCAATGTAATTAGAGCACTAGCTGACAAAATAAGCTCCGTGAATCATAGGGCATCCAGGATGATCACCTTGGTTGCTTGCGTTGTGGTACGGAAGCTGTCCTAAATATTTGCCTTGCCCAGATGTCCAAGGCAGGTTCTCAGAAATACAAATGATGTTTCAGCTAATTCACAGGGTGGTGGTTGTGGGGAAAATAGGAGGAGGAAGGAACATAAGGTATGTTTGCTACCTTGAGTTATGTATAAAATGAGAGAGGGAGGGAGGGAGGGGCAAAGAGGGAGAGGGGGAGAGAGAGAGAGAGAGAGAGAGAGAGAGAGAGAGAGAGAGAGAGAGAGAGAGAGAGAGAGAGAGAGCTGAAATTGTGTTGCCATCAAAAATAGAAGCAGGATCAGAGACTAAGTTCAGTAAAATATTTGCAAAGGTAACCTACATTCTGACCCTACCTTCTGTCCAGTATACCTGGGAACCCAGACAAAACACAATCAAACTTATACTACGAAGTAATGAATTTGGCATATTTCTTTACTTACAGTAATCAATTAATAGAAGGACCCCACCAATATTTCTTCATCATGATTGCATTAAGGCAGCATTGGGAGTGGCCTGTGGGGTTATTGTGTCTCCTATACCAGTTATGTACCTTCCTTCTCTGTTCTTTCTTCCATTTGCTTTCTGAACATAAGTAAATAATCAGACTGGGAGGGCCTTGTTTCATTTAAACAAAAGATTGTGTTGATTCAACCAGAGTAAACTTACCAAGAAAATACATTTTATTTTTCATGATCAAGGAAAGCCTATATCTTAAGTCGATTTTAGTTCCAGGGTCTGAGTTCTAGTCATTCATGGTTTTTCAAGGAGTTACCTAAAAGGCAAAGCAAGAAGACTTGGATCCCATGTCCTCTTCTCTCTTTAATAGGGATCAGACCCAAAAGGTTATGCATTTGTAGGCATTAGGAAATAATTCCAAACTTCATGCTTTTCCCAGGTAATCAATTTGAGAATACATAAAAAGTTCAGGAACGTTCTTGGAATAGACACTTCTCGCCTTGGAACTGTATTCTCTCATCGCCCACCAGCCTAGCAATTGACCAATGAAGTTAGGATAAGCAAAGACAGATAGCTTCTAATTTCTCAGCAGAGCATCCGTTTCTACCAGAGATACGATCAACATCCTCTATAGGAAATTGTGCTTGATGATTTTTCTGTGGTAGTCATAAACCACGTTCTTCATAGAAATATATTCTTGGCTCCTAATTTGTATCTGTTGCATCTGGCATAGGCTTATTGAAGTTGTATGACACTTTGAACATTGCTATTTTAATGTTCATAGTAATTTCTTAAGAAATTTTTAAATGTTTTAATTGGTTTGTGATTTTTAATTTTCGGGCCAAATTTATATATATTTTAACTGTTTTTTAATATTTGTATTTCATGTTCTTAATTCTGGCTGTACACCGCCCTGAGTCCTCAGGGAGAAGGGCGGTATATAAATTGGAAATAAAATAAAATAAAATAAATAATCAGCATTATAGGTTACCATTATCAATATCCAGCAGGAAAGTCTTCCTGGCACATAAACATCAAGATGATTTTTTACCTGTCTGGTTTATTAACTCTTGACATGCTCTATTATTTTAAACAAGAATTAATAAACCCAACAAGCATATCACCAGATGTTTGTGTATCAGGAAGACTTTCTTGCTGGATATTGGTAATGGTAGACAGTAATACTGATTATTAACAACGTAAAGGCTCTTGGTGCACCAAAAGCATACAATTCTCTTTACATATTTCCGTAATCATAATTTCCTAAAATCCAAACATCTTTTTTAGAATTTACTTTCCAACTCAGGAAATAAGATTTTTTGTGTGCCATTGCTATCATTGTGGTAGCATATTATGGTAGAAACTACCTGGTTAGTGCTGGCTGATATTTAGAGTAGAACATACTAAAATAGTTCAAGTCAGAATCTTGTTTTAATCCCCTTCCCCTCTAATTTTATTCCCCTTAAACCTCTTTTGGATTCCTATTTCATCTTATGGAGGGGGATAAGATTCACATAGCATCTGTCTACCATGTGTATTAGCTGGTGGATTGAGACATACAGTAGGTGCACACCAGGGGTGGGTTCTAAATTTTTTTACTACCGGTTCTGTGGGCGTGGCTTATTTTGTGGGCGTGGCTTGATGGTCATGTGACAATTGTTTAGGATTTAGCAGAGGTACTGGTCTACCAGGCTTTTAACTGCTTGAAGAGCTGTACTGATCTACCCATTTATTTTTTGCAGGCACTAGTCTACCCATGTATTTTTGCAGGCACTGATCTACTCATGTATTTTTGCAGGCACTGATCTACTCATGTATTTTTGCAGGTACTGGTCTACTCATGTATTTTTGCAGGCACTGGTCTACTCATTTGTTTTCTTTTAACACTGATCAGCTGTAGGGCGGCCCTTTGAAGCCCCACGGCAAGAGTTTAAACAGTTTTTTTCCCTCTAGCCATCAGCTGGGACTCAAGAGGCAGCAATAGATTGGGGGTGGGGCCAAATAAAAGGTAAAAATAACGCGGGGGGGGGTGAGGGGTCAGGCAGAACTGGTTCGGTGACGTCATATCTTCACCACTACCGGCTCAGGAGAACCGGGCCGAACCGGGAGGAACCCACCACTGGTGCACACTTTTGCACAAACACACATGCCTGGTTTACCCATCCATCCCATTATATCTATTCATGTAACACACAATCAGGATCAATGGGATAACATTTTTGTCTTTACATGCTAGCAGTCAGAATTACTGATTTCCTCCAGCTGGTAGCAAACTGTTTTCTTGTCAGAATTGCATAACTTTAATCTAAGATCTGAGGGAGTGGTCAGGTTTTGAAAGTTCATTTTAAATAAGGTTGGGGGCCACAGGAATATCAGGGAATGCCATTCTAAAGGTCAGGCTCCATGACAGAGAAATCCCACTTCCTGAGTCCCATCAGATGACACCACTCAATCAATGGGACCATATCAACTCTACTAAATAGGATGGGCAGAAAAACTACTGAAAGTAAGTGCTCCCTCAAATAATAGCTCCTAGGCCACACAACCAGTGCCTTGAATTACACACAGAAGACTACTGGCAGTCAATATGGCTCACAGAGAAGAGATATTATCTGGACATACCACGGCACATCAGCTGCAGCTTCCAAGTGGTCTACAAGGGCAGCCCCACATAGAAGGCATAGCCATAATCAAAATGCGAAGTGGCCAAAGGTAAAGAAGTCCATGTGCCAGGTAGGCATGTAACTTGTGCAAAGGCTTAAGCTGCCACTTGCTGCCTGAGCCAGAAGTCCAAAAAATCCCCCAAATTATGCACCAGGGCTAAAGGCGGAAGAGTGTCCCCACTCAGGGCTAAAAAGGGAAACCACTCCAGACTCTGACACCCACAGCTACTGCATCTTATCAGGGTTGATCCTAAGCCTTTTCTTCCCTAGCCAGACTCACAAAGCTTCCAGGCACTTGAACAAGACCTTGCCAGCATTACATTATTTCCCAGAGCCAAGAGGTATATAAGTGGGTATCGGCATACTGATGAAATCAGACCCCAACTGACAGCTGACCTCACCCAGTAGCCTTATATAGATGTTAAACAGGAAGGGTGAGAGTGTTGGCGATAACTATCTTGATAACTCTCAGAAGTGGCCTTCAGCATACTTTTATTTTGCATTCATTTTGTAGTTCTAGTGTTTTCTGTTAGGTTGTGTTGAAAAGGCAGTGATAGGACACTGTTGTTCAACACAACACAACAACAAGATCTGTTATGTCCCACAGGTACCATCCTGTCCTTATATTCCTCCATAGATAGATAGATAGATAGATAGATAGATAGATAGATAGATATAGATATAGATATAGATATAGATATAGATATAGATATATAAATATATAGATATATAGATATATAGATATATCCTGTTTCCCCCAAAATAAGACATCCCCTGATAATAAGCCCAATCGGGGTTTTGAGCACATGGCAATAAGGCCAAGTGCTTATTTCAGGGTTCAAACAAATATAAGACAGGGTCTTATTTTCAGGGAAACACAGTAGATATATAGATACACACACACCACACACACACACATACACACACACACACACACACACACACACACACACAGCCATTGAGGAGGGAGGTCTTCTGGAGTTTAAAAGTGGAGTGCTATCAATATATTGTGAACATTCAATTCTATTTTTCCTTACCATCCAATTCCCTGAGCATTTGCCAAATTTGACAATGGACGAACAAGAACAATCTCAAAACAATCACCTTCATTCTTGAAACAAGATGTGTGGCCTATAAATTTAATAAATACATAAATAAATCTTAAATTTGCTCTGGTGGCTCAGCAGACTAATTAACATCCACTTACATCTGCTGCCTGCAATTACTGCAAGTTCAAATCTCACCAGGCTTAAGGTTGACTCAGCCTTCCATCCTTTCTAAGGTAGGTAAAATGAGGACCCAGATTATGGGGGCAATAAGATGACTTTGTATAAATATACAAAAGTATGAAGGCTATTGCTTAACTCATTGTAAGCCACCCTGAATCTCCGGAGAAGGGCAGCATATAAATCAAATTTTAAAAAAATTAAATCTAGACAAGATGGAGATTCTGTTGGTAAGGAACTGATGTTTATTCTGTTTGGGACAGGGTTATGTTCCTTTGAATAAACAGGTTTACTGTCTGGAAGAGCTTCCCAGCTAGCGACCATGGCAAGGCATCCTTTTACACAGTTACATCTAGTGTGCCCATTACAACTGTTCCCAAACCAGTCAGATGTGGAAGAGGTTATCCACTTAGCTATTTCTCATCTTGACTATGCAAAGTGCTCTGGGACAATTGTCTGAAAGTTGGCAGTAGTAAAAAAACGTAGCAGCCATGCTGCTAATCATTGCAAGTTGCATGGATCATATGATGCCTATTCTGATTATATTTGCTGCCAGTTATTTATTGGGCACAATTTAAGATGATGATACCAACCTTTAAACTCTAAACTGCTTAAGACTGATTAGCTTATTACAAATCTGTCAGGTGGTTAAGATCATCAGAAAAGGCTCCTCTGAAGATAAACCAGCTACCAAACCCTCACAACCTGACATACACAAAATACACAAAACATACTCCTCCTATCGTACTCGTGGGCTAAATAGAATAGAATATGAAATGTGTTTGAATATAAGTAGCTGGGGTTGGTAGTTGGGCTGTCGGTCTGAGCTTGGCAATTTGGTTGCAAACGTTTCGTCACCATTCGAGGAGACATTTTCATTACACTTTGAATTGTTTGAACAAAATGAACGATTCAAAGCGCACTGACAATGTCTCTTCAAATGGTGACGAAACATTTGCAACCAAATTGCCAAGCTCAGAGCTCAGACCAACAGTCCAGAATAGAATATTCTTTATTGGCCAAGTGTGATTGGACACATAAGGAATTTGTCTCTGGTGCGTAAGCTTTCAGTGTATAGGCAAACAACAAGTGATAAATCATGATCATAATCATAAAATGCAATCAGCATAAATCATAAGATACAACCAGGGGTAGGATTCAGCCGGTTTGGATTGGTTCGGTGAACCGATAGTTGTGAACTGCGGGTGGGCAGATTGGCTCACTCACCTGCCCTGGTGCTATGCCGTCCTATTTAGCTGCGGTTTTTAAGCTGTGTGCATACATGCAAGCACATGTGCGAGCAAAGCACATGCTCAGAAGGCTGCACGCTCACATTTTTGGTGCTGGGGCGAGCCGGTTGTTAATGACCGTATTTTCCGGCATATAAGACGACTGGGCGTATAAGACGACCCCCGACTTTTCCTGTTAAAATATAGGGTTTGGGCTATACTCGCCGTATAAGACTACCCCTCTTCCAACGCACACCAAATAAAAATTAAAAAACATCAACTGGCTCACCCACAATGTAAAAGCAGTTGTGCTAGACCCAAAATGGCCCCTGCAACAAGCAGGAACCTCACACAGCCACAAAAAGCCCAAAAAAACAACTTTCACACTTTACACACACAAAATTCCACATACAGCTTTGTGAGATTTTGTGTGTTTGTGTAGTTAGAGTGAAACACTACAGAAACACACTAAATCTCAGAAAGCTGCACAAATATTATTTTATTTTATTTTATTTTTATTTTTATATGAAAACTAAATTTAAAACTTCCTAAACTTTAAATGGCTAGGTCTAAAAAAGAACAACTAAAAAAACCCCAATTAACTATTTTTTTTAAAGCTCCCAAAGGGGGAAAAAACTTATCCAATAGAACAGGGGTCTCCAACCTTGGCAACTTTAAGACTTGTAGACTTCAACTCCCAGAATTCCTCAGCCAGCTTTGTTTTGCTGGCTGAGGAATTCTGGGAGTTGAAGTCCACAACTCCCTGCCTGCTTGATTGCAGGCAGGGAGTGGCTTGCTGATGGAATGGATTCAGGCAAGCGAAGCAAGGCAAGCGTTGCGACTAGCAGCTAAGGTAAGCAAGCTGGAGGGGGAAAACTTTTTTCCTTTTACATGGCTCTGGCGATCCCAGCTGCGTTGCCTGATTAGCAGGCAACTCAGCTGGGATCGTCAGAGCTTGGATCGCCAGAGCCATGTAAAAGAAAAAAGTTTTTTCTTTTTACATGGCTCTGGCGATCCCAGCTGAGTTGCCTGATTAGCAGGCAAAGCTGGGATCGTCAGAGCTTGGATCACCAGAGCCATTTAAGGCTCGTCAGAGCCTTTCGGGCTGGTCTGCCTGGTTACAGGAGAACGACACCCAGCGTATAAGACGATCCCCGACTTTTGAGAAGATTTTCATGTGTTAAAAAGTCATCTTATACACCAGAAAATACAGTATGTGAAGCCCACCTCTGGATACAACATTCAGTGATAGTCATAGGATACTAATAGAAATAATCATCATAAATCATAAGATACAAAAAAAAAGTTATAGTCATAAGAAGCTAAGAAATAGGTAATAGGAAAGATGAGAAGGATAATAGTAATACAGTATCTATACATTATAAAACTATAATAAATTATTATATAAATAATTTTACACATTATAAAAATATTTATTATCCTATATTACATTAATAGTAATATGGGACAATAAAGGGCAACTCTTTTAAGTCTCAGGATTTAACAGGTCTGCAGAAAACCATCTCTTTCTCTAATCCTTAATCTCATTTTAGAATTTATTTTATCCCTAATTTTTAACTTTCGCTTATACTCTGTTTTATTATTTCTAGCAAAGTGGAAAGTTCCTATCGTAGATAGCAAAACCTACATTATTTGAATGGCAGATGGGATGGTTTAGGAGGAACAGTTGTTACAGCCTAGTTAAATTATGATATTCTTTCAAGCATTTTGTAATAGTATAGAAAAGAAATGTAACAAACTTATTTTAAGCAAAAATTAGTCCATTATATCCTTTTTTAACTGCTGAAGTCTGGCAGGCAGATTTGATTGTTGTGTCGTTCATTTAATTGTTCAGTTTGTTTAATTCCCGATGCCCAACTGGGAACCATGCAACTGAAAACATATGGAAGACTTTAGAATGTTCAGGTTCCAGCACAGAGATTCTAACGGCACAATATTGGGCATATTTACTTGAGCAGAAGTCCCTCTGGGTATCAGATCATAGAATCACACAATGGTAGAATTAATTCTATGCTATTTTAGGGAGTAATTCCCACTCAGGTATAAAACATTTCTACGAAAATTACACCTCTGGGTATTTTTTTAAAGACATTTGTGATCAATATTGTTTTATACACAACACAGTCCTGTGCCATTTAGCACAAAGCAGGTCTCGCTGCATTCAGTGATATGATCCCCAAATAAGCATGCATAGGATTTTAGTCTCATAGGATTATGTGCTGCCTCTGATGAGCTGTGGAAAACAACTTGTTCTGAACATACAGCTCTGTTAAACCATAAACAGGAACTATATATAATCAGAAGCAGTGGTTTTAAAAAGGTAATATTTTCTTGTGTTCCATAATAATTAGATAAAAGGCATAAAATGTTAAAATCGCAGAAGTTTTGGCTTCCTTCTGAAAGTCACTTGGGTTTTAGCACATATAATATTTTATTTTGCACACATCAAAATGCAGAAATAACAAAATGTTGATATCACTGATATGCTGACATAGGAAGAAGAAAAAAGAAACGGCGCTATGAGAGTGTTGGCTGTAAGAATTGTGGCTAAATTGGACAACCTTAGCTCCCACTTAAAAGTGGTCTGGAGGTTTGCAGCCTAGATTTGATACCTCTAACATAAATCACCATCTAAATATTTTGGCCACAGATAGTTATTGTGCTAAAGCATTTGTACAGGAAAGGGTATCCTAAGCAAAATAGAAAAATATGTTATTTTCAATTAAAAATAAATGAAAATAAAGAGGTCAGTAGTGGGTTTACCACTTAAGCTCATTTCCTTTCATGGCTCTTTCGTTTTAATTTGAGGGTGATAAGAGAGGTCTCTAAGTTTTGGATAATGCATATTTGGCTAATTAGTGAGCAAGACATTCTTACAAAATTCTCATGTAGGTAATGTAATAACGCAGGGGAAAAAAGTCAGTTATATTGTGAGTAACAGTTATTTATGGCTTAGAATTCTAGTCAATATTGTGATTAAAGGAGTCCTTGCTACTGAACACAAAAACATTTGGAAAAAGAGGCATAATAGAATAAAATAAATGTCCTTTTTTGGTCCTTTCTAAAAAACTATGTCAAATTTAGAATCCTATTTCTCTTTCAAATTTAATAAATAACTGGAGACTAAAACTGAAAATAAGTTGCAAATACACAGAAATGAAATAAGTCAAAGAGGATAGTTGAAATTATTATGACTCATAGATATTCATTTTCCCATTCAGAGATGACTTATTTAAATAATTGGCATTACTTGCACATCCTGTGTCTCTCTTTCATTTTATAGATTTATAAACTTTGCTTGCAATTGTTCCTTGCAATATTGTTGCACGTTTTAAATAGCTGGATGAAAAGTGGAAGAGTGATGAAAATTACATGCCTGTTTAATACATGGACATGAGATCCTTGTTTGCAGTACAGGCAAAGATCTAGCTTGCTTCAGTATTTCTTTGTCAGTCTGGTAAGGCTGCCCAGCTCACAACAGCTACGGATGGCATACCAGTACGAATTAAAAACAGAATCCAGAACAATCTCATTCAGGTGGACAGATACCTGACTTAACCTTATGCCTGGGAAAGAGCCAGGTCTCCAAGCCCTGTTTAAAGGACAGCAGGTCAGGGATATTCAAACTGAGGATGGGCGAATGTTACAATTGAAGAGGGCAAACACGGCAATAGGAAAAAACACACCATTTGAGTCCATCAGATGGCATTGCTTTAAAGATGGGATCTGGAGTACACCCATTCCATTGGACATACATCTTAATATCAACATGCTAGACAACAGTCAAGGGATAGCCAACCGAATGCTTTTCAGATGCATTGATTTAAAAATACTACAGTCTCTGGGCATTAGCCAGCTGGCATGGATAACATCCAAAACACCTGAAAGGCACCATGTTGCCTAATCAGTTTACACTTTGGAAATGATCTGGCAAGCCTGCTGCTTTTTCCTCTCTTGCCTTTGCCCCCATTTATCTGTTTTAATCCCTTGTTTTCAAAAGTAGTCAGTAACCTTAGCATGACCCAACTTAGTCTGGTCTGGGACCCAATTTTGGGGTGAGTTCTAGTTCTGCCTTGGGCAATGGTGGGATTCAAATAATTTAACAACCAGTTCTTTGCCCTAATGATTTCTTCCAACAACCAGTTCACCAAACTGCTCAGAAAGTTAACAACCGGTTCTCCCGAAATGGTGCGAATTGGCTGAATCCCACCACTGGCCTTGGGCATGAAAGCTGTCTGGGTGATTTTGGGGCCAGACATAGTCTCTCAACTCAACCCACCTCACAGGGTTGATATTGTGGGGGGAAATATTGTTTTATTGTTTATTTTATTATTTTATTGGTTCGATTTATATGCCGCCCTTCTCCAGACACTCAGGGCGGCTTACAATGCGTTAAGCCAGGGGTGGGCAATTGTGGCTCTTTTACAACCTGTGGACTTCAACTCCCAGAATTCCTGAGACAGCCAAGCTGTCTCAGGAATTCTGGGAGTTGAAGTCCACAGGTTGTAAAAGAGCCACAATTGCCCACCCCTGCGTTAAGCAATAGTCTTCATACTTTTGTATATACCTGCTTAGTAGGGCTTTTGGCCCCCCATAAGCGGTGTTCTTTTTTATACAAAGTCAGCTTATTGCCCCCACAATCCGGGTCCTCATTTTACCTACCTCGGAAGGATGGAAGGCTGAGTCAACCTTGAGCCTGGTGAGATTTGAACTTGCAGTAATTGCAGGCAGCTGGTGCTACTTAACAGCACTTTAGTCTGCTGCGCCACCAAGGCTCTTATAGGAGGAAGAAAGAACATTAAGTATGTTCACCATCTGAGTTATTTATAAAAACAATAAAGGTGAGATAGGATGAAAAAGGTTTAACACAGGTTGCAACTGACAGGTGCAGGGAGCTCTTACATAAAACCATAAAGCAAAACCATCTCCTTTCACTTCAACATGAAGTGATTATGTGCGATTTGGTGATCCTTAGCAGAGGTTCCACAACAGTTACAAAGTAATAAGGATCGCCAATCCGATCATTGGTCTCCTCTGAAACAAATCTGTATTGGACTCCAGTATGGGCTCTATACTGGGAACTGCAGTTATACATCTGAAGGGTACCATGCTGTGAAAGGCTGATGTATAGGATTGTAGCATAACGGGGAAAAATTCTTCCTGCTTATTTTGTCTAAACTGGCCTTTTAAAAACATCTCTCTTATTTCATTTTATTTTATTCTCTAAAGCAGGGTTGTCCAACCTTTGCAACTTTTAAGACTTGTGGACTCCACCTCCCTGAATTCCCCAGCCAGCCGTGAACAAAACAGCTGGAAACTACAGCTAGTTCTTGGTTCCTCTTCCATTCCTTGAACCTATAACCATAAGTCCTTTAATCCAATACAGGCTGTGCTGCACCAGGCAAGACGGAAAATTTAGGCAACTACAGAAATTGTAATTCTCCATTGTATCACCCACCCCTTTCCCCAAATCACAGGTTTAAGCGCCCACAGAGGCAGGAGGAGGCTCATAGATCACATAAAGAGGCTTAGTGGACAAATAATTCAAGGCAACCCCCCCCCTTGCCCAAAGGGTAGATGTAGTGGGGTTAGTGTAAAAAAAAAATCTAACTAGAATAGGTTGGGATTTGGGATCCCGGCTATCTTCCTTTCCCATCTGCCAGTGAGTAGAAAGATGGCGGCCATTGGCAAGCTGTGGCTGCACTCTAAAGTGCTTGTCTTAGGGATGTCCTCCTTCTCCACCAGCTCCTTTTATCAGTGAGATAAAAGGTTATTAAGCAGCACATCTCCCATTCTGAAGCTATTCGCAGCTCTTTTATGGGCTAAAAAGTCTAGAGAAAAAGTTCAACACGGATTGCAACAGACAGCTGCAGGGAGCTCTTACGTATATCCACAAAGCAGAACCATCTCCTTTCACTTCAACATTGAGAAGTTACAGCATTTCTCTGATATGATCCCCTAACTCAGGGCTCCTCTGAGGCAGCAGCCTGAGGCAATGGCAAAAAAGATTTTTTTTGTGGCTACTGTGTTCCTTTCTGACCTCATCTATCAAATTGGTAGAATGGCTTCTTGCCATTTTTAGGCAGGTGGGAGGAGAAATAAATCCTAAATTAGACTCCCAATTCACCAACCGAAAAGACCCATGTGTATGATGTAGCCCCATATATTACAGTTCTTCCTCCTCATAAAACTATAGAAATTTGCCTTGACTGGCAAAAAATTGCAAATCCCTACTATAAGATGTAAGATACACCAACTGCCATCACTACTACTGTATGTTCATGCTGGGCCTTCTCCAAGGACTGAATTGCCATGAATCTGCATTTCTCCAAGTCTGAACTTCCAGTATCAAAGAACTGATGCTGAACAACCGATTTTGTCTGTTAAAACATTAAGCAACGTATTTTATTAAAGATTACAGTATGCTCCCTGATATTGATGGAATGATGTGATCTCTTTTCTTTTGATCCTCTAAAAGGACTGCCTTCCCATACCACTTAGAAGAGGCACCTTTTCATGTCTCGTGCTGAAAGTTCATTCTTCAGCATAGAATGGGAAAATTGACTCCTTGAATAGTCGCTGAAATGATTCTAGAAACAATCATGTGTTAGGCAATAATTGACCAAGTTTGAATACAGGTAGTCCTCAACTTACAACCATTCGTTTAATGATAGTTAACAACACTGAAAAAAAGTGACTTATGATTGTTTTTCATACTTAATGACTGTTGAGGGATCCCCAGGGTAATGGAATCAGAATTTGGATGCTTGGCAACTGGTTCATATTTATGATGGTTTCAGAGTCCCAGGGTCATGTGATCATCTTTCTCACAAGCAAGTGGGGAAGCCAGATTCACTTAACAACCATGTTACTAGCTTAACAACTTGCAGTGATTCACTTAACAAATGTGGCAAGAAAGATCGTAAAATGGGGCAAAACTCACTTAACAAAACTCACTTAACAAATGTCTCACTTAATAGAAATTTTGGCTTCAATTGACATAAATCGAGGACTATCTGTGAATAGCAACTGTATATGCACGCACGCACACACACACAGAGACACACATACATATGGGTTAGTTTTGCTTAAGCAACCTATGTCTACATTGGTCGTTGTAGCAGAAATCTATTGTTCTGAGCAGAAATCTCTTGAGTCTAACTGTGTGTTCTCCCTTATAATTCTTCATCCCATTAAACCCAACTAATCCCCTTCTTACTACTTTTCCTTTTGAAAGCATGATGATGCCTGGTATACAGATACACCTGGCATACAATGTGTATCTTTTTGATAAGCTCTTCTGTTTTTCACATGTATGCCTATGTCTCCATATCCTCCAGGTAATTTTCAAAACCAGGCAATAGAACCAAGGTTTTGCTTTGGAAGCAAAATTACCTTGTACATAGCTGAATTAATCTTAAAATCTAGAAAACCATTTCTCTTCTTGGTTTCTATCTGTAGAATTGAGAATTGCTGGGGCATGGTGGTAAAGGTGTAGGGCTAGGAGTGGTGAAACCCAAATCTTGTCCTACCAAGAAGTCATCTTGGTGACTTTGAACCCATCACTCTCTCTCAGCCCAGATTGGGAGAAGAAGAAGGGACATATTTTTGTGACTAATCTAGCAGCGAAGTCAAAACAAATAATGCAAAACTTCTTGTATGATTAAATAATCTGAAATAGTTAAACTTTACTGAACATTTTATTTTACTACTAATGAGTAATAATTAACTCATTTTACTGATGAGCAAAAGTAATATATTGCATCACACAAACTTTCACTTGCAAATTCTGAAATTATATTTAGAAGATCTGGATCAAAGAGAGAAATCCAATATTCTTTTTATTGACTAGAAAGAGAACAAGTTTAAAGAACTGTTTTCTCCAGTAGTGTCTGGATTTTATGAACATTAGCAACTAATGGTGAAGTACACCACAAACAAATTCTCTGCTATAAATTGGGTTTATCTGTGCACCTTCAAGTCAATTCTGACTCCTGGCAACTGCCAGGAACCAATCCCTGTAGTTTTCTTGGTGAGATTTTAGGTTTGGCTTCTCCCTAGGCCTGAGAGAACTTGTCCCAGGATTAGCCAATTGGCTTTATGTCTAAGGCAGGATTCGAACTCATGGCCTCCCAGTTTCTAGTCTGGAATCTTAACCATGAAGCCAAGTTGACCTTCAGTATAAATTGTAGAAGATCACAAATTATATGAATTAGATATATAATAATGAGATATTGAAAGTTGCATTAATCCTCTAAGTAAATGTGTAAATTCTTTTTCTTTTTTAACACTGAAATGTTTATAGATTTATCTTTTTCCAATGTTGTACAACTGTCCTTAGAATACTTCTGTGTTATCAGAAAAAATGTGTATGCCTTATCGGAAAAACTATATATTTATATACATATAAATTATTTACCCAGTTTGATTATTGATGCCATGTGCTTTTCAACAGTTTATTAAAGAGTAGTTAAATAGTTAAAATATTACTCAACTTCAAAGAGGTTTCTTGGAAAATACAAGCATATGTTCTGTTTCTGACAGTAAATATTGTCAGTTAGATCTCAGGCTGAAGTCTCTAGCCAAAGCAAATACTACCGAGTGACATTTTCTTTTCAGACGTGAATGGACAAATGTCATCTATTTCTTCATTCATTTGTGCGGGAACTACCCCTATGCCTCAGTTTATGTAATAAACTGATTAGTTCTTTCAAAATTTCTCAGAGTTGCTCAGAGGACAGAACTGTACTTCATTAAGGTATTAATGCTGTAACACTAAAATGAAAGATGTATACTTGTATCACAGGAAATACGGAAATCTTAGTGAACTACAGGTAGTCCTCGACGTATGACCAAAATTGAATCCAAAATTTGTGTTGCTACATGAGAAACTTGTTAGGTGAGTTTTGCCCCATTTTAAGACTTTTTTTTTGCCACGCTTGTTAAGTGAATAGCTGCAATTGTTAAATTAGTAACTTGGTTGTTAAGTGAATCTGGTTTCTCTATTGACTTTGCTTGTCAGAAGGTCGCATAACATGATCACATGTCCCCTGGACACTGCAACCGTCATAAACCTGAATCAGTTGCCAAGCATCGGAATTTTGATTATGTGACCACAGGGATGCTGCAATGGTCGTAAATGTGAAAAACTGTCATAAGTCACTTTTTCAATGCCATTATAACTTCGAATGGTCACTAAACGAACTGTTGTAAGTAGACACCTACCTAAAAAAACTATTTTGAGAGGATCAGTATCAAATTTTGGAAAATTAATCCTGTGTATAAAGTTTACTTTAATTTGGAAAACAAATAATTAACAGCCAAGATTTCTGATCTTTTTTCAATTCATTTCATTTTTTAATTGAGTTTTACCCCATTTTAAGACCTTTCTTCCTATAATTGTCAAGTGAATCATTGAAGTTAGTCACACAATTGTTAAGCAAATCTGGCTTCCCAGTTGATTTTGCTTGTCAGAAAGTGGTAAAAGGGGAATCACATGAGCCCAGGACACTGCAACCATCATAAATATGAACCACTTGCCAAGCATCTGAATTTTGATCATGTGACCATGGGGATGCTGCAATAGTCATAAGTGTGAAACAATGGTCATAAGTCAGTTTTTTCAATGCTGTTGTAACTTGGAACAGTCACTAAATGAACTGTTGTAAGTAGAGGACTACCGGTACCTAAAATAATATCCAAAGCTACAAGCTAATCAATATCAGTGCCCCTTTTTCATAAAAAGCAAATATGGTCCAGCTCTTATTGGATCATCCTTGTGCCCTCCCTTTTATTGGTTGTGGCTGTGAATTTCCTAATAACTCATCAAAAAAGAATGTGCAAATTGCACAATTCTGCAAACAGTTAAAGGTTGAACAGTGTTTCTTTTCTTCTTTTTGGCTTGTTGTAATATGTAAATTATTTCTATACTGATAATGCAATCAGTCAATCAAAAACATATTGACATTTTTTCTGAAGAAATATTTGTCCAATACTTACCGTGCTTACAATAGTGTCTCTTTTTAATAATCTCTATTCCTTATCCCATAGAGCAGTTCCTGTTCTGCTAATTTCATAGAATTTCAGAAGTCTTTAGACTATTCTGCAACATTCTTGGTCTACAGAATATTGATATGCATTGCAAGACCAGGATGTTAGACAAATGGTGTCATTGCTTAGAGCAGGGGTCCCCAACCCCTGGGCTGCAGCCCACTACCAGGCCTGGAGCCTTTTGGGTCTGGGCCATGGAAGAGGCAAGCAAGAGTGCTCCGTTTGTGCAGGCAGCAGCTGCAAGTGCCTGCCACTTGCGCAAATAGAGCTGCGCATGCATGCGTGCTTTCCCGCCATGCACACTGAACCATCACCTCCACCACCACCCCGGACGGGTCCACAAAGCCCAAAAGGTTGGGGAACTCTGGTTTAGAGCTTGAGTTTGAAGCAGCCCACCAATTCTGTCATTGGAAATACAGCCTCCAAAAACTTAGTAGGTCTTTCATTTAGGTATATGCCACTTAAAGACGATGAAGAGAAAAGCAAGTTCTTTTCATCCTGCACCATATTTAAAAGTTGCAGTCTTTTAAATGTAATTAATTAGTTGATTAAGTAGTAATTAACTGAAGGAAACTCCTACTCAACTCAGTAATTATTTTTGTAACAAAGTTTATTTCACTAATTTAAGATATAATTTTTGTACTTCCATTTCATCTAGTTTTAAAGGATGAAGCTTAACATTGCCCCTTGGTTTTAAAGTCTGCTGATTGGACTTTGTGCTCCTTTTGCACCCGCCAAATGGGTCTAAGACAACTCAACGCAGCCAACTTGCCACGGCCAACTCGCTGCAGGATAATTTGCTGCAGAGCAAGAGTTACACTAATATCGAAGAAATTGTGGTATATATAGTAATTAAGGGCAGGATGGCAAAAGAGGGACAAAATGAAATGTGAATGACAAAAATTTTATTTTTAAAATTATTTTAAATAATTAAATTGAATTGTTGAATTGTTCTGCGGCAAGTTGTCCCGCAGCGAGTTGGCCATGGTGAGTTGTCCTGTAGTAAATTGGCCGTGGCGAGTTGGCTGTGGCGAGTTAGCTGTGGCAAATTGGTCATAGAGAGTTGTCTCATTCCACCTCCAAATCTGCCCTAAGGGATCTTCCAAACCATTGGAGCACATTTGGGAGTGCAAAATGAAGTTGCATCTCCATTCTTGGTGAGCCACAGACTGAAATACTTTAATAAGTAGAAAATTATCTTGAGATTTCACCTATTGTGAAGAGGAAAACATGAAGACTATATGCAATGTGATATTACTATAGGACAAAACTTCATATGTAATGAAAATGAATTCATCATCTTAAATTTTATCCCTCTTTTAATGGGGCTGAAGAACACTGAGCACATGACGTAAATCTGATGTAATAAATTAAGAGATATGTATTTACAATTGTCCCAATTAAGTTCAAGCATTTATTCAAGTCCCGACTTCTTTTTTCAAGGGAGAGTTAGAAATGCGAAAAATATTATATAATCAGTGAGTCATTCAGTCTTAAAACAGTAGAAAATATTTAAAATCATTTCCAGAAGTAACAATTTAAGATATCACATAATTACAAGGTTTACTGCATAGGATAATAGAACTTTATAACATTAAGATGTAATTATAAGAACGATACCTCTATTGGTAAAAAATTATAAAATCTAAAATATGGCACTGATACTATATGGTGCTATAAACAAGTAGCATAAAATTAATGAAATAAATTATCATAATACGGTATATGAAGCCTGCTATAAAATTAATACACTTATTTAGAAATATCCTGATTTAATCTTCCTCCAGGAAACTCACCTAAAATAATCTGTATCTGAGAATACTTGTTTTTTTACAAAGAAAAGGTGCTGCTAGGTAATGGAGCCTAAGTACTCAACTAACAGGTGCAGTTAGAGGAACAGTTTCCCATTTGTGGTTTTTTTTTTTAAAAAAAAAAACAGTACATGTAAACTGCAAAATATCTCTGCAAAAGAAATATTTCTGTGAGCTCTTTTGGATTTCCCAATAAGGAAGTAGGCACCTCCAAAACTATTTCTTGTATGAGGAACAAATCTCTTATGAGATCATATGAATTGGATGAAGTAACTCATTTGATCCTGTAGCACATTTTCTTACCACGTATAGGTCTGTTTGAACAGAAGGTAATTCAACAGTTAATGAAATGCTCGTTTGGTTTTTCAAAATAACAAACCCTATTCTGAAACCAATTGTATCTTTCTTTTTACCAAACACTTTGTGTAAAATAATTCAATATGGTTAACATCTTTGTTTCCGATCAGTCAGTTTTTTGTCTTTTGGAAAACATCAATCCTATGCCCAGATATGTCATTTCAGGGCCTTAAGAGTTTCATATAGCTAACAGTAGTGTTAAATATACTTCTGAAACTTCTCAGGCAATGGCAGGTGGCTAAACAATCAAATGCTCTTACTGAACAGTTGTTTTTAAGATAAAGAATTACAGCAAAAATACTCATGGTCAGAGCCCAGCTGATGGAATGTGAAAAACCTGAAAGGCTTTGAAGAGAACCCCAGTTTGTGGGTAAACCCCTGAAATAAAATTAATTTACATGTTCCTCTATTTTATTAGTAATTTTCATTTGAGGCAATGAAGGTCCCTAAACTATTTTGGGACATGAAGTGCCTTTTCTTTTTCTATCCCTGGTTACCATGGGACACAATGCAGTTTCATCTGCTTGTTTCCATGAGACCTTGTCACAAAATGTTGTCTCAGAGATCAGACCTGTCTGTTTTTGGCAACTTTAAGTGGTGTCCCAAATCAGCCTGGGGCAATTATCTCTACAGGCAGAGCTCCTTCTTCTTTTTTTCTTTCTATTTGGTAGAATTTAAGAAGAATAAAATGCTAGTAGGTTTTTAAAACGTTTTGTTCTGGGTTAAGCCATTGTTTTACCTGACAAAATTCATCAAGTTCTTTCACTTTCTGACTCTAGAAAGGCAGGATCTGCCTTTTCCTCCCTGGCTCCCCTTTTTCTGGCCAGGATACCACCAAGAGTTTACAGGTGCCTTGCTGAGGCAGCAGCTTTGTCCACAAGGTTTAATGGGAGGTTTTCTCCTCCCTGAGCAAACTCAGAGAGGTCCTGCTGTCTTTTCATTCATGGAAACTGATGTTTAGAAATATCTGTCTGGCCCTTCTTCCTCCTTCCTCTGTCAACCGCCAACGAACCCAACTTCCAACTGTCCCAACATTCAGCCCTCTTTCTTCAGACCTTCTCCCTTCTCTTCCTCCAAAGGAGAAAGAATTTAACCCTTAATTACGATCAACCACGACACTGGCTGCGCTCTGTTCTTTGTTACTCAGTTCCCTAAGAAATACAGGTAGTCCTTGACTTACAGAAGTTCATTTAGTGACTGTTCAAAGTTACAATGGCACTGAAAAAGGTGATTTATGACCGTTTTTCACAGTTATGACCTTTGCAGAATCCCCACAATCAGCTTGGCAACTGGTTCATATTTATGACCGTTGCTGTGTCCCTAGGTCATGTGATCACCTTTTGCGACCTTCTGACAAAGCAAAGTCCGTGGGGAAGCCAGATTCCCTTAACAACTAACTTATCACCTGCAGTAACTCAGTTAACAATTGTGGCAAGAAAGGTCGTAGAATAGGGCAAAACTCACTTAACAAATGTCTCACTTAACAGAAATTTTAGGCTCAATTGTGATCATAAGTCGAGGACTACCTGTAGAGTCCCAGTGCATTGTCTCAGGGCTTTGCATGCCTTACTCCAAAGCTTTATGAATTATATAAGTGGTAGGCATTTAGTGGCACTCCCCTTTCTTAGTCTTATGACAAAGATAGGTAAATTGAGGCCTTCCTTTTTGTAATCTCTGAGGTTATCTTTTTAGTAGTATTTTTCCCCAAATCAACAGCACAGTTGCTATCATTTTGAAGCAAAATATATGAAAACTATAATGTAAATAGTAAAACAAAGGTTAGTTTTAAAAATATGTGCCAAATATCTCCAATAAAACCTGAAGAAACAACGACAATAGAGAAAATCCTAATCTCATCTCTTTGTGTGACATGGCATTACATGATTTCCATTATCACTGCTGTCCTTGCTCTCTTTCTCCCAAATTTCTTTAAGGTAGGGAAATTAAGGCTCTCCGGTTGCTGCTGAACTACAGCTCCCAGAATCCTTTACCATCCTCCATTATGGGGTGAGGGCTGATCAAGTTCACAAATACTGCTTGTTTTGCTTCTCTCTGTGCAGTGGGTGGATTGTGTTCTGATCTAAACTGTGGCCTGACTAGCACAGTGTGCTCTTCAGATTAAGGATGATTATGTACCATGGTTTCTTTTCCTACTAGCTCAACATCTAAAGTGCCCAACGTTCAATATATGGTAGCAACAGTAGGAAAGCTACTAAAAAGCACAGGTTTAAAATAGTATAATCCTGCTCTGGTTGCTTGTGCTAACTAGCCTACTTATTTTGCAAGAAAGAGAAACTGGTCATTATGTGGCAGAATATACATTTTTACCCTGCTTATCAAATCTTCACCTTCCTCAGTTAACAACAAAATAAATCTAACGCTTCTGCTCTTTTTTTTTGTTCTTCAGAGCTGTGGAAATGCCAATTCAGTGACTTTGCCAGAGACATTATTGTTCGTTTCAACTCTTGATGGGAGTTTACACGCAGTTAGCAAGAGAACGGGGTCAATTAAATGGACTTTAAAGGAAGGTGAGTATAAGAGATGCTATATTGCCCTTCTCTTCATTAACTTGTGGTAATTGCAAAGTTAATATATGTCAGAATCAGTTTTGGGTTTTTTTAGATCACATTCTGAAGAATGTGGCATGACTATTCAAAGAAACTCCTGCTGAATTCAAGTGGCATGAGTACAGTGCATGCCAAATCTATCAATTTCTCAGGCCTGTTTATCTTCAAGGATCTTGGAAAACTGTTTTTTAATAGTTGCCTTCAAAGTCTTAATTTCAGATTACTTAAAAGGGTAGTAGCATAATTGTGGGATCAGTATGTAGGATATGGGGGAGGGGGGGAGGATCATGCCACCATAAAGCTACATCTACCCTTAATTAAAGTGTGCCATGATTTTGTTAAGAAATTCAAGCTATTTCCGGGCTCTGGGTGGACTTTTCCAAAACTTCAGAGTTTTCTTCTCCTGTTGCAATGACCGCATGCTATGATTCAACCTGATAAAGTGTATTATGTA
The DNA here is from genome assembly GCF_029215685.1 of Pituophis catenifer annectens. Classification (NCBI taxonomy): domain Eukaryota; kingdom Metazoa; phylum Chordata; class Lepidosauria; order Squamata; family Colubridae; genus Pituophis; species Pituophis catenifer. The sequence continues at coordinate 147,899,692 of NW_027256882.1, forward strand.
TGTCCAGACCGGTTATTGCCCAACAAAACTGAGAAAATGCTATGTGCCACAATACCCTTTTTTCTCAGATAGAAATAGTTTTATCTGTAATGGATAGGTAGATCTGTTCCCATAAGTAATCAGGCTTTTCATTTGAATTAGTTTACAAATAAAAGTTAGAATAAGTTGTTAATGAGCTGCAAAATATGGAGACCCGGGTATTTGCCCATCCCATTCTCTCCATTTATTTTTTTGAATGTGGAATGTATTTAAGTGACAATTAGAATGTGTAATGATCACGCAGATGCTCTAGACTACAAAAACAGTTGAGCTCCTCTTGAAGGGATTGTCATGCAGATAAAGTTTGCACTGAACTATACCCATGGCTTCCCAAAACTGTTTGGGAATGTGAAAGGACACTTCAGTCAACCGGATGTGCGTATTGACAAATGGTTTTATAGAAAAGAGGGGCATGTCTGTGTCTTGAGTGAGTGAGTGGCTGTAAGAGAGAGAGAAACATTGTCATATTTTATTATGGTTTTAAATGAAGGACAAAAATCTAATGCCATAAAATTGACATTCACATCTCTGTAACTCCCTAAATCTGTCCTGAGTTATTTTACTCTATTTTACTATTACTCTGCGTACATGTGGCTGAGGGAGACTGTGGAGAGGAAGAAAATTGCTATACGGTTTTGGGGTCTATTAAATGGATACCACCCTAAAGTTGAAAGTAAGGATACAATTATTCAGAAGTAGTTAGTACAGTAGTCCTTGACTTATGACCACAATGAGCCCAAAATTTCTGTTGCTAAGCAATACAGTTGTTAAGTGAGTTTTGCCCCATTTACGAACTTTATTGGCTCAGTTGTTAAGTGAATCACTACAGTTGGTAAGTTAGTAATATGATTATTAAATAAATCTGGCTTCACCATTGACTTTGCTTATCAGGAGGTCACAAAAGGCATGACTCCAGGACATGCAACCATCATAAATACATGCCAGTTGCCAAGCATCCAAATGTTGATCATGTGACCATGGGGATGGTGCAATGGTTGTTAAGGGTAAAAAAACAGTCATAAATCACTTTTTCAGTGCCACTGTAACTTTGAAGAATCACTTATTGTTGTAAGTCAAGGACTATCTGTACTGTACTGTCATCTGTACTGACTTTAATGATCCTTAGTTTCCAATAAGTTAATTCGGAATTGAAATATGTAAAACTGTGTGTTGTAATTTGCACATTACTTATCATCTGGAAATACATATTTTTTCCAATATCAACTCATCACAAGGCAAATATACCACAACCAACATTTTCTTCATAAATATTTAAGGTTTAAAAAAAAAAACACCCAGAATTTCTGAAAACAAGCTGCCATCTTATTAATAGGATAAGAGCAGGGAATTATGGCTCTTCCACATACAGTATTTTGATCCTTCCGATTCCTTGCCATCAACCCAGTGGTGGGATTCAATTTTTTTTTACTACCAGTTCTATGGTCGTGGCTTGGTGGGCATGGCATTGCTTGGTGGGCTTGGTGGGCTTGGTGGGCTTGGCTTGGTGAGCATGGCAGGGGAAGGATACTGTAAAATCTCCATTCCCACCCCACTCCAGGGGAAGGATACTGTAAAATCTCCATTCCCTCCCCAGTCCAGGGGAAGGTTACTGCAAAATCCTCATTTCCTTCCAATCAGCTGGGACTCGGGAGGCAGAGAATAGATGGGGGTAGGGCCAGTCAGAGGTAGTTTTCTCCAAACTGCTCAAAATTTCTGCCACCGGTTCTCCAGAACTGGTCAGAACCTGCTGAATACCACCTCTGCATCAACTTTGTGGGCCTGCTCTTAAAGCATGAGAATTAAAGTTTAAAGCATTTGATGCAGGTATTATAGAGATATTTGTTAGCACAGTCTCAGTGTACTGCTAAAAACTATTTAATAATTTTGAGTGCCAAGCTACTCTATTGAGTATTGATTAGTGAGCTAGACTACTCTTGCTTATAAAGCCATAATAAATAGTCATGCTGTCACCTGTTCTTCCAGAAGTAATTCTCCTGGAAATAGCTGGATTTGTAGGATGATATATGAAAATAGCTTAATTTGTTAGATAATATATTACTTATTTATCTACTCACTATACAACAGATGCAATTTGGATATTCCTGGTTTTATTTCTGTGCTGAAAAAGAATAAGAGGCAAGGGATTCCACTGAGAAAACCTCTTGAACCTATTGCTAACAATGAATACTAAAAGCACATTGCAATTTGCAATATCTTGAAGCGATAGAAAAATGCTGCTAATTTGACTTATTGCATATGGATATGGATGCTTCTGGGACTTATTGCCTCTGTGCCAAAATAACATAATTAGCTTTGAGCTGAGAAAATGTAAGTATGAGTGACCCTAAGACAATAGTAAGTATCTTACATCAAGAGCAGTAAGAGTTTGGAAGTGAAATCCAACCCCCACCCCCAAAGCTTTTCTAGAATCTAAAGCATTTGTCCAAATGAGGAAAACACTGAGCAAATTCTGTCCCCTTTTATCCTTGTGTGCTATGTCACAGTGCACTTTCAAAAAGGGCAGAGTTTACTATGTAGTTTTCATTGTTTGAACCGCAAGCTCACCCTGGTCTGGCAGTCTGCTGGGATCCAGCAGTTTTCCAGAAAACCTAAAGGTAAGAACTAGAAGGGATAGAGAGAGGTTTGAAAGAAATAGCTGGACACAGTGCTTGCAACAAGAAAGAATGAAACAACAGCAGTGAGCAGACATCTTCAATAGTGGTCTGGGAGAATTTCCTTGAGAGAAAGGAGAACCACAGAGTCATATAAGATGCAGTTTAGCCTACAGAAGTAATGGGGGTGTGGCAGGGGTGGGTTCTATTTATTTATTTATTTATTTATTTATTTATTTATTTATTTATTTATTTATTTATTTATTTATTTATTTATTTATTTATTTATTTATTTATTTATTTATTATATTTCTATACCACCTTTCTCCTGTAGGACTCAAGGCGGTGTACAGTCAAGAAAAATATAGACACACAAACATCATAAAATTGCTAATTAAAATTATTACTTAGTTTGGTCAATTAAATAAAACCCAGAATTAGATAACATTTAAAAAATCATTCACATGTTCGTATGTTTAGCCCCGCCTGTTGGAACATCAGGGTCTTGAGGGCACGGCGGAAAGCACGGAGATCAGGGATATTCCGTATCTCCGGGGGCAGTTCATTCCAAAGGGTTGGAGCCCCCACAGAGAAGGCCCTCCCCCTGGGAGTCGCCAGTCGACATAATTTGACTGACGGTACCCTGAGTAGTCCCTCCCTGTGAGAACGAACTGGTCGGTGGGAGGCTATTGGTGGCAAAAGATGGTCTCGTAGGTACCCAGGTCCTAAGCCATGGACTATTTACCTTTAAATAAATAAAAGCTATTTACCTTTACTACCGGTTCGCAACGGGGCCGCGCGCTCTTCTGCGCATGTGCAGAAGCATTTAGACGCATATAGAACTACTGGTTCTATAGAACCGGTGCGAACCTGGGGCAACCCACCACTAGGGTGTGGTTATCGCCTCAGAAGGATCATCCCTAGTTTCTTGAGCTTTAAAGGTGGGGGGGGGGGGAGAAATGTACAGATAGTCCTCGACTTACAACCATAATTGAGCCCAAAATTTCTGTTGTTAAGTGAGACATTTGTTAAGTAAGTTTTGCCCAGTGGTGGAATTCAAATTTTTTTACTACCGGTTCTATGGGTGTGGCTTGGTGGGCGTGGCAGGGGAAGGATACTGCAAAATCTCCATTCCCACCCCACTCTGGGGCCAGCCAGAGGTGGTATTTGCCAGTTCTCTGAACTACTCAAAATTTCCGCTACCGGTTCTCCAGAAACTGTCAGAACCTGCTGAATTTCACCCCTGGTTTTGCCCCAAATTCACAACCTTTCTTGCCTAAGTTATTAAGTGAATCACTGCTGTTGATAAATTAGTAACCCAGTTGTTAAGGGAATCTGGCTTCTCCATTGACTTTGCTTGTCAGAAGGTCGCAAAAGGGGATCACATGACCTCAACTACAACCGTCATAAATGTGAACCAGTTGTCAAGCATCTGACTTTTGATCATATGATCATGAGAATGCTGCAAAGGTCATAACTGAAAAACTTTTTTCAGTGCCGTCGTAACATTTCACTAAATGAACTGTTATAAGCCAAGGACTACCTGTACTTTCAGAGTTGCAAAATTCTGTTACTGTAACTTTACAATAAAGGCAGTGTTAGGACTCATGGTTGGTGCTTCTTCTCTGGATTACCTCTAAAGCAGCGGTTCTCAACCTGGGGGTCGCGACCCCTTTGGGGGTCCAATGGCCATTTCACAGGGGTCACCAAAGCCCTCTTTCACCCCCCCCACACCTTCACTCACCCTCACTCTCTGCTCTGTTGGATCGCTTACCCCGCCCACTCCCAATCTATTGCTGCCTCCTGAGTCCCAGCTGATGGCTAGAGGGAAAAAACCTGTTTAAATTCTTGCCGCGGGGCTTCAAAGGGTCGCCCTATAGCCAGTGGTGGGATTCTGCCGGTTCCGCCCCGCCCCTTGCCCCGCCCCTCCGGACCATTATTTATTGCCAATAAATGGTGGTGGGCGAGGGGCGGGCGAGCCAGCAATTTAACAAATGGTTCGGTGTTTTTTTGTAATTTTATTGGCCCGCGGAGCTTCAGCATAGGCTAATTAGCCCTTGATTAGATCGGCTCCCGACTCTCAGCTGATTTGCTCTCAGCTGTTTTGCTCAGGGCTCTGCTGCTTCCTTGCAAAGAGTCCTGGAGCAGATTTTTTTCCCCCTAGCTATGCTGAAAAACAAAACTGAAAGTAAAGCAGGCTGTTGGCTTTGCTGTTTGCTGCAACGTTGGAAAATTAGGCAGGCAGATTTCTTTTCCCTTTCCTCACCAAAAAAGGTAGGTGCAAACAATGGGAAATTTAGGGTAAAAGAAGAGAGTTCAAGATTTTAAAACACAAAAGAAAAAAAGCTCTATTTAACTAGGGAATTGTAATAATTGAGATACTATTAATTGTATATTGTATTGAAAGCAGAAATGGTTAAGTTGTGGTTTGGAGGAATATATGGGGGAAATTATTTGGTTTATTATTATTGGTAAATATAATTAATTGATTTGTAAGAAATTGGATTGCATGGAAATAATTGGAATATTCATGTTCATATTGATTAATATACAAAAAAGGTAGTTATATAACTAATTGATTTATATTAAAATGTTGAATTTATATTAAACAACTGTAATATTACATAATTAACCAATGTGAGGATGGATATAAAAATAGATGACAATGGGAAGGGGTATAATATAGAATAGAAGGGAAAAATTGAATTTGATTAAGATTAGAGATGAGGATGAAGGGTAATATTGGTTTTTTATAAAAATAGATGAGGAATAAATATGGCAAAAAGGAAATATAGAAATTGTAAATTTAATTGAAATGACTAAACGCTGTTTAAATTTGTGAACCGGCCAAATACTCTGTTCAAAGAAAATACATTGTATGTTTGTATGTGTGTTTCTAATTATTGTTATTTATTCATATTTGTTCTCTTTTATTCTTTAAAGTTTAACAATTCATTCTTTATCTTAATATCTTTATATTTGTTTGGGGTTGGCTTTCTTCCCTTTCATCTTTTTTATTGTACAGCAATCTTTCTCCTCAAACCTACCACCTTTCTCTTTTCTTTCCTTCTTACTTTCTCTTCCTCCCCCTCTTCTTCTCCTCCCTACTTCCTCTTCCTTTCTCCTTCTCCTCCTCTCTTCCTCCCTCTCTTACCCTCACTCCTACTCTAATTTCCTTTCCCTTAATTCATCCCTCTCTATTGCTGTATCCTTTTATGCATATGGACTACTCAGAGGGCTGAAAAAGTTATTTCTGACTGGTCCTCGCACTTTTGACCAGTCCTCGAACTTACGACTGTCCTCACATTTTACGTTTTTGCCCTATCTTGTCACCATGGTGAAGAGAAGCAGTTGTGAAATGAGTGACACGGTTGTTAAGAATGCTACAATGGGCATAAATGATGACCAGTCATAAAAGCGAAGACCAGTCAAAACTGCGGGGACCTGTCAGAAATCACTTTTTTCAGCCCTCTGGGTAGTCCTTTTGTGCATATGGACTACTCAGAGGGCTGAAAACGTTATTTTTGACTGGTCCTCGTACTTTTGACCAGTCCTCGAACTTACGACTGTCCTCACATTTTACGTTTTTGCCCTATCTTGTCACCATGGTGAAGAGAAGCAGTTGTGAAATGAGTGACATGATTGTTAAGAATGCTGCACGGGCATAAATGTGAGGATGGTCATAAGTGTGAGGACCAGTCAAAAGTGCGAGGACCTGTCAGAAATGACTTTTTTCAGCCCTCTTGATTAGTCCCTATACACATAGCCATGGCCACCCGGTCATATGACTAGCTAGCCACGCCCACCCAGTCACATGACCTCCAAGCCATGCCCACAAAGTAAGCCACACCCACAGAACCAGTAGTAAAAAAAATTAGAACCCACCCCTGGTTGGGGGTCACCACAACATGAGGAACTGTATTAAAGGGTCGCGGCATTAGGAAGGTTGAGAACCACTGCTCTAAGGGCTGACCCCTTCCTCTTCCAGTGTAAATTTGGGGGATGGCATCTCAGTGGGGAAAGGAAAAGTGGGGAGTGGGCTGTCTATATAGCCCTTGCAGCAGAGAAAATGCTGCCTCTTGCTTGTTCTCCATCCAGGAAGTTGCTATTTGGGGGCTGGGAAAAAGCAGCACCCAGGAATGCAAGAGCCATTTCTTCCCAACCCAGAACACACACTCACAGCACAGAAAGTAACCTGTGTTTCTGTCTGGTCCAGCACCAACTATCAGTCTCCCTGGAGAAGTGTGGTAAGATGAATGGAAACAGGGAAGTACATTGACATGTATACAGAGGAACCATTAGTTCAAAGCAAATGTCTTGCAAAACGTCTTTGGTTGATCAGAACAGTCAGACTGGATAATCCAGTTTTATTTTAAAATGTTATTGCATTTGAAATATTCCTTTAGATCCGTATCTGAACACAACCTTCTCAATTGATGTATTGTAAGATACTTAATGCCTATTTGTTTGGCTCCATATACAAGAAAGCCACATTTTTGTGCATGAAAAAGATCTTGATGGGGTAATTATGCTAAAACTCTTTTTAAAAGCATTTCTGTGTTCTGACATTTCTTGATTGAGGACACAGCATGAAATAAGCTTGCTACTGATATTTAATGCAAAACTATGAGATACCTTTGACCATAGCAATTCTGGTAAAAGCCTAATTAAATCTTGTTTCATCTCTTCTTGGATCAAAATGGATTTTGAACCAATTTTTATTTTCTTACCTGAATCTGTTACAGTTCATAAAGAGAATTCTTTAATATTTGCTATCTATTTATTTATATAAGAAATGTATGTAAATATTGTTCATATTATTGGAAGTTGTTGCTAGAGTGTTCTGAGTTCAATACAGTAGTAAACAGAGCCTTGATAGTACAGTGGTCTACGCACCCTGTTATTAACACAGCTGCCTGCAATTTACTGCTGGTTCGAATCTCTCCAAGGCTCAAGGTTGACTCAGCCTTCCATCCTTTCTAAGGTAGGTGATATGAGGACCCAGTTTGTGGGTGCAATAAGCTGACTTTGTATAAATATATGCAAAAGTATGAAGGCTATTGCTTAACGCATTGTAAGCCGCCCTGAGTCTCCGGAGAAGGGCGGCATATAAATCAAATTAAAAAAAAAAAAAAACTAACCACATACACATGTGTACACGCACACAAAGAGTTTATTCTGTATTCCATCGACATACTTCTGATTCAAATTTTAAGTAAAAATTTTAGAAGAAAACAAGAAGGACTTGGTTAATAATTTGACCCAATCTGCTTAAGACAAGCAGTATTGAAAAAGAATCCATATTTCTATGTCATGTCTGGAGCCTCTAATTCCAAAATTTGTTCACTATAGTTTCACTGCTAAGGCTACTCATCTCAATCATTCAGATACATTATATTACAATATGGTTAATTTAACACACTCTAAGGCTCTAATCAGGAATGGTTTCCTAAGTACCGGTAACATATGAAACCTCATAAAAACCTTCCTAAGCAATAATATATAAAGTTGTAGATGGAAAAGATAATTAAAAATAGAATCCTCATTTTCCTACTAATTAGACTATCAGAAAAAGACTTTTATTATATAATTGCCATGCTTCAATTTGTCCATTTTAGAAGAGATCCGGACAATTCAGTGTACTACTTTTACGTTTTTAAAACAAGAAGAGGGAAAAAATGTTAATCTGCACAGTATCCTTTGATCGGAAGCAGTAAACGTAATCAATCTGGAAACAGTAAGGCAGATTAGGGGAAAATATTTCCTTCATTAGACTAGCTCCAATGTTTAGACTGTATTCCAGAATGGCTGATATAAAAGACTGACAAGCTTCCAAGATTTTTACAAGAATGTAAAGGGATAACTCCTATCTCAGGCGTAGAGTCTTAAAAAACAAAAGTTGAGGGGAATACAAGAAAACCCAGATACCAATTCTTAACACCATATGATCTTAAACTTTACCTCTGCCACAATTTAGAGGAGCAGCTGCTGTATAATTGTCATTGGAGAGGCAAAGCTTCAGTGGTGGGTTGCTACTGGTTCTCCCCGGTTCTTGCGAACCGGTAGTAGAAATTTTGAGTAGTTCGGAGAACCGGTAAATGTCACCTCTGCCTGGCTCCGCCCCCAATCTATTCGCTGCCTCCTGAGTCCCAGCTGATCGGCTAGAAGGAAAAAATCAGGGCTCACTTGACAAAGAAGAGGAATAAAAACACCTTTGCTTTAAATTGAGAAGCCGAGAAGCCTCCCAACTGATCGGCTAGGACCGATCCGCTCCTTGTAAACTGCTCGGTGATGGTAGATTGGCAATTGAGGCCAAGCTGCCTGAAAGCGGTTTCCGATGCTCTAGGTGGTGGCAGAGCGGCAAAAAACTGTTTAAACTCTTGCCGCGGCGCTTCAAAGGGCCACCCTACAGCAGTGTAAAAGAGTAAAAGGCAGTGTGGTGGTAGACCAGTGCGCTCCAAAAACAAATGGGTAGACAGGAACACTCCAAAAACAAATGGGTAGACCAGTATGCTCCAAAAACAAAGGGGTAGACTGGTACGGCTCTGCAAGCAGTTAAAAGCCTGGTAGACCAGTACCTCTGCGAAATCCTAAAGAATTGCTTGTCACATGACCATCAAACCATGCCCACAAAATAAGCCACACCCACAGAACCGGTAGTAAAGATTTTTAGAACCCACCCCTGAAAAGCTTGATGGACTTTGTTTCTGAAGAAGACTGATCATGATCTTTACTCAAGAGTCTTAAACAGGGGTCCTCAAACTACGGCCCACAGGCCAGATATGGCCTGCTGAAGCCATTAATCCGGCCCGCGCAGGACCACCAGACTGCTCCACCCACATTGCCCCACCTACCCGCCAGCCCCCACCCACCTTCTGGAGGCCGAGGAGGCCAAAAATGGGATGCACAGAGGCCTCAGGAGGCCAAAAACGGGCCCGTTTTTGGATGGCAGAGTGGTTCTGGAGGCCGAGGAGGCCAAAAATAGGACACTTCCCAGCCTCCAGAGAGAGAGAGGGGGAGGGAGGGAGAAAGAAAGACATACAAACACCCACACCCAAACACATACACAAACAGAAGTCTCTCACACACCCCAAGGCAGCCACATCCGTTCACTAATCTGCTTTCCACCTCCAGGAGCATAACAAAGTTTAATTTGTGTGTATTGTTTAATGGACTGCCACGCCCACCCAGTCACATGACCACCTAGCCATGCCCACCCAGCCAGTCTGGCCCCCCAACAATCTGAGGGACCATGAATTGGCCCTGTTTAAAAAGTTTGAGGACCCCTGGTCTTAGACATTTAAAGCTACGCTTTTGTTTGTGTTATCAAAGTTATGACTGTAATTCCATAATTCCAGAACCCTACAAAAAAAACCCCTGCAATATTTGCAAAATTTCCTCCACTCATATCAGACCAAAAGGGAGAAATAAAATATTGAATGTATTGCTTTCTAATTGTTTCTACTTGATCTGTGTATCAACAATAATTGCCAGATAGATAGATAATTGCCTATCCTGCTCTGGTGTGACCAAGAATCAAAGATGGGGCTATGCAGGTAAAATGAGTTTATTGATGCACAAAACAAAATGCACAAAATTGTTGTCCAGAAGCAAAGATTAGAATTAAGCCATATTTGATGTTTTGGCAGAATATGCAATATGGGTTGGAGAAAATATAATGATTTCTCCCCATCCTCCATCAGACTTCACAGACTTTTAATTATTAATTAGTTACAAAGTTGTTAATTTTTAATTTGTCAGACCTAGAACAGTACTCCTATTTCATATTTATATTTGTGTTTGTGTGTGTACACTCTTCTAGGTCTAACTGACAAATTAAAAATTAACAAGTTACTTTGTCCAGATGGCATAGGCCCTGGAGTTTTTAAAGAACTCAAAGGTGCAGTTGTTGATTTTCCAGCTGATATGCAACTTATTATCAAAATCATGTAAGGTCAATTTAAAAAAAGAGAGATCCATTTGGCAGGAGAATTGTCTGGAAATAATAGACATGGTAACTTAAATTCAGTCCCAGAAAACATTGTGGAAAACAACATCTAAATTAGAATAATTAAAAATACAGAAAAACAGATTCTGCAGAAGAATACATGTCATTTTCATTAAGAAAATTTATGCCTCATTAGCTTTTTAGAATTCTTTGTCCAACAAATTCTAATAAAGATTATCTAATACATATGGTTATTGGTTTTCCAAAAACCTCCTGAAGCATAGTTCACCCATTAATGGCTCCGATAAATCTGAGGGTCTCCAAATGGCCTAAAAATGGGTAAAAAAGCAAAGAACTGAAACAGTTTTCATAAGGGAAGAAAGAGAGCCGACATTGGTATTAGCTTTGGTGCTATAATTTAGATCTTGTTTCCAAGTGTCATTAAATTGTTCAGGCTATAGAAAGGACTATATTCTTCAAAATTAATTATCTAATGAACCCAAAATGGAGTGATATTCAAGAAGTGTTTTCATATATCGGTAGATAATGGCTTATCTGGCTAGGATTAACATTAAAAGATTCACTTGAAGAGAATATCAGCTGTTTGTTAAAAGACTGAATGTGAAAATGACAAACTCTACATCGGGGTTTATTTATTTATAAAAATTAGACGGGTGGTTTATGGCAATTTAAAAATTACAACATCAGTATGCAGTAGAGCTTATTCTCAAAATATATTTTAATATATTAACATATTCTCAAAATATAACAGAGCCAGTTTGGTCTAGTGGTTAAGGCACCAGGGTTGAACCTGGAAGTCTGGGAGTTCTAGTCCTGTCTTGGGCATGAAAACAACTGGGTCAATCAACTCTCAGCCCTATCTACCTCAGGGTTGTTGTGGGGAAAATAGGAGAAAGACAGAATATTAAGTATGTCCCCCCCCTCAAGTTATTTATAAAAATAATAAAGGTGGATAAACAAATAAGTAAATAAATGCACTGCAATTGTAGAAATCTTATTGTATTGTTTTATCTTGAGAAAATACTAGTAAGAAGTAACAGCAGATGCCATGAAGGCAGTGGCTAGATAAAAAACATATTTTTTTTAAAAAAGGAGAGATTTGGTATAACTTGTAGTGCTTCAGAGTCATTGTCAATAAAGTACTTGGGGCAATCCCATAGTCTGTACTTCCTTAAGTCTGCTGCATCTTTTTTCAGGATTGTGTGACTGTTCAAGGAAAGTATATCTTTGGTTTAAGGAGGCATAGACAAATGCCGAGTACCCTTTTGCTCTATTTTCTGATCCACATATATGTACCTTTTTGCTCTATTTTTTGGTCCACATATTCTGAATACAGAATTTAGAAGATAGAAAGTCTGCTCAGACCAATATTTAACTATCCTGCAAAAGATAGCGTATGAATTAGTTCTCAGACTGATCAGTTATCAAAACAAGGAGCCAATGCAGGCTTCCCCAGTTTTAGAAAAGGGACAGCTCACTCTCCCCTCCAGCCTCTCTTATCAAAAGAACCAACACAAAACTATCAAGAATTTTGCTGCCATAAGTGACTATATTGAAATACCGCATTTTAAAGTAAAGGACTTCCTGGAAGTCTTATAGCTTCATCCTTCTAGTAAATTCCTCCAGCTCTGTGTGGAGGGAAACCAGGCAGAGAGTAGAGAATAGAGAAACTACAATTAATTGGATAATGATAATCACAAAATGCAAAGACCTGCAACTTCACTTAGAACAGCTTACATCTTGCAACAAGACCTTTAATATTATTCAGCAACATCTGTCTATCCCACATCCTTGGGAAGGACTTCTTAGATAGACAAAAATGCCAAATCCAAACTAACATTGGCATGATTGTGGCCAACCATAATAATAACAAGCTTTGTAAACCCCTATTGCTTGTTGCCCTCAATAAGCCAAGGATAACAAACGGCCTTTTTGTCTAATCTTTAGGAAAGGAATTGAAAACAAAATATGAAGTACCACTTTGGGGTCTGGATATCACAGTCAGCTGAAAACAGCCTTCTCAGAAAGGATACTATAAGAAGCAGCCAAAATGGTTTGCCCGATTTGAGGAACAGCTAACATTTGGAACTGGGTTGAGTTGAGAAAAGCAATAACAATAAGGACCAGGATTGTCGTTAATACAACTATGATAGGTTTGGAAAAAATGAATCATTATCCATTTTCTTTCGTCCTCCGTAATATGGGAACTCATGGCCTACTTAGTGGTATGTTTAGGGAAGTTTTAAGTATATCTTCACAAGGGAGTCCATTAACATGGAGAGTTTACCGCTAGGAATCATAGATATGGAATTAGACAAATCTGTAGGTTCATAGGATTAGGTTTTTCCCTACTTATTACCAATGACAGTTAAATAATGTAAAGCAATAGAGTTTTGAAAACCAGTTGCTTTCAGCGAAAGAGGAGAAGGCTGCTAAGTTTTTGATGGATAACGGTTATAATTTAAAACTTCCTAGAGCAGTAGATTGCCCTCATGTCTGAAAAATATTGCTGGACTAGACAGCTCCTTGTGAAAGCCAGTTTGGTGTAGTGGTCTAGGCACTGGGATAAAAACCGAGAGACTCTACTTGGAAACCACTTCTGCACTTTTTGCTCGAAGCAAAAATAAATAAATAAAACGTTCGGTGCTTAGAATGATTTTGTTATTATAGAAATGGTTTGAAATGTAAAGCAATTTGAGGCTTGATATTTTACTGCATTGTAAAACGTCAGAAGGGCTTGCTTTTTTATTCTTTCTCTTAATACTTTTCTTAATTTGAAATGTATAATACTAGTAAAAAAACAGGAGACCATGAGTGTTAGACTTGCCTGGGGCACAAAACCAGCTGGGTGGCTTTGAGCCAGTCACTCACTCAGCTCTAGAAAGGAGGCAATGGCAAATCACTTTGAAAATCCTTGCCAGTAAGACTGTGAGAATTAGTGTAAGCAGTCACCAGGTGTAAAAAAAACTGAGTCAAGGTATGTATGCGCGCACACACACACACACACACTCAAAAACAAATCTTTAGACTGAACACTTTATGTCTTGTTTACAGAGGTTCCTTTGAATGAACATTGTTATTTACTTTTCTATGTAATATTGATCTGTTTGAAATATCTAACTGCTGAGTGAATTGACATGAAGATGACAATGAATACAGGCTGAGAGTTGGTTTTGTTATGGAAAAGAACACTCCCTTTGTTACTTAATAGAATCATAAGAGCAGAAATATAATAATAGGATATCAATTTTCTAAAATATTTAAGAAAAAAAATTAGCAGGGATAGAGTGGGAATATTAGCAATGGTCCTTACTTTATAACCTTTTAAAAGGCAGCAATTATTAACAATGACAAAACAAGATGCACTATAAAAATTAACCCATATTTTACAAGATCCGGTGCTGTGAAAAAGCAGTTAAATCTTTCCCCATAATACTCCTTGAAAAACCTGAAATGCAACAGTGGGTTAAGAAAGTATTCTCTGTTCACCCAAACCTTAGGGAATAAAAAATAGAAAGAGAACGTGCTTATAAAGTTTTTTGGCCTCAATATGACTGTTGTTAAACCTATAAAATATTGGCTGTCAAACAAGTTTTGCCATGTGTACAAGTGAATCTGACAACTTGGTTTTTTCCCTGCTCAATAAGGTTATTATGGCTCTTGTATGCCTATTACAAAACAATAACAAAACTAGCCTTCCACTGATGCAATAGCTGGTTGCTGGATTTCTTTTCATGTGCATAAGCAAATTTGTGTGTGTGCAGTAGACACCTGAAATAGTAGCCTTTTGCACATCCTAAAAATTCACTAAATTTGGAGGTAGCTCTTTCTAACTTAATCTGAATTAAATCTCAACCTCAACAAACTGCCATATTCAAAAATGTACGAACAAATATATAGTCTCTTATTTCCAGCAGTTAAAGAAGTTTTTCAACTTGCCCAATTCTTCCTGAATAAAATGGAAACGTGGAATTCAGGCATCTTAATAATATATATGAAACCTGGAAGTCTAGCATGTCTGATTTTGTCTATCAGACTGCAGCTTTCTGTCACGTTCCGGCATTTAGGAGAGACAAGAATGGCAGCCTCAAATGGCAGCCCCGGCTGACACTTTCTTTGTGGGTTGGGCTTCTCTTCAGTCAACAGTTACATAGGGATCTTATTCAAGAGCAAATGCAAAAGTGATATATTATACAAATATTGTATTATATTATTTGGAGGCACGATGGCTCAGCAGTTAAAGATGCTGAGCTTGTCAGATGGAAAGCTGAAAGCCCAGGTTTGAGACCTGTGCACTACGCGATGGGGTGAGTTCCCATTACTTTCTTCAGCTCCTGCCCACCTAGCAGTTCAAAAGCATGCAAATGCAAGTAGATAAATAGGTACCACTTCGGTGGGAAGATAGCAGATTCCATGCACCTCGGTGTATAGTCAGGCTGGCCACATGAGCACGGAAATGTCTTCAGACAACGTTGTCTCTCTCAGCTAAGAAACAGAGATGAGCACCACCCCTAAAGTCAGACACAATTGGACAGGGGAAACTTTTACCTTTATCTTTATTATTCAGTGATCCATTTGTTTGTCTTCTTGGCTATCCATGGGATTCTGAGTCTTCTTCAATACTAAAGTTCAAAAGCATCAATAATTTTTTTTCTGTTCTGCTTCTTAGAAGTCCCACTTTCACTTCCATAGGGTGTCACAGAGAAAACCACTTCCTCCATGATTCTGAGCTTTGTAGATATAAACACATACTGACATCTAAATATTATTCCCAGGGCCTTCACTGCTTCTCTTCCAAGTGTTAATGTATTTCTTGACTGCTACGTTTTCAACTATTAAGAGTAGCGCACAGCATAGCAGGGGTTATTGATGTGTCTTCCTTCAGTTTTAAAACCACATTCAACTTCTTCCAGTCCAGCTTCCCTCAATATATAAACCACACATAATTTGAATAAATAAGCCCAGCTTCCCTCCCTATATATTCCACATATAATTTGAATAAATAAGCCAACCCGGGGCCATTCTATTTCACTGTGCTCTGGCTGAACTGTTGCTTCCTGACCTATGCATAGGTTTCATATGAGGTCAATGATAAGTTTTGGGTTTCCCATTTTTCCAAGCACATACCACAACTTGACATGATCAATTCAAAGGCCTTTCTACAATCAGTGAAGCTGACTTTGACTTTCTTAATTATCCAGCCTATATCAGCATTATTGTGTTCTAAAGATAGCCTGAACATCTAGCCTCTCCCTTTTCATGTAGGACTCTAATCTGCATTGGATAGTCCTAAGTATTATTTTGCTAGTGTATGAAAATAAGGATATTATATAATAATTTGTACACACTGTTAAATCTTCTTTCTTTGTTATTGGGAAATCTTCAAGACCAGATGGTTTTTCTGTGATATTATCTTCCAGGAAATGTTCATTAAGCCATTAACTCAGGTAATGAATGAGTTAAATAACATCAAGTTTTTCCTCCTTCACATCAAGTGTTTTATTTCCTTGATTTACAAAAAAGTCCATAATCCACCTGTGCCCAGAAATGTATCTCTCTCTATTGACGTTTACAGAAATCCTCATAAAGAGATTAAGTCAGGGGTGAAATGCTCCTGGTTTGGACCAGATCGCCCGAACCACCCAATGGAGGCGGGTGGTTCGGAGAGCTGGTAGCAAAAATCCTTGCCCCCCCCCATGCCCAGCTGAGCCGCGCAATCATCAGAGGCTTTTTTCTTTTAAATGGCTCTGACAATCCCAACTGAGTTGCCTGATCGGCAGAGGGTTTTTAAAACCCTTTGCCGATCAGGCAACTCAGCTGGGATCGTCAGAGCCATTTAAAAGAAAAACAGTTTTTTTAAAAAAACCCTCTGCTGATCAGGCAACTCAGCTTGGATCGTCAGAGCCATTTAAAAGAAAAAAAGTTTTTTTCTTTTAAATGCCTCTGACGATCCAAGCTCTGACGATCCCAGCTGAGTTGCCTGATTGGCAGAGGGTTTTTAAAAAACCCTCTGACGATCAGGCAACTCAGCTGGGATCGTCAGAGCCTTTTGAAAGTATTTTGAAAGCATGTAGAAAAAATGGTTTTAAAAATAAAAAAAAAATTGGCCACGCCCACCCAGTCACATTACCTGACCACCACCAAGCCATGCCCACAGAACCGGTAGTAACAAATTTTAGATTTCACCACTGAATTAAGTTGTCTTTTATATGACAAAGGCAATCTGATACATGAGGGTTAATATAATACATTATGTGAGGGAAATGAGTGGTTTAGAAATAGGAAATATCAATCAATCTTTTGAATGCCTATTGATGAACCAGAGAAAGAAGGAAGCAGCTATAATCTTTGTTGTTGTGGAAAAAGCCTTTGATAATTTGGAATGGCTTTTCATATTTACAACTCTGAAGAAGATGAACAGAGAGTCATTTTTTCCATGAGTACAGACCATTTAAAAAACACAAAGCACCAAGATAATGATAAAAAAATTTTTAGGAATTAAGCTGGCAAATCAAGAAAATTAATTAAAATTATATGCAGGTTACATTGCAATTACTCATCCAAGGGATTCTCTAATATTAGGAATGGAACACTTACAAAGTTATATCAGAATATCAAATTAATAAGAAGGATTACATTGGATTTCTCTGAAAAAAATCCCACTATTAAAAATTTGATATCTGGGAATTTATTTAACAAAAAATAATGCATTTAATTAAAAAACAATTATTGTATTCAAAACATAGTAAGAAACTTTTTAAAATGATAAAAACTAAAACTGACTAGGAGAGCAACAGTAAAAAATGAATATTTTATCAAGGGTGAACTTTGTACTTCAATTTTTTCCAATAGGAATTGAAGACTATGTATTAAATTGAGTGCCAGAGACAAATAAGTGAGCGGTCAAATAAAAGGCCAGGGATTGTGTTTATGATTTTTAAGAAATGGAATAAGGAGGTAGATTAGCAAAACCAAATTTCAACCTATAATTATTATTAATTAAACTTGTTTTTAAAAACTCATTTTTCTTTTTTTAGGTTTTATTAATAATATTTACAGGGTTATGTATTTTATAGTTGTGTTCTCTGGCCTTGCAATAAAGGTTTGATTGACTGAAATTTCAATCTATGTTACCAAGTTAATTGTATCACTTTATGGATGGGTTGTTTCTTTTGAGGGAGCAGGATTCCCAGGTGTTGTTTGGCTCAATAAAGGCAGAAGTTCTTAACCTATTTGATCATAAAACAAGTAGTAAAAGTATGGAATATAGGGGGGGTGGGGGGGGGCGGGAATCAATCCAGACCATCTTCCCTTGCTTCAGTAATATTATTTTCATTTAAGTGAATAAACTGTCCCAAAAAATGACCATTGGGGGAAAAAAGTGCCTGTACTGCAAGAGCTAATTATTAATTTTTAAAAAGGTAAAATCTTTTGAGTTTCTTTCTTCAGAATGGTCAAAATCACCTTATTGATTCCGGTGACTTCAAATAAGCAACCTAGTTCAAAAGGAATTATAAAAATAAGATAGAATTCTAAGAGACCTGACTGAATTTGACAAGCTTCCAACTTCAACGGGGACTTATTTATAAGTTGTTAGTGCAAGATAACTCAGAACCCAAACAAGTTAAAGATGGTATGATTAAATGAATGCAGAATTTAAAGAGAGCAATCGATATGCAGCAATGGGAAAAGGAATGGAAAACAATATTAAAGTTACTGTGAAAGTTGCATTTAGAGAAAAGTAACACAAGATCTTTTACCTCAAGTATTCTCTGCTAAAAAGCATTAATTCATTTACAATAGAATAGAATAGAATAGAATAGAATAGAATAGAATAGAATAGAATAGAATAGAATAGAATAGAATAGAATAGAATAGAATAGAATAGAATTTTTTATTGGCCAAGTGTGATTGGACATACAAGGAATTTGTCTTGGTGCATATGCTCTCAGTGTACATAAAAGAAAAGATACGTCCATCAAGAATCATAAGGTACTTTAATTTACTTTAATTTTAATTTACTTTAATAATTCAGAAATGCACTAATTAGATCAGATTTTTTTGTCATGTTTGGTGGCTATATTGTAAAGCTCAAAAATTTTGGAAGATGATTTATTGTAGAATGAAACAAATTTTAAAGATGGAATTATCTTTCTAGGCAGTTGGTTTTTCTATCAAACATTACCGAGCTTTATATTCACATAAGGTATACTAAGCTCATTCTGAATATATTAACAGCTGCTAGGATACTTTATGCATTTTATTATACAGCATAAAAAAGGATGGCTTACTGTTTTGTGCTCTCATATTTGAAGAAAAAGACTGATGGAGAATTTAATTCAACTTGTAAACTCTGCATGGATTACAATTGTTCATATGACCTGTATTGCATCTGAAGTTAGATATTTTAATATATCAATTCCTGTTTGATTCATTAAATAAGAATTCTTAGATGAGATCGAAATCTTTGTTAATCCTTAATTTGGATTTATAATTCATATTATAGCAGCTACTGTTTTAATTATTGAGCATCAATTTGACTTCAATAATCTTCTGAAGTCTTCAGTTGATAAAATATTTTTTCAATATGCAGCACTAATTTAAGGTACATTGAATTTTTTCTTTTTATATTGTTCATAAATCTCTTTTTCTTCCTGTTTTTCTCCGCCCCCCCTTCTTTTCTTCTTGATTCCATGCTTTTTAAATAAATAAATGAAAAAAGAAATAATAAGAGAATTGCAGAGTACAAACCCAAGGACATTAATATCAGCAGGGGGGGTGATACCGTCCTCTAGAAAATACCCGATGAAGAGGGAAAATGCTTCCTGTCTACCAAACACTGAGGGGTCAAAGGGACTGGGATGGAGTGTCCCGCCAGATTGTTTGGGATTCCTCCATTTTGCTGAAGGTTTCACTAGCTTCCATCTGAACACTTGTCTCTAACATTTGTATACTGTTTATTTGTAAGACTTTTGATGACTTCCGTAAAAAAAAAAACATTCCAGCATTAAATCTATTGATGCGCTCAGTCTCTGAATGCTCTGTGTAAGAAAACAGTGTTCACCAATTTTCCTGAAGGACAGAAGATAAGATCCAATGTGAATATGGAGGCCAGCAGTTTCCAAGTAAATGACATGCCAGTGAGAACATGTCTCTCTAGGTCTCTGTCTGAATGTAGATCTGGCCTTGGGAAAAGGCAAAATAACAATGAACCATTAAGAAATGAAAAACAGCAACTCAGACCTAAGAAAATAGAAAGCACAAGAAAGAAATTTTAAAAAGCCCTGCCATCCTTGATTTTGTTTGGTATAAGGTAAGGCAGACAGAATTTCTAACTAGCTTTCAAGATTCTGTTGCCCTACAATGTCCAAGAGCATTCCTAGAATCCATGTTGCTTCTGTTTCTTGACCTGGCCTGTTGCAAAGAGCTATCATGGCTTACCGATCACAAGCAGGCGTCTTCTTCCAGCCTGACTCCTTTGGGCCATCCAACATTATCTGCAGAAGATGGTCCCAAGGGTGACAATAGCTCAAGCATTGTATGATTTATCTCTTAAAGATTCCACATTCAAAATGGAAGTAAAAAGAAACCTTCAATTTACTTGAGAGGCATACTTCAGAATTTAAATATTATTTTATAAACAGACAAATTAATCTGGATCTGTGCGTGGAAATGGACAGGGTCTCTTCAGAAAGCTTTTTATGTAATTAAACCATCAGGCCATGCTAGAAACTCATGCCATCAAATCCTAGGACTTCCTGCTGGTAGTATTGAGGAATATGTGAAAGTTTGGCTATCCTTGTTAACTGTTATGAAAGTTATGAAACTGTGAAAGAAACTTGGCTGTTTTTGTAGGGCAGCACAAAGAAATAGTGGAAAATAAATATATATTGAGGTATTTTGTGAAATATTGGGTATATGAGTATTCTATTTATTCAATTTATTTGCTTAGAAAAAATTGGAAGAGGACTATGACTCAGTTTATATTGGTGCCTCTGTAATGAAGGAGAAAATTGTAGTTTTAGTATTTTGAAAAATGTATAAAACTACAGCCTTCTGATTATTTATTACTGCAATTTATATGGTTCTCCTTTATAAAGAGGCTCTGAGTTGGTTACAGTGTTTTGTTTAGATAGAGAGATAGATGATAGATAGTTAGATAGATAGATAGATAGATAGATAGATAGATAGATAGATAGATAGATAGATAACAGAGAGAGACAGACAGATATAGTGTAATCTGTTATCATTTGGTAAAAAGAGTATATGAAGGAGTAGAAGAATAAAGAAGAATAGGAAAGACATAGCCAGAATTAAATATTTAGATGACAATTGGCAAAAAGTAAGTCTTGGGTCTGAAAATATTAATAAATCAGTAATTTTTTTTTCCTATGGGACAATTAGTTCGTAAATAAAAATGGTGCTTGCTTCATAATATGTGAGAAAAGCATAGTTCTTTATTTTTCCCCATACTGAAAAGTGAGTGAATGCCTTCAAGGCACATGACAAAATAAATGCATAGTCTGCTCACCATTAATGTTCACAGGCAGCTATCCAACAGTGAAGTAAGACCTGGATCGAGGTGAAAGATTTCTAGCATAACCGGTCCAAAGACATTGCAACTATTTTGTGTTGAATGCATTTTCTGACATATGACAAAATAATGGAAGATACAATGGGGAAAATTTTGTTTGAGATTTATCCTTTTCTTGGAAAGACTTCTGTGCCTAAAAAATATAACACAACAGGCAACAATTCAATAAGTTTGCTTCTTTGGTCATAGCATTCAGTAATGGGGAAACCTCACTGACTAAGCAGTTTTTATCAAAGATAAGTGACCTGTTTACATGAAAAATGGTTTTGTGTAAAGCAGTGCCAAGTTTCCCTGTAAGAGGACTCCATCCTCTTATTTCTTTGCTCTTGCATCATTTTGTTTATGTGGGGAAGAAGCTGATCTGAAATTGTTTGTAGCACTAGGCAGTGTTGCTGTATAGGTTTGTTTTCCTTCCAAGAAGTAATCTGCTTTTTAAAGGAGCAAATGCTCACATAAATCCTCCTGAATTTTTGTGTAAATGGACTATATTCCTCATATAAGTATTTCATTGAAGTGTTTTAATTCATCACTTCATTAATATTAATTGTGTATTTGTTGCTCTATTTTGTGTGAGGCATGATAGCATAGTTGCTGAATTTATCAATCTATATTGATTAAAATGGTAAAGACCTTACTATTTCACCAGGCGGGCCTGGCCTAATTTTCTCCCTCTTTTATAAAAGATTTTTAATTTTTAAATATCTTTTAGTATTTTATACATTCAATTTTAAATTGGTTTTAAAAGTTTGGGGTTTTAAATTTGTCGGGGCCAAAATTATTTAATTTGATTTTATTCTACTTTTAAATTTTGTATGTATGTGTTTTATTGTTTGGCTGTGCACCGCCCTGAGTCCTTCGGGAGTAGGGCGATATAGAAATCAAATAAAATAAATAAATAAATAAATAAATAAATAAATTTAAGAATTTTTAAAAATCACAATAAACTGACTGGTGTTGAGTAACCATGCGTGACCCAACCCTGCTCTCATAAATAGCTATTAAGGTTTGCAACATATTTGTCTTACCTTCTCTCGCTTGCATGCAGAAAATATGCATAAAGCACACTGCAGTCTTTCCCGTTCTGAGTAAAAGTAAGAACTAGAGCAAGAGTGACAAAACTCATTTTGATTTCTTTATCATTGATTGTACTGGTTTTAGATGCTGGGATGCTAGCAGAATTTGGAGGTTTACAAGTCTTCCAATCTGCTCTTGGTCATAATACAGCAATATTTTGCAGCATTGTTATGTTATGTGGGAGCTGCCACGAAGGGGCAGAGAGATCATTGCATTCCAGTGCAAGGAACATTATTGTTTGTATACTACAATTCATTTCATACACTTCACAGAGTAACTTAAGTAATAAATAAATAAATAAATAAATACGTAGTCTAAAGAATGGACAAATTAAACATTAAACTCGGGGTGTAGAGAGAGTGGCAAATTTTAAGATGAAAGTAAGAATGTTAATGATGAACCGAAACTCCCAAGGAGCAGAACAGAAAGGTTTTGCAGATTATAAACTCTCATTTAACTGACAACTCAGGGACCTCAGTTTTGGCAAGTCCCTGAATTGTAGTAATTGGAATATAATTGCTAATCAGGTTACTCTTCCACTGCATTTTTCTGTTTGAACTTTTTTCTTGCAAACTCCTTATCTTACTTTTCTTGCAAACTACAAACCCTCTCAGGTGCCAGCTGGATAACAGGCTGTAAGCTTGATGTGAGGCCAGAATGTTTAATTGCTTGTACCTTGACCTTTTCTTTTTGTTTGCAGATCCTGTACTTCAGGTGCCGCTGCACATGGAAGAGTAAGTTCTCCTTTTTGCCCTACTTTTTCAGGATCTACAGTTCCTATTTGGTTTTTTTTATTGCACTGGAAAACAACTAACACAATTCCAAGCTTTTAAAATGAAAGCACTTTCTACAGTGCAAGCTTTGTAGGATAGATCAAAATGGTTGATTATATGAGTAGTACAGTTATTTGTTTCTTCCAGAATTATTATTCTTCTGAAATCTCTACAGAAACCTCTCCGTATTAGTTGGGGCAGGGGCATTGTGGGGTGTAGCAAGAAGGAAAACCTCATTTTCTGTCTTTAAAAATGAAGCCAGAAGGGAAAGGGTTAATAACACAACTTCATTGTAAAAAGCCTAGCTTAAGGTTTCTTCCTGCTCTGTGGAGCAGCCCTTGCCTCATTCTTTAGCTCTGCCTTCTAGGAGGAAGCAGAGGCTTCCCCAGCAGTTTGAGAGCTGAGGAGGAAAAAAAACATAGGAGAAAATACTAGTAATGTCAACAAACATGTAGTTGAGCAGGCTGTGCCCTGCAAGCATGAACCAGCTGACTAAGGCACTAGCTTCAGGCAAGAGGCCACATGCCAGCCAAAAAATAAGACCAACGAGAGGAGGAGCATTGGAGCCATTCCAATCAACCAGCCATATTGACCAGGCCAAACTGCAGCAAAGGCCTAGGGGCAGCACAGCAAATTGAGAGGAAATTTCGCCAGCCTCAGCAACACCAGCACTGTGCTTATTTACCGTGCAACAGGATGGAACAACTTCTTTCCAGTGAACTAGATACCAGGCGTATCAAAGTAACCTATATGCAGATAGCAATGAGTAATGTCACAATGAGGCTTCACTGTCTGTGGAAATGCAAGACAAGAACATACACATTTTTTTGAAGCAAATTCTGTCTCTGGGATTCCACCATCAGAGATGAAAGAAAAATGGGTATATATTAGCGGCAGACCCCCGAGTTCCAAAAGACTGTAAAGGAGATCCTAGTGTCAAGGAAGCTGAGGTAAAATTACAGTGGAAGATAGTTTGAGGTACTACGGTAGGTCCTTCTCCTAATCCAGGACAAATTACCACCATATTTCATCTATATGCAAGTAGTTATATTAATGGTTCTCAGCCAATCTGGTGCAGGGAATGCCAATCGGACATAGAGTGGTCATAGATACCAACCTGGTGGTGTGAGGAACTCACATCTAAATAAGTTGGTGCATTTCCTCAAAGGTACTCACTGCTGCTTAACCTACTGGAAATGAGGACAATACGACTGGTTCTAAGAGTATTGTCAGATCAGGTGAAAGTGTGACACCTGCTGGTGTAGACAACAGCATGATCCGTTTACATTACAGAGTCAGGGCAGATCCAGATTAAAGGACCTTTGGAACAAGGCCACATGTACAATCCCTAGTAGAAATGACATAGAAGCACTCAGGATACCTCATGGAAAGCCCAGACATCCTGCCTCAAAACCTAGTTCTACATCCAGACGCAGACTGGCTACCACCGAGTGTCTGGAAAGTGAATGAAAACATCTGAACTGCAATTTTCCTGGTCCTGCAGTAAAACGGTGAAGATATCCAGCAATTCCCAAAATATATCAATATCAATTGACTGATCATGCTGTCGACTGGTTATATAAATCATGACGCCAATATAGGTTATTCCAAATGGCATTGGGGACAGGACTACCAGCCTTGTGCAGACCTGGCTCCATTCGGCATTTTGAGCTCCTGTCTCTGGACAGGCAAGGGCTACGCACAAATCCTTTTCTTTTTCCAAGGGACAAGTATCCTCTTATTTCCAGTGATTCACTCACTCTTTCTTTTCAGGGGACCTGTCGCGGTTCTCAAAACTTTAATATCTGTTCTGTTCAACTCAGTCACTTTTACTGGACCCAACTATTAGGTACCTGTTAACAACTATTCTAGTACACCAAACTTTAGAAAGAAATGTGAGAAAATTAGGAGCTGTTTTTGTAAAAGGTGATCTGTGTATTTTCTCAAGATCATGTGGTACTAACTAAGACCTTGATCCAAGTCTGTGCTAAATTGCATAAAGCCTAAGCAGTGGCGGGAGGCTCCGCCCATCTGCCTGGACGTCTCTGTTCATGCATAGAAGCATCGCACAGGCGTGCCCACAAGCAAACCGGTAGCATACAAAATTGAAACCCACTACTGATCCTAAGAGATAGTGCTCCTCAATTTCTGCTTGGCCCCTCTCCTCTGTGACCCTGGCACAAACTAGTTTGTGCAGGACGCTCAGAAGAGGTCTAGGACAGCTTACTTTGGCCAACATGCCATGGTCAACTCGCTGCAGTACAACTTGCAAATTATTGTAACTCTTGTATTTCTGGATTGACTTTCTTTATTATTGTTGGTCATGGTTCCGGCAAAAGTAATGTATTTTTTGTATTTGTTGAATTGCCTATGGCGAGCTGTCCCATGGCGAGCTGGCTGTGATGAGTTGTCGCAGTCCTTCTCAGAAGACACCTCAAATATACTTTAAAGGCTGGGAGGATCAATAATTACTTGTGGCTCTTAATGTCCAGAAGTCCCTGTAGATTGCAGCGGGCAGTAGAAAAATGAGTTAAAGCCTAAATAAATAAAATTATACACTGGGCACAAGAGCAGTGTTTTTCAGCCTTCGCAGCTTTAGGATGTGTGGACTTCAACTCCCAGAATGACTTCTGAAAAAAATCAAAATGTCAGTCTAAAATTATGTTAAAGTATGTACTGAAAGTCATTTATTTTAATATGAACTTAACATGTTGAAGTTTATTTTGCACATCACAGCTCTATTCTTGACTGAAGAGCAGTTCAGTGTGGTATTTGCTTCAAAAGAGGCATGCTGATTCGTGAGCTAACAAATACCAGTACATTGATCTTCAGCAGGAATAGGCAAGGTAACTCTGGTTGCAAGACAAATGGCTGCTTGAGCTTGTATTTCAGCAACATCTGCCCAACTTGTTCCCTGTTTTATCAGAACAGCTGATTAGAAATTATTACTAAAATGAACCCATATAATTAATTTCCAAATTGAAAAGTGGCATGTAGTTTGAAAGATTAAAAATAATTTGAAATCAAGTAATTTGAAAGTTTGCTATGTCCGTCCAAATTCAGAGGCTGGTGGTACGAAAACCATGGGTTTAAATGACTGTGCTTAATTAAAAATGCATATTTGACTTTTTAAAAAAATCCACCACGTCTGTTTTGTAATGTAGCCATGCTCACAAGAAAATGTACACTGACCACAACTCTGCTGCCTCTTCTTTTCACGAATGTGATGCAGTAATAGCTGTTTTAATCATTTCTTCAGTCCTAGGCCGGCATTTCTTCCTGATCCCAATGATGGAAGTCTCTACACTCTTGGTGGCAAGAATAACGAAGGCTTAACTGTACGTATAATTTGATCACAAAGTAATTATTTTGTTCTTACTAAATGGGAAACACAGCTTTTTCAGATGAACAAAGCAGGTTTATCTAGCTTGCCTTGCTGCTTAAGGGAGATCTCTTTTGACAATGTATGTAAAATTCTGATTTTATAAGGAATAACACTAGACAAGAAGCCTACATATAGTAACTTTCAATATATTTTTACCCCAAACAAAAAAAGTTTTTTTCTCTTTCCCCCGTTATATATAAACAAACCCTCACTTGACTAACATTTGGAGTTATTTTTAAGAAAAACGAGGAAGCTGTAAAACAACTGCAAAATGGTTTATCTCCAAAGGTAAACATTCAGATCTGGGAGAGCTCTTCTATATTAATCATTGTTTTGAAATTTTCTATGTGTCACATTATACAAGTTTCAGGGGCCTATATAGGCAGTCCTCAACTGCTCCCAAATTGGGAACAGAATCGCTCATTGCTAAGCAAAGTGCCATTAAATGAGTCATGTCTGCTTTTATGATTATTTTTGCTACGGTTGTTAACTGAATTATGGGGTCATTAAGCAAATCTGATTGTGTCCAGCTAGGAAGGTCAGAAATGGTGATTGCATGAACCTAGGATTCTGCCAGTTGCCAAGCATCCAAATTTTAATCATGTGGCCTTGGGAATGCTCCAATGATTATTAAGTGTGAGGGTCGGTTATGAGTCGCTTTTTTCCATTGCTGTTGTAGCTTTGAGTAGTCCTTGTAAATCAAGGACTATCTGCAGTATGAGTTAGCAAAAGCTAATCTCTTAAAATATTGAGCTATGGTACTCAATTGCAAATCCAGCAATTGGTTGGAAGAAGAGCAAAAAGAATGCAGAGATTTGACTAACATGGATTCATCAATTTCACTAACAAGATGGTTTTTGGTATATGGCAATAGACAATTTCATCTACTGTGGTTCATAAACTATGGCTCCTTTCTTGGAATAAGATTGTCAAGCCAAAACCAAACCACATTATGGTTTAGGAATATATATGGTCTAGGTTTCTTACTAGAAGGTTGCAGATATACTTATTTGGAAAATACTTTAAAAGATACTGCAATGTGGATGTATGATATTTACGCAACCTAAATAAGGCCTGCTGGTCACAATAGGAAATCCTAAGCATCTTTTTTACACTGGGCACATATATTCTTCCTAAATTTATAGTTCTTTCTGTTCCAATCAGCAAACCAGATCCATAGTACTGAAGTTGTCAATTATTCTATATGCTCTGAAATACCGTATTTTTCGGAGTATAAGACACATTTTTTTCCCTCCTAAAAGAGAGTGTAAATGTTTGTGCGTCTTATACACCGAATACAGCCATTTTTGGCCTCCTGAAGCCCTGCCCCACTCATTTCATTTTTGCAAAAAATGGGACTGTTTTTCGCAAAAACAGGGTGCGCAGAGGGTTTGGGAGGCCTGCAGAGTGTTCCTGGGGGCCAGGGAGGGCAAAACCCCTTTTTTTTTCCTTATTTACCTCTTCGAAATCTTGGTGCGTCTTATACACCGGTGCATCTTATAGTCTGAAAAATACGGTACTGGTTTTCGCCTGATAAAACTTTTTCATTTATCAATTCAATCAATCAATTCAGTTTATTATAGTCATAGACCAGAACAAATAAAAACATTCAGTAAATATACAATTAAAAATTCTAGTATAAAATAATAAATAACAACTAAAATCTATAATAAAATCCAGGCTGCATTTACGAAAATATTGTACAGATTAGGTAATTGTCTTGGAAGCTTATTATCTGTTGGTACCTGCTTTAGGTTTATAATTCCAGGAATGGCATGTGGTGATGCCCAGGCTCCTCCTTTGGAAGCAGGGAAAACTGAATTTAAAATGTTCATTGTTGCCTTAAGGAAAATGATTTTGGCTTTGTAATAAGCCTAATAAACGCTTTAGCTTATTTTTGAATTACATTACATGTACAATATTGAAAGAGATTAATTGGACTTGGGAGCATCTTTTGATGAAGCAAGAAGAGAGCCAGGCAATTAATTACAGTCTCAAGGCGATCAGACAAGCAAGCATTCAAAAATCCATCCTATTCCAGGAAAAAAAATGGATGTCTGTGATAACTGCATTGGTTCCAGTATTAACTTTAGACCATAGTGCCTCTGCAATTGTTTTCAAAGTATGTAAGGGTTAAATAGGACTGATGAGATTTCTGCTTAAGAACAGCAGCTTTGTGATGAAATAGAGATTAAATTTGGCTTTCGACAAAAAAAAATTTTTCTTCCTGAAACTGTTATGACTTCCTCTTACAATTTTTTTTGGGGGGGGGGGGGGAATGTGTTTCCTCTCAAATTGCCCTAAAGGCACAGTGGTAACAGTTTCTTTAGTTTAGAGGAAAGAGCAATCACTTTTGCATCTGAAATTAAAGAAGATAGCAACCGATGGGGAAAATATTTCTCCGGGTTTTGAATGGCAATTGCAAGACATTTGAAAAGCAGCAAGTTGGAAAAGGCTGAAATAGGCAGCAGGAAGCGAAGAAAAAGGTTTTCCCGGTATAAGTCACCTTTTCTCCGTTCTGTGTAGGTATCAACCTTTTCTAAACACTGTTTTGTTAGCACTTGCAGCCTTTAGAGTGTTAAGAAGGCATTACTTTAGATCTTTGAAGTACACTGTGGTCCTGAAGGTGGCAATTTTGCTAGACTTTTCATCTTCCCACAAGAAAGTAGAAATCACATTGTGTTTAGAAATAATTCTAAAATGCACTTTACTCAAGTGGTTTAGTACCTTCTCACCAATTTCTTTGGAAGATTGAGATCTGTTTCATAGCATATTTATTGTACTACTTCAGCACAGGAAATATGTTTTTTTTTCCTGCCCACAGACCTGAAATACAGAACGTGAAGTACTTTTTGTGATCTTGAACTTTTTGGCCATGCCTTTTTATTTTATTTTTTAATTTTTTTAATGTTTCTCCATACATATAGGGGGTCAAAATTGCTATTTTTGGCAGTTAAGCTCATCCCAGAAACACAGTTACACTTATGCCTGAGGGATAAATAATTTTCACTGCAGTTCCTTATAAACTAGAAGCCCCCCTTGCTGTGCTGAAGCTCTTGAAATCATAGCCCATGTTTCATCTCATACTTTTTACTGGACACAGGTAGTCCTCGACTTCTAACAGTACATTTAGTGATTGTTCAAAGTTACAACAGCACTGGAAAAAGTGACTTATGGCCATTTTTCACACTTACGACCAGGTTCAGCATGCCCATGGTCATGTGATCAAAGTTCAGATGCTTGGCAACTGACTCAAATTTATGATGGTTGCAATGTCCTGGGGTCATGTAATCATGTTTTGTGACTTCTGACAAGCAAAGTCAGGGGTGTCAAACTGGTGGCCTATGGGCCGGGTGCGTCATGCACAGACCATGCCCAAGCCAGCTCCGTGAATGGGGAAAACATTGTGAAACGTCACGTGACACGGTGAGTTTGATACCTGTGAGCAAAGTCAATGGGGAAGCCAGATTCACTTAATAACTGTGTTACTAACTTAACAACAACAGTAATTTACCTAACAGCTGTGGCAAGAAAGGTCGTTAAATGGGGCAAAACTCACTTAACAAATGCCTCACTTAACAACAGAAATTTTGGGCTCAGTTGTGGTCATAAGTCAAGGACTACCTGTATTTCTTTCTCCTTGTGATACTTTACTATCAGGGCACTTGAATTATTTATTCATATATATTTAACTGTTTCCTAAATGGTTGCAATATTTTTTTCCTTCTGGGATGAATTATTTGGCAAAGATTAATGAGCTAAGAGAGCCAGTTTGATATAGTGGTTAAGGCACCTGGCTAGAAAGCAGAAGACTGTCAATTATAATCCCACCTGAGGCATGAAAGCCAGCTGGGTGACTTGGGGCCAGTCAATCTCTCAGCCCTAGGAAAAAGAAGGCAATGGCAAACCACTTCTGTGATTTTGCCAAGAAAACTGCCTGAACCTGTCCATGTAGTCAACAAGAGTCAACACTGACTCAAAGGGACCAAAAAAAAAAAGCTAAAAGCAAAATATGTGTCGTCTTATTACTGTACAGTTTTGTCTGCCAAATCTGCTTTACTATTTGATGTTGATCATTCAAGCACCATAATAATTTTGATCAATCTGGCTTGACTGTACTGTACATACATAAAAGCTCACTATATGAACTAGGTCAGTGATGGCTAACCTTTTCCAGACCAACTGCCCAAAGCGCGTGCACAAATGTATGCACGTGTGCCCAAACCCCCAAAATGCAATGCATGCATGCACCCCTGCACATGCGCCCTGCCCCCCACGCATGTGCGCATGCCCCCAGCATGCATCCCATGCATGTGTGCATAGCCCTGCACATGCCCTCCCTCCCGCGCATGTGTGCACGGCCCCTCGCATGCACATCCACCCCCTGCACACGCCCTGCACATGCGCGGCAGAGACCCAAAGACCAGCTGGCCGACGGGAGGCGCACACGCATGCACGGCGGAGCTGAACTGCAGTGATGACTCGCGTGCCATCAGAGAGGGCACTGTGTGGCACCTCTGGCACGCGTGACATAGGTTTGCCATCACGGAACTAGGTAGACTGCTCTCTCTAGCCATGTGTCCTCCAGATAGGTTGGGGTTACAAATCCGTTCTACCCCAGTTGGCATGGCTACCGGCAAAGACTCTGCAATCAGAGGGTAGTATGGGTATGAGGATATGGGTGATACAGATATACCGCAGTGCCTCTATTTTTATCTCTAAAATGTAGAAATTGTAGATTGCTTTTTACCGGTATTATGTAGCTATGAAAAATACTACATTATTTTACCCCTGCTTGAGTTTAGATACAACATCTTTATAGTGGGTACAGGCTATATGTGTGTTGTAGTTTTGTGATACACAGGTGTGAGGATAAGATAGGTGCTGCAAACAGGTATACAGTGAGCAAACGTCACAGAAACTGGATGAATGCACTGTATGTTCTTGCAAATGATCACAGTCCTGGGCACCATGTGGAATTTTACGTTCTGCACTTAGCTTTGTTAGCAGAACAATTAGTCAGTGCTAAAAGTGGACACTTCGGCTTTCGCTGCTCAACATTGGGCTTACCGCATTTCTAGAGATATCCAAAGCAGGAGCGCTGGCTGTTGATTGGGAAGATCAAGATGGGCCATTCAGCCCATTGATTCATTTTGGGCTAGTCCTCGATTCTTAGCTTCCCAAGGTTATCATGAGTGTAAAACACAGAGGGTTGTACTACCCTGTGATGACCCAGGGCACAGAAGCAACACAGCCGGAACAAAGGCTTAACTCCCCTTTATTGCTCCAATTTCCCCCCAAAGTCCCACCAGTCACTGCAAGTCTAGGAGAAAAGCTCTAAACACGCACCTCCAATGGTTCCTGGCTGCTGTTAATCCAGAGGAGCAGCATAGTTCTGAGAGCAGCCACAGTTCAGGGAATTTGGTTCCAAGGAGTCCTCGTCACAGGAAGAGTTCACTGGGACTGCAGCACAACACAGAGCAGCACTGTGTTGCTGCGAACTCGCACATAGCCAGGCCAGGCAAGCAGGGCAAGGCATAGCAAAGTATCCAAACGTGGGGAGCAGCACGTGAGACTGGAAAAAGGCAACACTTGTTCCCAGAAAGTTCCCCTCCCAGTGGCATCTCTTTAAATTTCATTCCCCAGGTGAGCCTTGTGATGTGGGGCAGGGCACCCACCTCCCGAGTCGTCGGGTTGCCCTGTGCTGATCCTGCCTCCTCTCCATTCTCTGTGCTCAGGGATCGGGTTGGGGAGGGGGAGGTAATTGCTCATCGCCAGAGCTCCCTCACTTCTCTGCTCCATTACCTGCCCTCTCCTCTCCCCTTGCTTGGTCATCCTGCACCCTCTCTCCTTCGCTGGCAACCCTTCCCAGGCCTGAGGGACCTGGGACTGCTTCGTCCTGTTCCTCGGGTTGTTCCTCCGTTGGCCCTAGCTCGTCCTCCTCTACGGATCCAGGCTTCGATGGGGCCATGACATACCCTGAACTCCTTTGAGG
This sequence comes from Pituophis catenifer annectens, assembly GCF_029215685.1. Classification (NCBI taxonomy): domain Eukaryota; kingdom Metazoa; phylum Chordata; class Lepidosauria; order Squamata; family Colubridae; genus Pituophis; species Pituophis catenifer. Next base: position 147,932,133 of record NW_027256882.1, read on the forward strand.
AAGTACAAGACTAGATAAATGACTACATTTAAAAGACAGTTTGCTTTTCTTTTCAGATAAATAATTACAAGGAGAAGACAGGATCTATTTGTTTTCTTTTGTTTGGGAGGGTTGATTTATGATGTCTTTCTCTTTCTCTATCCATGCCAGTGTGTTCAATTTTAATCTCTTCTGTCATCATACATCTTGGAGTGTTTAGAGAAAATAGAAGTACCATCTTCTTCCACTCTGAAAAGAATTGTGCATTATAGAACAATAGCACCTGCTTCTTTTTCCTGGACTTGCTTCTCAAAATAGAAACTTTTAAGATGCTCCCTAGGGAATGTGAACAATGTTCCAATTAGTAGTAAAATAAAGGAGGTAAACCATATATTTAGCAAAAAAGATGCAAGAGTAAATAGGCCAGAAACTAAGACTTACAGATACCTCTTCGCTGAGAAAGTAGCAATGACCCAAAATCAATACCACAGAGTTACTTGCTGATATAAATCTTTGTCATTTTGTGTGACGCAAGGCAAATCCAGATGGCAGATATTGCTAATTGGTATTGACGTACAATGAAACAACTAGAATCTGGCAGTCCCCTTCAATAACAACCTGCTTTGAAATGGGAGTCGTCAATTGCCTTTGTCTTGCAATCCTCGCTAAATGTTTGCTATGAAGTGAAGATGGCTAACACGAATATTTATGTTCTAGAAACTGCCATTCACCATCCCAGAGCTTGTCCAGGCCTCTCCTTGCCGCAGTTCAGATGGAATTCTATACATGGGTAATGTTCCATTTCCTACTGAAAAATAACATTTGCATGTATTTCCCATGTGTGTATAAAACACTTGCATAGAAATTTCCTTCATTACAGCCCTCAAGGTATTTTCTCATGTTTAAATCTAGTTTATAATTCCTGACGCAACAACCCAAAGAATTACTTTGTCATTTTTATGAACTGAAGTTAATTTAGAAATATTTTGAGTGCTGGGTACAATGTTATGTTTGACAGACTACCAAAAACTGTCTCCATATTGCAGTTGTGTAGGGTTGTTCTTTGCTTGTTTGACTTTGGGCTTTTTGTTTGTTTTGGGATTACCTGAATTTTACTTAATCTTCAGTAGTTAATTCATTGGCTGGATTTTTGCCAATGCTGTGAGCTTCCGTTGTTTCATATTCATAGAAGATCCGGATGATAAAGCATATATCTTAGTGGCTAGTAGACAGGAAGCTAGTTCTGAAAATACAGATAGTCCTCAATTTATGATCACAACTGAGATAGGAACTTCCATCGTTAAGCAAGGCTATTGTTAAGTTAAGTGAGTCATGCTCCATTTTTTTTATTATTTTATTTATTAAATTTATATTTAGGAGTTTTTTGCCATGGTTATTAAGTGAATCGCTACTGTTGTTACGTGAGTCACAAAGTCGTTAAGTGAATCCAGCTTCCCCTATTGACTTCGCTAATCGGAAGTTAGCTAGGAAGGTCACAAATGGAAATCACTTGACCTCAGGACACTGCAACCATCATAAATAGATACTGGTTGCCAAGAATTCCTATTCTTATTACCTGAATATGAGAATGCTGGTCATAAGTAATTTCTTCAGCACCAACGTAACTTTGAATGCTCGCTAAACAAATGGTCGTAAATCAAGGACTAACTGCACTACTTCCCTTCAAGCTTAATTATACTCATGTTGATGTTTACTCTTAGGGAAGAAGCAAGACAGCTGGTATGTTGTAGACCTTGCAACAGGAGAAAAACAGCAGACTTTAACCTCTTCATTTGCTGAAAGCTTGTGCCCATCTACATCACTGCTGTATCTTGGTCGAACAGGTAAGAAAGTTTTGAAAGCCAAGCCATTGGAAAAGGGAGATGCTTTTACTGAAGTCCTCCTGCCATCCTGGAGTCCCTAGGAGGGCACCCATCCTGATTTCTCAGAGATCAGGGTGAACATTCTTGCCCCTCAGCCTCTGAGATGGCTTTGTGTCAGGGTTATACATTTGTGTCGAAAGCACTGAAGTATTTTTGTGGTGAAAGGATTTGCCAGTGACATCACCGTTGCCTGGGGGATGCCCCATTGGGGGCTCCTTTCACATCCCCGTTGCCCACCAAAGTGGTACCCATTTATCTGCTTGCAATTGCTCGCTTTTGAACCACTGTGTCGGCAGAAGCTGGAGCATGTGACAGGAGCTCACCCCGCCCCGTGGCAGCAACAGATCTCAAACATCAGTCCAGTGTTCTAACCTTGTGAGCCACTGCGATCCTTCATGTCAGTGTTGAAAAAACTAAAATGGGGTTTGCCATTCTGTAGGACCCATAGGCCTCCACAGGTAATCCATATCAGCTCCGGAGTTAGCTTATGAGTGTTCCCTTCATTTAGTGAGTGGGACTCTCTGTGTGTGTGTGTGTGTGTTTGTGTGTGTACATGCATGTGTGTTTTAGAACTCCCTGTGGAAGAAAAGGAAACAGCATTTCTTCAGTCCTGCTTATCATTGGAATATTTCATGGTCATAGATAGGGTTGCTTTATAAAGATGAAGGCCTTACACCAAGAGATCAGATTAGCTTCCCACTCACAATGGGACAGTGCTGCTTACTGATATTCAGTGAAATATGCTGAGGCTTTGTCCAATGAGAAAACTGCTTAGTAATATCTGATTTCATAAAGATCACGAGAGTTCTGCTGGATTAGACTCAAGTCTCCCCCCCTCCCCCCCATAATAGCCAAGCAGAGGCTGGTAAGAATTTCCCAGCATTCCACAGTACACTTTTGCTCTGCATGCTAGTAGAAAGAGACTCGAAGCCCATCGTTAGTTTTTTTTTCTCCTTCACACAACATTGTTTTCCTTTCAACAGAGTATACCATCACCATGTACGATACCAAGAGTAAGGAACTCCGCTGGAATGCCACTTACTTCAATTACGCGGCAACGTTGCCTGACGAAGACGCCCAATACAGTAAGAATATTAATCCTACTTGCAGGTTGTAGTAAGAAGACTGCTGGTTGTGTCTAATTATGCAGATGTGTTGTTTTTTTATCTGTGCCCGTTCCAGAAATGTCTCACTTTGCATCTAATGGAGATGGACTAGTGGTGACTGTGGACAGTGAGTCCGGGGACGTCTTGTGGATCCAGAATTACGGCTCCCCCGTTGTAGCTTTTTACATCTGGCAGCGGGAAGGCTTATGGAAAGTAATGCACACCAATGTGGGAGTGGAAACCCTGCGATACTTGACGTTCATGTCCGGTGAAGTTGGGCGCATCACTAAATGGAAATATCCATTTCCCAAAGAAACGGAGGCCAAAAGCAAACTAATGTGAGTGTGAGAGGCTTTCCCACCCCCAAATCATGGCCTATTTGGTTGTTTGTCAAAAATTGTGCATTTAGTATTATCAAATCAGCTCAGTCGCTCTCTTGCAGGGATTCAATAATCAATCTGATTCAGTATGGGATTCAAGTACAATCTCCCATTACAGGTAGTCCTCGACTTACAGCAGTTCGTTTAGCGGCCATTCAAATTACAAGGGCACTGAAAAAAGGGACTTATGACTGTTTTTCACACGTGCAAACGTTACAGCATGGTCACGTGATCAAGCCTTGGTAGTACAGTGGTCTAAAGCACCCTGTTATTAAGAACAGCTGCCTGCAATTACTGCAGGTTCGAATCTCTCCAGGCTCAAGGTTGACTCAGCCTTCCATCCTTTCTTAGGTAGGTAAATTGAGGACCCAGTTGTGGGGGCAATAAGCTGACTTTGTATAAATATACAAAAAGGATGAAGGCTATTGCTTAGCACATTGTAAGCTGCCCTGAGTCTCCGGAGAAGGGCGGCATATAAATCAAAATTTAAAAAAAAATTTTTTTTTTAAAAATGAGATGCTTGGCAACTGGCATGTACTTATGATGGTGGCAGGGTCATGTGATCACTTTTTGTGACCTGTGACAAGCAAAGTCAATGGGAAAACCAGATTCACTTAACAACCGTGTTATTAACCTAACAATGGCAGTGATTCACTTAACAACTGTGGCAAGAAAGGTGGAAAAATGGGGCAAAGCTCACTTAACAGCTGTTACACTTAAGAACAGAAATTTTGGACTTAATCCAAAATTTCATAACTTGATCACCATTTATGACCTTCCCAGCCGGCTTCCCAACAAGCAAAAATCAATGGGGGAAGTCAGATTTGCTTAATGACCCCATGATTTGCTTAACTGCCGTGATTCAGTTAACAACCATTGCAAACAAGGTCATAAAATCGGGCACGATGCATTTAACCACTGCCTTGCTTAGCAATGGAAATTCTGGTTCCAATTGTGGTCATAAGTCAAGGACTGCCCGTACAGTATTCTTCAATCAGTTCCTTCTTTTATTTGAGAACCCATAATAATAGGTTAAATTCAAGGGTCCCTTTCTGTTTATTTTCCAAGGGCAATTTCAAGGCAAAGTTTACTTCATCGTTTCCCTATTTTCGCAATCTTCCTTAACGTAAAACATTTGTATAAGCCTCAGGCACTGTACCTGTTGGGCGTGCTGGATAATACAGGCATGGCACTATTAACTTTTTCTTCCTGATTCCCAATGTTCTTCCTCTAGGCCAACACTTTATGTAGGGAAATACTCTACCGGCTTATACGCTTCGCCATCAATGGTGCACGAAGGAGTGGCTATTATGGTAAGTGTGCAGAACTAATGCAACCTACAAATCAGATCTTTCTCTTCTTTGTCAATTCCACCACAGTTTGGATGTACACCCAGTATATTTAATGAATTCTGTTTAGTTTCTTTTATTTGGTTTAATTAAAGAAAAAAAATACTTGGATTTCTTAAGTCCAACATAAGCTACCACATGTTTTGGACTCCATGTTTAAGAATCTTTGCCAGCGTGACTGGCAGCAGTGACTTGTGTGAATTACAGTTCCAAATTTCTGAAAAGCATAAGCTGCCTATCCCCAAATTGAGTAACAAAAAAAATGGAAAAGCTATGTCAATGCCACAGAGCTGTGCATAAATGTGAAATGTTTAAATCCATGGAAGAATTTATTTTGTTTACATTTATAAAGTATTAAATGTTCCATTCCTGTACCTAAAGATTCCACATTTTTGTCATCGTTCCTCTCTCTTTTTCTAGCCCCGGGGAAGTCCCATTCCATTGATAGAAGGCCCCAAAATACAAGGAGTCACCATTGAAGAATGTGTGATCACCCCAAGTACTGATCTAAGGTTTCAGCCTGGATTTAAATCAAAGAAAGGACTCCATTATCTGAGGAACCACTGGCTTTTAATAGGTAACTGAAAGGCTTTTTCTACATTATACTGCCCTCTGGTGAACAAAATGGAAAATTAAAATAACTATTACATTCTTGAAGCATACTGTGTCCAAGTAAATCCAACTGCGTTTCCATTTCCTTTTTGATGGCTTTTTAATAAACAAGAGATGGAAAAATAATAAAATTATATTTTCTATGAATATACTAACAATAATGCACAAAAAAGCAGGTTCGTAGAAGCCAGTCAGTTGCTACCATATTATACTTGGTTTAATTTAAAGTTTTAAAGAAAGCTCTCTTATGTTTCTGGCTTTTGCAAAATAAATATCAGGAAGAACTTGGAAGGGAAAAAGTCACTTTAAGTATAATAAGGTTATTATGAAGTACAAAAACTATGCTCCAGATTTACATAGGCGGTCCTGACTTGTTGAGTTCATTTGCTATCAGTAAGTTGAAACCCAGAACTGAAACTTTAATGAACTAGCAATGTGATTCTTTTCAGATCCTGGGTATTAATGTAAAAGGATACAATATGCAACTATTCCACAGAGGTATTCCACAACAGGATTCAGAACAGGTTGCAGGAATTGGGTTTGTCTATAGTGAAAAGAAGGACTAGGGATGACATGATAGCAGTGTTCCAATATCTAAGGGGCTGGCACAAAGAAGAGGGGGTCAACCTATTTTCCAAAGCACCAGAAGGCAGGACAAGAAGCAATCGGTGGAAACTAATCAAGGAGAGAAGCAACCCTGAACTAAGGAGAAATTTCCTGACAGTGGGAACAATAAACCAATGAAACGGCTTGCCTTCAGAAGTTGTAGGTGCTCCAACACTGGAGGTTTTTAAGAAGAGATTGAACAACCATTTCTCTGAAATGGTATAGGGTTTCCTTTCTGAGCAGGGGCTTGGATTAGAAGACTTCCAAGGTTGCTTCCAACTCTGTTATTCTGTTATGTTTTCTCTTTTAAGTGAGATTGGGTAAACTCTTAGACTGATGTAAAGAACTTTTGGCTCTGGATATTTGCAGAATTATAACTCCAGGCATTCTCAGCCAGCCTGGCCAATGAGAAGGAGTTCTGGGGAAGGGATGACAACCAACCTCTGGAGCCATATAGATTCCAGTCTTAGAAGGCAACTTCTGAGTGATGAGTGACTGCTACTATGATAGCTGAATGGCACCTCAGACACAACCAGCCTTGGGAACAAATAACAGGGAAAGACAGTTATTGGCTTCCTGTCTTGTTTGCAATAGTCCAAGATATTGGTCACTATTGGAAATTGAATTCTGAGTTAGATTAACCTTTGATCATCTAACTGGGACTGTTCATATTTTTGAGCCATTTAAATGAAAGTATACTGTGTGAAACTGTTTCGTGGACATTTTTTTTTCCCTTTGGGAATAACAGAAACCATGTTCCTATTTGAAGGGCATCATGAGACCCCATTATCAGCCTCAACCAGGATCCTGGAGAAATTTCCAAGCAACTTGCCGAAACGTCAGGAAAATGTGATCCCAGCAGATTCAGACAAAAAAGCTTTTGAAGAGGTTTGTTTGGTTTTTTTAAAACCTAATTAACAAATTTACTAGAGAATATTCCACTTGCGTAAAATAAATGTACATAAATGGAAATCAATATAATAAAGATCTTAGATGCAATTTCTTGCAGATTACAGGATGAGCTCCCTTAACAGCCTTTCCTAAATAGATTCAACCATCAAATATTGTCAATATATTTCCCCAAGCAAATATATTATTCATGTATTGTTTTTCAGGAGCTTATGTCATTCTTAAAGGCCAAACAGCCTTTTCAAATTAGCTTACTTGCAAAATAAAAATAAACACAAATATCAAATAATATTAATATCTCCAGAATTTCACAAAACTATCTAAAATCAGCAATAAAGAACTAGAATTAAAATTCCTACTTAGAGATCAGTTAGAAACCCTAACCATTCAAATTAACCTGCTTAAAAGCAGATATGAACAGCAGGGGTTTTTTTGACACACATTTTAATATGCCATATATACCGGTAATATAACAATTGATTCCAGCACGATGCATTCCCCATTTAAAGGCGTGTTAATAGGCCCTGTTGATGTCCTTAAGACTAAAATCATTCCTCAGATTACCTCAAATGGTTTGGCCATTACCTTGCCACTGAGGAGCTAATTCCCAATTATATCTTTCTACACAATTACACCATATTCAAAATGGAATCATTGCATTTCATTCACTAGGAGATGCACAGGTAGAGTTTGCAGCTCTGTTGGCTGGAATCAGTAATTTTATAGGTCTTGCAGAGGAACAGAGGACCAAGGGTGTGCGTGGGCTTCCTGTGTAACATGTAAGGACTCCAGATATATATTCAAAGGTTAGGAGCCCTGCAGAAGATAAATTAAGCATGCATGATCTCTGGATGAGAGTTCACTGAGGGCCCTCTATGCAAGAGTGGAATGTCCAATATTGATTGAGAAATATTGGTAGCTTACCTTTGAATCTAGACAGAAGAAACAGATCAACCAGGAGGAGTTGGCTACTTTCTACATTGAATTTAGAATTTAATTCCCCCCCCCATAAATCTGAAATGTCAAACTATCAACATTAAACCTGATCTTTGAAAACTATATATACCGTATTTTTCGGTGTATAAGACACACCGGAGTATAAGACGCACCTTAATTTTGGGGGAGATAAACAAGGAAAAAAGTATTTTACCTCTGCCTACCAGCATTTTGGAACGGTCTGGAGGGAATCTGCCTGGCAGTTTCGGGGAACAAGGCGGGTGCCACGATTTGCGGCTGGTCACCTCTCTGGCCGCCCAGCAGGCAGCTTAGAGCGGGCAATGGCCACAATGACTTCACTCCCCTGCAATGTAGGAGCTGCTGCCTAAGCCCTCTGCGCCCAGGAGCCGAGCAAGCCAAACAAGAACTCCTAAAGAAAAACGCCCATCCTTTCCAGCTTCCGCCTGAAAGTGCTTTTCTTCCCGAAGCGCTGCAATCCCCTCCCCGAATCCAAAACGGTTCCCAGTTCCCCGCTGCACTTTGCAGGGGAACTGGCTGCCCACCGCCTGAAACCTGGTTAGGACCTGGTTATTTACGGGACTGCCTGCTACCACCAATAGCCTCCCACCAACCAGTACACTCCCATAGGGATGGGCTCCTCCGGGTGCCGTCGGCCAAACAATGTCGACTGGCGGCCCCCAGGGGGAGAGCCTTCTCTGTGGGGGCACCTACTATTTGGAACGAGCTCCCCCTAGAGATAGGTAGGATCCCGGATCTGCGTACCTTCCGTCGCGCGCTCAAGACGTTCTTATTTCATCAAGCTGGCCTGACCTAAGTTTTTCCCCTTTTTAAATGGAAACTTTAAAAATTTTAAATTTGGTTTTAAATTATTGGGGTTTTAAAATTTTCAGCCAAATTATTTAATTCGTTTTACTTTATTTTAAATTTTGTATTTATATGTTTTATTCTACGGCTGTTCACCGCCCTGAGTCCTTCGGGAGTAGGGTGGTATACAAATTGAAATAATAAATAAATAATAAATAAATAAATAAACGTGGCTCTGATTATTGTGTTGGGGAATCCGGGCAGCGGTGGCTGGAAAGGAGGGGCGTTTTTCTTTAGGAGCTCTCGTTCGGCTCGCTCGGCTCCTGGCCGCAGAGGGCTTAGGCGACAGCTCCTACATTGCAGGAGAGTGAAGTCATTGTGGCCATTGCCTGCCCTAAGCTGCCTGCTGGGCGGCCAGAGGGGTGACCAGCCGCAAATCGTGGCACCCGCCTTGTTCCCCAAAGCTGCCGGGCAGATTCCCCCCCCCAGACTGTCCCGAAGAGGGTTGTTTCTCAGGCTGTGCCCCAACCCAGATCCCTGCCACCTGGAATTGCCCGAAAATGGCCGAAGGGTGGGGGCCGGCAGGTGGGCGGGGCTACATTCGGCGTATAAGACACACCCAGGTTTTCACCCCCTTTTTGGGGGTAAAAAGGTGCATCTTATACACCGAAAAATATGGTAGTATATTTTTTCCGGGGCCAGTTTTCATTCCCTCTTAGCAAGGCTGAAAATTGTATCTTTGCATTATTTTCTTGAATTGTTCAAAAAAAACAAACCTAAGCTGTCGTAGCAGAGAGGGGATCATTTAAATTGATGCAGTTCTTGCTTCTTAGGCAATTAATATGGCTGGCAGTCCCGAGAAAAATTTGCCACACCCTGTTCCAGAGAATGCTGCTGAGACAACCAGCCAAACTACAACCCGAACAGAGGCTCCAGTTGATTCCATCCTGAAGGACTTTGCCACCGTTCTCTTGAGCACTTTCCTGCTTGTTGGCTGGGTAGCCTTTGTTATTACCTACCCCATGGTATGTGTGTAGCCATCGTTTTAAAGCAATATTCATGCTCAAATTATATTCTATGAAGTCTTGAGCCAGGGATGTCTTAATAATATAACAATAGTGAATGGTTGGGCATGGATAAGGAGGTATAGACATGTTCCGTTTTTTTTGACAAGGAACCCTTTTAGACATCCCAGGTCACTCAATTTCTGCTTTCTATGTGAAAAGAAAAATAAATAATCTTGTAATATGGAAAATGCTATTTTGGATTTGCCAAGAATTTTCTACATCACTGAAAACATGAAATCAGACTTCTATGCAGTTAGGCACTGTGGTGTGAAAATTAAAGCCAACAATGATACAGTTAACCCTTATATAGTATACTCCTGTCTCCGTGAATGTGATATTTTTGAGTCTTTTCAGAAGCTTTCCTCAGACCAATACTTCGTATTACAGTTCCCAGAATTAACTATGTATGAAATTGAAAGCATAAGGAAGGAGAAGGATTTATGAGCTCGTTTAAAATCATTCATCTTGCTTAAGATTACTTTTTTAAAAATTCTTTGAAGAGCATGCACCATCAGCAACAGCGCCAGCACCAGCAATTCCAGAAACAGATCGAAGAGAAGCTGCGGTTGTTGAAGCAGCAGCCTTTCAGACCTCCCCTAGACCTTCCTCCAGAAGCAGAAGTTCTGGAGGGTCCTTGTGTCAGGCAAGACGGCTCAGCCACCAGCTCACCGAATACGTCGCCAAAGACATCAAACCACTCTGTCTACTCCAACCTCTCTGCCTCTGATGTTGGAAGCTGCCTTTCTACTGAACCTGAAGGAGGTGCTAAAACTCAACTTTATATATATATTTTCTCCCAGTGGGGTTAGGATTAATGATATTTCCCATCAGGCCTAATGGGTCAGAGCTGAAGGCTTGTCCACCGTATCTGTGATATTTTTTAAATTCAGGTTTGTGTTAATGTGATGTAATCTGATTTTTAAACACTAGATGAAAACCTCATACAATTGTCCACTAAACCAGTGTGTGTAAAGAGTTTTCTTTAGCACAGGCCCTCCACCATTCCATGTTTCTCATCCTTATACGAACGTTTCAGGATCTGCTACCTTCAGGGTTGAAGGGTTGGAAAGTTGATTCATCAGCAATCCTTTCTGGATTGGATTTCAGTCCCCATAATTGTTAGCAATCATGCCTAATAGCCATGCTGAAATCCAGCACCTCTAGACTAAACCAGGTTAGGGAAGTTACAGTATGTTGCAACCTGGCAAGTTAACAAAAACTTAAATCCATGAGCTGCTGCCTGTATACCTTATTGATTCCACTTTAGCATTTGTTTTCTTGAGTATATTTGAATTGCCACTGTCACCTTTGAAGTCTTGACTGCCTCAGAAGAAACTTCTTAATTCCTTTTAATACTTTTATCTTGACTTTTGGACTTGATACTTTAAATAGCTACTGAAAAATGTAATGTATGGTTCTTTTTCTTCCTGTTTCCTTCATGGCTTTTCAGATGGAAACTCGGGCACCATTGTGGTTGGAAAGATTTCATTCAATCCGAAGGATGTCCTTGGACATGGAGCCGAGGGGACAATTGTTTATAGGTAAAGCAAAAGACATATTTTCAGGAAATATTCCATAATCTAGTGTTTCACTGATGCATTTGTAACAAATTAATATAACCAGACAAATGTCTCTGCAGCTCTGTACAGGTAGTCCTGAACTTATGACCGGTCATTTAATGACTGTTTTCAAGTTATGACAGATTTTAAGAGAAGTTACTTATGACCCAAGCTCAAAGTTACAACTGCCCTCCCCTGCAGTCATGTGGTTGCATTTTGCGTGCTTGGCAGCCAATTCCCATTTATGATCAGTCGCAGTCTTCCGCAGTCATATGATTGCTATGGTTGTTGTCATTTTCCCGCAATGCCAATAGGCTGGCTTCGTTTAACAATCACACGATTCACTTAAGAACAGCATATTTCACTTAACAACCATGGTGATTTGCTTAGGACCATTGTAAAAATAGTAGTAAAGTCAAGTCTGCTCACATAGTACCTTGACTTACAATTGCAATGACTTGTAACAAAATCCCAGGCTCCATTGTTGTAAGTCAAGGACTACTTGTATATTGTTGAGAGAGACCAGCCTTTCTTAAATTTTCCTTCATAGCATAAAATCCGTGTTGATCTGCCTTTTTACTAATTGTAAGAACAGAACTCTTTAGGCCAGCAGCCCCCAAACTTTTGGGCACCTGAGACCAGTTTTGTGGAGGACAGTTTTTCCAAGGACTGGGGAGTGGGCCTGGCTTCGTATGCTGCCTGGATCTTGCATGTATGCAGATGGAGCTTCACTTGCTAGAGAGGCCTGGTTCCTATCGGGCTGCGGACCAGTGCTGGCCCATGACCTGGGATTGGGGACCCCTGCTTTAGGCCATCAAACGTGGCTCAGTTTAAAAACTTAAAATATGGCTGAGTAGCCTCCACCTGAAGAGAACCTGTCCACCCTCACTTTTCTGGGTTACTAATCCCACAGTCCAGCTGCTTTGCCTAATGTTCAGTCAGAATCTGAATTTTTCATGATGCCTCTTCAGGTACTTGAAAAGTGCTACTAAATGCACACAGTTGCTCTGATCTTCTGTGCCTTTTAGGGATGCTATGAAATTATATGTGGATGATGCAATCTGCCTTTCCTGTTCATTCGATCTTAAGAGGGACTCAGGTGGCATCACTGTCAGTTTATTGTAGCCCTGACAGTTTTTTTCGCTGCCTTTCCCATCATGCTTCCTTAGCAGAAAGGTTCTTCCAGAGACCAAGAAAAAGTTTTACCTTGTGACTTTATACTAGGAACTTTGCACAGTGCACCTCTCTGCTACCCATGTCACTTTTTTACTTTTAGAAAAATACACTATCCTCTGGCAGGGTCCTCTTCGCAATACTATAAAGAGCCCCGCCCCACCCACCCCCACCCCCAATAAATGTATCCACAGTGTAGGATATTCTTTCTAAACCAGATTAAACATCTCTTGAAATACTGTTGTAAACTTCTTAACGCCATATTTGAGGTGAGATCCTAACTGACTGCAATGATGAATGCTAAGTCATTGCCCCCTTGTATGTTGGAATATTCACAGGGGCACATTTGACAACAGAGATGTTGCTGTGAAGAGAATTCTCCCCGAATGTTTCAGCTTTGCTGACCGGGAGGTTCAACTGCTGCGTGAATCTGATGAACACCCTAATGTAATCCGCTATTTCTGCACAGAGAGGGACCGCCAGTTCCAATACATTGCTCTGGAACTCTGTGCTGCCACTTTACAGGAGGTAAACCTGAATTATATATCATTCGTGTGTTTATTATTATTGTTATCATCATCATTGAACAAATTTATATGGCTGACCAACTCGCACACAGGTGACTCCAGGCAGCTTATGTCATTAAAATCCACCACATAAAGACATCTTGACCCTTCCCTTTGCTTTCAGGTTCAAATCCAGTCTGCTGGTGAAACTCGCCACCCCCTTATTCCCATTGGCTGAATGTCTGTGGAGATTCTTAGTCATCTAGAGTTATAGTTATCTCAAACTGTTTTCTCAAGAGGCAACTGGACTTTCTTTGTTTTTCCTTGAAGACATTTTGCTTCTCATCCAAGAAACTCCAGAACTGAAGAAGCTTCTTGGATGAGAAGCGAAACATCTTCAAGGAAAAACAAAGGAAGTCCAGTTGAAAAAGCACCTTTGGGACATTGACTGAGTGTGCCAACCAAAACAAATCCCATTGCACCCCCAAACTGTCTCTTCCTCTGGTAGGTAGCAGATACAGTTCTGGGCTTTTTCCCCTTTGCATCCCATTCACCAGGAATCTTTCTGGCTCTCCTTTAATTTGAAGGCTTTGCCTCTTATTTCTCTTGCTGTCAAGTAAACTTTGTATATTTCTTACTTTAAAATCTTCCCTTAAAAATTCCTAGGTCCCTTATCTCCTTAGACTACCTCTTCTTCCTTTTGCCCAATGCCTCCAGGCTGATCTTCTGCTCCTCCTCTCCAGTCTCCCTATGTGCATCTCTCTATGTCCCATCTGCTGTTACCTGGTGGAATTCCTGAACTTACAGCCCCACAAGACAATCTTGTTTCCTCCGTTTTTGACTCCTTCCAATTAGAGGGCTCTGTAACTCAATTTTTCACACCCAAACGTTTCAGGACAAGCCCCAACCTGTTTACACCATTCATTTCCCAATTCTGCTGCTACTTTCTGAGCTACACACTTCATGGGAATTGTAGTCCCAAATACCAGGTGGTCATTTCGTTACCTCTCCTACAGAAGTCTACGGAGATTCTCTCTCTTTTTAAAAAAAATAATTTTTATTAAACAGGTTTTAAAAAAAAAACAAAAAAAAGAAATTTTTATAATTTTCTTCTTTTCAACATTTCTTACATATCAATTTTTCTCTCCTTCTTCAATTTACCATTTGTACATATGATTCTAATATTGATTTATATACATAAGGATAACAATGTACTCAAATTCAATCATACATTCTGTGTCCGTTCCATTTCCACTTGTTACTACATTTCAATTCCTCTATCTTCCTCATTTACTCTTTCCTTGCCCTTTATACGTCTCCTCTAACCAGTCATACCATTTCTCCCATACCATGTAGTATTCTGTTTCCTCCTTTTCTTGTATTTTTTTTTTTGAGAGCTTGTCCATCTCTGTGCACTCCAAAACTTTTCTAATCAAATTGTCTTCCATCGGTGTATTATTATTTTTCCAATTTTGTGCATATATTATTCTTGCTGTATTCTTGTTGTAATATGTATAATTAAATATTGTATTTTTTTGTCATATATGACTGGAAGTAATCCTAACAAAAATATTTCTGGCTTCATCTCTATACATTGTCTGGTTATCTCTTCTAAATATATTCTAATTTTACTCCAATATTGTTTTACCTTGAGACACGTCCACCACATCTACGGAGATTCTCAACCATCCAGGTCACGGTTGCCTCAAAGGTGCTTTTCCAAAAAGCAATTAGATTTTCTTTGTTTTTTCGTGAAAAAAGCCTCCTCTTCCTTCTCATCCTAGAAGCTTTTTCAGTTCTGACTGAATGGTTCAGTTCAGTCAGAAATGAAGAAGGTTCTTGGATGAGAAATGAAATGTTTTCAAGGAAAAAAACAAGGAATGTCCAGTTGCCTTTTGGAAAAGCACCTTTGGGCTCTCCTACAGAAGTTACAGAGCCCAGTGGCATGCATGTTTACCCAGAAACAAAATGGCTGCTTGGTCTGCTTTCTAGAGAGACTACAGAGCATTGCAACGTTAATCTCGTTCTGATTTTGTGTATGTGTAATTTTAGTATGTGGAACAGAAGGACTTTGGTCATCATGACTTGCAGCCAATCACCCTCTTACAACAGACCATGTCTGGCATGGCTTATCTTCACTCTCTCAATATAGGTAAGAAGATCTTTTATTTTAATGGGCAGCTCTCCCACTGCCTCTTTTGAGGGAAGGACTAGAGGCTTAGTTTGGGGTGGCAGGATAGCATTTTTCAGGAAATTGAGGAAGCTTCTGGGGTTGTGAGATAGAAAATGAACAGATTAAGGCCAGAGCTACTGTTTTATGTAATGGCAACGTTATATATCTGGCTGGAAGTTGATGAGAAGATGAGAGGTCAGCATAACAAAGGTGGGATAAAAATCTAGGAATTAAAATATATAATGAGGGAAAACTAAAGAGTGGACCATCTTTTTTGGTGAGCTTTGTACCCCATGAAGTATAGAAGGTCATTTCTGCATTAGTGACTTTATATCGTTACAACAATAGCTAGGGATTGCTACAAAGAACCTGTTGTGTAGCATCCCCTAGCCATCATCATAAGAATAGAAAACCTATACTTGGGACTCTTACGGTGATACCACAGCAGTTCGATGATGACAGATGATGCCACAAATCACCAGTATGGGAATAACCCAAGTCTATAATCAGACTGGTTTTTGAGAGGAGATCAGCACCTTGAAGCAGTAAATTGGCTTTTTTCTCATTCGGGGTCTTCTTTATGCCTTTCTTTCAGTCCACAGAGACCTGAAGCCCCACAACATCCTCATCTCTATGCCGAACGCCCATGGCAAGGTAAAAGCCATGATTTCCGACTTTGGCCTCTGCAAGAAGCTTGCAGTCGGCAGGCACAGTTTTAGCCGCCGGTCTGGAGTCCCAGGCACCGAAGGTTGGATTGCTCCGGAGATACTGAGCGAGGACTGCAAAGAGAATCCGGTAAGTCAGAAGCATTTTGCTCGTTTGCTTTGAATCTTTTTTTGCTGGGGTTTCCTTGAACAGTTATTTGAAATAAGGCACATATTAATCCGATGGCCTCTTTTTCCTTTCTCTCGTATGAAGGTGAGAAGCAGGGTAGGATATCCTGCAGAAGTTTGAAAGTATTCACCTCTGGGACAGAGTTTTCCTTCCTAACAAGAAAGAAAGATCTGATCCCTCTTTAGGATAAAGTCAATCTTTAATAAGGTCCTAGACCAGCCTAGCTCTCTTTAGATAAGTGTGGATTTTGGAATTCAGTCAGAAATTCCTTTTGGAGTGAAGAACACAGAAAAGGAGCAAGGAAGGAATGTTTCCAATCCCTCCTTTGTCAAGTCATCAGCAATCTGATCTTGTTTTGGGTTTCAGCAAAATGCTGTAAACAGTGGTGAATAACAGTATTTGTAATTGCTGGATTTTTAAAATAATATTTTACAGTTCCAGCTCTCTTGTCTTTTTCAAAGTTCAAAGTCTTTCAAAACCCACTTAGGTTTTATAGATTTCAATTTTAGAGTAAATTAATGCATTGAAATCAAAGGCAACTGTTCTAATCCCTAATGCAATATTCAAGGATGAATAGCTGTTAATATTATTAGATAAATCTTTCAGTTTAAGAGAGCACCATACTATGATTTTATTTGATTTAAACTAAATCTATTTATTTCCTTTGTGTAGAGTTGTATCGTTATCTAGAGCTGCACGATGAGAAATAATGTATGTTTTAATGCTGAGGAAAGAGAATGTTTCAGATATGTTTTGAACAAAAAATAAGGGAGCACGCTTAGAAAAGTAGTTTATGAAAAAGGGATAAAAATTAAGGCATTCAAGAAAGCCCCCTTGTGTCAAACAACATGTACTGCCAACGCAAAAATATCATATATTATTTTGAAATTAATATAGATTTAAATTTTTATTATTTATTATGTATTCAGCTAAATGCAAGATTTGCCTTATGCAACACGACCTCTGTATTCACAAGTTCTGTAAATTATATTTAACCCTACTATCTTTAGAATTTATTTATTTATTTATTTATAATTAAATTTATATACCGCCCTACTCCCAAAGGACTCAGGGCGGTGAACAGCCAGAAAGTAAAATATACATAATACAAACGTTAAAAACCATTTAAAATACATTAAATACTTTGGCCAGATTTAAAACACCCCAATTGTAAAACCAATTTAAAAACAATTAAATTAAATTAAAGAATAAATAATCATGTTGAAATTCTCATATTTTTTATATCTTAGAAATTTATTTTTCTTTAATATGGCCAACTTTCATTCATTCGTTCATTCAATCACTGGATTTTTAAGGCTGTTCAACTCCGAAAAGCTGCTCAGTGGTTTATAATCTTGTTAAAGATGCTGTATAGTAATATTTTTTGAAAATGGTTCTCTTGCAGACCCATACAGTGGATATTTTTTCAGCTGGTTGTGTTTTCTACTACGTGATATCCGAAGGCAACCATCCGTTTGGCAAATCCCTGCAGCGGCAAGCCAACATTTTACTGGGCGCATACAGTCTGGATTTCCTAAATCTAGAGATCCATGGTAAGCAGGCTAGGATTAGTGGTTGTTAATGATGATGATGATGTTTGTGGCATGCATACCTCCATATGTCCAGCACAGGTGTTTAGGCTACATGTGAAAACTGATGGTTGAGTTGGGGTTATATTTTGTACTGAAGAATTTTCTGTGTGAATTATATATATGCAAGGAGTGATAGAATCTCACTGATTTCTGTAGAAGGTGGCTGAATTCAACAGTGAATTTTTTTGCATTTTAACTTGATTTCTTCAAAGTTATAATTGATTGTTCAGTCAGCCAAATATTTAGACTGGATTTGGCATGTTGTCCGCCAATAACAATCCATCCAGACTATATGTAAATTGGTTTTTCACCTTTTCCAGTTCTTCAAAACCATTTTATCAATCAGAAGTCAGTTTTTTGTACCTCTGCTTTTCCTTTTATTTCCTTCTGGAAGGATGTTATTTTTTCTAAATAATATTGGATGTTGTTCATTATTATGCCTGTACATAATACAGGCATAATAATGAACAACTATTTTAAACAGTGTACAGTAGGACTGTCAAACTCGCGGCCCACAGGCCAGATGCGTCATGCACTGGCCATGCCCACGCCCGATTTAGCAAAGGGGAAAAAAGTCATATGTCAAATGACATCGTGACGACGTGAGATTGACACCTCTGGTGTACAATTTAAATATTGTAGGCAAGCACGTTATTGGCCTGTTGTTTTCTGATGTTGTCCCTTTTGCTGGGTCTTTTTGAATCAGATAAGCTTTGCCACTTATTTACCTGTCACTGATGTTTCCTTTATGCAATGCTTCATTAAGCTGTTTTGCTGTAATTGGCTTTTGCCTCAAATAACTAATCAGTTATTTGAGGCAAAAGCCATGCAGTTGATCATTTCCAGGAGATATCCATTTTTTAATTCTTTTAACTCAATTTTTAACCATTTATGCTGTTGTTATTAGTTCTTCCATTTGGTGATTTTTACTAAATTCATCTTCAAATACTTTTACCCATCCAGCATTTTTCTTATAATCTTTCTGACTTTCCTACAGATCTTTCCACAACTGGATTGTTTCTTTTTTGTTTGGTTTTCCATTTTTGGAATTGCTAACTGCCATTTATTCTTTGGTAGAATCACCACCCCTGGTCTGATTGAGATGGGAGATTTTGCTTAAATTGGATGATTCATGCCTCATAACATTCAATATTCCCTACAATTGCTATTATTTGTTGCTTTATGATTTCCAAAGTTTCTTCCATTTTTCTGTTGCTAAACAGAATTAGGCTTAATTAGGCTTATCCTAATTTTTAGATTCTTCCTTTTTTTGGTCTTTCAAGTTGTTTAAATTACTCATATCAGAATCTAATTTTTTTATCTTGTCCTACAGTCTAATTTTCCACTTTGGGGATGATGATAATGGCTCCTAAACAGTGAACTACAGCAATCCAATCCAATCCAATGTAATCTAGTGCATTTTATTTATTTTTTAAATTTATGTGCCACCCATCTCACTCTGAAAAGTGACTCTGGGTGCATTATGCAATTCCCACCAAAAGTGGATTGGATTACATTTGGATTATGCAGCAAACTATACTTTCATTTACTGATAAATATAGCAGCATTCTGGACCAAGCAACTCTGACAGTACCATCAACTTTTCCTGCAGGAGCAGTTAACAAAAGGCAGGCAATGCCATTAGGATCTATCCATATATTATCCAGATCAGCCATAGCAGGAACCTATGATGTTTTTTTTTCCTTTCTTTCTTTCAGGCACTGGGATTGTAGATTTTGGCTTCCTATCTCCTAAGGGAGACAAATACTAACTCTGTAAAAAGGCTCTGAATGTTCCAATTTGTTTTTGGTTTTTTCCCCCACAGAGGACATTGTTGCACGTGACTTGATAGAACAAATGATAAATATGGATCCTCAGAAACGACCTTCGGCTAATTGTGTCCTGAAGCACCCTTTTTTCTGGAGCTTAGAGAAGCAGCTTCAATTTTTCCAGGTTGGTCAGGATTTTTTTCTGTGAGCTACTCAGTTTTGTGCGCTATAAATCTGAACTACGTTATACTCAGAAATACAGAGATTTTAATAGCAATTGGAACTGGGATTGCCATTGCTAAGTGATGCGGACATAAAACTGGATGTCATGTGAACGCATTGCTTAGCAATGACAATCCTGGGAGTCCCAGTTGACTCAAGTTGCATGGGTCATGCAGTGGGAGTCCCAGGTAAATAGTGAAAACAACCACAGCATATTTTTCTTTTGCCCATTGGAGAAGCTTTTGAGATGGGCGCCCATGTAAGCTGGAGCCAAACTTGATGGGCTATAAATGTCTGATATTAATTGCAGGACGTGAGTGACCGGATAGAAAAAGAATCTCTAGATGGTCCAATAGTGAAGGAGCTGGAGAGAGCAGGAAGAGCTGTGGTGAAGATGGACTGGAGAGAGCACATAACCGTCCCGCTTCAGACAGGTTCAACTTTATTTTCCTTACTTTCAGAGAGAACTACTGTATATTGTTTTACTCATCTTGAAAGCAAAAATCCAAAAATAGCTCTAGTCAGTTCTAAAAGTCTTAATTTGAATATTTCTTTGCAGACCTTCGAAAATTCCGGTCCTATAAAGGGGGCTCAGTAAGAGATCTCTTGCGGGCAATGAGGAACAAGGTATGTGTGTTTTGAGATTGCTGATTATTTCTCAGATGCGCCTCTGGCTTCGAAATATGGGGAGTCATGCTGAGATGCTGATTCATTGTCACAGCTGCCTCTCATATTCACATCAATTGCAATTTTGCAATTACTATGCCACTTAAATCCAGGAACAATTCTGATCATGGGCTTTCTAAAATTTGTGTTTGAATAGAGTGAGGCTAAATAAATAAGCTGCAGAAGACTGATTAATTGAAGCCGGGATCCCCAACCCCCATGTCGCATCCCAGTCCTGGGCCATGGCCTGTTGGGAACCAGACCGTGGAAGCGGCGGGCAAGCACACACGCAAAGCTCCATTTGTGTGAGTAGTGCGTGCCTACCGCTTTGCAAAGAGAGCTGCACTGGCACTCGCCCACCATTTCCACAGTCTGGTTCCCAACAGGCCATGGCCCAGGACTGGGCTGTGGCCTGGAGGTTGGGGACCCCAGTTTTAATTAATCAGTCTTCTGCAGCTTATTTATTTAGCCCCACTCTATTCAAACACAAATTTTAGAAAGCATATGATCAGAAATTGTTCCTGGATTCTCTCCCCCCACAGGTCCGCATAGCCAGAAAGGTTGGGGGATCACTGGATTAAAAGACCTTCCAACATTGAATGTCAATATGAAAGGCAATTCCCTGAAGTGACCGTGAGCAACAGCTCTAGGAGAAGAGGATTAAGTACAAGTAGTGCTCGCTTAATGACTGGTGACCATTCCAAGTTACAACAGACCTCTCCAGAGCTACTTTCAACCTGTTTTTGAAGTTCCAACACCTGTACGCACACACACACACGCACACACACACACAGGCGCATCTTGATTGCATTTTGGGCATTTGGGAACTGGCTTGCATTTGCAGCCATTTGCTGTTCGCGGCGCCTAGCCTGGACTGAGGGGGTTTTCGATTATTTTAACGGGTTTTAATATTTGTTTATGTATGTATTTTATGTTTTTATTGGTTTGTTTTAATTGTTGTGAGCCGCCCTGAATCCTATGGAGATAGGGCGGCATATAAGTTATATTAAATAAATAAATAAATAAATAAATAATCCAGCAGTCACATGAAAACCATGATTTTTTGCATGTTTTGGGCAGTTTCCGTCATTGACTTCTAGTTTTCGGCAAAAAACACCCATTAGGGAAAACAGACTTGCTTAATGACCGCCACTTCATAGCATTTGCTTAGCAAACACTGCAAAAAAGATCAATTGGGCATGGTCACATGGTGACCCACTTAATGACTGCCATGATTTAGGACTATAATTCCGAGTTCAATTAGGGTTGTAAGCCAAGGACTACCTGTATTGTTTCCTGATCAGTTTTCCCCCATGGTGCTATTTGTGACAATGGAGAAAACATTGATCTTTTTCTTAGCAGGGTAAATAACAGTTGCAAACATCTAATTTAGACCATAAAAATGACAATGGACCCAAAAAAATAATAATAATGGCTTGTTTTTCCAATAAAAAATCAAGCAGAGCTGCGTTTCTTAAAAAAAAAAAAATCTCAGGAAAATCAAAGGTTTCTCTTATCTTGGATACCCTGATCTGATGAAAATGCTCGCTATAGTAATGCAGACAGGCAAATGACAACATTTTAAAAATGTGGATTTCTTATCAATGTAAGTGGGCACATGCCGACTACCCTTATCCCTTTCTTTCTCTTCTTACAGAAACATCACTATCGAGAACTGCCTCTGGAGGTACAGGAGACCCTGGGATCTGTCCCAGATGATTTTGTGGCCTACTTTACGTCGCGTTTTCCTCATCTCCTGCTGCACACTTACAACGCGATGCGCATCTGCTGCCTGGAAAGACTGTTCCAGCCTTATTACATGCAGAACTCGGCCAGGCAGGTGTTTCTGGGAGATGCTGTTTGACGGTTGGAGTTGTCTTGCACAATACAGGGCCGAGGCATTCGGCCTGCCTTAGCAGGGTGACTTGACAGACTGCAAAAGAGTGAACCAAAACCAAAGCAAACTCTTGAGACACAGACGTCTCAAACGTGCCTTGTACTCTGCCTGCTCTGACTCAGGAAGAAAATTCCAGGTTGAATTCGAAATGAAGGGAGACGGGACGGTACCAGGATCCAGGTTTCTAAAGCAGGAGCAGTCCAAAGGAGTTCCCAAGAGGGAAAAAAAAATGAGGTGGGGTATTTCCCCATCTCTCTTGTGGTTTCAAAGAGACCCCTGTCCTGTAGGGTCTTCTAATACTGGCGTTCAGGCCTTTTTACTGCACAGAATGGTTTGTTTTTGTTTTGTTTTGTTGTTGTTGTTGTTTTTTTTAAAAAAGGATTGAAACGATAACATTGCCAAGCACCTTTTGGATCTCAGGAAGAGAATCCTTTTAACTGTAGCATGCTGTCTCTGTACCACTGCCAGCTTATGTACTTGAAGCAGATAGGAAATAATTTGGAAAGGGCATGTGGGTTAGATCAAACGTGCCTGGTCCAATACAGACATGTCATCCGCCCCGTCCCCCGTCTCTGTCTCCAAATATGTTTGCGCAGATCTCAGCTTGTCCTTGAAATCACAAACATGTACAACTTCTGTACAGAGCTACTAGTTTGCAGATATGGAATCGTAACGTTAAACTCTACATAGCTGGAGGAAATTATTATTCCAATGCTATTTCAGGTTTGTTTTCAAGAATGTGAGTAGTTAGCTGTGTAATTGAAATGCAAGAAATGACAGAAGTGCTTTATTCCGTTTGTCAGATTAAGACGGTAACTCTGTACTCTTCCTGGGAGTGCTACTGAATTCAATGGGGCTTGTTTCTGAATAGACAAGTATAAGATTGCACTGTAAGATGTTCGCCCAAATGAACAGTTAGTAGGGAGAAAAAAGATTTGGGTATAAATAACCCTTTAAAAACTATAGGGAAACCAGGCACATGGTTACTGGGGATCCTGTTAGGTCATTCAAACCCATTTTTTCTTTACGCACAGGCTCTTGTGGGAAGCTAAATGGATGGATTTGCTTCCCATGCTGAAGGATGTGGTTTTCCTTTCCAGTATCTTTAAAACTAGGTTGTGTGGTTTTTATACGTGCAGAACAAATAAGAATCCCCAACAGTGGGCTCCAAAGTTGACCTATTTGTAATGCTCTTTTACAAAATATTTATTTTGTGTATTTATATTTATTTAATTTTTATCACAAGTTAGTACCGCATTGAAAATGGTACAAGTGAAACATGCCAAATTGCTCTTTTTTTCTAATAAAAACAAAGCCTTCTTCAGGGTAGTAATTGATTTAAAAAAAATAAAATGAACATGAAGAAGGAAATCCATAGAAAGCATCTTTTCCATTGACTTGTTCATTTTCATTCTATCTGGATAAAAATGTTTTTTAAGATGAGGTTTTTAATCTACATTCCTGTGCTTGTTGTGAGTCTTAAATTAGTAAATTATTAATGGCTAATTGTGTGATCGGGCATTAATATGGGGACTTAGTTTCTGCTTTGTCTTTTGTCCTGTTTATTTAGGGCTTTATATTACAGGGAGTTTCCCCCCCCCCTAGTTTTAGGATACACAATGAATATTAAGGTAAGATATCCAAAGAAGAAACATTACAGGATTTCAAAGCTTGAAAATAATGATAGTCCTAACTTAATTGAAATCATATTTTTGTAGTTCTATTTGTACAGGACTTTTATATTTCTTCTGAATAAGAGCTTCACACAAATCAAGAATAAAAGTAGATTTTTGAAACAGTTGTGTATTCTCCGTTATTTCAAGTTTCTGGGCACAGCTTCCTTTTCATCTGAATGGAGGCTTTGAAGCCTTTTTCCCCCTACACTTTTGTAGTACCTCCATATGAATGAATGAATGAAAAACATTCTTATCTACGTAGCCTTTGCAAACCAAAGTCCTGACCGGAATTAGCCATAACTTCAAGCTTCAAGATTGAAACAAATGGTTAAAGGATAAATCAATAATTATGTTGTTTTTCTGATCTATGTACACTAGTGGGCTGCAGCCTATTTGGAATCAGGCTGTGAGCGGCGGGCTGGCTGATACACGCAGCTCCACTCGCACGAACGGCACCCCAAAGGTTTCTCTTCCCTCTTGTGTAAGTGGAGTTGCGGCCGGTTCCTGTCTCCCCTGTCCAGCTGGGTCACCAAGCTGCCTGTTCCCAATGCTCCAAAGATGGAGATATATGAGCAGAGACTGAATGGGACAAGCATACCATGCTCAGTTTCCCTGACTCACCAAGGCTGCCTGCGCTGGACACCTGATCCACTTTTGAAGCGTCGGGCAGCTTCATTGAGTCTGAAGCACAAGACCACACCCCCAAACGCTTCACTTCTCCACACCAGAACCTTTTGCAAATGAACAAAAGAATTTGGAGGAGATCTTGCGTTCCTTTGCAAAAGCTTTTGGCGTGGAGAAGCCTGAAGGAGTGAGAAACTGACCAGACGGACAGCTGCCTGTGCAAGCAGAAGAATGGGAGGCATGGGCATGGCTACCACAGGCCGGCTCTGAAAAGCAGGCTGCATCTGATGAGGAACAGTTACCACTCCGGCCCAATCCACAGGCATGGAGAGCAGAAGGAAGAGAAGCACAGAGGAGATTGGTGAGGCTACTCGCAAGGAACAGCCTTGCCCCTTCTAATGAGAAACCTTGGGCTTGGATTTATTTAACCAGGCATTGGGGATCTGGTGTCGTCAGAGACAACTGTTTGCTCTCCCATTGCAATGTCTTCGTCTCCATGATTTACATTTCCCGTTCTTTACTCTTGCGTTGGGCATCGTGAGTTTCCTTGTTGGAACTGCTGTTCTTTGGGGAATCATGTCAGGACTTCTCACGCCTGGATTTCCTTGGTGAGACTTATGAGTTGTGCCGCTTTGGAACTCTTTTAAGGTCCATCTGTGGGCAAACATCTGCTGGTTTACCTCCCTTTACTGTTCATCGGAGCTTTGCTCCTGTATGTGTCTAGCGAGTTGTTTCTTTTTTGCATGAGCTGTGATGGCAGTGTGGTTACAAGTGCAGTACTGCAGGCTACCACTGCTGCCTGCTGGCTGCCTGCAATTTGGCAGTTCGAATCTCACCGGCTCAAGGTTGACTCAGCCTTCCATCCTTCTGAGGTGAGCAAAATGAGGACCCGGATTGCTGGGGGCAATATGCTGAGTCTGTAAACCTCTTAAGAGAGGGCTGTAAAACACTATGAAGCGATATATAAGTCTAAGTGTTATTGCTCTTGCTCAATCAACTGCCTGCAGGAATAGATGCCGACACTTCTGCAACTTTGGGGACTTGAACTCAGGGGTTTGAGGAGTGCTTTACTGTGGTATACCGGGTGCTGCTTGCGTGACCTGGATCAGAACAAAGATTCAGAGATTATCATTATGTTTAGGAGGCCTCTAGCATTTAAAATCCAATATATTTTCTATTCTGTGTAAAATACATTGAAATAATCCTATTTGGATGGAAATCCAGTTAGGGTTAGAGGTTATGGTAAAGATGCAAGAGTTTAGCAGTGGTTAGAATACAGGATTGCCGGCTAACTCTGCTCACTGCCAGGAGTTCGATCCTGACCAGCTCAAGGTTGGCTCAGCCATCCATCTTTCCGAGGTCGATAAAATGAGGACCCAGATTGTTGGGGACAATATGACTTGGTAAACTGTGTAGAGAGGGCTGTAAAGCACTGTAAAGCGGCATATAAGTCTACGTGCTATTGCTATATCAAGCCAGACATTCCTAGGAGTTAAATAGGCCTGTGCATTTCCTTATTAACATTTTGATTTGGTGCACGAACACACCCTGACCATTGCGACTTCCAGCTGAAATGATAAAATTAAGTAGATAGTCCAACTTACATTCAGTGATCATTCAAAGTTACGATACTGAAAAATTGTGATTTATGACTGTTTTTCACACGTATGTCCTTTGCATTATCCTCATGGTCACATGACCAATTTTGGATACTTGGCAACTGGCTTGAATTTATGAGGGTTGCAGCATCCTGGGGTCACGTGATCACATTTTACGACCTTCTGACAAGCAAAGTCAATGAGGAAGCCAGATTCACTTAACAACCACGTTAAAAATTTAACTGCAGTGATTCACTTAACCACTGTAGCAAGAAAGGTCGTAAAATGGGACAAAACTCAACAACTGTCTTGCTTAGCAATGGAAATTTTTGGCTTAATTTTGATTGTTAAGTCGAGGACTACTTGTGACAACTTTTGGTCCCACCTCTCACCTGCTTGGCTGACTCCGGTCCCCTGAGGCCGGGGAAGAAGAAAAATAAGGGGAACGGCAGAAAAGCCCCTGCTAGTGAGCAAAAGTCAAAACTCCAGTTTCTGTTCTTTCCAATCATTTCTTTGCTGCATCTCTTTTTGGGGGACGGGAGGGAAGAATTTGCACAGCAAATGCTACTTCCCATGGAACAGCTAGTAATCTCTTTCCAAGACCTGCCTGAAACTGGCTTTATGGCTTTGTGATACATGACTTCCATCCTCCCTCTTAGAACTCCTTCCCACACCTTCTCAGAAGAGAATGGTGAGAGTCAGATAAAACCTTGTAAATGAAGGCGGGAGGTATGTCACTTTTGAATCTCTCTGGTCTGAGAGCTGAAGAGAATTTGGACTATGCTACCATTTGGATTGCCTCTGTATAGTGAAATCCCTCCCTGCATATTCAGGACCAGGACCTCATGTACCTTATGCAATTATCTAAAGGTACACTAAAGATAACATTCCCAGGAGAGGGTTTGAACCCCATAAAAAGATTTGTGGCGATGCACATCTGATGTAAAGACAAATCTGGAATGTATGCAGGTAGTCCTCGACTTACAACAGTTCATTTGGTGACCTTTTGAAGTTACAATGGTACCGAAAAAGTGACTTATGGCTGTTTTTCACACTTAACAGCTATTGCAGCATCCGGATGGTCGTGATCAGAATTCAGATGCTTGGCAATTGACTCATATTTATGACGGTTGCAGTGTCCTGGGGTCTTCCTCTTAGCCGATGATCCACCTCAGTACTTATTCAGAATGACACCTATAAGTCTCTTTGTTGTGGCCCGCCAGCGGCCTGTGCAGATCGTGACTGATCCCGACAAAGAGGAGGCTGATGTGGTGTCGTACCAGCAGCCTGTGCAGCCGGTGCTCGTGTCGGACAGCGAGGAAGCTGAAGAGGATGTGGTGCCAGAGGAAGAGACTCAGCCAGGCCTTCAGAACCTCCAGAGGCTCCTTCCAGTGGAGAGAGTGAAGTGGAGGAGCCTCTCCTCAATGCTCGAGCACACAGGGCTGCCAAAAGGCAGGAGTGGCTACTCAGGAGGAGGAGGAGGTCTACTGAGAGTAGGGCTTGAGGATAATTGGCCACTCCCTTAGCCTATTTAAGTCGCACGCAGCTAGTGCTTTCTTGCTGGAAACAACTCGTATTTATTATCAGAGTATTTTGGTTTATCGTATCGTTTATTCTTGCTACTTAATAAATTTGATAAGGACCGTTGGTGTGTGTCAATATCGTCGGAAATCCGGAGCTGGGGCAGAACACTCTTGGATTTTTCTTGAAGTCTCCTTTCTCCCTTCCTTGCAACCATGATCAATATTTTGGGAAGCAGATGCATTCTGCTCCAAAGCAGAAAGAGCTTCAACAAGACCTGAAC
This sequence comes from Pituophis catenifer annectens, assembly GCF_029215685.1. NCBI lineage: Eukaryota > Metazoa > Chordata > Lepidosauria > Squamata > Colubridae > Pituophis > Pituophis catenifer. Next base: position 147,959,878 of record NW_027256882.1, read on the forward strand.
CGGATTTTTTACCAAGGGTGTCGAGATCTCTGAAGTGCTGGGAAAAGACTGAAGAGGAACTTTTTTTTTTTTTTTTTTTGAATTTAGAAAATCATTACAGGGATGAATATAGGTGAGGACTGTACATGTGTTTTAATAGCTGAAAACATTTATACTGTTAACTGTAGAAACAGCTGGGTTATCAAACATTTTTCTCATTTCCTTCAAATCGTTTTAATACAGTTATTTCAGACTCGAGGAGCTGAAGTTCACATTAGAAAAAGCAAAAAGAAAAATACCCTCCAACCTCCCAGAAAATAAAACAAAAAACTCACACTGAGGTAAGGTATCTTTCTATCTATCTATCTATATATATAATTAAAAAGTGGTGCCTTGAAAAACAAAACAAAAAAACAAACCCTACAGCAGGTAGGGTTCTACCACAAAGTCCTTGGATGTGAGGGGAATTCAGACACAAAATACAGCCAGAAAGCAAGAGGCAATTGGAAAAAAGGGGGTGAACTCCTCTGAGTTTGGAAGATGGCCTATCCCTGTTTCAACCAGAAATCCAGCTGTTCAGCAGCAAGAGATCCTGTCACTAAACCCTGGACTCTTTGAAAACCTCAACATTCTTGTAAAGAGATGCCATCTATGTGGGTGTTGTGCATCCACGAGGTGTGTGGATTCACACACGTATGCAAACGCACGCAATTGCCTCCACTACGCAAACTATCAAGCTATCAGTGCTGTGTATGTGCTTTGAACCTGTCCTTTCCAGAACTAAGAGCTAATGTACCCCAAAGGAAGGGACGTTCTATTTGCTGCAACTTTTTCCAGTTCATTGTCTATTAAACCAACACAATTTAAAGTAGTTTTATTCCAGGTGCCTGGATCCCTGCCTTTCTACACCAAGAAAAAGAGTGCAAAAATTCAGGCTGGCTCAGTCTGCTGAGCTGCTATTTTATTAAGCCTCTGCCCTTTCGTCAGACCGAGCTAAGGAAAATTGCACAGTACCAGGGAAGGAACTGTTATTTTCCCTCTGCTCAGCCACACAATAGACACTGTACTCCACGGGCTGGAAAATTTGCTCAGTTCTTATACTCAAAAGCATAATTGGAGGACTTACAAAGAGAACAGACAAACAGCAAAACAGAAATAAGATACAGAGAAAAAACTTCTGAGACCTCTGTACTTTCCAAATGCTTTTGTTGCTTGCTTTTCTGTTATGCCTGGGCTCTGTTTTCACTGTGAAAGGACAGCCCCTATGCCTGCTTCAGACAAAATGCCAACCCAGGTTATTGTCCTTCCCCATGAACATTCCAGAGGCTTCAAGATCCACCTCTGGGATCAGTATCGTTCTCTTTGCCTTGACTTTCAACAGGATTTGTGCCCGTCTTTGACTTAGGAACAGCATGGCATAGACTGAACGATGGCACTTCCGCTGAACGTGGGCTAGTGAGGCATGGCTGTTATTCTCATACTCTGGGAGGCTATGGGGTAGGTCACCATGGGAGTAGTGGCATGGCTCATGGTAATGCCCCCCAGAGGCTGAGCCATCGACACAGCCACTGGCGCTACCGATACAGCTACGGGGGCCATGGATACAGGGGGAGCCATCCCCTGGGCAATGGTCTGAGCCAAAGCTGCTGAGAGCGGGGTGATTTCAGGGTTCATAGGAGGGGCTGCGTTGCTCGGGGGTGCTGCCTGCGCTCCAGCGGGGGCTACCAAATCCTGCTGGGAGACGGGACGTGGCTGCAGGGCTTGGCTGCTCAGAGTCGTGTGAGTTTGGGCAATGCTGTGGTTATAGTTGGTCACAGTGCCCACAGTCGGAGCCAGAGTCTGCTCGGTGGCTGTAGCCGGGGAGCTGAGGGTCATCACTTTGGCTTGGTTGCGGAATTGGGCGTTCTGTTCCAAAAGGACCTCGTTGGTGGCCAGGAGGTTGTTGACCTGCTTTTTGAGGTCCTCTACTCGTTTGCGGAGCATGATGTTTTCTTCTTCCAGGAGACGATATTCCACTGTGCGCGGACTAGTGAAGTTGTACTCATACGTTTCAAAGTGGAGCCCGTCTACTCGCCTCCTTTTGAGCACAGGGTCGTGGTCATCATAGCATCGGTCAGAGTCATACATTGGGTCATAGGGGTCATAGCGACGCACAGGGGTGGTGATACCCTGTTCCCGGGTAGTCAGGCCCCGGGCATCGTATTCATAATCCCGCTGCAGGTGCTGGAATTTGCACTTGGCCCCACGTTGGCAATCCCCCTTGAGAAAATCTCGGCAGATGGGAACCTCTTCCTTGCTGTTGGGGAGGTCAGCCGGGGACAGGCCAAGCCCGGCTGCCACTTTCTGGCGGAGGCGCGGGGGAAGCTCCCCGGTCTTTTTGTAGCAGTCTTCATCCTCTTTGGTGCCGTGGATGAAGCGGCAATTGATGCGGACGCACTCCTTGTTCTGAAAGTCGTGGCAGAAGATGAACTCGTTCTTGCTGACCCCCAAGTTGGTCACCTCGTTCATGTCAGGGTGGCGGAAACGGCAACGTTTGCCCCGCTTGCAGACATTGCGCAGGAAGTCTCGGCAGATGTCGTCGGCATTGGCGTTTGCCTCATCGCTACCACTACCGTTATAGGTGTCACGGTCAGGCATCTTCTTGTCACGGCTGCGTCCTTCAATCAAGCAACTGTGCAGGAGACCAAATAAGGGATGAAAGGGGAAAGAGGCCATGAACAGATCTCATATTTTTATTTATTTGTAGTTAGATTCATACATTGCATTAATCTAACTTTTAAAAATGTCGCGTAAACGATCAACTGGGTGGTTGAAATATTTGTACCGTACAGTTTACAAACTATAGCAGTATTTGTTATAGCTATAGAAAGAAAAATTAAATATCATTCCTATCCATTTTCTATATAGAAAATAGGACATAGATTTCATAATATTTAAGAAAAAAGAAGCTGGAGGATAAGTGCACATCCAAAGCACACCTGCTGATTCCTGTATTCTGCTCTAGCTTTTCCAAAATGACCCTCTCCTTTTTTTAAGTTTTCCTCCAATAGAACCTTCCTTTTTTCTATTTTGCACATATGACAATTAGCATCTAAAATGCCAGCAGAAACTGCACATGGACTAGCTTCAGCTGCATGCACACTAGCCTCGCACTAACTGAATTTTGCCTCACAAAATGCAACCTGGTATCAACTTATAATTTCCACCAAGTCAAATACCCCACTAATCACAATCCACCTGCAGTAAGACTATGGTATACATCTTTCCACTGGAATAATACTAACTACTCCATAATTTTCCAGAATGACTCAACTAAAGTGGCTAGGTTTAGCCAACAGCAATATAAGAATAAAATAAAGAATAGAGGGGGAACAGGCCTTTCTCCTGCTGAGTGGACATCATTCATCCCTACAGATGTTATTCAAATTGAAGTAGCTTCAAGCATTATAAGTAAAGAAGCACTTCCCTGGGAGCTGGCAAGTGAACGCACTCCCACCAGACAGCTTTAAGCACAGACTTCTAGGGACTTGTGGGGAGCTTTCAGCGTTGCAGCTCTTAACTGCTGCTGCTGCCACTCATAATTCCCAGGTTAAGATATGAAGCAGCGTAAGATGAGTGGTACTTCATCTGAAAGCAGGCTAAGCATTCCACTCACATTTGGAAAAGACTGCAAGAAAGACTTCTTGCAAGGAGGGGGCATTGGAGGTTGAGCCTGACTTGAGGCTCTGCAGGTTAGAAGAACTGGGCTAGAATGCTGCCAGAGGTTTCACATTCATTCTATAGGTGAGGCCACGGACCTATCTGGCTCCCCTTTGCATCTCTATCCTGTTCCAAATGTCACGACTGTTTAAGTTCAGAACTGGCAACCATCAATACACTTAAATTTTACACTCAGTTGGATCAGCCTCATTCAGCAAATTCTGGATGCAATCAACCGAAATTTAGTTCACCTCCAAATCATGGTTTGCTGCTTCTGAAGGAGTCAAGATAATTGACTTAATTTATATCATTCACATAGTTATGTAATTGAACTTATTCCATCACTTGCATTAACATGTTGCATTCTTTTGCAAATGACATCAATTTATCATTGGCATAGCATCATTTGTAAATGTAACTTCATATAAATGATATAATTACCTCAATTACATAAATATATAATTATGCAAATTACTTTGCATATATTTACATCTAAAGACCTATTCCCTCCAACTGTTATCTGAAAACAAAGTTGTACTAAATCAGCACCATAAAAAGCAAAAAGAATTTGAGTGCTTGTTCTATCATCTATCATTAAGGTCACAATACCACTGTTTATATGAAGCTGTAGGAAGGGGAAAGAGGTGTCAGCTCAAATGGCACAATTTCAAACAGTGAAAATAGATACAAAACCCTACATATGGAAGAGCATTTTGTTTGTTTTTTTGAATTATCATGCTTTTCCCAGTTTCAAACTGTTTGGAAAAAACTGTGTGAGGAAATTCTCATACTCAGTCCAGAAATCAAATTACAAACATGACACGATTGCAAATTGAATTTAAGGCACCTCCATTAAACTAAGAACATTTAATATTTCATTAGCAACAGATATATTTAGCCACTTATTTCTAATTGGAATTTTACCTTTGTGATATAAATTTTTCAAAGGCATTCCAGAATGATTTATGGCCCCAAGACCTAAAGAGAAGAAAGGCAAAAAAAGCAAGACATGTAAATCCTATACACACTTAATGTTGTGCTTGTGCCTATGTAACTAAGTGTGAGAGAAAGATCAACACTTTCTTACACAATCCTAGTCTCAATGTTTCAAATTATTCCCGGGGCTTCTCAGTTTCCAATTTGACAGAGAATACCTGAAAATCTGCTACTGAGTCTTCGAGTATTGCAGAGAACAGAATGCTTTAATTTTCTTGATGTGCTTGTTGTATCACGCTTGTTCTTAACTAATCTCACACAAACTGAAAAGGATTGTGCTTTTCCTTCTATGTGCTCCGTTTTCCTTCTATGGCTTATACAGAGGAAAGCAAAGCATCCCTGGGCAAGCCTATCAATGATATTTTTATCTAGAAATTTTAGGAAACTTTTGGGAAATCCCTTAACCTCTAAACATAACATCTAAAAGCACCAACCTACTTTTTCATGCCACCGTTGTATACTTTTTATAATATCAAAATACTGCTTTTACAGTTTTGACAGCATAATGAAAACAACAGTGTCCCATACACTTCTTGCAAGGACAAGAAGCAGAAAGCCAAGATCCAATTTTTATTGATGGAATGAGTCAAATGGCTGATGACAGGACATACACCGAAGTCTTGCATATTTCTTAAAAACGGAGCTCTTTGCTTTCAGTGGTGAAGGTGCATCTTGCTTAGGGCAGAAACAGAGCGATACAGGGTTCTGACTCTCTTCTAGTTTATCGTTGAGCTCTCTCGCTCATTATCCAATTATCTCGTATAAGATCTTGAATACAGAACTCCTTGAAAAATCGTGAAAAATTAAAGACAAATTCCCCGAGAGGGAAAGACAGAGGCAGAGCTGGGTTTGCTTTGGGGAAGGGCCAAAGGACCCTGCTGGGACCACAAGAAGGGAAGCTGGGGGTCCCTGTCAGAGGCCCCGGGAAGGAGCTCGACAAGACGGGCTCCCGAGGCTCTTTTCGTTTCTAGGGGAAAATGGGGGAGAATGGAGCCCCACGAGGGAGACGATCCCCCCCTCTTCCCCCCCCCCCCAGCACACACACTTCCACCTCCACCCACTCACCCTCACTCCGACCTCTTCTGCTCCAAACAAAGCGCAACCCCTTCCGGTCACAGTCTTTTCCCCCCCTTCTTGCCGCCGCCGCCGGAAGTACTCTATGCTTCGTTCTCCAGCAGAGCCGTCGACCGAAGTTCCCGGCTGTCAAGGTTGCCATAGCGACGAGTTTCTCTTCCTCCGCTTCCGCCCCTTTACTTGAGGTAAATTCGACCGGAGTCGCGAGCCAAGGGCGGCGAGAAACACAACCTCGTCGGCCTCCGTTACCGACTCCGGACTTTTTCGTGGCGGGAAACCCCTACGCGTAAAGTTCCGGGGGCAGAGCCTGTTCCCTGTGGCTGGCGCTCGGTTACGGTCTTTTAAGAGAAAGCAATGCTTGCTACTCTCGCTTTTTGTCAGCGACCAAATCCAACGAGGGGAGACGGCGTCAGTATTGCGACGTGATTGTCATGATCGCGGAATGAACAGCACGTGGGGGGTGGAGGGGGAGAGACACGCGACTTTTATAAAATGGGGAGAAAGACGAACGTCCAGTACTCCTATGAGCTTTTATAAAATCCTATCTGGGGTCAGCCATCGTCGTCTAAAAGGCTGATCAGTAGCTTTACTTACTCGAACTTGGGAGATCACCCCCACAAGCAAGTACTGCCGTAGGGGGTTGTGGTTGCTATTTATGAACCAATTTTTAACAAAACCAGAAATAATTATTTTTGGAAAGGAAGATAGTGATTTCCAGGCATTTATACTACGTTTGCAACAGTAGAAATCATTTTCCATGCGATGACCCTTCAGATAAAATTAAGTTACATTTCTGAGCATGAGTAAATTTACAAGAAACTTGATGATCATGTTCTTTCCAAACCCCACCACTGAATAATGTATGAAATACTGCAAGCATGCATTGATAAGACTCAAAACTGGCACAATTTTCTATTGAATGGTTCTTACCTTCTAAAGTGGAAGTTTGCAATAAACAATTTAGATGCATTTTGGAAATCACTAAGCTTTCTAAAACCATATTATAGCCATACATTCTTTCTCAAACGATATAGGCTTTGAAATCATTGATATGCATAATTGTGCTATAGATCAAACTTTAAGGAGATCTCAATGTAACATCCAAGTAGGCTTAGGTCAATTATACTGCATTTTGACTTCAGGTCACTTATGCAGTCTTTGTTTTCTAGCGCTAAGTTACCATCACTCTTTTATAGTGGATATTACTTCCAGAGATATCAGAATTCTATTTACCAGAACCGATTACTATAATAAAATATAATTTGTTTTTAATACATGCAGTGTGTGTGTAGGTATCTATATCTTTTATGACTGCAAGCCACACGGTTATCTTTTAAGATGGGCAGCCAATAAATTTTATAAGCACTATACCCATTAAGATTAATCAGGCCACTGAAACAAGCAATAAAACACTTTTTCAAGTTTTCTAGTCATGCCACTTTTGAATAGTAAATAAATGTAACCAATCTGTTCTGCAATTAATAATCATAAACTCATTTGATCTTAGTAAAAAATATGGGACAAATTTCATAGGTTCCAGAATAATCTCAGAGAAGTCTGCTTCCTCTACTTTAGTCTAGTATAAAAATACCCCCCAAGGAACTGGTAGAGCTGAAAGTTATGATTTTTTAAAATGAAGAAATCGTGCTAGTTAGATTCTAAGCAGAATGCCTTTCCTTCAAAAGCATCTTTCAAAAATCTGAATACCAGAAGACTGTTATCTTACTCTTATTATATAATTATCACAACTCAAAACATCAGCTGCATTATGTAGAATGGTTTACCAAACTGAGAAATACACCATGAAATTAGAAAACCATAAATGATTTTTTCCAAAATGAAACTGAAATCACCTAGACACATTTGTGTCACAATTTCAAAATCTTTTTACTGAAAAATAAACATTAGAAAGAAAAAACATGTAGAATTCCCCCAAAAAGGGGTTTTTATTTGATACAGTTGCTACATCAAGCCACCAAGGACAAGATCAGTCCAGAATAGTAAAGCTCAGGGATGCCATCCTCAAAGGATCACTGCTCCCAGACTTGAAGATGGAATCTCCTGAAGATAGGATAAGGAGTCTTCTAGCAGCAGCAAAGAGAAGGCATTATCTGGAAGTTGGCTTCCCAAGGCTCCACCCTTCCATGCTGTTTTGCAGCTTCAGTAGCACTGTGAATGATGTCTACTTGGACCTCTGCCTCATCTTTCTCCTTTTGCGCTTCAGCCTAGAAAAAATAATATTAACTGAAAATCCTAAAGTAATATCACTATTTTAACAGTTTAAATTAAGACTTAGGGCATTTCTGTTAAACACAAGATGCTTGCAAAAAAAGAACTTTGAAGACAGCATATAGGATGAGGAAATTGAGATATAGAACTTACTCATATCTCCAGATCAATTTCTGATGAACAGGTTAAGACTGAACATTTCAGGAGACATCAAATAGAAATTCCAATAACCATTATTGGAATATTTAGTTTAACAATTGCTATTTTTCTTCTAATAGAAACTTCCACAGCATAGAAAAAAAGCAAATCCATTATAAATTTCCAGATCAACATATACAGGTTTGATGATTACTGATTCAGTTTTCTTGGTGGCATTACTGAAGTGGCTTCCCAGAAATTCTCAGTTGGTCCAGCCAATCCAAATCAGCCAGCTGGGGAAGTCACCGTCTTTATATTATTCTCATAAATAAATATCCGTGAATTAATACCAGGTGATACAAAAATTGTCTCATGGCAATTTTTATTTTTATCTATCCAAGAAACTTATGCTCTTATGAAATATTTAAAGTGTTAAAAATACAAACTAATCCTAACCCCTTAAAGCTTTCCACCTATAGAAATATACAGATACATTAATAAACAATGTATGAAGTATACTTGGGCACATTCTGCTTCTTTATGCTATCAAGCCTTAAAACTCCTGAATTTATGAAACAATGATATCCATTTGCTGGCCCCTGAAATGTTCAGTCTTAAGCTTTTAACCTGTGAAGACATCTTGAATAGATTATTCATTTAAAACAGCACAGTAATAAGAAACTGGATAAAATAGGCACTACAGACACTAGTTTTGAAGTAACCCTTTTTTCTTGAATGTTGCTTTTAGCAGTCCATATAGTCTTAACCATTGCTTACTGTTACCAATTCAAGAATAGACCTTGCAATATAGTTATATTTCTGCTATCAATTATTTGACAAAGGTTTTCACATTTGGATGCACAATAGTAAGAATCTCTGCTTCAAGGTAGTCAGTTGCAATCCCAGAAAAGAATATGAATTTACATAAAGACAGGTTCATAGTTCAAGTCACCTAGTTTCTAAATTCAACCATGAGCTTTGACAAACTACCACTTAATTTTAAACAAGCCACAAATAAAAAATGTCTTATTAGAGATTAAAAGTTAAGAACATCTAATAGTTTTTTAGAGCAAGCAAACACAAAGTAAAAACACATGTTCACATACCTGCGCATTCGCTTCTTTCGCCACTAAAAATTGTGGGAGAAAAAAAAATCACATTAGAATTTGTTTAGAGCAATGATACAAAATAGAACATCGTTACACATTTAAAATTACGTTTTGCAAAATTTCATCAAGGTGTAAATCAACTGATAACTGTAGAAATGAGCAAAAAGCTGCAGAAGTTCTTCAGCATGAAAATGAATTCTGCATTTAAATCAAAATGGTGGATATAGAATATTACGCAATACATCTATACATTTAGGCCCAGTATTTACAAAGCCTCTTGAGCACTGCATGCTACTGCAGAGCAAGAGTTACTTATACATAATAGCCATTCCGAGGTTAGCGATCCATTAATATATGCTTCATCAGAAGTGAGGCCCACAGAGTTCAACAGGGCTATTATCAAAGGATGTGAGGGGAAGGTATTGAAACTAAAAACTGAACATATCCCTTTAAATGAAAGCTTTTTCAGACGAGTTCCCATGTTTAAAGTATTATTTAGACGGCTTTAAAAAACCTCCCATGCTTTACTGTCATTCCTCCATGCTACATACGACACGCTCCCTTTTTAAAAAATTCTTTAAAGTAATCGAGGCCTCAACCCCGAGTTTAGTCTAGAGGCTCAAAACAGCTTTATTCCGCCAGAGCCATTCCACCAGTATTTTCAGTTTGTTTCAAACCGTCCCCTCCGTCACCTAACATGAAGGCCCTCGCTTACTTCTTGGCCACCCATCGAAAGGAGTGTTGAAGCAAACAAATTCAAATCCGACCTACATTTTCGGGCTCAAGACACAACTTACCTTAGCTCTCATAGTGGGGCGAGGCCCCTGGGATCACTCCCTAGAAATAGATGGCCAGGCTACGGATGGATGGCAACGGATGAACAAGACCGCGCCAACTACCACCAAGCGCCTCAGAAACAAAATGGCGCCGTCGGCAAACACCAGAAAGGCCTCGGAAGACCGTCGCTTGTTATTTATAGGTTGCTTTGTGAGAGGGCGGGGCGAGGTAAGTACGTGCCTGCCGCGTTGCAAGATGGGAAATGTAGTTCGCATTCGTAAAGGCGCTTGGGTTTTTTTCTGCATTTTCCGATTAAGTCTGTATCGTTTTCCGCCATTTTGAATTTAAAGTAACTTTTACTCGAATTCTTGTCTAAATATCAAGATGCGATAGCCAAGCACAATTCATTCAAGGGGAAACAGGTTATGATTAAAAGTGAACAAGTAGAGCAGAATGAACTTTTCTTCCAGCAATGAATTGCTACGTGTCCAGTACAATCTGCCCCTACTTGTGTACAGAAGGTACTTCCTGAAATACTTCATCAATTTAAATACCTACTTAATCTTATAAATCATTACTGCCCTGCACAATAATTTTTTTTTAATTTGATTTATATGCCGCCCTTCTCCGAAGACTCAGGGCGGCTTACAATGTGCTCAGCAATAGCCTTCATCCTTTTGTATATTTATACAAAGTCAGCTTATTGCCCCCACAAACTGGGTCCTCAATTCACCTACCTTAGAAAGGATGGAAGGCTGAGTCAACCTTGAGCCTTGGCGAGATTCGAACCCTGCAATAATTGCAGGCAGCTGGTCTTAATAAGCTTAATAACAGGGTGCCTTAAACCCCTGTACTACCAAGGCTCTTAATAATAATAATAATAATAAACTAAATAAATAAAAAAAACATTTTTTAAAAATTTGCAACCCTTACATTTTACAAATTATTGTATTTAACTAAAGAGAGGGTTAGGATTATTTACTAAATTAATATATGGTCTCATTTCATGACTTGGTGGATTAGCAAACTCCATAAGATCCTCGGACCTAAAACCTACTAATTCAATATTTACCAAACTACTGTCTTGGGACTTAAGAAAGCTGAGTACTTAAGAACAGATGAGGCTGTTATTTTATACAGGAGACTTGCACAAATTGTTGATGAGATCGGAAGGTATCAAAACTGTTTTAAGCCTTGATAAATATTACATTCTGAAAATATTCTTTACATACTAAACACTAAAGCTAAACTGTACACATTCACAATAGCATCCTGTAGAGCGACTAATTACAAAATTGGAAGGGCTCTTGGAGGTCTTCTAATCCAATCCTCTGCTGAAGCAGGAGACCCTATCATTCCAGACAAGTGACTGTTCAGTCTCTTCTTAAAAGCCTCCAGTGATGATGGAGCAGCAGCACCCACAACTTCTGAAGGAAAGTCCTTCCACTGATTGTCCTCGCTGTTAGGAATTTTCTCCTTAGTTTTAGGTTGCTTCTTTCCTTGTTTAGTTTCCATCTATTGTTTCTTGTGTTGCCCTCTGATGCTTTGGAGAATAATTTGGAGAATAAGGCCATGACTAAGAAGATCATTGCTATTACTAACCCACCCACCCCTTTTTTTAATGAGAAAGCTATTTAAGAGATAAAGGGTTCTAATGTATGAAAAATCAACACAATGCCTCAGCAATGGTATTCGCTAATGGAGCTTGTGTTCAAGTAAACAGAGCCCTAGGGAAGACAGTAATATGGCAGGTATCATGAACATCTCATCATCCACACTGACTAAACTCAATAGGTTACTTTATTTCTCCCCCAGACCTAGTAGGTTGACAAGTAAGGTACAGTGCTGTAGGAATGTTGGTTGCACTGTCTGTTTCATATATTTGATACAATATTGTGCTTCAGGATCCAGGCCTTAATAGGGTCATACTAATCGCTCTAGCCGAGCCAAAAGCCTCAATACAATCTAGTGCTGAGCTAGGGGGAAGCTTGTAGGCAGCTTCAATGCAGATGGCGGCTATTAACTGACCTTGCTATTCTGAATGCATATTAATATGATTTTGGTTATTTGTACCCTGCTTTTTCTGATGTAAGTTTCTCAACACAATTGGTTGGGTTGAACGAGGGATCCAATAACCTGTTTAATTCCATGGGTAATTAGAAACTTGCCCGACCATGGTGACTTGCCCACTAGTTATGACCAAGGTATAGACTCAGTTAGAACCACACTCACAACCCCAGTTCCATTTTGCAAAATTTCTCAGCTTGAATGAGTTCCTTATCCGAAGAACTTCTAAATACTGTAAATACGTTGGCAGCTTATTCATTATGCATCTCTGCAATCCTACTCAAATTTAATTGTTCCTTACTTTTACAAGTGGTTAATTATATTGAATTAAATCAATTTTGAGGAGATTCACATATCACATTAAAACGAATAACCCATGAGCTGGGTTCACGTAGGAAAACATGGTTTGTTTTGTTTATGGTTCAGGGTGCAAATGAAACATATCAGATCTTTCAAATCACATCACAAGTCATGGTTCAACCTGGAATCAGAATCCAGATATCGAACATATAATGCAGTATCAAATACTAGGCTAGACTCAGGATCTGAGTTTAAATTACTACTCACTTACAAAGCTTTCTGGGAAAACGGGTTCATGTGCTATATTATGGCTTAAAGTGGCAGTTAACAGAATACTTTGAAACCCAAACTATAATGTGAATCCAGTCAATAACTAGATCAGTTATATCACAGGGTTATTGCAAAGATGAACCAGAGTGAGGAAATATTAGCTTGTGAAAAGAGAGAAATATAATAGCTAAAGCCTAGCAGCCCCATTGATTTTAGGCCATCTAATAAAGCTCAACATTAAGATACAGCATCCGCCTTGTACAATCAGAGATGGAAAGGAGCAAATAAATAACATAGCTCATTGGGTTGAAGCCCAATTACAATGAAGTGCTTTATTGAAATCTACATTTCTAGTACAGGGCAGTCAAAAAGAGCTTGAAAATATTATTACTAAACCTAGTGATCATAACACTGATATTCAAGACAGACACAGTAAGGTTGGCTGATAACCCAAAACAGAATTCATGTTGGGAGCTTCCCAATTTCCTGTATAGAAACAAGTCAGTAATTAAATTACATTCTATTCAAGACTCATAAAGGCACTTTAAAAGTTAGAAACAGATTCCCAACAGAGGTCTTCATTTGACCTGCATTAAAACCAAATTGAACAGCTCTATGGTGCATTGAATTCAACTGTGCTATGAAGCCCTTTGGTTGGAATTGTGAAAAATAAAGACTAGCAGGAACTGTCAAAGAATCAGGCTGCTTCCTTATACATTGGCAGTTATTAGAAGTTGGAAGTAGCCACTTACCAATAAATTTGTGTAATTAACTGGTAAGTTAGTCATCGTGTGATTTTGTGCACTGCAACACTTAACCAAATTTATAGCATAGGACTAAAATGATTTCTTTCCATAAGTTATGTTAAAGTTGGCATTGTTCTTTTTAGGATTAGTAACTACTGAGGAGTTAGTTGATCTAATGGTGGAAATGTAAGACCCATTGAGTTCTATTGTTGATGTATGACAAAATGTATGGTCAGGACCAAGAATTTTGTTGCAAACAGAATTAGCCAAAGCAAAGAACAGCTGTACCTAATGCCAGAATTAAAAGATTGCTCTTTTCTTTCTTAAAAAAAAAAAAAAGGGGGGGGGGAGAAGCAAGCAAAATATCAGAAAAGGAAACTCTTTAAATAGGAGGAAAATAAGCTTATTTTCTTAAATGCATTATAGAATATTCAATGAATCAAGCATAATGCTTGAGTAAGAAACCTAGCACTACACATCTTCAGATGTTCAAAAATGGGAAGAATCTGATAGGTAGTAATAGTTATCAACTCTTCATGTTTTCAGTTACTTAAGTGCATAAAAGCAGACGTTTCTTCAAGTATATTTCAAATTTCAGACTCCTCCACCCCTTCAACATAGCAGACCCATTAATTTATCCATGGGTATCACTAATCAATTTTATTTGGAAAAAAAAAACAAAGTTACAGAACAGTTTGTGGGAATTTTCTTCCAAAATTTCCAACTGCATTTTTTTTTTTAAACCAAGGGGTACAATTGCTTTATAGTTTTTCAAAAGAAAGATGAAAAATTAAATAAACTGCAGCCTTAGTGGTTTATAAACTGGTAATGTGGCTGAACTATAAAGGAAGGGAAATAAGAATACATTTCTTATAAATGCTAAAATGCTCCTTGCTAGGAACAAATGGTATTTTCCCCCTCCACCCCGCCTCCCTTAAATTCATGGTTCACAATTGAGAGCAGTTTAGAATTAAATTGGCAATTCATTGCAAGTTTTGTGCATGATCCCCTCCAAGCTCATTACTTCTGTATAATTCAATCTCCATTCAACATATTCCCCACTGTACTTTCCAAAATCAGCATTGAAAGTGATCCTTACAAAAGCAGGCAAGCACTCTAGAAACTTAAGTAGAAGTTTACAGAGACTGACAAAAAGAAAAAGAAAAAAAAGAAACCAGAAAAAAGACACATCTAAAATTCCTTTGATGGTCTTAAACTTTGGTAGTAACCGAGACTGCTAAATGCTAAAGTCCAGGTATACTGGACAGAAGGGTATTGCCTGCCATTCAGCACAAAACAGTTTATAGAAATCCATTCATCTACATTAAGGATGTAGACAAGAACCTGGTTTGGAATAACATAGAAAAAAAACATCCCACACAATCATATACAATTGAAATGGACAATTTAGAAAGACATACTATAAAAAAGAGATTCTCACAAATGGAGTCAATTCCAGGTCCTACCAATTCTGTAACATACCATTCATTCATGTAAAAATTATAGAGGGGAATTCTTCTGAAAAATCCTGTTTTATGTATCACGTACATCAATACAATGAAAGGTTTTAGTAATGAAAAGGCAAATGTGTGTAGGATAAGTAAATGCAAATGCACAAAAAATGTAAAAAACCAAACAAACATCAAAGAGCTCCCATTAAATCGGGTTTTATTACTTCTGGAGCCTGGAAAGGATTTTACTAGGTGGTCAATTAACCTATTTTTGTTCTGGGATGATAATTTAAACCAACAGTAGTATATAACCAAATGAAAAATAATTCTGTTGACACACAATGACGCTGCCTAGAGGAATAGAATAATCTTCGAAGAGCCTGTCTGCAAAAATTAAAATATCTTGTTGGGGTTTGTAAAAAAGACACCCCTCCTTAGTAACTTAAGAAACATCCTAGACGTTTAAGAGGGGAAAACTGCCTAAACATTGAAAAAGCAGTGACGTGCAAGTTATACTAGCTGCATGTAATACAATTCTAAAGTCAGGAATTGAGTTTTTGCATGTATAATTAGTTGCAAAGATGTCGAAGGATTTTTCAGAAGAGTTAAAGTACCTTTAAGAGGGAAGGAGAGAGAGGTGGAGCCAGAAGAAAGCTCCCACTCTTGCTGAGAACTGCATTTGCTCACTTCTAAGGAGCACAAGTAGTATCAAAGGCTAGAAAGAGTGAATGTAGACTGTTTTTTTACTCCTGATTTTATTATTTCACACATTTAAAAGTATTCTGAAGTGGCCAAGAGACTCCTCCCTTAATGGCCAAGTCAATCTCAGCTGGTTGCACGTTGTGGGAAGTCCAGGCTGTTTGTCCTGTGGTCCTATGAGACAAATAGCCATGAAGGGATGCTCGTTTCTCCTGTTAGAAGGGGGCATGTGAGAGAAAGAATCAGGTGTGAGGCAGAGGAAAGCAGAACCATTCAGTCGCCAGCCTCATTGTCTTCTGCTGTTTCCCCTGTTGTGGCATTCTCCGCATTCTTGGAGGCCTGGAAAAACAAAGGGAGAGACAGCTGTATGAAGTTTAAAGCAGTCCTGCCTTTGGTGAGATTCAAAGATCCCAAAGATGTGAGTTATTCTATGTACATGGGAGACTGTATCACACACCCAGACAGATAACAAATTGGACTCCTGGTGGATTACAGGACTGCATCCATGTTTTCCTGGCATGATATGGAAATGGGTTGCCTCTTCTGGGATTCTTCTAGTCTTAGTCTACAGCTGACATTTCCTATCAATCTTTCAAACCATCTTAGCTTTTTGGTGCTGGCCGAGGGTCACCTGCGTGCTGCCACCTGCTGATGGAAAGCCCCAATCCATTTAGAGTTGGGAATGCTCTTTGTGCAACTGGTCCTACCACTTTACACTTCTACAAATCCAAATATATTAAAACTTATCTAATGGAATCATTTCTTTTCAACTGTACCTCCTAGAACAGGGGTGTCAAACTTATGTTGTCACAGCGTCGTCACATGATGTATTGCAACTTTTCCCCCTTTGCTACACCGGACGCGGCCAGTGCACATCCAGCCTGCGGGCCGTGAGTTTGACAGCCCTGTCCCAGAATTGTTAATTTGCCAGAGATTATTAAATGATTATACCCCATTTATCCTGGAGTTAGCAAGCTTTCCCCATCTTCCAAGTCATTTCACTCAAGTAGGTCTACAGAACTACACATTATATAACATAAAACTGTATGGATTACATATTACACTTAACAATCCACTCAGAGGAAGCAGCTCTGGTAAGAATGATCCAAGGCATAAAAATATTTGAGCTGTCACTACTTGCAGCTCAACTGAGTTACATCACCATTTATCCCAGAGCCAAGTTACCTTCTTTTTCTTCTTTTTTTGGGCTTTACGGCTTGTTGAGCTTTGTAGGAGCGCCTAGAAAAAGGGAAAAAAATATCCGGAGTAAAGATACCTAATAAGTGATTCCTCTTTATTCTAAGACAACAAATAAAGAAATTCCTGCCAGCCCTATAGGAATGTAACCAGCCCTACTGTGTTTCCCCAAAAATAAGAGCCTGTCTTATGTTTTTTTGAACCCTGAAATAAGCGCTTGGCCTTATTGCCATGCGCTCAAAAGCCCAATTGGGCTTATTATCAAGGGATGTCTTATTTTGGGGGAAACAGGGTAGAATGTTCAACACTTGGAATCACAAAGGAGCAGGGCCACATGTCCTTTGGAGCCAGCTGCTTCAATTTTCACCCATTTGTAGAGAATTATTGGATAGTAATCATGACTAGAAAAAGCTAGAAGTCAATATCTCTCTCTCTTTTTTTAAAATGGCTATATAATTCACAATATAAACTAACTTAAGACAGGAAAAATGTTTAATTTTAATTCAAAACAATTTTCACCAGTTCCACTGAATTAGGCATAATGGCAGAGATATGCCTACTGCTCTGCATTTATGAAATTTGGATATGTTAAACATGTTAAATATGTTTAACATATCCAATAATGAATATTTATAGCAGTGTTTTTACCACCAGAATAGGAAAGTCAAGCCATTCTCTTCACTACAACAAATTTTGTTCTTACAAGAGCACAGTAGTTGTTACTGACCTTCAGATCGGCATCTTGAACTTCAAATTCTGATTTGTAGAGTTCAGGCTCAAAGGGGCCACTGGTTATTCTCATGGGGCCGTTGGGCATTAAAAGCACCGTGAACTTAAACTGGGCCACAAACTCTCCTAGTCAGGGGGAGGGAAGTAGATGATTGACAACAGAGCAAGATAAGCAACCATTAGCAACAAGATAATTGCACAGCAAGAAAACAAAATGCACCAAAAGATCACATTATTTTCGTTCTGCCCCATCTCTTCCCACAAGGAAAATGAATCGGTTCCATGCCTCTAAAATTTGATCTAATCCAAGGCAGCATTTTGTGCAGGTTCCTATCTGAGCAGCAGCTTTCTTGTCTGCTTACTGGCCTGAGATATCATTGCTCCTAATCCAAAAGCCACAAACCTTGCTGGCAAATGCCCAATTAGAACTTGTAACTACCATCAACTTTCCTTCCTCCACAGTCGTAAGTTCTATCACTGGGATTATTATCCCAGCCTTAAGATGCCCTGTTGCTTTAAAATCTGCCAAGCCTCACTGAACTATGAAAACGAGCCTCTTCCAATTTTGCCAGGCTTGGAAGCTGAGGGAGGGAAGTCCTGCAGTTACACTGGATTTCAGGGCTCTCACAAATTAGTCCCCCCCCACACTTTTCCTATTTTCCAAAGCAGCTTGGTCAGTGATTAGGGATACTGGAAGGTTCCAGGAACACCTGAAAGTCCAGTGGTTTCTCATCCTGCAATGCAATGCTTAGCAACTGCCTCTGGAAGGAAACAGTCTAGCCTGATGCAAGACAAAAATAGCTCTGACATTCAGCAGCAAGTATTCACCTTCTTTCTCATAGAGGACATTAAAGGGCTGGAGCAGCTCATGTTTGGCACATTCTACTACCCCCATCCTGGCCTTCTTTTCATCCTCAAGTGCCCTATGGGAAACAGAAGAACAGATTCAGAATCCCAACCATTCATCTTTTGGACTTTTCTGATTACTCAACAATTATGTTAGTCTTTTCAGGAAAATAAGCTGGCTCCAAACTGCAAAGAATCCTGCATCTATCCAAGTAAACAACTTGGCACCAACCACAGGATTCAGCTCCAAAGGAACCTTACCTTCTCTAGCCTTTATGACTGCAAATTTGATTTGGACACTGCCTGAGAGTAAAAGGCATAGCATCAAATTGTCTTGCCATCATGTCACTAAAAAAAGACTGGAAGTTTTCATACAAGCCAGAAAGAGGATTCAATAGAGTACTAGACTCCTTCTTAATTTGTAAAGAGCTTGGTTCATAATTGCATTAAGTCACAATGTAGTTTATTTTGGTATATTGTGCAAATGTACTCAATCAGTTTGTTCATTCATGATTACACAAACTCCAGTTTAGTAAACCGAGCGCACCTAGTCAGTGTACTTCCCTTATACAATCTCTTAGATTCCTTCAGCATGCTGTTATACTTCTTAACCACAAGTTAGTGTCATCAACCTTCGTATCCCTGAGCTATGCAATTTTTTTAAAAAAACCCTGCCTTTTACAATATAACTTACTATTTTAAGATATTATTTTAGATTGAGCAGAAACTATTCAGTGGCAAGAATTGTTCAACAGTTGAGTAGCCAAGTGGAGGCCTGCTATTGAGAGTTACATACAAACCTGAGAGTGAAAGGCATAGCATCAAATCGTCTCTCCACCTCACTAAAAAAGGCACGGGAAGTTTTCATTTTCAAACCATACTGTTTGGAAGGGTCCCTTTTGTAAATGGTAGTTCTTTGCCCAGCATCCTTAGCCTAAAAACAAACAAGGGTAATTCATAACAGTTTCAGCAACACAGTCTGTGTTGTGAGGGCAGCCATATGGCAAGAGAGGAGGGGGGAAAAAAAAAACCTTTCTGAAATACAATTTTGATTTTATAGAATCATTCCCAGTGTAAGTGGATTTCCCAGTTTATTCATTTAGAATCGTAGACCTAACTGGTATGTAAAACATCAAATAACAATTTGTGAACTGGAAAGAGATCTTTCCCGCCAAAATTAAGTTTTATCCGGTATTTCAATTGGCTAATCCTCATGCAGGCCTTGATTGACACACAATCCAATGTGAGCTTCAAGCTCATGCTTGAAGACGAGGGTCATGAAGTATTGCTCTTATAAACTTGGACTGAATTGCCTCCATTTTTTGCAACACGTTAGATATAGATTTGTGCACAAGCTCAGTATGTTGTCCCCCAAAAGCATGATTGCGAGGAAACACAATTATTTCAATTTTTTTCTCTTCTATTCAGTCATGTTTCATTCTAAGAGACTGCCAGGACAAGTCCCTGCAGTTTTCTTGGCAAGATATTTAAAAAATGATTTGCCGGTGCCTCTGTGATTTCTATGCTGTGTGGCAAATCTAATTACTGCATTGGAAATTTTGTGTGTGATGAAGTAATCCCAGATACTGAAACATTTAACACAATGCAGTTAAAGAATTTGTTTTGCTCAGTCTGATTGCTGTTAACTTTCTCTTCATAAAGGTCATCTGCACCTAATTTTGTGAATACTGTATGGCTTTTGTTTAATTAATTTCTAGTTTTTCTTCCATGCATTAAGTATTTAAGGCTTGTGCTCTATTGAAGATCAACTTGTTTCAGAAATGAATGACTGTGTCATCAGCATAAACCAAAACAGATACTGGGCAGAAAATCCATTTTTTCTTAGAACTTGAATTAGGGAGTGGATATAAAGATTAAATTTAAAACAGGCCAGGATGCAGCCTCTTCTTAGAGTAGAAATTGCAGCCCAAAAAAAATCCTCTACTTGCTATGAGTGCAATAAGACAGTGATCTATAAGTATTTAATATTTTTCACAATAATGAATCAAAAGCTGGCTGCAAATTTCAAAAGTGGCATAAAGGGAATCTTGAGAACGGAAGAATTATTCTTCCACCTTATGACTTAGAATAATACTTTGATCTATTGTTGTTCAACTTGTTCTGAAGCTTCTTGTTCTTCAGCCAAGATTTGCTATTCTAGCCAATCAGTGTGTTTCTCATGCAGATGTATAGCAACCATATCACGAGTAACATTTAAATATTGTATGGAAATACGGCAGGATCAAATTTATTGTCTTTCTTAAAACTCTGAGACTATAACAGAACAGCAGTCTTTGAGCATCTGAATATCCTGATCAATATGTCAGGAGGGAGTCCACCACAGAAACCAACCACTCTGTTAACTTTCATTAATTCTGCAGGAATTAGCAACTTGTGGATTTTCCAAGACATCAGGCCAAGCAACCCAGTCAGGAATATATTTTATTATATTATATGAGGTTGGGTGTCTTTGGACTATCCACTTACAGGTAAGATATAAACAGACTTACTTTTCCTTCTCCAGTGCTGATAAGAACATCAATGGCGTATACTTCATGAACCTCAAACTCTGCTTTTTCATGGTCCTTTCTGGATAAGGAATAAACATATAAAGACCATTTCCATCTAAATAGGGTTTGGAAAGTTGCAGAATAATAAACCGCTAATTGAAAATTATGGATTCCATTTCATTTTCCATCAAAATTCATTTAAAAAAAAAAAACAGCAAATCATTCTCAAAACGAGTGAGCATCAGTTCTAAATTGTTTCATACCTTTGTTGGTCTGTAGGGTTCTGGATGATGGTCTTCTCTCCATCTATCACATGCTGTTTTAGCTGGTGTGATAGCATCCCTAACAAGGAAAGAGCTTATGTTAGTATTGGTATTGTAAGGGAGGCTTACATGCTAAGATTTTAAGACATGCTGTGTTTTGAAATCAAAACTAATACCATAAATACATTTTTGCTTAACGTCTGGCTATATTCATTATCAAAGCAGGAAAATGTGATATTGTTGCTATTGCTGGTTGGCAGTAAAATTCTTTGTAATTTTATTATTCTTTGTACTTTGTAAAATTATTCAGAGGTCATCTTTACATTTTATTGCCCTAAATGATACATAACTCAAGTCTAACACTGTTACGAAGGAAGCCACAACCTCTATAATGTGATGTTTGCACATCTGTTAAGCTAGATTGCCTTAACTTCTCTCTATTCTCCCAGTCTTCAGGTGCTTCACACATCCTAATGTTTTCACCCTTTTTCTACTTGTATTCAATATTTTATGCCACATTTTTGTTCTCTTGCATTGTTTTTCATCTCCACAAGGTTTAGCACTTTCATGCTGTTTGTGTCACCTTCATCCCACTTATGTAACATTTTTGTGAAGTAAACATAATGCTCCGTGCTCATTTTTAACATGCTCCTTCTATACCTTGCATGGTAATAGGAATCTGCAGCTGACTGTATTCACTGTTACAATGAGTGCATTTCTAAACATGTTATAGGTGGTCCTTGGGTTATGATCCCGCATTCAGCCACTGTTCAAAGTTCCACTGAGCAAGTTATAGTGTTAGTCCTCTATTTACAACTGTATTGAAGCCTGCCATTCCTGGTCTCCCTGATGCAGTCATTAAGTGGAGCATGGAGTGCCTCAGCTATGCAGAAAATTCTGGCAGACCTAGTACAGGTGCAGCCCACCTGCCCCGAGTCTCCCAAGGCCTCCCGCACTCCCTAAGGCACCCCATGCTCTGCTTCTTGTTCCACAGGGTCCCTGCAGGCAACATTAGTTATGGCTGCTCCCAAAATGATGTCTGTTTCTGGGACAACCACACAGCCTGTGAGGATGCTGAGGGGCAGAGCGACCTGTTCTCCTTTCTCAACATGATCTCCAGAGATTTGTAGGAAGGTTGCATGGCGCAGTGGCTGCTTCCAGAAGATCTATAATAAAAGGTAAATAAACTGATTGGTAATGGGGGTGGGGGAGTGAGGAGTATGTTGTGAGACCCAGAAGAATGTGAAGAAAACTTTGGGAAGGAAAGCCAACGGACCTGCCAGGCAGCTTCCCTAAGTACATGGTACCATCCTGGAAGCAGGTTCCATTTTGGAGTGGCAACAATTCTTTGCAGCCACTCCCAAAATGAGGCCTGCTTCCAGGATGGCACTATATGGTCTCTGTATATAGTGTATATAACATAGGGAGGCAGCATGGTGGAATGGTTACTTCCCAAAAGAGATTTACAGTAAGTGGCCCGTTCCAGTAAGCATAATTGTGAGACCCAGAGAGGTGGGAAGCAGGCCCAAGGCCTGAAGAAATGCAGCTAGGCAGAAAGAAGAGTATGGTGCATCTCAGTGGGGGGGAGGTTCTAGAAACCCGGAGTAGGGCACATGTAAGCTGAGGACATGCTGCAGTGCTGGGATGGGCTAGGCCTCTTCCCACAAGGCACTTTGTACTCCAGTTAATGACCTATACAGGCATTTAACAACTGCAATCCGGAGAGCTGGGCTTGGGGTCATTAAGCAAGGCAATCACAAAGACCATTACAACTTATGACCATAATGGGCAGGCTCCATTACAGTCGTTAAGTCATGGACCACCTGTATTATTCTGCACCAACTTCATTCTTCATCCAGCCAACTCTTACCTTCAATTGGTGTGCAGTTAAACGAATGAGCAATCTTGTTCCAGGCATCCGTTACTTGTGAATTCTGTTAAGAATATGGACACGATTCAAATATGCAATTAAAAACTGTGCCTCATACCCTATTTCCTATTTCACTTTAAGAAATTTATGACATAGGATAGGAATTTATAATATTCATTAAAGCACAGGTGATTTTTTAATTCCTCACTGAAAACTGCAAAAGATGCCTATGCTTTAATGACCAGCAGAGAGGTATTACTTTTGTGCAAAGTTGGAAAGATCCAATCAATTACAAAGGGTGAACAGCGTAACACAATAATATGAACTCCAAAGCCGTAACACAAAAATTATTCTATATTACAAGAGAGGGAAAAAAGCTTCCAATTCAAGAGCAAGATGCTAAGGAGAAAAGCTAAGCTTATTAAAACCTAGGAGATAAGGATTGATTAATAAAATGGAAGAAAGAAAGATCAGTCCCATTTTTAAAAAATATTAAGCTGCCGAGTATTTATGCCACCATTTTGAAAATGCATCTAGAACATCAAGGTGTTACCAGGACACTTAACTTTTTGTTAAGCAAAGGGTTAATTAAATACTGACTGGATATTTATAAGCCCTTTAAAGGCAATGTGCGATTCTCTAGCTATTGCTGAAGTGCTATCCCTGTCCTCTCAGACTATCAGTTATGCTGGCCAGGGCCAAGTTATGAGATGCCGGTTGGCCATCTTTGCTCTGCAGTCTGAAAGCAACTGTAGCAACTTTTTATGAAGAAGGCCTCACAGCTCAGTCTAGACTACATTCTAGATTTCTCACATTACCTCCTCTCAGAAAAAGTCAAGTTTCTTATTCGTATATTCAGAATTACTTCAAGCTTGAACGGGAGCTGGAAAGTCTTGGCCACCTTCCTCAAACTGCCACGGTCCATGTGAAAAGTAGCTGCCTATCATTACCTGGTTTCCTGGCTTGACCAAGCGCAGGGCAGCTTCGGCACAGAGGTGAGCGGCTTTTATGACATCAGCTTTGCGACCTGTCACTGGAGTTTCCTGAAATGGGAAGAAAATAATAATACAGAAGAATCCATTTTAAAAGTGAAAAAAGGAGAACTTTCTAGTCGACGTGTAACAAATAAACCTTAAAATTTATCAGATTTAAATATTCTGTTCAGAATTTAGCTGCACTGTGCATAAAAGATATAACCTGGCTAAACGTGATTTTTTTTCCCTTTCCTGACTATATGAAACTTTATCTTGATTAGGCTCAGATGCTTTGCCACATAAGACCTGCAAGACATTTGGGGTCCACGAGATATTATTTTCCCCAGTGTCCTTCTGATGCCAGATTAATACCTCCTATGATTCAAAAATCTTAATTGCCAAAAAAGAGAAATAATAATCTATATGGCCATTATTCTTTATTAGACTGATTTAATTATTTCATTGAGCCCACTGGAGTTGGGCTCAAATTTATTACAGTAAATTTATTACAGTAATAAATAAATTTGAATGAATGAATGAATTCAGAGATGCCCTTATTGCTATATCTGCAGCAACTGACTGGAAGAACAAAAGACACCTTAATGCAACACAGCATGACTCATGCTTAAATCTTTTATTATTCATTACCATCTTCTGTCCTATCAGTGGTTTTAATAATTTTGATATCTTTTTTTTTCCTGACTGCCCTGGTCAAACTGAATAGGACAAATCCTTCAAAAAGCTGTGAATAATATATAATCAATCAATATAGCTGTTTGCTCTTTTGAGCAGTGATAGATATCAACACTATACACGGATTCAACTGCTCACATTAATAGAGGCAGCCATGGCAGATGGCAAATTCACTCAGCATAAACGTTTTCAATAAGAAATGTCACTAAAAGCAAATTGCTTGAATAAGAACCTTAAGTATGGACATTTAGCAAAAGAAAACCTGAAAGCCATGGTTTCACATGCCTACAACACGGTTTAATACAGTCACTTAAGCCAGCTTGATCTCAAATCATGTTTATGAACTACCTTTCCAAAATACCTAGGAGGCTAGAAACTGGCTGAGCCAGGGGGAAGAGTCAAAAGGAGACTTAGTCTAGAAACCCTTCCACGTTCTGTGCTTGACTTTGATGCATTTCTTTTTGTCCTTGGGTTCATACTTGATCTTGGCTTCATTCCCTGCCTCTTTAGCAGCCTCTTCTAACCCAACTGCCAAAAAGCAAGGCAAGAGAGGGCCGCTGATGTCTTGGTTCTTTAAGAGCATTCATTGTCGATAGGTACATAAAGCTCCACTGTGTTCTTTGCCTTTCTAATTATATTTTAGATTCTTTTTCTGCTAAGTGACGTTGGCCTTGGTCTTCTCCTGTGGTACTGGGTTTAGCTTTCCCTGGCAAGCCTTCAACCGTCTTTTCCTGACAACAGGATTAGTAATTGGGTTGTTGTTTTCTCCAAGATCCCTCCACGGGTTCTCAGGTCACCCCACTTCCTCGTGTCTGCTAGAGTTTCTGGCTGTTGCCCACACTATCATTCTGCCATGCTCTTTCTGGCCTTCTCTGACTTCTTCCTCTGGCCTGCACAAAGGCTTCCTCTTTTCTGTTGCTGCTTCCCAGGCTAAGGTAGCTCAGCCAGTGGTGGGTTTCTACTGGTTCGCTCCAGGAGGCTCTGCCTATCTGCCCGGACGTCAACATGGACGCTCTGTGCATGCGCAGAAGCGCTGCACACATTCAGAGTTCCGAATCGGTAGCGAAGGTAAGTGAAACTCACTACTGAGCTCAGCCCTTTTGAAAGGCCATCTCCCATTCCTTTCCTGGGCAGGCCCTTTAAAAAAGAGACACCTGAGAGAAAGGCAAGGGCATTTCCACTGCTGTGGCCATCTATTTGGAACTCCAGCGCAAGCCCTTTCTACTTAGGGATGCTGTTTATATAAATTCCCTCTACTAGAACAAATCCCACTTTGACTGTTTGTGATTTCTCAAAGCTGCATGCAAATCACTTACTTTTGATGCCTCAATGACAAAGGTATGTGCTACATTTGCTATGAAGCCATCCACATGGACTCCCAAGTCACTGCAACACAAAGAGGGGAAAAGATTTAAAATGTTTTTTTTAAATGAGAAACCAGGATGATTCTTGTGACATTCTAAGATTTAAATGTTGTGCATAGAAGTTACTTGTCCTCAGGGTCTCAAACATATTATAGTAAAACCGGCAGTTCACACCCTGGCACCTAAACCAACAATTTGGTAAGCAGGGCACAGCCAACTGACTTTATTCTTCCTCTGTCATGAGAAATCCACATTATGTCAAAAGCAGTCCTGCACAGTATGTCAGTGATACGTTTCTGAATCTCATAGACGCTCGTCTTGTGTAGCTCGGTTCAGTAAAGGAATTAAGTAAAAAAACTAGCACAAAAAAAATTAATCAAAGGCACTTACATTTTGATTAAATCACCATCTTTAAGGATGTAATCCTGGTCACTCTTCAAGGGCGAGAAGTGACAGACACAGTTATTTACCGATATACTTGTGGGAAAGGCAATACCTACACAAAAAAGGGAGTAGCAGTGAATTCACACTAGTCCTGTAACATCTCCCAACTTGAAATATATTAGTTGACTGTACAAATTTTATCACTTTATTATTAGAGACTTGGTCTTGCTTCTGCCAACCTAGCAGTTCGAAAGCACGTAAAAAATGCAAGTAAAAAAATAGGGTCCGCCTTTGGTGGGGAGGTTTTATTTATCCATTTTTAAATCAAGACAGAAATAAATTGAGTCATACTCTGGATCTTCATATAATTCAGAAACTTTATCTGCCCCACAAACTGCTCATCTGAATTATATTTTTTCTGCTGACACTGTGAGCATACAGTATTTACTAAAGCTGCACAAACTTGTCTTGTAACAACAGCTTCTTTGGGCTTGGTCAGTATTTAGAGACACTTAAGGTGTAACCATGAATAGCTGAAGAGGCATAAACTATTTTTTCAGACTCTTCCCAAAGATTACAAGGCATGTGATGAAGCTACCTCTCAGTCAAGAGGTGAAGGCGAATTCAGCCACTCTACTGCTGTAATCTTACTGCATGCTCAGATGGAAATAAACCCTGGTTTGTTCAATAGGGTGATCTTCCAAGTGTGGACTGGTTTGAAACACATCATGTAGCTAATAAATTATTCTCTGGAACCAAAGAAAAGTCATTCAAGATACTGGCTTAAATCAGGAACCCCATTTCCGATTACTTCTTAATACATAGGCCAGATAATACCATTAATCTTTAAATAGGCTTACATTCTTTACCTCTAAGACTGACAACATTTATGTTACTTTAAAATCCCTAAGAACGTTGATGTGGTTTGGTTTTCATATGTGAGCATAATTCAAGGTGTTGATTATCACCTTTAAAGCTCTTCACGTCTTAAGATCTGAGTATCTCCAGGACGGTCAACTTCCACTGGTCTCTGCCCTTCCACCAAGATTTGGAAGGTCCCTTCCTGCATGGAATGTCACCTTCCAAGAAGTTGCAAATTTTTGGGAAATTTCTGAGCAATGTCTGTCTCTATGACGGCATTTCCCCAAAGATTAGATCAGTAGCCGTGATCCTGTTTTTTTAAAAAACCAAAGGTTTTTTTCATCATGCCTTCGTGTTTTGACATACTGTATCTTCTTCCTCTTGATTAGCAGTATCTAGATGTAAGTCATGGTATTAGTCTCTGGGATATTTTAGATTGTATGTTTTTATACAATTATTGAATTAGGTATGCAGCTCAGAGGTATGCATTAGGTATAAATTAGGTATGCAGCTCAGAGCTGCCTATGAGCCCAGGGAATAAACAAATAAACTAACACTTTAGAAGTTCTGCAACGCTTCAAAGTACATAAATTCAAGAAAAGGAAGTGGAAAATTGATAAACCAGCTGCTCACAGTATCAAATCACCCACTAGGACAGAACAAACAAAACTTTAATTCACTGTTTTCAGTTAAACAGATATAACAGGCTTCTAGAAACATGAGCAGCACCACAGACAAGGCTTCGCAGAAGTTAACAAACTTACAAACAACCAGGGCTGTGCAAAAATATGGATTTGAAAAGCAAAATAAGATTTGGAGTATACATGAGAGCATACACAATAACTGCTGGGAATTGTGTAAACCAGGGATATGTAAAAAAAATAATAATTGTGAATTACTGAATTGTATAAGGAACAACTAGCATAAAGTGGTCTGGCCTGATCTGTGTTTCATATGTGTTGATTTGAGATAAAATAAGGTTCTTTTGCTCCAGACACTGATCTGAAGTGCTATTTTAAGGAGAGATATTGCAAGGGGGGATTTAAAAGAAGGAGAAAGCCAAAGTTGAGAGATTTTTTTTACAACAACGTGCACCTATATCAGTAACAGTAATATGGCAAGTTGTGAAAGGTGAATAAAGAGAGGCCAGTTGCTTACATGGCCTTTGGAACATTGAGGAGGGCCATACATAGTGCAGAAGCCCTCACTTTCACCATGAGGCCAGCAGGGATGGCAAATGAGGAAAAGTAAATGAAAAGGAAAGTTAGGAAGATCAAAGAAGGTCCATCAGTTGGATCTGCTACTCTGGGATCTATTGGGACCACTGAAGGAAGAAGCAGATGGACAGATGGCAATAGCAGCCCTTGAAAAAAATCTGCTCTTTTCTTTTGAAGGAGGGAAAGGAACAACAATGGTTTACTTCTCTGATAAAATTACTGTGGGATCCCTCCACATTTTGTTTGAGACAAAATTTGGAACAATTAAAGTGTTCAATGTTTTGTAATTTGTGATTTGTAAGAAACCCCCAGAATATGATTTGTTTCTAGTTTGAAACAAAAAAAAAATACCATTGTTCTTTTTGTGCACACTTCTACCTTGAGCCAAATGTGTCTTTTCCTGGCACTGCACATCAGCTGTAGAAGGCAGCCATGCAAATCTAAGAAAAGAGGCTGCATGCATCGCTCCACATCACATTTTACCCTTCAATTCTACAGCCTAGTAACTAGTTCAAACCCCACAAAGAAAGTTAAGAGATGGAAATCTGGCTGAGCTTTGCCAGTAGCAGTAAATACTTTTGACTATATTCCAGTAATTCCAATATCAACACCTCTACATACTTTAATGCATGAAATAATGAATAGAATTTAAATAGGGAATAATTGATATGTTAAAAAAAACATTGTAGCTGCATAATACCTTTCTTTATATCTTTCTCTTTCTTAAAGATTTTGCCAGTTTCTTCCATGATCATGACATCTCCTTTCTCACATAAACTGAGGACAGATACTCCAGATTTAGCTGCCTCTACCACTGTACGCAAGACACCTGAAGTTCAACAGAAAAATACAAATTAATGTTAATGGATTTTAAAATTTCATAGTATTTTGATACACCAAATCAGTAGTTGTTTTATTTTTCATCCACCTCATTATCAGTAGCATAGTCTGCTTGAAAGAAAATCCTTTCTTTCCTTCTAACTGAAGGATACTGGTCCACATGTTCAGTACATCATTTTAATTCATATTTAAGCATACATCCTATTTTTAAAAATGATTGACATCAGTAGAACTTCCTTCAGCCCAAACCTGATTAGGATACAATTCAAAAAGACAAAGAAAACCCATGCTGTCTTTCTGAAAATTATAATAGCCATCTCTGATTGTACTCCGTCTCATGAGCAAATAGCAAACTGGCCCATCTTTGGCCAGTGAATTATTATAAGTAAGTTTACATGGGTTATGTCAGAACTTGGGCAATAGAACATTCGGTCTCTTCAAAAAATGCAACATAATGCTATCTTGAAATGCACTGTGATTCCAATAGAATTTTGGTAATAGCAGTCCCAAGGCACATTCAAAGCCACAAAATGTAATATACAATGCCACTAAGACTATATGATAAGACTGCATAATATAATTTTAACATTTGAATTCAGATTAGACAGTATGTCTACATCAACTGCCCATTCAAAATGTATCAAATTCTGTCTTTATGCAAATTAGTATGCATTGAATTAAGAGAACCTAGCTATGTCAAAGCACTGTAAAAACTTTAAAAAATGTTTTCAGAACTCTGAATTAAACATGCATAGGGTGGTGAAATCTTTAAGAACTCACTCTATCCCATTATGGTAGTTTTTCCAGTCTGGCATCTTTCTGCCCTCAAGAAACTCCCTATCCAATTTAAATTTACAGTTTTGAGGGCCTTTGTAGTTCTGTGAATTTAAGAAGCATCTTAGTAGCTACATAGGTTCTCAGGAGCTGCAGTAAGATTAGTGCATGAAATTCCATACATGCCCAATTATAAAAACCCAACAGACTGCTACAAGAGGAAAATCCGTTCTTCTAAACCCAGTAAAGAACAGCTCTCTATTTTCCACTAGTCTCTCCCAGTAGGCAAGTAAATTTATTTTTTGCAGGTTAGTTAATTCTTGGGTGCTTATTTCCATTAAAATAAGACCTCTATAAAATAAATGTTTTAACAACATCTACCAATAAGAACACGTAATTAATTTATGTAAAACACAAGAGAATCAGAACTGAACACATTTGATAGTACATTTTATATTTGGTAGTAAAAAACAATGCCAGATACATATTTTTTTGTGATCGTCCAAATTATTTTAGGTGAAATATAACCAGTAAATATAGGTTAATACACAATTTAAAACAATGTAGATGATCTCAGTTGGCTGCATAAATAATTATTCATCCTTTTTAGTTAAGTTATGATCTATTTTATGTTACTCCAACATGCCTGCTAAAAAGGCACGGAAAGGACTGTTAAACCCCACCTCCAGGAAAAATTATGATTGAGAAATAAACTATTCTCTCTCTCTCTCTTACTGTGTGAGCAAATGTAAAGCTAACATCTGCAGCTAAGCCTTCCATCCTTTCTTTAGATTCTGAATGTTTCCCAGTAACATTTATTATGGCGCATCTGCACCAAGCAGTTTATCCGAAAGCGGACAAAGTCTGAAGCTTCTGCTCCTCGCCAGAGCAAAAATACATTAAAAAAAAAAAAAAAAAAGGTAAACTGGATGTATCTCTAATGAAGCAAGCCCGGTATTTGATTACTCAATCTGTCCCTGCCTGTTTGTTCGCACTATAAAAACCATTGGAGCTGGGAGGAGGAGGAAAAAAAAAAGTCCAAGTGTGCTATATATACATACTTGGTTTGCTCAAAGGGAAAGCCTCCATCTCTCCAAACAGAGGCATAAGTTATGGCTGAGCTGTAATAAAAGACTTCCCTTTGCCGATCTCCGCGCCGGCCTAATTATCGACTTCCTAGAATACGGTGTGTGTGTGTGTGTGTGTGTGTTTTAAGGTGATCTGATCCGAAGCAGACATTCTTCCTTAAACAAAAGGGGGGAAAACCTGGGAGGCCGCCAGGACGTCGGAAGGTAGTGAAGGAGAGGAGAGAGCGAGCGCCAGCAGCAGCACATGGCAAGTCCCAGACCATGTGCCTTGCAGTTCTGGGAGGACGGCGTCTCCATTCAGTAACCCCCCCACACACACTCCGGAGAGGGGGGGGATGAGATCTAGGATCCTCCCGCTCCCCCCCCCCAAAAAAAATCCCACCACCTAATAAAGGACGAATATCATTCCTCTTTTTAAGAGTATTTAGCAAAGGAGTCGGAGGTTAGCAAGCGAAAAGTCCCCCCCCCCCACTCCAAGCAAAGGGGGATTAATTCAAGTAAAACTATTACATTTCCCTTCCAGGTTTTTTTTGTGTGGGGGGGGGTTACTGAAGCTGGAGACAAAAAGAACATAAAAGACGGGGAAAATATATATGTGTATATATTTAAAAAGTACACAGGAGAGAGATCGAGGATCACGGGCAGCTGGACTCCTCCTGGAAAATCGCCCCAAGAGATATTGTGTGTGTGTGTGTGTGTGTGTGTGTGTGTGTGTGTGTGTGTGTGTGTCCGCCCTAGTCCTAGATGGGACAGCTACACAAATGGGTCTCTCTCTCTCTCTCTCTTTTTCCTCCCCCCCCCACCTCCTTCCCCGATCCAAGGCTCTCTTCTTTCCAGCCCGACTTGCACCCGGTTTCTTTCCGTCCTGCCTGGCGAGATACGCCCCCGGGACTCCCGCGATCTCTCCCACCCCACCTTCCCTTCTCTTGTCACCCCCGCCATCCGCCGCCGCTTGTCCTGCCAGGGTTCCTGCGCTCCCCTGACAGCTCGGGGACGCCCTTCCACCCCAGGCCACCGTCCCAGCCTCCCGCAACGCCGGCTCGCACTCACGGTTGGCGATCTCTCCCCCCATCTTGTACTTGTTCACCACCACGTCTTCCGCGATCGTCAGCTCGGCCGCTTCTTCCTCGCCCGACATGGTCGGACCGAGCCGCGCCGCCGCCGCTGCTGCCGCCGCCGCCGCCTCCTCCTCTCGCCTCAAGCCTTTTCCCTCTCCACGCTCCGCGGAGGAGGAGGAGGAGGAGGAGGAAGAAGAGGGGCGGGTGGTGGTGGTACTGGTGGTGGTGGTGGCTGCCGCGCTCGCCGACGCCGCCGACGCCGCCTCGCCTCACCAAGACGGAACGCGAGACAGGCTGGAAAGGGAGCGAGCGCGCGGGCTTTGCGCGGGGCACGCTGGGAAGCGAGTCCACTCCGTCGGCGGCGAAAGAACTACAACTCCCGTCGGGCCGAGGACGAAGCAAGTTGGCGAGGCACGACGGGAAAAAAGAGCCCTCTTTTTTTTTTTTTTTTTCCGAACTAGCGCCTCTGAATGGCCGGGGACGAGATTTGCAGGCGGGCTCTTTCTTCCCTCTTGGTTCTCTGACTTTTATTCTGACTTTTCTCTTTTACTTTGGCGACTGGCCGCTGCTTTCCCGTGGCGTTTGGTGAGCTCTTCTGCTCTTGCGAGTTAACCCAGTAATGCCGGTTCTTGGTTGTGTGAATGCCAATTAAATTTATCTTTATCTTTTATTAGACTTGTATACCGCCCTTCTCCTTTCGGACTCAGGGCGGTGAACAGCCAAAGTAAAAACATTTGTACACAAAAGTTAAAATAATTTTTAAAAATAATTAAATGAAATTAATTAATTAAATTTATATGCCGCCCCTCTCCGAAGACTCAGGGCGGCTTACAATACATTTAAAAAATCATTATAAAAAGACATTGAAAAATTAAAAACATTAAAAACATTAAAAACTCATGCACGCCATTCATGGTGGGATCTCGCCAGATCACAAGAGCGAGATCAACGGCCCCAGGCCTGCCCGAAAAGCCAGGTCTTCACCGCTTTCCAGAAGGCCAATAGGGTGGGGATGGTCCGGACCTCAGGAGGTAACTGGTTCCAGAGAGCTGGGGCAGCCACAGAGAAGGCCCTCCCCCGTGGGCCCACCAGCCGGCATTGTTTAGCTGATGGGACCCGGAGGAGACCAACTCTGTGGGATCTTACCGGTCACTGGGAGCTATGCGGTAGAAGGTGGTCTCGAAGATAACCTGGCCCTGAGCCATGTTGGGCTTTAAAGATAATAACCAACACCTTGAATTGTGACCGGAGACCAATAGGGAGCCAGTGCAGCTCGCAGAGAATTGGTGTAATGTGGGTGTACCTAGGTGCACCCACGATAGCTCGCACGGCTGCGTTCTGGACCAACTGTAGTCTCCGAACACTTTTCAAGGGTAGCCCCATGTCGAGCGCGTTGCAATAATCTAACCGTGAGATGACAAGGGCATGAGTAACTGTGAGTAGAGCCTCCTGATCCAAGTAGGGTCGCAATTGGTGCACCAGGCGTTGTTGCATAAACTCGCTTATAAGGTTGCCTTGAAGTTGTGTGAAACAAGCTTTTGATAATGTGAACTGAAATTTTGCTAAAATATATGGAATTCGGGGAAAAGTTTATAAATGTGTTTAAAGCAATATACTCCAATCAAGAGGCCAGAGTCATAGGAAATGAGAAAAAGACACAAAGTTTTAAGATTCAGAAAGATACGAGACAAGGGTGCCCGCTATCGCCACTATTGTTTATATTAACTCTAGCGGTATTAACAAGAATAATTAACAAGCATCACAAACTTAACAAGGATTGGGACAGGGAGGAAACAGGCAGTCCAGTCCACATCGGCTATTTTGAGTCCTTCCGGCCAAAGATCCATTGAAAGACCCTTTTGCTTTTATTTGACCGCTTTAAAAACAAAACAGAGAGATTGATGTATCAGGAAAGGGGGAAATTTAGTATCATCCTTATTATGACTGACTCAAATGCTCAAATCGCGCTCGAAATCTCTACATCAGGTTGAGAAGAGTACTTTTTAAAAAGCCCAGGTTAATGTTTGTTGCATTAATTGTGAGCATAGGATGGGTAATGAAGGACCAGTCTCGATAATAGAAAATTTAATAAAAATTGAATTGAATATAAATTAATATAAAAAATTACAAATTAGTATAAGTTTTAATAAATATAAATTTGTGCTAGAGAGGCGCAATGCTTCTGCAGAAAAATAACAGTAGAGAACAAAAAAGATTCTGTGATGAATACTAGCTCTCAGTTGAGGGAGCAGCTTTGCTCTAAAAAAGGCTTCCCTTGAAGCTGATGGGAAATTAGGGGGAAAGGGATGAAGAATGATGCCATTGACAAGACAAGCTAACCTGACACAATGCCAGAGATAGACAGCCTAATGCCTTCCATGTATTGTGAACTGTAGTTTTCATAATCCTTTGCCTGTTGGGGGTAGGTTAGAAACATCAGGAAGGCTCCAGGAGGCCTTTTCCTGACTTGATAATAGCCTGAACTAAGCTCAGCAATAGTGCCGCTTGATAGCTGTGAAACTCTCATGCCATGAGATGGGAACAAAGACCATATCTCATGCCACCTTCAAATCAAACTTTTAGCTACTCCGCATGCCAAAAGAATTCTTTTAAGAGTGCAGATTTAAGTTGAACAGGGCACATAAGGACAATTACATTGCAGGGCAATGAGAGTCAGCATCATAGTTAAGGGTATGAAAAGCTATGCGTTGCCCCTTGGTGCTGTAGGCATATACTTATTTCTGAGGCTGATGATACCCGTCTTGAACATTGTAGCCTGGCAGGTAGGCTGCTGGGTACAGAGAAACAAAAATAAAATTGGAGCAGCCCCATGACCTCTGCTGCACTCATGGTACCTGTTGAATGACCAAGTGCTTATATATTGTTGGTGCCACATACCCCCCAAAATGAGCAAGGCTTGGACAGAACAGATAAATGCAGTCTATACCAACATAAAGATTGCACATTCCCATGCTTTTTGACCCCTTTGGGCTGAGGAACCCTCCGTGGTTAGAATAGACATGAGGAAGGATGGGATGAGCAGCCTCAATCTCCTCCTCCAGGAATTCCTAGATGTTAGTGGCTTGGACTGCTGGGGTCACTTGTGTTAAAGGCAACCAAGATGCTATTGTGAAAGGAATGTGAAACTTTTCCAGGCCTTTGAATGGAAAGTAGCTTGTCAAAAATAAGTTTGACAATCGCTTGGCTTGCTATCATCGGTTGGGTTCACAAACTGTATTAAGTCACGTAGTTGGTCTAGGTTTGACACTACAGATTAAATGACACTAACCACTGCAGTTTGTAAACTATGGTTTATGGCACCATAACTCAGATTTTGTGGCTTAAATAAACCACTAATCAGGGCTAAGGCAAATCATGCCTTCTCAATCCATTTGCCTCTTTTTAAAGCTCTTCTGTTGGCAGAAAGTCAGTATTTTTTTTTCTCCAATGCAAATTGCAGTGATGAGGAAAGCTGTCTTTTTTACACTTGCTTAGTGTAAAAAACAGTCTTTGTTCTGCAGCAACTCCCCCCTCGAGAGGGGGGGCATCATGCCTATCAAGCATCAAATGTCCACACCTAACTTCTCAGCTCGTTATTATTCACATAGCATAGAGGAAGGATACCAATCCTTGAAATACATTATCATGAGGAGTGTTAAATAAAATTACCTCTGCCATCCCCTACTAATTTGCATCAACAGACACAGATATAAACATTGTGCTTTATTGATATTTGTATTAAACATACACACACACACATACATACAAACTTCTGTAAGGTCTTCAGCAACAGGAAGTACCTCTGTCTGGAAAACCATCCTTTCTTTGAAAATGGTTAAATATGTAGTCCTTGCCCAGCAAGAAATAGACCTCTAAGTCTGAGGATATATGTAATAATTCATATTCAGCTCCCAATAAAATCACAGTAATTTGGGCCCCCCAAACCTTGGAAATCTGTCACCTTGTTAGATTTTTGAATCAGCACTGCTTTGATAGGGAAGCAGAAAGTTGTGGTGCCCTGTAAATCCTTCTAAACATAACTCCGCATGTGACCCGTGCCTGTTTCTATTCTTGCAGTTTGCTTCCATCTTGGCACAGGAAAGAACTCCCATCATCATAGCCAGTGACAATAGAGACAGTGCATATTTGTTTGTTTGTTTGCTTGCTTTTAAAACAACACTATTATTCCTTGTTACTCTGAAGCTGGAACATTGTACTGAGCGATTCAAAGTGTGCCAACATTTGGATTCCTTCCAATTTGGTTTAAAATAAAAAAAGACAAAAACCTTCATTTCACCAGTTACAAAGCAAGGCAGAAATAAAACAAAGCAATCCAACATGAGTTTTATGACAAACAATATACAGAATAGGGAAACATTAAAAGTGGTACTTTTATCCTACAAAAACAATTGTTCTAATGAATTGCTTTCATGTTTTTATTTTCGCCATAGCCTGAAACAATTGGCATCTACTTGTACCTCAATGAAAGCCTTATCTCTGATGTTGGCTGTTGTTTATATGGCACCGATGCGTAACTGAAGAGAAAAGCAACAGCATCTGAAGTAAGTGTAGGGATTAGCGCATCTTCATTTCAAAATCCCAGCAACATGGATCCCTTTATTTTAACTCTCTCCTCAAAGTGAGGGTGGGTCAAATTTCTTTCCTACAAATAAAACCATTAAAACCAAATAAATGTGCCAAAACTATGGTTGTAGGGTTGCACAAAATAAAATACAGCATTTCAGTAAATGTGATTAGTAAATGCTAAAAGTGAAGGGAGGACTAACAATTGGGAATGTTTTCTTCCTCTCAATGTCAACCCCAATATGGATAAAAGAAATTCTCGGGGGTGAAACTCTCTTAGATTTGCTAGATTTGAAAGTGTCCTACGTAGTTCTTCATTCTGTTACGGATTTGATCTGTAGCAAAGAGATGGTGATAGTAACTGGGGATCATCCTTCATGCTAAGTAATAATATTGTTTGCCTAATTTGGGGGTTGTATGAGTGAACCCAGTCAATTGGGACTTGTTAAACAAAGCATAGAAGAGCACTGACCCTAGTCACTATTTATTTTTATGCTGTGAAAGCTTTAGCTAATGTTTCTTCATAATGATCTCTATCGTAAGTATAAGTAGTGCACACCAAACAATTTGGTTTTTTGCCAGGGATATTCTGGAACAAAAAATAAATAAATTGGATTGCAGCCTTTGGAGACAGTCTGGAAATCCAAACAGTAACATATTGGTTTATGCTAATATACAGAGAGCCACTTTGGTCTAGTCACGAGGCACCAAGACCAGAAAACTGAGTTCTAGTCCCACCTCAGGCACGAAAGCTGGATGAATGACTTCGAGCCAGTCACTCTCTATCAGCCCAAAACCTCAGGCTCGGGAACAGCTCAGTTTCTGTCACAACCAATGGATCAACATTCAGTTGATCTGAAAAAAGTAGACTTTGCACTACTGGGAAAACTCTAGGGAAAAATATGAATCACATCAAATTTTAGCATACCTATGTCTACAAGAATATTATCTTGATTTTTGCTTCTTTACAGTTGCAGGTATCCAGGCCCAAATAATTCAAAACTAGAACTTGTTAAAATTGCTTTTCTAATTTCAATTTTGTTGAATGGGAATTTTTCCTTCAAAATTCACTGGATTCGGGGGTGGAGGTGGGGAGTTCTTGAAGGAACATGCACTAATTTGTCTAATCAAAATTTAAAAAATATTTCTAATGAGCATCTGGTCTAGAGGTCTGTGATGTTCTGGAAGAATAGAAAGTAGCTTTGGAAAAAAAGCTGAAAAAAACTTTCTGGCTCAAAAATCAAGCCAAGAATTTTTTTGCAATTACACCCAGCACTGGTAGATTTTGATTTTAGAATATAGCAAATCTATGTTTGTTTCTCCAAAGTAACTTCTACTCTCTTCATCTGGGCTTACTCCATTATTTTGCTTTTACCCAGATTCGTTCTGCTATGAAGGGCAGAAGGAATGGGAAAAGCTGTGTTTGTTTAATGAACAAGGAGAACAAATTTATATTTTCCATTTTCTCAAAGATTTCGTTTCAATGAATTTCTATCTCAGTCCAGTCACAAAGCAAGATATCTTATGCAGTTTACTCACTAGAGGGCAGCCTACTAGCGTCCATAGCATCCTTCTCTTCTATGGCTCTCTAGCATTTCTAATTGGCAGGAGCTAGAATGAATTGGGCGGTTTACAGCCCTTCAGGTATGACTATACCTTAAGGAATTCTGATCTGGGCAGGAACGGAACTGATTTGTTCAATCAGCATTTTGTGTTTCTCAAAATCAGCAGTAGCAAAATATCACTAACGGCCCAGAATCCCTTGAAACTCAAGTTTAAATCCAACTGAGTTCAACCATCAATTCAAGAATGTACACTTGAAAATACACCATCATGGTTGCAACCTGGCTCTCGTGGGCAAAGAATCGAATTTCCTTTTATATCACACAGTCTTTTTTTTTTTTTCTTCACTCAATGTGATTCAGGGGGGGGGAAATAGCTTGGCTGGCAACCATCAAAGCAGACTGATTGCATGCACACACACACACACACACACACACACACACACACACACACACACACACACACGTTTTCTGAAATATCCACTGACATTTTACTCAGACATTGGCAATTCCAAGGAGTACCTGGAGACCAGCAGGATGGCTCTAAAACAATATAGATAATTGCTCTGACTATAACAATGCTGCACGGTAAATTCTGCACTAGGCTACAATAGTGACCAATTACAGAAGAGAGGAACATGCTGTTCAAACTGTGCAGAAGCCATCAAGGGTTTTTGTTTTTTTTAAAGCAAATCACAGGCTTTGCCTCTCCCAAATTGGGATGGAATTTTGCTTTTTCTAACTGCCTATTTATTTGGTGGAATCCGGAACACCTGAGCTATGTCAAGGTTGTATATTCTGTAATAAGCCCTCAGGATAGGGAGGAGTGATGGTGAGAAAAGGGGGGAAAATTGTTCCCATATCATGCTCTTGTATACATGAGCTTGACTCAAAAGAATTATAATAATGCCATAAAGCTCTGTGTGCTTTTATGCCCTTTCAAACAAAAGTACATTAGTTAACTTTAGGAATAAGGAGATCTCCCTCCCTCCTGTTATCAATTTTTTTGTAGGAAGGATTAAGTTGCTGCTGGTCTCTTTCCTTGGTCCCTAATCTGACAAACATCCCCATATTCCTTTCTAGCAAAAGAGGAAATATAAAATTTATTGCGTTTCCAAAAAAAACCCCAAAAAAGTCTCTGCCTCTGGCATCTTCTACATAGGACCATAGAAAGATTCCTTCCTCCCATTTCCTTATAACAGCTGGCACTCTCTCCTGATTGCTTGTCGTTTGGAGGTATTGGAGATTATTGCTGAATCATCCACAATCAAGAAAGAAGAATATTTAAAGTTGCTTTTAATCGTGAACATCTAAATGCCCAAAGTGGAAATTGGCCTCCTGCATGTTCAGGCCTTGTTCATATCCACTCTTCTCATTATGATATGGGGATTCCTAACAGCAAACCATCACTACATAGGCAGAACCAAGAGTGCCAAAGGTCTTATTGAGAGGTAGGAGCAAAAACCTAGTCATCTCATAGCCCACGCATGGCCATATTGGCTTCTTCAGTGAGGTTGCTTGTTACAAGTTCTGAGAGAAAAAGTACCATTATCCTTCATATCCACCCTGAGGATTAATCAACTCCTCTACTGTTATACATATCACTAGAGGAATATATAATACGTGTCGGCCTCCTTTTTCTCAAGAAGTTTGTCCCTTCAGCCTTATGGCCAACTGTAAGGCTCAGCACATGCTTGGTTCACGATTAAGGCCCCTCTGCTTGTAATGGACAGAGGGTTGTCACAGAGTGCAACTCTTCCCTAGGCAGCCGAGAAGGCTGGCTTTATCTGAGCTGCTTCCAGTGTCATCGGTCTGTGGTCAGAGCACTTTGGTTTGGAACAGCTGTTAGCAAGTCTCTTTCAAACCCCTACACTGCAAAAAGTAGGCATCCCTCCGTTTGCATACAGGAATGGATTCCAGTTTGAACTGTGCTTCCTCAACTGGTCCTATTTGTCTTGCAGGTCCAGAGCCTTCGAACCAAAGAAACCCAACCGAAGACAGCTGTTGATCCACAGTGCAAGACGGGGAAAACTGCAGTGCAGTTGTTCTTCAGAAGCTCATCATCCGTCTAGATACGTTTGCTAACTATGGTCAACATCACAGAGGCTTTGCAGATGAATAGAAGTTTGCCTTTGCAGTTCACAATCACCATAAAGTGTGATTACGTTAAGGGTTTTTTAGCTGCCCGTGAAGTCAGAAAAAGCTTCCCGCCCCCAGCTATGTCCTCTGAGCATCAACTTTGCTGAACATCCGGCTGTGCCAGTAATCCGGATTATCGAAGGCACAATCTGAGGAGTCCAGTGTGCGCAAGGGTTTCATGAAACCGTTCTTGGGACAGGGTGGACTCTCGCAGCCAAGATACTGGACTGGGGGCAACACAGCACCCATTTCCTCATATCCCTGCTCATCTGGGGAGCTCTGGGTGATGCCAGAATCCATATCGGTATAGTCTCCCTGAGAACTGCGGATGCTACTCAGAGATTTGCTAAGTTTGGGCTGTTTGTTCATATACTCGTAGTCCTCTTCCTCGTCTTCATCCTCCCTGCAAGGTGTAGTCATTTGGGAGCTTGGCACACTGCCCAAAGAGGCACTCAGCTCTGAGCCAAGATCCATATACTCATAGCCAAGCTCCTCCAAAGAGGCTGGCCGGGGTTGTGAGGATTGTGGAGTACGCCGGTTCATGTACTCATACTCTTCCTCCACTTCGTGGACAGGGATGGAGCCACGCATCAGCGAAGCGGTAATGCCAGCAGCACGCTCTGTCCCCCAAAAAAAAAAATAAAGACAAAGGTTTTGTCATTCTGTGGTCACCTGGAACAAGAAACAACCATTGCTAAGGTTGAGACAAGAATCCCCCTGAAATTCGGATAAAAACTGTGCAGTAAGTGAATTCAGCACTGTAGACCATTCTGCTTCTAGGAACAATGGAAGGGGGGGGGGAGAGAATCTATGGAGACTGTCTAGTGTTGCCTTGTGTGAAAGCAGGGTTGCACTCTACCCTATCTCTATAGGGCAGATCAGATAATAACCCTGGTTTCTCCATCATGGTATGGGTACATCCAATTCTTTATAGAGGAGAAGGGCATGAACTACTTCTCATTTCCCTGCAGGGCCATTTACCTCTGCCATTTCGATCTGGCATAACGTAGCCGTTGGCATCCTCCTCTCCGTCAGCATTGCCAACGGGCAGCATGAGACTTTCCCGCTGAGAGAGGTAAGCGCTGTCTCCCCGGGATTGCAGGCTGCGACATAAGCTTCCAGACAGTGACAGATCCTCCGTGAGGTCATAATCTGAGGTTGTGCCTCGTCCTTCAGAGGACTCCGATATAGTACGGCCCATCGATTCCTGCCTTATGCGCAAAGTCTGCCGGGAGCCGAGACCCATTCCCTGGATCCAAAAGGGGTCAGAAATCAGATAATGATAAAAGATTTACTGAGGCCCGAAAGGCTCCCATTTTCTCTGATTACTAGAAGCGGTAATGATACCCTACAAATGACTATTTCCAAAATTCTATAGCCCGCTTCGTCATGGATGAGAATTCTGGAAGTTGAATTCCACACATTCAGAGGATATCTAGGTTGGACAATGCTGTCCCAAAGTTTTAAACATACAGAGTTATTCAGTCATGCTCTACAGTAGACCTGCCCAATTTGGAACCACCCAAGAAGTCTGAGACCTTTGGTTGTCAATGGTAGTCCATCAGAAGCTCAGAAACTAAAAATCAGGAAATTTGTCAAGGGCCTAACACGTACAAATACATGGCTAGTGACATTCAGAAGTCACAAATTATGAGGAATAGCCAAGTGGGGGATAGCCTTTATCTGGAAGGTCTCTACCTGAGCTTCTTTAATAGTAGACACCAGACCTTCTAACGTAGCATTCTCCAACCTGGCACAATCCAGATATTTTGGAGCAAAGCTCCCATATTTCCTTATTACCATAACCCAATACTTGCACTATCTGGAAATAATAGTGCGACTCACTTAGAGATGCATTAGGAAAAGCTAAGATAAGTTTTCTGAAGAGCATTAAGGCTTTCCCTTTCCCGCCACCAATAATAACACCCTCCTAATTCACTGCCTCCCTCCCCCCCCCTATTAGTGGTGGACCTATAGCGGCTTATTATACTCCAGCTTTTTTTCTCTGTACAAACTTAGAAGAAATCCGTACCTGCCGACTTCCACTGAGGCTGCTTTGATTCATGGGGATGTATCCAGCAGAGGAGTTCAGAAGATTTGGAGGCTGGAGTAGATTTGTTTGAAAAAAGAAACACTCAGTGTTGAATATCAATTGTGGTTTTTTCCCCCTTAATATATACATAGAATGGTTTTAATCTGCTTTCAATGAAGGTTTTCAATTATAATATCATATAATGAGACAAGAATTAACATTTGTTAACCTTTGTTTACAAATGCGTCTTAATCCTACATCTGTACATTCTCCCCTGAGGAACGCAGTTACCAAACTCTAGTTGGTAGAGGCTGTAGGAAGTGCAGAGGAAGAGGAATACTGCATGTTCCATTCTCTGGGATTGCACCGACTGGAAGCCCACTCTTAAACCTCAGCAGCAAAGGGAGTCTAGCAGCAGCTCCTCCAGCTGCACCGGTCTCCAGGCTAACACTCTGCTGAGGATCCAGGTTGACTCTCTGGCAGTTTCCAGAGAGCCCCAGTTCCTCATTGAAGACCTGATAGGATCAGTTACAGCTCTTCCCGCCTTTCCCTAGGTTGCCTCTGGACATTTTGCTGTGTATTAGGCCATCTTACATTTGTCTGTTTTTTAAGTGGGAGAAATAAAGGTAATAGCAATAGCACTTAGACTTATATACCACTTCACAATGCTTTATAGTCCTCTCTAAGCGGTTTACAAAGTCAGCCTATTGCCCCCAACAATCTGGCTCCTCATTTTACCAACCTCAGAAGGATGGAAGGCTGAGTCAACCTTGAGCTGATGAAGATCGAACTCCTGGCAGTTGGCAGAATTAGCCTGCAATACTGCATTCTAACCAATTTGACTCTAATAAGGTAGTATTGAAAGCAAAGCCTCTTCCAATAAGCTAGAGCAGCAGCCCTCAACCTTTTGGGCACCAGGGACCCATTCCATTGAGTTTTTTTTCCACAGACTGGAAGGGGCGTGGTTTCATGTGCTGCCTGCATCCCACGGATGGGGCTTTGCTTGTTTGCATGGACCAGTTTCTGGCATGCCACGGACAGGTGCCAGTCCATGGACCGGGCATTGGGGACTCCTGAGATAGAGAAGCAGAACACTGAAAGGCCAGTGTTCTCCCAAGTAAAACAGAGCCTTCTGGCGTGGTCCTCTAATTAATCGCCCAATGTCAGAAATCTCACTTGTCCCAAACAGTACGGATATACATTTGTGATAGTCTAAGTGTAAATCTAATAAATCATTCTACAGCTTCAGCCCCAACTTTCCGATTCTGTTCTAAAGTAGCCGTGAGGAGCAGGGTCACACAGACTATGGTAAGGGAGAACCTTCTTACCCGCGTGGAGTCCACCCACTGCCGAGAGGCAAAAAGATTGTGAAGTTCCTCCTCCTCTAACTCAGATTCCATTTCCAGTGTCTCCATCTCATCTAATTCCTTTTCGCTGAGTGAAGGTGGCTCTACTGGAGATAACGTCCCGCTTTCTCTCTGTGGGGAAGGCCAAGAATTGCCTTTTAACATTATTTCAAACATCTTAATACAGCTGGTTGAGGATTGTCATTAAACATCACTGAGAGGAACATCGTGAGAACAGAACATTTCATCTCAGGATAAGAGGCCTCTGTGTAGAACTGAAGAAAGGGAAGGAATAGGCCTCCAGTTATCCTGGACGTCCATTCCACGCTCCCTTCAGGTCTTGCTTTCTATAACATCCAGGCACGATGAGAGAGAAGATCCAAACTGCATAGGGGTGAACTACAACCAAAATTACCTTCTCTCCTACTAAGGGATGTCAAAC
The DNA here is from genome assembly GCF_029215685.1 of Pituophis catenifer annectens. Classification (NCBI taxonomy): domain Eukaryota; kingdom Metazoa; phylum Chordata; class Lepidosauria; order Squamata; family Colubridae; genus Pituophis; species Pituophis catenifer. The sequence goes on from NW_027256882.1 coordinate 148,004,185, forward strand.
TTGTGGCCTGTGGGCCAGATGCGTCTCACACTGGCCACACCTACCTCGATTTAGCAAAGGGGGGGGAAGTCACGATACGTCACGTGACGACAATGTGACACCATGAGTTCAACACCCCTGTCTTACTATATCAAGCAATATACTATGGCTGTGATTGTGAACCTATGGCACGCGTGCCACAGGTGGCACGCAGAGCCATATTGGTGGGAACGCGAGCTCAGCTCTGGTGAACATATGCACGCCGGTCAGCTGATTTTTGGGCCTTCTGGGCCCACTGGAAGTTGGCAAACAGGCTGTTTCCAGCCTCCCCAGGCTCCTAAAAAGGCCTGGGGAGGGCGAAAAATGGGCCTACCGGGCCCACTGTGCCATCACATGCCAAAAGTGGAGGAAGCATGGGGGGGGGGGGATCGTGCACACATGGATGGGGGCGGGGCGCATAGAATTATGGGTGTGGGCACGCACTTTTGGCACACGATGGCAAAAAGATTAGCCATCACTGTACTATGGAATCACACCTGTGTTTCAAGCAGGTTCCGTGGTGAGCCTTGGGATTTTAAAGGCCTCTCATGCCATGCCAAAGGGCTCAGCTATGAGATGAAAACTTATGAGACTGCTCTGATTACTGGGACATAGCCACTTTCTGGTAAGGTAACTGACATAGGAAATGTTTTATTATGCAACAGTGTATTTCCTTTAAGGAAAAGTTTTATTTTTTTATAAGTCCCACCATGCCGCACCCAACTTCCTGCCTACGTCTCACACAAACTATCTTTCCATTTGCCTATCTTGGAAAAGTGAAACATGACCAGGTGCTGTCTAATAAGCAAGATGTAACTACTGACCAACTAGGACTGCAGAAGAAAAGCATGAGGACATCTCATGGATGTAACAAACGCATGCTTAACCAAACCGTTGAGTATTTAACACCTGTAAGGTCCCCATTGGTTTAATGTGTAATTTTAGCTGGGAAAGGAATTCAACAACAACTGACCTTAATCACTAGGTAGCGAGGAGGGTCACGGGCCATTCGTGTGAACTCATTGGCTAGCTCTTTGAAGGTGGGACGAATGTTCTCATCAATCATCCAGCCTGTAAGGTTAGAAAAGGTAAAAAAAAAAATTCAAATAAGCACCAAATACCACATCTCCTATAGTTTAGAACAGAGGTGGGGGAACTATGGTCCCTTTATGACTTGTGGACTTCAATGCTGGCTCAAGAATAATGGGAGCTGAACTCCACAGGTCATAAAAGGGCCATATGTCTATGGAGATTCTCAGTCATTCATGTCATGGTTGTCCCAGAGCTGAAGAAGCTTCTTGAATGAGAAGCAAAACATCTTCAAAGAAAAAACAGAAAGTCCAGTTGCCTCTTGAAAAAAGCACTTTTGGGCAAAAGGGCCATAGATCTCCACCCTGGGTTTAGGGCAGGGGTCAGCAACCCCCTGCTGCGGCTCCCTGTCTCTGGTCGGCTCCACAATTGATAGGACTTTCAGTTAGGACAGGTAGAGGAAAAAGGATGCCACTCTAGGAGGAGATTCTATGGTGGGGGAACTGGACTTCTGGTCGGCAGAGGAAAAAGGACGCCACGCTAGGAGGAGACTCTATAGTGGGGGGAACAGGACTTACGGTCGGCTCCATAATTCAATGGGGGGCTTCCGGTTAGGACTTTTGTGGCTCTTTGAGTGTTTAAGGTTGCCGATCCCTGGTTTAGGGTAACATCATAAAGCCTATGGTTTCTTGATTAGTTAATGAATGAACATTATTTTCAAACACGGGTGTCAAACTTGATTGTGTCACGTGACGTATCACAATATATCACAATTTTATTTTTTTTTGCCTTTGTGGAGCCGGGGTGGGCGTGGCCTGCATGTGATGCATCTGGCCCACAAGCTGCCAGTTTGACACCCCTATTTTAGAAGGTGTTAGTGAAGCAGGAGTATAAAATATATATATACATACATTTTACCATCACCATGTAGACATCAATGGTGCAGATCTGGGGTTGTGAGAGGCGTTCTCCCTTTTCCAGTAGGTCAGGAACTTCTGAAAGGTGGATTCCAGCATAAGGTTCGCCTCCAAAGGTCATCATCTCCCACAATGTAACTCCTGTTAGGGTGAAAAATGTGAGTGGATAGGTCAGACTAGATGTTGCATGGTTAGCTGAACAGCTACCTGTAATATATGAGTAAACAGAGTTCTAATTTTTTCCATCGAAGTTCACAACTCTCCTCAAATCTATCCATGGAACCCCTAGGTTAGAAAGCCTTTTTAAACTTTAGAACAGGGCTCTCCAACCTTGGCAACTTTAAGACTTGTGGACTTCAACTCCCAGAATTCCTCAGCAGCAAAGCTGGCTGAGGAATTCTGGGAGTTGAAGTCCACAAGTCTTAAAGTTGCCAAGGTTGGAGACCCCTGCTTTAGAACATGAAACGAGAAAGTCTCCTGGCACCCCCAACATTGTATGTAGACAGTTCTTCTGTCTAAGCCAGAAGACCTCCACAACCTCAGAAGCAGAGCTGATTACAGGTAGTCCTTGACTTACAATAGTTCATTTAGTGACCATTCCAAGTGACAACGGCACTGAAAAAAGTGACTTATGACTGTTTTTCACGCTTACAACCATTGTAGCATCCCCATGGCCATGTGATCCAAACTCAGATGCTTGGCAACTGACTGATATTTATGACAGTTGCAGTGTCCCGGGGTCATGTGATCTCCCCTTTTGCGACCTTCTGACAAGCAAAGTCAGATTCCCTTAACAACCGTGTTACTAACTTAAAGAACTGCAATGATTCACTTACCAACTGTGGCAAGAAAGGTCACAAAATGGGGCAAAAGTCACTTAACAAATTTTAGCAATAGAAATGTTGGGCTCAATTGTGGTCGTAAGTCGAGGACTATCTGTATTGCCCGTGAGTGGGGAACCACTATTCAGCAAGCAGCAGTTCTTAATAACTTAGCACAAAGATTCCTAAAAAGCAAGAGGAATGTTGTCAGGGGGACCAAAACAGTTGCCAAGAGTGTGGGCAGATTGTTCCTGCTTTCTTCTCATTTACTGCATGTTTTGACCTGGAAGGAGGAAAATTATAGACTATAGATCCCTTTTCCCCATGCAGGAGGAGGACAAGCACTTCACAGTTCTTAAGCTGATGATTACTGATAAAAATATTTAGAGTATCTCTGAGTTCTTACTGGAGGATCACTTCACCAAAGATCTCAAAGTATCTTAAAGCATAATGAAGGCAGGTCTACTATGGCTGTTGGGAATCACCCTTGATTTGATTTAAATAATTCAACAACATGAGTCAGTTCAAACCATGAAATCTGAAGAGCGTTCGGAAGCTATAGCTGGCACAGACTGCGGTGGTGGCATGGGCAGTGCTTAGGGCCTCTAGAATGGTCCGTGTTATTCGCGAGCTGCACTGGTTTGCCTGTTTGCTTCCGGGTGCAATTCAAGGTATCGCTCATCACCTATAAAGCCCTGCATGGCATGGGATCCAGGCTACTTGTCTCACCCCGATGGGACTAGCCTGCCCCACCCTTGCTGGCAGAGGGGGCACACTGCAGATCCTGTCAGCCAAAGAATTTTGGCTAGCGGGATCCAAGAGAAGAGCTTTCTCTGCCATGGCTCCTGCTCTCTGGAACATTCCATCTCCTGAGGTGAAACCAAGAAAGAGCCTTGGTGGCTCAGCAGACTAAAGTGCTGTTAAATAGCACCAGCTACCTGCAATTACTGCAAGTTCAAATCTCACCAGGCTCAAGGTTGACTCAGCCTTCCATCCTTTCGAGGTAGGTAAAATGAGGACCCGGTTTGTGGGGGCAATAAGCTGACTTTGTATAAAATATACAAAAGTATGAAGGCTATTGCTTAACGCATTGTAAGCTGCCCTGAGTCTCTGGAGAAGGGCGGCATATAAATCGAACCAATAAATAAATAAAATAAATAAATTGACTCCCAACCTTCTGACTTTTCGTAAAAGCCTTAAAATCTGACTCTGCCAGACGGCTTCAGGACCCAATTGGGGAGCTTCGTACAGGAGGAGATTGACTAATGAAAACTTAATCTCCTTCCTACTTCCCCATGTCTAGTCCGGCTCTCTCTTTTCCATCTTGTGTTAATGATTTTATCTGCTGTGTCATTTTTGCAATTGACGATTATATAGGTAGTTCTTGACTTACGACCATAATTTTTTTTTTTTTTTAATTTGATTTATATGCCGCCCTTCTCCGGAGACTCAGGGCGGCTTACAGTGCGTTAAGCAATAAGCAATAGCCTTCATACTTTTGTATATTTATACAAAGTCAGCTTATTGCCCCCACAAACTGGGTCCTCATTTAACCTACCTTAGAAAGGATGGAAGGCTGAGTCAACCTTGAGCCCAAAACTTCTGTTGCTAAGCGAAACATTTATTAAATGAATTTTGCCCTATTTTACAACCTGTCTTGCCACTGTTGTTAAGTGAATCACTGCAGTTGTTAAGTTAGTAACATGATTGTTAAGTGAATCTGGTTTCCCCATTCACTTTGCTTGTCAGAAGGTCGCAAAAGGTGGTCACATCACCCCGGGACATGGCAACCGTCATAAATTTGAGTCAGTTACCAAGCATCTGAATTTTTACCAGATGACCACAGGGATGTTGCAACAGTTGTAAGTGTGAAAAATGGTCATAAGTCACTTTTTTCAGTGCCATTGTATCTTCGAATGGTCACTAAATGAACTGTTGTAAGTTGAGGACTACCTATAAGGTCTTCTAATGTTTTGATGTTGTAAACTGCCCAGTCATTGGATATGAGATGGGCGGCAAATAAATTTTATAATTAAGTAAATAAAAATAAGTAAATAAAATCGTCTGATTGAGCTAATTTGATTAAACTAGTCAATTCGATAGCATTCACTTCAATTTAGTTCAACACATTTATTTTAAGATTCAGTTCGAAAAGATCTTCAACTGACATCTTTAAATTCAATCTTTAAATGTAATATTTCAAAGCCCGAATTTGTCTCTCTGTCTTGAAATGCTTGTTTTGTCATTAGAGATGAATATGAAGTTCAAGAAAGTAAACCAAGCTATAACTAAGCAAGATCAAGTAAAACAAAAGTACCAATAAGAGTAAAATATCTGTAGCTCAGGGATGAAATGAGGGGTCCTTGGTGCCTTCTGATCTTGACTGTTTTCTTGCAGACGTTTCATTACCAAACTAGGTAACATCATCAGAGCACCAAGGATCCCTAAAAATGTCTTGATTTCTGGAAACTTACAACAGTAATCAAGATTGAGTAGCTGCAGTCAAATTCTTAATAGATGGAACAATCAGACACATACCATAACTCCACACATCACTTTGGTGTGTATATTTTCCAAAGTGTATACTCTCCAAAGCCATCCACTTTATTGGTGTCTGAAAAACATAAAAAAAGGAACATTCTAAGAACAAATTTGATCTACCTGTAGATACACATACATGGAAACACTGGTAGAAGTTTCTTCGTGGGTTGAGCAATGTGATTCCCTTTCCCTTGGAACTTTTGAAATAAAGTAGTACTTTAAATCTTAAAGGATATATTTTTGTCGAATTGTAGTTCAAAACTCCTTGGTAATAAAACCTTGACATGTCATGTATTCAATCATGAATCTTTCAGCCAACCAAGAGTGTGAGAAGAGCACCATTCAATTGGTGTCCTGACCCATCTGACTGCTTGTGGAGCAACAAAAATCGCCACTTGGAATATAAAGATAGCTTTGCTCCAGTTTCAATGACCAAGTGCAGAGGTACAAATAATGAACTTTTCTCCCCAATGTCTGATTGTGAAATCAGGAATATCTACAGCTGTATTTAAATTGGTACAAAACACTCATGTGGAAGTGCTCTCACACACATACAAATCCATCCATTCATCTACTGTATGTATGTATGTATGTATGTATGTATGTATGTATCTATCTATCTATCTATCTATCTATCTATCTATCTATCTATCTATCTTTCTCTCCCTTTCTCTCCCTTCCTTCCTTCCTTCCTTCCTTTCTCTTTCCTTGAAAGAGGTACTAACCTTAATTTCATTGTAGAAGTATTTCTTATCATCTGGGTAGAGCAAATCAGCAATGCCAAAATCTGCCACTTGTACTTGACTAGGGGATTTAACCAAAACGTTACGGGCAGCCAGGTTGCGATGTACCATGCGATGTTCTTCCAGATAGTACATACCCTGAATATTAAGAAGGAGATATCGATTTTGCCATTTCCATGAATTCCATCAACTTTACATCCCATTCCTGTATTATAGGTATTTCATTACTTTCCCATCTTCATGCATATAGAAGTCTTGAAGCAGTTACCATATACAAAACCAAACTTCCGTTAGTCTTTTCTAATTGGTTATCTATAAATCCCAAGTTAGAATAGTTCTGGTTTCAGCTGATTATTAAACTTTAGAATTCTTTGTATCACCTATGATTTCTATCTGGATTTTGTTTTTTTGCTTTTTCACAAGTCCACCATGCATGATAAAATCAGTCTTCTTATGAATGACTGTATTCCAAAGCTCAAGACAGTTGGACTCATTATGGTTGGAGCATCTGATTCATAATATTCTATGCTAACCCTGCCCTTACATGTTAGCTCAGCTCATCCTAATATAAACCAATTATTTCATTTCATGCCCTATCTCTTCAATTGACTGTGAGTTTTGAAAAGACTGCAGATCCTGGGATCTGTTAGAACTCTCATCTGTGAGGCCATCCAAGAATGTGTTGGGAAAGAGCAAAAATTGAAGGCGGTTGAACATTTGTGGAACTTATAAAAATATATTACATCATTTTAAAAAAATAAGTTTTAGGATGTACACTTAGTTCATGTTAGATTAGATCTGTTTAGGCATGTGGCTGCCCTGAATGAGTCAAAAGAGCAACCAAGAACAACACCCTTTTACACATGCATAACTGTGAGGTAAATTAAACGGAATATAAAAATGTATTTCAAGGATGTTTCTCCAACTCCACTTATGACAGTGAAAATGTAATTGTACTCCTACAAAATATCCTGTGTCCTTAAAGTTTTGCAGTTCATCTATCCTGCAGGTGGCCCTGGTGTATATCTCATATTATACTAGAGAAGATTCCTCAATTCCTGAATTAGGATATGCCAGAAGTAGAATAGAAGGCATTCTTTCCCTCAAACAATGGGAGATCCTAACTGACCCAGAAAAGGATTCCAGCTGTTCTTGTACAAAACCTACCTTGGCAATCTGGACACACCAGTTGAGCATCAGCTGAGGGCCAATGGCATCCCTGTTTTTGCGAACATACTCCAGCAAGGAGCCCAATGGTAGAAGCTGGGTGACAAGTTGCAGCTGGGAGCCAATGCAGATGCCCAAGAGACGGACAATATATGCATGATCCAGGCTACCGATAGCTAGCATGTGCTGCACAAAAGAAAAATAAAGGTAGCATCAGGGTAAAGCTTTGCTCGCAGCTGACACTGAATTGGGTGGTTGTAGAGAAAATAAGAGGCGGAAACATTAGATAAGTTCACACACCTTGAAATATATATTTAAAAGGTGGGATAAATAACAATTTATGTTTGACACTCCTCTCCCTTTTCCATGTTAAATGTTTCTGATTAGGACTACAAAGAGAATTATTATGAGGGCCGTAATCAGTAATTACAGATGCAAAGTCTTCAGTCTTACAGAAACACTGAGGTGTACAATTAAAAAAAAAACAGCTGCTCAGGGATGAAGTTCACCATATCAGTATTAGCAATTCCATCACAATTAAAAGTGACCAGCAAAGTTGAATAAATATTCAGTCAAAAGCAAGCAATTCATATCCAGATCAACTGCACTGAAGATGATTTCCTTGCAGGTTGAAAAACAGGAAATCCGATGCCTTTTGACATTTACTGCACTTTACCCAGAAATTTATCAGTAGATAATGATCTTATTAATTTCTTGTCTGCCTGCCTGTGCACGAGAAGGAATTTGTGGAGGCCAATCGCGCCTTCTCTGCCTGTGATCTATGTGGCACTTACATCAGTTACAGCATGGAAGGACTGTCGACCACTTGGATCCTGGATAACTTTGATGCTTACAGGGATCTTAATAGAGTCTCCTTCTGGAATCCAGACCCCCTAGAAAGAAGAAAAACTGGGGATGAGTAATTGTTTAAAATGAGGAACCATGCATAAAACAATAAATGTTGAGGAATCACTAAGTTCTTATCTATCTTATCTATCTTATCCAGTGTGTCGTTCAGCAAACTCCAGGTGAAATTTTTCCTATCTGCTTCTCTTTTCAGACAAAACAAGAAACAGAGGATCCCATTAGTCTAAACTTTTAACCAAGGAGCAGCGATAGCTCCGATTTGCCCATCATCAGAATTTTTAATCACTCCATTTTAGCCAAAGCGGAAAGTCAGGGGTGCTCTTTATATAATACCCCACAGCATATTGAGCTGAGTCACTTCTCTGTTTAAGAGAGACAAATGCAATGTTACTTAGGAAACAGAAAGCAAATGTAGAAAATGAAGGATGCTTGACTTGATAAAGTACTCGTGAACTGTAGCTGATCATAAACTAAATGTAAGACAGTAGTGAGATTTAGCTGCTAAGCAAAGCAACTGCAGTTTTAGGCTGCAGCGACAAAAGCATTTCAACCAAATCATGGAAACCAATCATTCCTTTTTTATTCTGCTTTGATCCGACCACAACTCAAAAACAGATTTAGAACTGGGCACTGCACTTGAAGAAGTTGGCAGAGAAATTGGAAGAGATTCATAGAGGAGCAGTTGAGATGATCAGGGGAGAAGTCCTATGAAGAGATACTGAAGTTGTTTGGTATGCTTAGCCTTAAAAAAAATGGTTGAGGAGAACTATGACAGCATTGCCCCCTTAATCATTTCCCCCTTCAAATACCTAGAAGTATTCTATCTATACTCTAATTCCAGGGTTCAGGACACAGAATTTAGGTTATATAAATATTAGATAAAAATCACTATAATAAGAGCAGTTTGACAGTAGAACCAATTATGCAGGATGTGGTAGCTTCTAATTCACTGGGGGCGTTCAAATGGAATATAGCCAGCCATCTGTTTTGGATGCTGCATAGAGCAGGGGTTAGTCTTGGTGGCCTAAATGGCCCCTTGCAGCTCTATGATTGTTGGTACACTAGCCTCTTTCCCTCACCATAGAGTAGAGGACATTCCAGGGGCCACCTTGTTTTCACAGCTTTCTAGAGCCAGCTGCTGAATGAAAAGTGACAATAAACAAGGCAAGAGGTATCACTTCTGACTTCTTCTTTGAAAAATATTAGGAAGAGAAGCAACTAGTTTAGAATGGAAGATCTAGCCCTTCCTCTGAAAGGAACTGGTTCATTTTTCAAGAGCGCTTAATGTTTATGTTAGAAACTGGATCTAGCCCAATAACTCAAAGACATAGCCCAATTCTTTTCAGTAGTTTTATTGTTGGTCTGTTGGTACTGGAGGTCACTGACCTTGTACCTTTCTCTTTCAGGTATACATCTGGAATCAACTGTGGAACATGTGGTTGGCCCTTTTGTACCCAGGAGGAGGGGTCAAGAGGTAAGGAGTGGTTACAGGGATTATGGGATATGTGGTTAGTTAACCCTTGAAGGACCGGGTGGTCAGGGAGAAGTAATAGTTAGGCATTTATCATGACAAAACCCCCTCTAAATGCCTAACTGGATACCAGGGGTAATGTATGCGCACATACAGGAAATACACAAGTACAGACATGAATTACAAGCAAACACGCATTTTTGACATTAGGTAAGCATGTTGTTTATGTGGTAGGGGTTTAGTGAGAATATCTGCTGTTTGCTCCTCTGTGTCACAGTGTACTGCTCTAATGAATCCTATCTCTGAAAACTGCCTGACGTGTTTGTATTTAATGTCAATGTGTCTAGAACGCTGACCTATGGCATCGGCCCTAGAGATCTCTATTGCTGCTTTGTTGTCTTCGTGGATAACTATTGGATATGAGGGTTCAGCCCAGATGTCGCAGAGCAGGTCATCGAACCATACTAAATTGTTTGCGGCCTTTGATAGGCAAACAAATTCTGCTTCCGTGGTTGATGTGGCCACCAGTTTTTGCTTTCCAGTGTACCAATGGATGGGGCAATTGTTGAGTAGTAGCACGTAGCCAGAGGTGCTTTTTCTGCATCCTATGTCCCCAGCCCAGTCAGCGTCAGCATAGCAGGTTAGCTTTGGTTTCTCGGATGTTTCTGGTTCTAGGCAGAGTAGGGCATCCGCGCTGAATTTTAAGTATCTGAGTAGTCTTTTGATGGCGTTCCAGTGTATTAACGTGGGCTTGCTTACATGCCTGGACAGTAGATTGACGGCTAAGGCGATGTCGGGCCTGGTCCAGTTGGATATGTATAGCAGTGACCCTATCGTTGATCTATACAGTTTGTTGTCTGTGAAGGGTTCAGATTCCTCATACATGGTCTTCAGGAACTCAGGCTGCATGGGGGTCTCGCTGGGTTTTGCTTCGGACATGTTGCATTTGGACAGCAGCTCGATGATCTTTTCTCTCTGGGAGAGGCGGAAGCCCTTGTTGGTTTTTATCACTTGGACCCCTAGGTACCTGTCAATCTTCCCGAGTGACTTTAGGGAGAAGTGGCTACCCAGGTCGGTGGCGAACTTGTCACATCTGTCCTTGTGTTTGCTGATGTACAAGATGTCGTCCACGTAAACGAGCACACCCTCGAATGTGTTGTTTTCTCTCCTCGTAAAGAAACATTTGTCGGCTGAGGTGGCCTCGAAGCCCATGGATCTGAGTGCCTTGGCCAGGCAGTCATACCACCTTTTGCCTGACTGCTTGAGTCCGTACAGGCTTTTGTTCAGCAGCCAGGTTTGGTCCTCGCCTTTGTTGTATCCAGGCGGCGCCTTGACGTATATTTCTTTGTCCAACTCGGCGTGCAGGTACGCTGTTTGCACGTCGAACTGGAAGACCTCCAAGCCTAGGATGGTGGCTATCACCAGGGCGCTTTTGACGCTCTCCGCCCTGACGGTTGGCGAGTAGGTGTCTGTATAGTCTTCGGGGTATCTTTGGGCGAAACCCTGCGCGACTAGTCTTGCCTTGTATAGGACCTTGTTGTCCTCTAATGTCTTGACCCTGAACACCCATTTGGTTCCTATTGGTTTTTTGTCCCCTGGAACTTGGGCAGGTGAGTATACCTGGAGGTTCCTTAGGCTTTCCATCTCCTTCTCCATGGCAGACATCCATTTTTCTTTTTCTTCCTGGGGGAGCCCGAGGATGTCTTCATATGAGCTGGGCGTGAAATGGGTGTTGTGGATGGTCATAACGTAGTCCTCTAACTTCTTTGGTAGCTTGTTTCTGGTTCCTCTGATTGGCCTGCTGGGGGTTGGTTCGGTTTCCTGCATGTTGTCTGCCTCATTATCCGTTAGGTCATCTATCTTCAGTGAGGGGTGCCCTTCTTTCCAACCTTTGACGCTTGCCTTGCGATGGTTGGCTTTGTGCCCTGTGACCTCTCTGACCTCCCTTTCCCCTTGGTCATGCTCGAACGTGACCCTATTGGTTGGGATGTCATTGGAGTGTACCCTCGACCAGTTTGCATTTTCGTGGAAACTGGCTGATCTGGAAACCACAAAACGGTTATTGTTGTCGACAAATCTGTAGCCCTTTGTGCCCGGTTCGTAACCCACGAACCTTAACCTTTTTGATAATTTTTCCCCCTTTCTTCTTAGCTGCCTGGGAATGTGGACATCAGCTGGGGCGCCGAATATGTGTAAGTGAGCAATGTTGGGCTTTCTGTTGTATAGCATCTCGTATGGTGTCTTATTGATAGAGCTTGACCACAGTCTATTCAGGGTGTAATTGGCGTAGTGTAATGCCTCTGACCAGAAATGCTGCCCCATCTCAGCATCCTCCAGGGCGCATCTCATCATGGTTTGCAACACCCCGTTTTTTCTCTCTGAGACTCCATTTTGGAAGGGGGAGAAAGGTGAAGAGGTGTAATGCGCTATGCCCTGCTCCCTCAGCCACCTTGTGAACTCTTTGGCCATGAACTCTGAGCCCCTATCGGTCATTATTTGCCTTATTCTCATGTTGTGTTGCATGTCTACTCTCCTGTGGAATTCTTTAAACCTTTGGAACACTTCATTTTTGTGTCTCAGGGAGTAGACATACCCGTACCTGGTGTAGTCATCTACAATCGTGAGGAAGAACCGCTTCCTATGTCCTACAGAGGGTTTCATTGGCCCTACCAAGTCCATATGCACCAATTGGAAGGGGTATTCCGTGGTTCGTTTGGATCCCCTGGGGATGGCCTTAACCTTGATCTTAGAACGCTTACAAACTGAACACTCCAAGTAGTTTTCGCAGTTCTTTACTTTGAGACCCTCGGTACATTCCGTCATTTTCTTTACAATGGGGAAGCTTATGTGTCCCAGTCTCCTGTGGAGGAGATGGGCGCAGTTATCATGCAGTGGCTTGCCGATAGATACGGACTTGCTTGTCTTCTCATGGCTACTTCCTGCCTCCTGCTGCACCCCCTCTGTTTCTGGATACTTATCTATCCTGTGGTTTGTGCTGGTATCAATGCCTTCTTCCTCTCTTGCATTGGGTGTGAAGTAGGGGAGTCCCTCGTGTATGGTTACCTTTCCTATCTCTTTCCCCTGCTTGATCAAGTGTGCCTTTCCATCTTTAAACTTTATTTCTATATTTGTGTCTCGTGTTAGCCTCGTGATGGCTAGCACATTGTGGGGAATCTCTGGTATGTACAGTACCTCCTTTAAGTCCCCTAGCTGGGTGATGTGTACGTTTCCTTTCCCCACTACTCTGACCTTGCTTTGGTTTGCCACCTTTATCTCTGAGTCTATTTTTGTGAGTGAGTCTAGCAGCTCTGGGTTACAGGTAGTGTGACTTGTGGCCCCTGAATCTAGAAGCCATGAGTTTCTCTCTATCTTGTGTTTGTCATCTGGGTCATCGTGCCTGATCCCGTACATGGAGCCAGAGCTACTCTCCCTGGAGTGGTCTCTGCGCTCGTGGTGTTTCCTGGGGTTGGGTGACCACCCTCGCCCTCTTTCCTTTGGGTACCTGCGTTCAGGTGACCTTCCCCCTCTACTGTCGTGCTGCCCCCTATCCCTATGGTTCCTGGGGCAATCCTTTTTTAAGTGGTTCCTCGATCCACAAGCATAACATTCTGAGGTATCCCTGGCCCTATCCTGGAAATCCACCCTCTTTGTGGGTCTGGGGTCCCCTTTGGCTAGTTGGCGTTCCCTCCTCAGGGTGTCCTCTGCAACAAGCTGACTGGTCAGTGAGCCTAGTGTGAGGTATTGCATGTTGAGGCTATTTAGTTGGGTCATGAATATGTCCCAGCTGCTATCAAGAGAGTTTATGATTATGCTTATCATGCTCTCTTCAGTGATGATTTCCCCCCTCTGCATGAGTTCTGTCCTTGCAGCATTCATCTTTAAGATGTGCTCACTCATGGGGACCCCTGCCTTATGCTTGGTGGAGTGGAACTCCCTGGATAGTCTAGTGGTGGTGGCTCTGCTTTGGCTATAAAACAGGTTACATAATTTTTGCATAATATCATAAACAGTTAGATTGTCCTCAATAGATGGATACATAGCGGATGGAATGGAGGTTAACATGATGCAAAATGCCCTGTGATGAATGCAGTCAATTTCCAGTGACCAGGGCTTTTGGGGAGGTTTGTTAGCTAGGAACAGTGCATTCTCTCTCATGAGAGCAACTCTTAATTGTTGGCTCCACTCTATAATATTACCCCCATCTAACTGCAGTTTTGGCAAATTGGCATAATTTGCCCCAGAAATGTTAGTAAGGTTACTTACTGGGGGGAGCTGTCCATGGTCCAAGTTGTGATTAAATTCACAATAAGGCTTTGGGATGTCTGTGGCCATTCTGTACTTGCTTGGATCTATGTAACTTGCTTCTCTTATTACAGGCAGGTACTGGGCATGCGCGAAGCTCATTCCGCGCTGGAGTCCATCGGGTGAGGTTCCTGTTGCTGGAGCTCCCAGGCCTAGGCCTAGGCCCGTCGGTGGGAGGCTGGACCCGCCTCCGGTGGGTCCGAAGATCCCTCCCTGAGGTGGACACCACTGCTGGATGGCCGGATCCCCGGCGAAGAAGGGCAGAAGGTGAGGGGGCGACGCGGTCGTAAGTCGAGGACTTTCGCGGGTCGGCGGCGCGGCAGCAGCGGAGGTCGTAGGTTGAGGACTTCCTGCTCCCGGCGGCTCGGCGGCAATGGCGGCGGCGGCGGCTGATCCTCCCTCGTGGTCGCTGGTCCCTGGTCGCGTGGACTGGCCTGATGGGTGTCGTGGCGTTGGTGAGTAGCCGGTCCTTCTCTTCTGCCTCGGGCCTCGCGTTGTCGGTGTAGCGGGTGGTGAGTTCGAGTCCTGCGGTTGACTTTTCCTGCAGGCGGGCGGTCTTTTGTGCCGGTTGCTGGTGCGCGCGGAGTTTTTTGTGGGCTGTGCCTCGGTTGCCTGGTCTCTGTTGGTTGTCCTGGCCTTCTTGTGCCCCCCGGGATTTTTCTTCGATTTATTGAGTGCCGCGGGAGGCTCGAAAACAGAGCCTAGGGCAGCGGTGATGGTCTCGATTGCCTTTTGCAACTCGAGATCGGTGGGCGTTTTTCTTTTTGTTATTGCGATCTCTTCGTGGTCGCTTTCAGAGTTGGGCTCTTCGTAGTCACTTTCTGAGTCTCCCTCGTCTGTTTCGGGGTTCGGGCATTTTCGCGCCAAGGGATTCAAATCCTGGCTTCCCATTGGCTGGTGCTCGTCCCAAGATGGCCGCCGGGAAGGGGGCGCGGAGATGGATTCTGCCGGCTCAGGGTCATCGGGTTGGGGTGGCTTACCCTTTTTTGCTGGCTTTTCTTTCTCGGTGGTCTTTGGGGCCTCGATCGCTGCTTCTTGTTGCTCGAAGAGGCTTTGAAGGTCCGCGATGAGGTTTTCTTTGTTGCTGTTTCCCTCCATCAGTTTCAGGATGGAGAGTTTGAATTTATTCATTTTCTGTGCTGTTTCTTCTTCCGGGGCGATGATTTCCTTGGATGGCCCCTCTTCATCTGATTGTGAGTCCAGGCTGGAGTCCTGTTCGCTTCCAGCTTCTGTCTCCTCCATGGCTGTGGCTTCGGTTGCAAGCTTCTCAGCCATCTTCTTGGTAAGAGCTCTGGTCTGTGCTCTGTTTGCTTCTTCAGGATAGGTGTTGGGTTCAGTCATTGTCTGGAGTTATGGGCAACCGACCTCTGCTACCATTTTGTTAGAAACTGGATCTAGCCCAATAACTCAAAGACATAGCCCAATTCTTTTCAGTAGTTTTATTGTTGGTCTGTTGGTACTGGAGGTCACTGACCTTGTACCTTTCTCTTTCAGGTATACATCTGGAATCAACTGTGGAACATGTGGTTGGCCCTTTTGTACCCAGGAGGAGGGGTCAAGAGGTAAGGAGTGGTTACAGGGATTATGGGATATGTGGTTAGTTAACCCTTGAAGGACCGGGTGGTCAGGGAGAAGTAATAGTTAGGCATTTATCATGACAGTTTAGATGTGTTGGTAAGTAACAATTTCCAGAATGCCTAGTCAGCTTCTGGAAATTGTAGTTCCACCATACCTGGAGGAGGCCAGATATGAGTAAAATGCTGTAGAGCAGTGTTTCTCAACCTTGGGAACCTTAAAATGTGTGGTCTTCAACTTCAAATGCATGGCTGGCTGGGGAATTCTGGGAGCTGAAGTCCACATGTCCTAAGGTTGCCAAGGTTGAGAAACACTGCTGTAGAGAATCAGCAGGGCTATAAAGAAACAAAAACCATCCAGTGCAGTCTTACCCCATTCAACAGGTTTACTTATCTCATTCTCCAACTTCCCCAGTTGTATTAGATATAATTGTCTAGCTGCAAATTATTCTTCACAATATTCTCTGCCCCTTGCTACACTGCAGTTTGAAGAAGCATGGAGCATTTTTAACCCCACAGAAACAGAAGCTCTTCCTTCCAGGTTTCCAACTTACTCTGTGCACCGTTCCAAACACGCCTGATCCTAGAACTTTCAGTTTCTTTAATTCTGTCTCCTTGAAGATTCGAGCCAGGACCTTGTTGGCTTTCTCACTGGGATCCAGAGGTTCCAAACTCTTATAGGGAAAACAAAAACAGGTCAGGGACTCCTTGTTTTCTCGGTATTCTTCTTGGAAAAGGCAGGGGTGGGCAACTTTGGGGGCTAAGAGCACAAGAAACCTGCCTAATTATAAAATGGATGCAATAACAAAACAGCCATTTGTGACAAGAAAAAACTAGCCTTTTCAAGTTGCCTGTTGTCATTCGAGTGGGATTTTTATAGGTTTTCAAAAGCTTTGCTGGGTAAAAATATGACACAGAGTTATAAATATGATGTAGAATAGGGGTCTTCAACCTTGGCAACTTTAAGACTTGTGGATTTCAACTCCCAGAATTCCTCAGTCAGCTGGCTGAAGAATTCTGGGAGTTGAAGTCCACAAGACTTAAACTCGCCAAGGTTGAAGACCCCTGATGTAAAGAGCCAATTTTTCGCTTTGCAATCAACCACTTTTCTAATCATTTATTTTTGTTAAAACAAATATTTAAAATCAGGAGAGCAAGGAACCTTAGGCACATTTGTGCCTATGGGCACAGTGCTGCTTATTCTCAAATATACCAAAACTTTCAAGATTTTTAAAATAAGCTTCACTTCAATCTACAAAAATCACAGCACTAGGATAGCAACAGGCATCTCACAAATGGTTTGTTTTGTTACGGCATCCATTTTATGGATTCGTCTATTATCTCTAGCACAGCTTCTAGAAACCAAGATGATACCAAATAACTGAAATTCTTCCCCATCATGCTAGCATTTTTCAGTGGCATTTTTAGTACCGATATTTCTTTTAGGAACAGACATTTCTCATAATCCTCAAACACAGGCACAATATCTCCCATCGCCACTACCTCCATCAAGAAAAGCTACTGATGGGCCCAGGGGTGTCCGTAAGGTGGGGAGAAGGGAGGTATTAACAGTGTCAAATGGCAGGCCCAACTGGGCAACTGAAGTCCACCCTTTAAAATATATATTTTCCAATTATCAGTGCATGTTAGAGCAGCCCTAAATGGAATATTCCTTCATTTTTCTCTAGTGTGATATTTTCCATTTCAAGGTAGTTGGCTGTACTTCAGGCCAAGTTCAGTTCTATACTTTGAAAGCAACCTGGTTGGGTTTAATTTGGATTTACTCCCAGGCAAAAGTGCAGCTTTAATAGACTGCCCCTCCCCCCACCCAACATAAAGAGATCAGGATCGGGTCTTGAATAATAAATAAAATTTCCCACTTCCAGGGGTGAAATGCTCCCGGATTGGACCAGATTGCCCGATCCGGTCGCAATCTTGGCCGGTGGTTCGGCGATCCGGGAACGATGGTGGAGCAAAGCTCCGCCCACCCACCCAGGTGTCATTACTTCCTGGTTTTAACCAGGAAGTAATGTGTTTTTTACCTTCTGCGCATGCATGGCGCGTGCATTTCCGAACCGGTAAGGAAAGTAAGTAGATTTCACCCCTGCCCCCTTCCTACCATATGGCCAAATCTGACTGGTTACTTGTGATTCTCAAACATATCCCAGATGTATCATCTTACCTCCCCTCTCTCTAAGTATCTGCGCATGGCTCTCTTCTTCCGAATCTTCTTGCCACGACAGTACAAGAAGGTGAGCAAAACCAATGAACAGGAGGCGAAGAGGCAACCCACAACCATCACAGCAATCATTGTTGGAGCTTTCCTAAGAGAAGCACTGTATGTTAGGATTGTGCATGCATCACAATTCCACACAGGCATGGGAAAAAAAACAGTAAGGAAGAAAGGGGTGGGGCAAGAGGGGAGGGAGAGAGAGAAAGATTTCAGCAACATCTTGAACATCCTAGCCTTTATCTGGAAACAAGTTTCTGGCCCTCAAGCTGAAACAGGTGAAATGAGAAGGCCGTACAAGTTCAGCTTCAGTAGTGGGATGGCAGACATGTAAGATGCTTCTTGAGGGAGGGATAGAGGCAGAATAAATGGCAAATGGGCAAATATAAGCAAATGGGCTTAATCTGAATCAGATTAAGGAAAAAAAACTCAGCCTCTCAGATCTTTTTTAAGAATTACCACAGAAAATGAAAGTGGAACATGATGAATGTTCTAAAATAGAATGCTCATATAAAGAAATCCCCCCGTGAGCATGTTTATTGTTCTTTGAAAAGGTTGCTCATAAATCATTTTCAGTATATCAATGCCTGATGCTGGAGATACTTCAGCCAAGGAGTGATGCATTTGGCAGATGGACAATCAAGAAAGGTGACTGGCACCAGTGCTGCCCAGCATCAAAGAGTTTGCCATAGTTCTAGAGTCCTTTGAGAGACAGAGATAGAGCAGCAAGGATGGTCCCAAATTTGAGGGTAGAAGGCAACCTGAATAGCAAAAGTTTGCGAGCAATTCCTCCTAACTGCCTCCATCTCTGGCATCCCTTTTACTATCTGTTGCTCCTCAAAGCTTTGAGCCAAATTGTTTTATAATCTCTTCCATCAGGAAACTGCATCTCACCCATAATAAGGGGGCTTGGGGAGAGTGTTGGCTACTTGTTTTGTGTTTTGCCAAGTCAGCCCAATTCTAGAAGTTTCTAGAAGTAACTTGGAAGTTTCTTTCCAAGCAAGTACAACAAGAGCTCTTTTGAATGAAACTGAACTCTTAGAGTGAGTTTATGGGTATATGCACATAAATATTTGCTTGATGATGAGATGGGTGGCATATAAATTTAATAAATAAACAATGGGATTCCCTTTTTCTGGAAGGCTTTTCTGACTTCACAGGCTAGCCTAATTTCCTGGTGTTCCTCCATTGAAGCATTAACCCCGTTTGCCCTTACTTAGCTTTTCAAGACCAGCCACAGTACTGCTACCTAACTGGGCTCCAAGCCAACATGAAGCCCTAATTCCAGCAATCCTCTTCACAATTGCTCTAATGACTTTCTCCCCTGCATTCTTGGCTCTGTTTCAAGAGCACGAGAAAAAAAGGGAAGGGAAATGAGCTTCCACAAAAAAAGGTGGGAACTTCCTTTCCCTTCTTACAGGAGAAAACAGGTGCGTGGGAAGGAGATCAAAATGGGATGCTCTTCACCCTCCGGCAACAGGCCAGAACCTGCAGTAGCTGGCCCATGCCATTCATGAAGGACTCCAGGCAAACCACGGGCACTGGTGGGAAAAAGAAGGTTGAAAATGGAGCAGAAGAAAGTGGGAATGGGATGAGAAGAACAGCAATAGCAATAGCACTTAGACTTATATAACCACTTTACAGCCTTCTCAAAATGGTTTAGTCAGCTTATTGCCCCCAACAATTTGGGTCCTCATTTTACCCACCTCGGAAGGATGGGAGGCTGAGTCAACCTTGATCCTGGTGAGATTTGAACTGCTAAATTGCAGGCAGCCAGCAGGCAGCAGACGTAGCCTGCAGTACTGCACTCTAACCACTGCGCCATGGTGGCTCTTAAGAAGGACCCTTTTAAGCCAATGCTGGGAGAGGTAGAAATTTTGCACTAGGGTGGATGTGTGATACTCAAATCAATACATGAATTTCTTCTTAATCCTTCCCTCCTACCACCTATTTGAAATCTTGAGATTCTTTCTGTATGAGGGAGCTGAGAACTCAGGTGGTGAAACTATTTTTTTTTAAAACAGGAGTGCCTGCTTTAGATGGAAAGACAATAAAAACAACAACATTGGGGAGGGGGAAGCCAATAGAGAGAAGAGGCTGTGATCCTGGCCAGTTTTCTTGTCTTGGCCCGTGGAAGGCTCCTTCACAGGTGCGCCTAAGTGCTCCTTCAAGCCCCACTGTCTTGGAAAGGGGTTAATCTTGGAGAGAATCCATGCCACAATTACAGTTTAATTTGGAAAAGGAACTTGAAAGAGGAGCCCTTTGGCTAAAAAAAAAAAATTGTCAAAATAAGGAAGCAAAAGCATTTATTTTTAACCAGGTTTTAACGGAAGGAGGGCTTAACTCTTACAAAATGATTGTAATCTGTTATCTTCAACCAGTTGTTCATACAGTATGCTTTGGGGCAGAATATAAAGTATTATATACCACAACCAGGAACTGCCAAAGTTACTTTCTAGCTGTTGAAAGAAGATGTGCCATGGAGGAGCAAAGTAATAATCACAGTACAAAATAAATTATCTATTTCCAGTGTTCCTTATAAACTGAGTGAACTCAGTGGCTTTACCTAGATTATGATAATTCCAATCCTATGGATCTAATATGAATAAATCTGGATCCAATTTATTACCTCTATCAGCCTTACAATCATTTTAAAGGACAGCCACTATTGTCTTCAAGGAAGACAGAGAAAAGTAGAGTGTTTGTCTATAGTCGAGGTGTGATTTATACTTAGAAAAGTGACTCAAATCAGGGATCATCATCAAATGGCAAGATTGGAGATGCTAGAGATGGAACTTAGCAGTGGTGGGATCCTCCCGGTTTAACAACCGGTTTGGTGATTGTGCATCTTGCACGTGCATGCTTCACGCACATGCGCAGTTTGAAGAAATGTTCACTTCTGCGTTTCTTCGGAGGAGAAACACAGCTGAGATGCAGCAATCTGCTCTGCCGCGTGAATCAGCTGAGAAGATAATGGTAGGAAAATAGCGCGGGTGGGTGAGTGGGCCCATCTGATCGTCGGGGTGAACCGGTTCGCTCCCAGCTGATCATCAGAGCTACCGGTTTGCCCAAACCAGTCCGAACCGGTAGAATCCCACCCATGAATTTAGGACTTTCTGGGTACAAGGATATAATGATGTAACATCTGGGTGGTTCTAGATTCTCCCAGCCATGCTTTGTAAGGGTAAAATTTCTTTCAAATATTAGTAGTAATCTGGGAGCACAGGAAGAATCACGAAGACTCTTTTCTCTTTTTATATCCTCTCTCCTTTTCCCCCAGACTCCCCAATAGCTTCTGACAAGTACCTGGGGCCAGGCATTTCCACAATGAAGCAATTTCCAATCTCTGGACCAAAACACCTATAAGAAATGGAAGCACAGGGTTAGCTTGCTTACCTGAACTCAGACTCACTCAAATAATTCAATTGCTTACATTCAGACAACATCCCAAACCGTAAACTAACTACAGTGAATGATGAGATAAGAACCCAGTCAATATGTTTCTTACAGAAGAAATAGGTAGGTCAAGGGAATGCTCTCCTTTTTTGACAAACACAGAGTATTACCAGTATGACTCTCCTGTAGATTTCCAACATCAGGAGACTATTAATTTTGCCCTCAGGGGACTCTATAGATCAATGATGGCAAACCTTTTTTTCCTCGAGTGCCGGACTTCTGGTAGGCCTGTTTTTTGCCCGCTCCAGGTTCCAGAGGCTTTCTTGGAGCCTGGGGAGGGCGAAAACAGCCTTCTCCAGAGGCCCTCCGGAAGCCAGAAACGGCCCATTTCCAAACTTCTGATAGCCCCGGTAGCCCCGTTTTTTTGCCCTCCCCAGGCTCCGGAGACTTTCCTGGAGTCTCAGAAGGGCAAAAATGGCCTCCCCTGGCCCCCCGCAGGCCGAAAATGGCTCATTTCTGGACGTCCGGGAGGCCCATTTTTCGCCCTCCCAGAGCCTCCGTGCAAGCCCTGTACTTACCTGGCATCCAAAATTGGCCATGTGGAGACTCCTGAGAGGGGAGGGGTGGTGTGGGCGGAGCCAGCAAAAAATCAGCTGGCCGGTGCACGCATACCCGCTGGAGCTGACCTAGGGCAACGGCTCGCATGCCCGCAGATATGGGTAAGCATCAGGTATAATTTTTGGACTTTCCCCCATTTCTTGCTTTCAGAATCACTTTGCCCAATGAAAAAGTCTGAAGAATTCAAACTCTTGCACCCTTAGATCCTTTTATCAATCAAATATTTTCCCCCTTCTTCGCAAGCCTACAAGGCTATGATTGTTTGTTTTGTTCTTTGTGAAATGATTTGGACAGCCTTATTTTCATTATAAGGACTGTGGTCCCTTTACCCCACAAATACAGTGCGCCACCTGCAGCTTCTCCAGGAAGGAACTGTACTGCCTATATTAACTCCAATGCAGTTTTCCATTGCCTTCCTCACCTGGCTGTGTTCCTGACATTTGAACAATACAACACTGTTATGGCTGCAGTCATAACAGTGTCAGCAAGAATCTTAGCCAAGTAACTATCTGAAATCATGTTCTTAGTGCTACTTAAAGGATCTTAATTTCACACTTTGAATTGAAATCACTAAGCCCTGGGCTCAGAGCTGGGAAGCAGAAAACTTAGCATCTCGGAATGTGCCCTCTTCCTGAAAGACACCTGAAAAAGTTGGTTTTTTCCAGGCATTTTGATAGATATGTCTGTACCTTCTCCTGTATTTTTTTTACAAATGTGATATCTTGCCCAGACAACACTTGTTCACCTCTCTTAGGGGGGGGAGGGGGGGGGGGCGCGAGGACTTTACAGTACCAGCAATTAAAATCAATAAAAGGCTGTAGTAACCAATATTACCAACCAGAAGTGTGATATAATACAGTGTTTCTCAACCTTGGCAACTTGAAGATGTATGGACTTCAACTCCCAGAATTCCCAACAAGCAGGAGAGACTAAATTCAATGAGGGATATTGCTTGAGAAAACATGATGGCAACAATTGGGATGCTGTTTTTAGCCCTTACCCTTCTGTGCAATTCTCATGGCACAGCCAGCACTCCTTGTTGGCATCAGGGTACTTGAAGATTAGTCCCTTCACCCCAAGGACTCCTGATGGGCAGCTTTCAACACAGTGGGGCCCATCCTTATAGTTTGCACAGGTCACACACTCATCAGCACCCTGAAGAGGAAAACAGGACACCATTTGTATACGGGAAGGGGACAATGAACATACAGCCTTGAGTCAGAGCAGGTAGGCAATACCC
Source organism: Pituophis catenifer annectens (assembly GCF_029215685.1). Classification (NCBI taxonomy): domain Eukaryota; kingdom Metazoa; phylum Chordata; class Lepidosauria; order Squamata; family Colubridae; genus Pituophis; species Pituophis catenifer. The sequence continues at coordinate 148,027,119 of NW_027256882.1, forward strand.
AGTATAGAGATAATTCTGAAGTTAAGGTTATCAATTAAATTTCTACTGAATGACAGTTTTATTTGAAGGATGAATACGTAGGTAGGTAGGTAGGTAGGTAGGTTGGTAAGTATGTATGTAGGTAGGTAGGTAGGTAGGTAGGTAGATAGATAGATAGATAGATAGATAGATAGATAGATAGATAGATAGATAGACAGATAGATACCGTTTCCCTGAAAATAAGACCGCCCTGGATAATAAGCCCAATTGGGCTTTTTTTTTTTTTTTTTTTAAATTGATTTATATGCCGCCCTTCTCCGGAGACTCAGGGCGGCTTACAATGCATTAAGCAATAGCCTTCATACTTTTGTATATTTATACAAAGTCAGCTTATTGCCCCCACAAACTGGGTCCTCAATTTACCTTCCTTAGAAAGGATGGAAGGCTGAGTCAACCTTGAGCTGGTGAGATTCAAACTTACAGTAATTGCAGACAGCTGGTGTTAATCACAATGCTTTTAGTCTGCTGAGCCACCAGGCCCTTTTGAGCGCAGGTGCTAAAATAAGCCCCCCCCTAAAATAAGCCCTCCCCGAAAATATTAAACCACATGCGCAGCCAGTCCCCGCCATTTCCTCTGGTTAGAGTTAGGGAGACAGAGCTGGAAATCAGGTAAGACGGCAAGAGGAGCCCAGTCTCAGTGCCCCAAAAGATGTCCCCAAAAATAAGGCCAAGAGCTTATTTCACGGTTCAAAAAAAATATAAGACAAGGTCTTATTTTCGAGGAAACACGGTAGATAGATAGATAGATAGATAGATAGATAGATAGATAGATAGATAGATAGATAGATAGATATTAAACTGGAATATATATATATATATATAGAGAGAGAGAGAGAGACAGTTCAGAAGATAAGGTTATCAGTCTTCCCATCTTCACCATGTTGTCACCTACAAAGAACAGGGTCTTTTCTGCCCTGCTAAAGCTACCTCCCAAGAGAGGAACCTCTCAGCTCTTCCTGTCTAGCCTTCAGGAAAGGCTACATTTGTTTATGAAAAAGCAGTTAAAGGATAGAAAATAGGAGCAGCTGCTTTGCCTCAGGACATTTCCTGGAAATTATTTTAGATGTTTTAAACTGCCTCTTACCTCTGAAAATGCAGTGCGGTTAAATGAAGAAGTAATTTAAAATTAATCCCTCCCCCCACCCCCCACCCCACTGCTTCCTTAAAAAATTGTGTTCTATCATACCTGTCCATTACAGGTGAGGCCTCCCTCGATCTTCTGGCATTGTGGATGGCACGGCAAGCAAACATCCCCTTGAGCAAATTCTCGACTCTCCCTTTGTGTAGCCAAGGGAAAAAAAGGATGTGTTAGAAACACGGGTCTGAGATGGAACCCAGGGAGGAAGGAAGCAAGCGCCCTTGGCTGTTATTCTTACCCCTCATAGAAGTTGCAGGAGACAGTGCAGACCCCTTCACGGCTGTAGTTTCGGCAAGAGACACACTGGTCTGGGCCAGGCCCCCAACAGCCATCAATGGAGCAAAGAGGGTCACAGACCTTCCCCTCTTGAACTGATAGGAAGAGAGAATGGATCACAAATGGGAGCCACCTGTCAAGGCCCCTTTGGTTCATTTTGAGCTGTCTGAGGGAAACCAGATCAAATCTAATCATTTTAAGATTATATATTTTAATCAAAACTCTTTGAAAACACCGATGGCTCTATTTGATAAATAGCATTTGCTGTCCCTGGACAACACCGCTATTACTGCAAGCAACCAGCATTCTCTCATTGGCCATTGTAGCGAAATGTCAGTGGAAGATCTATGAGTTGCACTGGCCAAGACAGCTGAGGGCAAAAGAGAATGAGCATTTTTAGAGTATGGATATTATGGGGTTGCAGTTTTGTTCACTGCAATTGGATGGGAACGATGTGTATGAAAGACCCGTGACTGGTCTCACCACCAGCAAACAATTGCACGTCGAAAGCAGACTCACATCATTCATTTTATAAGGACACTGAGGAGCAGAAGCACAATGCAAGTGTGGAAAATGTATGTTGTCTTGAGTGGGTCTCATCAAATCACTTTCCCTTATGAGGTTAGGCTGAAGTTTCCATAATGAATCAGGCACATAAGCATAAAGCTGCCATAATTTAAAGATGAACCAGGCAAGTAAGCAGGAGAGGGCAAAAAGCTAGGAATCTTGACTAAAAGATACATTTGGGAGGTGGATAAGAAGCAAATTTATTTAGGAAACAAAGAAAAAAATGTTACCTGAAGCAGATAAGGAAGCTGGGCCTGAGGAAAACCCTATCCTAGTTAATTAACAAAGCAAGATTAAAAAGGGGTTCTGAAGCTGCCCACTCCTGGAGTCATTTCTACATCCAGACTTAGCAGCTTCCATCCCTCTAGTCTAGCTAGTGACTGGCAGCCTAATTGAGAAGTACTGTGTAAGTGTGGGTGGATGACTGTGTCTTTGTGTGTTTGTGTGTGTGTGTGTGTGTGAGAGAGAGAGAGAGAGGGGGGGGGGGAGGGAGGGAGAGGAAGAGAGACAGGGAATTTATATTGTAACCAGGAAAGTTTTGCTATTTTAAATCTATAGGGTCTCTGTATATTTGAAAGAACCTGAATGCCTCAGTAGTTGAAACTGATTTGCATGTGTGTACCCCTAATTATTTCATCACTGTTGATAGATTCAGCTCAGAGGTGGGTTTCAGCAGGTTCTGACCAGTTCTGGAGAGCCAGTAGTGGAAATTTTGAGTAGTTCGGAGAACTGGTAAATACCACCTCTGACTGGCCCCGCCCCCATCTATTCTCTGCCTCCCGAGTCCCAGCTGATCGGGAGGAAATGGGGATTTTGCAGTAACCTTCCCCTGGAGTGGGGAGGGAATGGAGATTTTACAGTATCCTTCCCCTGGAGTGGGGTGAGAATAGAGATTTTACAGTATCCTTCTCCTGCCACGCCCACCAAGCCATGCCCACAGAACCGGTAGTTAAAAAATGTGAATCCCACCACTGGTCTGTTTCTTGTCTTCTCTAGCCACACCCATCTGGAAAACCCAGGTAGGAAGCAAAGGGGGCTTAACAAGATCCAAGTGTAACATCCCTTCCAATGAGAGTGCTCCCTTTCTAGGAAGTTGAAAAGGAGAGCACTCCGGGATGTCCTTGTAAGGTTAGTCCTGGAGAGGAAAAGTGACCTATGGGATAGATGTGTTTCATGCTGTCCCCAAATTCTGGGAATTGTAAACCAACATATCTGGAAGGCAGCAGGTTGGGCTGAGTGAGTAGCTTTATGTAATGCGCATCTGTATGTTTGCTCACATCTGAAAAATAATTTCTAGTCCAGCAATTAGCCACATCCTGTATTACTGCTACAGAAACAACTACTGCTGTTTAATTCTGTTCAATGATGGCATCCCTCCATGGCCTCTCTCCCTTTTCTATTATCCTCACTTACTGCATTTCCTGGGAGATTTGTTACTCCTGATGTTAAGATCTGGACGCCGGCGAGAGAGACGTGTCCAGTTGATGGTGTGATAATAGCAAAGTTGTCGATTCTCAGTGATGTAGACCTGGCCAGCACTGATCTCCTGAAGGGAACGGAAGTCTAAGGAGGTGACATTCATGTTCTTCATGATCAGCAAGGAAAATCCACGGCTAGAAAAAGCACAGAGCAGTTAATTGCGCTCAGAAAAGGAATGGAAGCAACTCATTCAAATTCACAAGTACCTGAGGCAAAACGAGTGTGGGAAACTGGCAGAGCAGAATCCAAACACATGTCTTCAAATCCATCCTTGGATCACCTACAGAGGAGTCTCCATATGCATGAAGGTGCAAACCTTACACCAGGGGTGGGGAACCGTGGCCCTTTTATGACTTGTGGACTTCAACTCCCAGGATTCCTGAGTCAGCCATGCTCAGGAATTCTCCAATTCTGGGAGTTGAAGTCCACAAGTCATAAAAGGACCACGGTTCCCCATCTCTGCTCTACTGGAACCCACTATGGCAAAGCCTTTACTCTAGGAGCTTTTCAAACTTGTGAACTTCTCTTCAGCAGAAGAGGCAAATTGGAGGAATCGCCATCCTTAAAGTTCCCTACAGTTCAAACGCAAAGGTAAAACATGTGGATCAAGGGGTGTGTGTGTGCTTACTTATATAGACTGCGCCCACCAATGGTGACCAGGTTGGAGAAGATGCTGAAATTCTGCATGTGCTTGGGCCATGACTGGATGTTCAAGTAACCTACAACAACAAAATTGGTAATTTCTGAATCCCTATATCTTGTTCCATCATTGCCGCACATTCCCTCTCTCCAGTTGCCTCCAAATAAAGACTTTTTACCATGCAATTGACCTGCCTCACTCAAAGAATTTTACAAGTGGGCAACATTGTTCTTTGCTATTTACAGACCTATCAATGCTTCTTTCATCCCGTTTCTTAGTCCAAAAAATCCCCAAAAGTAAGATGAAATGGTTAACCAACATCGCATATGTTGGTTAGTAATATTAGGAATCAAACTTTGGGAGCTACTATTAGGCCATCTCCAAAATTCAAACCTCCGCATGTAAATTGTACAATTATTCTAACTTCCAGAATGGCCTTGCTTGACTTTCTGGTACTCTCCAGAAAGTTCCCATAAGGACTAGGCTGCATGACTAATAGGTTACCACCTCCCCAAATAGTCTTTATTATGCAAGTTTTCCTTTCAAATAGACAACCTGTACTTTTCATGTGATACATTGTGACCTGCATGGGTCTGAGTCTGTTTTATTACATCATACATACATCTCATTTTATTTTATTTGAATTTTACTTTATTTGTATTCCATCTTTCTGCCAACATAATGCTCAAAGCTCACAAGAGAAATGTGGAACCCAGCAGCTAAGAAATGTGGGCTTTTCTTCTTCCAAACCCCAAAGTATAATCTTCCTCAGAGTTACAAACTCTCTTTTCCAAATAACTTTCTCTAACTTTCCAGCTTTTCTTCAAGCTTGTTTCACACCAGGAAGAAGACACCAGAAAACAGATAAAATATAAAAAAGCACTGTCCTTACCACCTGCATTATACACAACATGCTACTTGCATATTCCACATTTCTCTAAAGATTTCTGCGCGTCAACTCACCAGTGATCTCTCGCACTGTCCTGAAGACATTGAGTTTTTCTGGATCCAGGGCACTTATGTTATGCCAAGGGTCTCTGTAGAAAGAATGGAGCTGGTCAGAACCAGTGGAACACCTTGAGAAGGAATCTGATAGCTGCTTTCTTCAAGAATTTCATTATAGGAAAATATATATATATATAAGTGTTTTTCTATCGAGACACCTGGTCTACCCCAGCATGTGGGAGGGAGCATACTGCATCCCTTTCGCCTTTCAGCTCCAATCCAGGAGCCCTCAAGTAGTCACACTGACGACAAACCATTTTATACCAAATTTATATTTCGCTGATAAAGAAGTGCCAAAAACCGGCGTGCATATGCATGCCGACAAGCTGATGCTTGGGTGTGCATGTGTGCCAGAACTCAGAAGTTCAGTTTTTCCAGAGTGTGTTCCCTTTGCATGTGCAGCAGTGCCAAAAACTGGTCTGCGCATGTGCGCCGGCCAGCTGATCATCGGACGTGCATGCACGCTAGAACCCGGAAGTTTGGCTTTTCTGGAGTGCGATATTTCCGCACGACCTTTTCAGTATTCAGTGCCAAAAAGGTTTGCTATCACTGGTATAGGGTTTTCTGCTTGAGCAGGGGGTTGGACTAGAAGACCTCCAAGGTCCTTTCCAATTCTGTTATTCCATATTCTGTAAGTTCAAGGATAGCCTCATACTTGTTACCAGGAAATTACCAAATTCCAACAAAAATGGTAGCAACTGGAGGACAAGGAAGGAAGGATAAAAAAGGTGCTATATCTATTTCCATTCCAATTTGCTGGGATCCAGAGATATGAGAATACAACTCAAGCTCAGACTGACCCATTCAACAACTATAGCTATGTTTAGAATGAGACACCATCTTTGCATATTTAAGTGCCAGAAAGACAGGACATAATTTGAAATAACACCGAGAGACACGTACTTACCCTTCTAGACCAGTGATAAGAAAATCCAAATTGCCCAAGATTTTGGTGCAGTTTATAAATCGGTGAATGTTGCTGGAATCCACTGTCTGATATTTACTTCCAATACCAGTCCCTTCACAAGCTGTAGAGAACATAAAGTATGAGCTCAACAATCAGTTGGTAAATGACTCCAATTTAGCCTTCCACTTCATATATCCCCATGAAGTTAATGGAAAAGGAGAGGTTTAGGAGGATTGGGTTCTCTCCCAGGTTTTGGAGTGGCTCCAAGTTAGGGTCATACAATTTTACCCTCTCTAATCATCACATATTTCCAAGGACAATGGTACAGTATAAAGTCCCAGAGTGTCTATTTTTGCATTCCCAGTAAATCCACTTAAGTTTTTCTAAAATAATATGCAGCTAATTTGTTATGCACAAGCCATGTATGGCTAAGGGCATCTGGAGTAACTGAATGGGATAGCTGATATATGATAGCTGATATATGATCCTGGTAAAATCAGTGGTTAGGGTGGCCATTGTAGATGGCTTTCATCCCCCCCCCATTTCCCCTTAATTTACTACAATAGAATAAAGAGTAGTGTTTAATTCATTGCTGGATGCTCAAGCTGACATGCAAAAGTTGATAGTACATTGAAATAATTTTTAATAGCTCCACCCCATACAGAACATATATACAGATTCAGTTTTTCAAACTTCACTGAGAGGTTTGTTGAGATTGTGGCTTTTCTTTTTACTTCTTCACCCAGGAAATAATTTGAGTTGGGAGAATCAAAAATTAAAGTTACACCAACTGGAAGATTACATCTGAGGCCAATTAGTAATTTAGAAACTGGTTTCACCTGGACCAATAAGAAGCCGGATGAATCCTGCTCAATTTCAAAGGATGATTAAAAAAAAAAAAGCACCTTTGATGTTTTAGTTACTGACAAATTTAAGTTTCATTTGAGGATTGAGGGCATAAAAATTTTAAAAGGACTTAAAAGTTAAGACCTTTTGCAGATGATTTGGGGTTGATTTTGGAAGATCTTTCAAAGGGAATTAAATTATTAATGCTTAAATTAGAAGAATTTTGTGCATTAACATCATTAAGATTAACAAACTACTTGCATGAGACTTTCAAGTGTGTATCCACTAATCCCATATAAAGTCTGTGAGTCAGAAGTGCTTGTTCCCATTCATACCTTTTGGACAGAGTCCCTCGCAAAGCTGACAGATCTTCTGGCCATTTTTTTCAACTTCCATTTTGTCATTGGGACAGGTTCTGACACAGGAGGTCCGATCCACTACAAAATTATCTGTGAGGAGGCAAAACAAAGGGTGGGAAAAATAAAGTTGTAAGAAATTGGTAACTGGAGAGTAAGATATTACGAATCAAAGAAAGGCTGGGAGATAGAACATCTCTGGAAAGGGAATGTAAAAAGTCATGGAGCAGAAGGAAAAGCCCTCAGGAATTCATCTATCTCTGTTTCATCTGAGTACATCACTGTCTTCATGACCTAGGACTTACGTGGACAATTTTTGACACACACACCACCATATTGGTATTTAGCATCAGGATTGGGCTCGAGTTGAAAAGTGAGTCGGTTGTAGATCATTGGCTGAGGACAGAGGGTTTCACAGGCTCCACTGTCATTGAAGTGACGGCAGGCCTGCAGTGGAGGAAAGAAAGTCATTAGATGTTGAAATATCCCATCATCCCAGGCTGAGATAATTTTCTCCTAATGAAAGAGGGAGTCTCCCCCACCCTTCCTGATAGCATACAACAGAACCTGAACAAATGAAAAGGAGACAAGATTTAGGATGGATATTGCACAACAAGGGCTTCAAATTCACCTCACAAAAGATGGTAGATCAAGGGAAACCAGAGACAGAAAATGTGGGAAGGAACGCAGGAAAGGCAGAAAGGCAGGATACACTGGTTCTGGGATGAAAACAAAAGGCCTTAAAGTTCAAGAACTAGCGATGGCCAGACTGTACAAAGATACAAATGCAAAGATTTAGCAAGCAGGAGGATGGTGTTGGCTGGCAGACCCTGGCAACAAAGCTCCAGAAATCAAAAGAAAGTGGTAGGATTGAGACGGTATGACGTTTTGGAAGTATTAGCAAAAGGGTAGAAATGAGGAAACTAGGCCTAATGGAGAAAAAGAGGCAGAGTTGATAGATGAGGTACTGTGTTTCCCCGAAAATAAGACCTGTTTTATATTTTTTTGAACCCTGAAATAAGCACTTGGCCTTACTGCCATGCACTCAAAAGCCCGATCGGGCTTATTATCAGGGGATGTCTTATTTTGGGGGAAACAGGGTAATGGCAATTGTGAAGGTCAGCCTGTAAACCGGTCCTGGTTACGTACAAAGCACTTTGTCTTGAGTGGCCCAGTGCAACCTCCTGCACACTCATCGTGACAGCATTCATTGGGGTTGGGGCCAAAGCAGCGTCCATTGCACTGAGGAGCACAGATGGTCTTCGTCACTAAGGTTGGGATAGAAAAAAAATGCTGATCAGTGTCCTGGTAGCCCTCTAAAAGTCACTCATTCTCTCCAATCTAAGGATTTTGGGTATCTACATGAACACATTTAATATTGATCCTTTAATACAGAAGCTTTCTAAATAAAAATGAAAAGTGCAAGCCTTTGGGATGTTATCATATATATCATATATTAAGAGCCGTGGTGGTACAGTGGTTAGAATGCAATACTGCAGACTACTTCTGCTGACTGCCAGCAGTTTGGCAGTTCAATTCTCATCGGCTCAAGGTTGACTCAGCCTTCCATTCTTCCGAGGTCAGTAAAATGAGGACGCAGATTGTTGGGGGCAACAGGCTGGCTCTGTAAACTGCTTAGAGTGGGCTGTAAAGCACTGTGAAGCAGGACATAAGTCTAAGTGCTATTGCTATTGCCATCATTGATATGATGCTGAAACCAAACTTTAGCAAACTCTAATCCCAAAGTTTAAACGACATTGAATTGCCATGAATGGGAATGGGAAGGTAGCTTTGCTATATTTCCAGCTCGCGTTTTTTTTAAAGGATGACTTTGCATTGGTTTTCCACAAGTGGAAAACATACACACTGCTCAAAAAAATAAAGGGAACACAAGCAGAAGACATCCGAGATCTGAATGAATGAAATAGCCTTATTAAATACCTGGTTCGTTACATACAATAATTTTGTGTTCCCTTTAGTTATTTGAGCAGTGTATAAACTACTGTATGTAAAGAACAAAGTATTTAATAAGGCTATTTCATTCATTCAGATCTCGGATGTCTTCTGCTTGTGTTCCCTTTATTTTTTGGAGCAGTATATATGGTAATTTAAAGGAAATAAATAACAGTTTTCTACACAGTAAACCATTCTGAAACAGCAAAATGGGTTTTGTTTCTATCTATACATGGGCAATTTTGCTGATGAAAAATCAACTTTCTAATGCAATGAACACTTGACTACAACTCCCAGAATCCCCAAGTAGCATTACAACTGCCCATGTTGGTTGGGAAGTCTCAGACCTAAAAACTATTTTTAATAGCATGTTCAGACAATCATCTCTTTTGTTGCCCAAATATTCTAATTTCACTTTAAATTGATCTGGCCTAGTTTATTTGCGGACTCTTGACACCTTTCTGCATCACAGTAGCTCAGCCATAAAAAAAAAAAGGGTTGAAGTTGTCAGATATTTGGTCTTTTCCCCCTTTTCTTTAACCGTGATTCAGTTGAGGCAAAGCTTGTGCAATTTTTTTCCCCACAAGGGACCAGAGCTGAGCAAAGCATTTGAAAGTGAGTTAGCAGAAGTGGAACATCTTTTTGAAGTTTTAAAGCAGTCCCATCCTTTGCAAAGATAATGTGGCTGCTTTGAATGCCATCTCCAGTTGCTTTAAGATGCTTGCCTCAAGAGGGGACATGCCACTTATTTATTACATTAATCAAATGTATAGCTGCCCATCTCACAAAAAGTGACTCTGGGCAGTGACCAACACCTATGCTAAGATGCTTCATGAAACACAGCTTTCACATTCTTTGCATAGCCTATAAGCAATTGCCTTGAAAGGAAATTTTCCTGTTTATGACAACAATGGGGCTAGGCAGCAATGGATCATGATTTCAAGCTTCCGGATTCAATGCCATTTGTTCATTGGAGAATTCACAATAGAACTACACTGCTATTAGAAAATGCCCTGAAAAGGCTAAAAAATGCTGACACCCAACTTTTAATTAAAGATTTATGCTGAATTATGCCAAATATTTTGTAATGCTTACATTTTTGACAGTCTTCAGGACCAGGCCCCCAACAGCGGCCACTGCAGTTTTCATGGCATGGAGTACCTGCATGAGAGTGGGGGAAGGGAGACATGCAGCATCACAAGAGAGATAATGAGCTTGATGGATTAAAAGCAGGGTTACCATGCCAGATGAATGCTAGCCTTCTACCAACAGGCTGTTCTTACACTTCTGGAACTTTAGGCTGAATCCTTTAAAATCTACGAAAGGTTAATTTAAAATTTTTTAAACATGATCATGGGGCCATACAACCAGTTGTGAGTGCAAATTGGTTGCCACACACCCAACGTGTGGTCATGTGACTACATAGGTGCTGTGATGGTTGGAACTCCAAGGACCAGTCATAACTATCTTTCATTCACTGCCGTCCTAAGTTACTTATTGATTATTTAGTTTATATCCCGCCTTTATTTTTTTTAAACAACTCAAGATGGCAAACATATCTTATACTCCTTTCTCATCTTAATTTCCTCACAACAACCCTTTGAGGTGGGCTGGGCTGAGAGCGAGTGACTGGCCCGAAGTCACTTAAATAAAACTTATATTCTTAAACAAAACAGCTCTTTCTTGTTTAATTTCTGATTCTCCAACCTTTGTTCCTATTCTTCTACTATGCTTTCTTTTAGCTAATGAACCAGACTTTGCTGACCAAATGTTCATAATTTCAGGATTTACCGATATTGGTATTGCAACTCTAAAAATTTCCAACCAGCAATGTATCCACTAATCTACATTTAGGAGTTGCCATTCTAAAATATCTGGTAAACAACAGGTTGGGTAAAACTAAGCCATTGCTCTAGAAGAAGCACACAATCTTTAAAGTCTCCTGTATAAATGAAAGGCCAGTGAGAGGTGATGTGAACAGGTGGCCAATACTCACATTTCTCCCCATTGTCATGGACCACTGCATGGAATTCTGGATCTCGGATGATGTCTTCCCAATCAATTGTGTTCATGTGACATAGCTGTTTGTTCTTTCCAATATAGACGCCCCCAGAGAGGATTTCTGAAAAACAAAAATTGTAATTGACGCTAATCAGGGAGAGAAGCATCTTAGAACTAAGGAGAAATTTCCTGACAGTTAGAACAATTAATCAGTGGAACAACTTGCCTCCAGAAGTTGTGAATGCTCCAACACCGGAAGTTTTTAAGATGTTGGATAACCATTTATCTGAAGTGGTGTAGGGTTTCCTGTCTAGGAAGGAGGTTGGACTAGAAGACCTCCAAGGTCCCTTCCAACTCTGTTATTCTGTTTCTATTTCTAATCATTTCCTCTTATACATTTAGAGTTGCGCTAAGCTTGTATAAGATACCGTTTCATATCTGCTATTCTCCTGGCTTCCTGCTGAAAATTATTGACAGGCAAGAACTGTGTTGGGTATCTCCACCAAGCCTGTTTCAGAAAGCAGAACAAGAAAGGGAAATGGGATCTTGAACATCCAATTCCCATAATTTGATAAGTTAGAAATAACTTCTATATAAGCAAAAAGTTATACTTTTTTCTGGGCCAAACAGAAACTCTGGGCATCTAACATCTGTATCCAAGGGCTCTTTTCAAACATTATTATGAATGTGTATAGATCTTCCTCTCTGTTTAGTTACTATGTGCCATCAAATTGGTGTCAGCTCTTGGTGGCCACATAGATTTCCTCCATGTGCAGTAATACAGTATCAAAAAGGGTGTAGAATGAACTCACAAAAAGGCAGTCGGAATTCTTCGTACAAACATACATACCTACTTATTCCATCTCCATTCTAAAATGCTATTACAGATATTTGGCTTCATTTCCCATTCCTCTTTTGGTATTTTTTCAAGCTGACAGTATACATCAATGCATGCACACTTACCAGTTCGCTTCCGGTTCGCACTGGTTCGCAAGAACCGGTAGTAAAAATTTGTAGTAGTTCGGAGAACTGTTAATAACATTGGCTGGCCATGGTCGCCACTCACTTACCCCGGCCACTTCATCAGAGGCTTTTTTTTTTTTTTTTTTTTACTTTTAAAAGCATTTTTTCTACAACCTCTTCGGCTGAAAAAATGCTTTTAAAAGTAAAAAAAAAAAGTTGGCCATGCCCACCCAGTCATATTACCCCCACCAAGCCATGCCCACAAAATAAGCCACGCCCACAGAACCGATAGTAAAAAAATTTAGAACCCACTCCTGACACTTATATACATATAGATACTGTATATATACACTAAATTAGCATCCAGAATGATTACCAAGGAAATAACTTCATTATTGTGTAAAGATGTGTGGAAGCTATTCTGGATCTTTTTGAATGCTTTAAGTTTTCGGACAGATAGCTATCGAATTGGTTATATTTTGATAATTTTAAAATGCATATGCAATGGGGAAAGATAAGCAAGTATCATCAAAGGCCAGCAATATTTACACTTAATTGACACTGCCAATATGAATTTTTCTTCTAAAAGGTAGCTTGCAAAAGAATCAGTAACAACTTTCTATATACTACTCAATCACACCCCCTATTGGGAGGGATAAGTAAAACACATAGACCACTTCCACGAGTTGTTTATTTACTGAAATTTGCAGACTAAGAATTCTAGTTGTTCTCAACAAGCTTTTAGGTCTCAGGTTGAGAGAAGCTAGAGATGTCAGCAAAAACATCCACTAGACCAAAAAAATCCTGGCAGGAATTTGCTTTGGTGGGAATGGAGAATTCCCATCATCTCTAATGTTTACTATGTTGGCTGGAGCAACTCGGAGTTGTAGTTTAGCCCCAGCGGGAGAGTCATGAAGTTCGCTCTGCTAATGTAGACACTCCTGCTGGCAGCAAGATTAAGTAGCAGATGTTAGCATATTCTTCATTCATGTAGACTAGAATTTGACCCACAATTACTAAAGTAATTTTTAATTAGAAAGTATACAGTACATCCTGCATTCTACTATTCTATCAAGCATACTGTTGGTAACATGAAATACACTCTGAGCACTAGCCATTGATGTGAATTCTCAAAGGTATTTCCATGTAACAAGCAATGTTACATTTTAAAAACACATAATGTAGTATCTCTCCGGCTAAGGCTGTTCTGTCATCCAAGAGAAAGATCAAGTGATGGGAATACAGACAGACAGGTGTTGTCTCCTGGTGCCATGGTAGCTCAACAATAACAACATCAATATCAACCAAACAGGTTGGTTGGGCAGGAATCTACAACATGCACAGACCTGTTGCAGGTTTTTTGACTTACTCTAACTCTGCTGACACGATCTCAAGAGCTCTTGTGCAGCTAGTCACCTGGGTTTTTAACTAATAGAGATGTTAAATCAGACTTGGAAAACTCTTTGCTAATCAATAACACAGACAGCCAGTCTCTAGTCATCTGAGTTTAATTTTTTTTTAAATGTTAAACCAGACTTGGGAAACTCTTTGCTAATGCATATAGGTAACCAATCAAAACCGAGATTTCACACAAACAGAGAAGCAGCAGCTGCTGTGATCCACAGAAGGCAAAAATTGAATTAGATTAAAACTCAGCTACAAGGACAAATTTATTAGCACCCAAGAACCCTTGTGGGACTTTTAAGCACATCTTAAGTCACCCGATCCAAATTTGCCTGCTTGGGGAAAAAGGATGAGAAGTTGGATTCATTTTCCTAACTTCTGAAAGAGTTTATCTGCAGCAGGATTTACTACCTGAATATCTGCTAGGGCAATTAAATTTACTCTCAGGATGGTTTTCATGATCTCTATGCAGGCTTAAAATGGCACCAGAAGTAGAAGGTTGATCACCATGGAGATAGCCCTGTGGTTTGTTTTAATCTAGCATGGGGGTCAAGAACAATACTGACCAGAAAACTTTCAGAAGGTAAGCTATACCTTTGACAGTTGTGCAAAATATAAATTTATCTTTGGGATTCTGTGTACAAAGCAATTTTAATAATATAAGGATTGATCTGGAACCTCAACCAGCCAAACTATTTAGCATTTGTTCCAGAATCTGGATAGTGTAATCCTGTCTAGTCACTAAAAAAGTGAATCATAGAACAAATATCATATTGCAGCAATGATTTCTAGAGAAAAAAAAATTGTAATGAAAGAATCCTCCTGAAATGTTTTTCAAATACAGGGAGTCCTCAACTTACGACTGTTGGTATAACAATATTTTGAAATTACAACTGCCGTTGAAAAAGCAATTTACGACCTGTCCTACCACTCCTGCAATCACATCAGTGGTGGGTTGTCCCTGGTTCGCACCGGTTCCATAGAACCAGTAGTAAAACTGGCGGGAGGCTCCGCCCACTGACCCTGATGTCATCAAAACGCTTCTGCGCATGCGCAGAAGCTTTTGCATTTGCGCAGAAGAGCGCGCACGCGCGGCCCTGCTGCAAACCAGTAGTAAAGGTAAGTAGAACCCATCCCTGAATCACATGATAGCAATCCAGATGTTTGGCAATCAGCTCACACTTATGATGGTTGTGGCATATGTGGTCAAGTGATTGCGAACTGCAAACTTCCCAGCCAGCTTCTGACAAACAAAGGCATTGGGAAAACAAGATTGGCTTAAGTGTTTCGCTTAAAAGACCACACAGATCACTTAATGCAGTGTTTCTCAACGTTGGCCACTGGACGATGTGGATGTGGACACATTGTCCAGAGGCCAAGGTTGAGAAATACTGGCTTAATGAATGTGGTAAAAATGGTCCCAACATTGAATCTGGTCATGTAGGACTCAGTTAATGGCTGCATTGTTTAGTGACTGAAATTCCAGTCCCAGTTGAGATCATAAGACAGGGACTACCTGTACATACTTTGCAATCCATGAAATTGGACTTAGTGTTCTTCTCCCATTTGATTTGTCCACAGGGAAACCAAAAGTACCTTCCTGTATCAGGCATATTTGGTTCCAGGCATTGAAAATACTCAGTTCACCAACTCTTCTACCGTAGCTCGCAAAAGGCCAGAGAACTGATTTGCAAACATATGTGCTGCCTTCTTGAAATAATGTTCTACTTTTCTAAAATTTAACCTCCATACCAGCGCAGACTCAGGAGTTTACCAAATCCCAAGAAATGCAAAATTCCCTCCCACAAAAAAAAAAACCCTATCAACTGCTAACATTTCTTCTTCCAATGTGGCTATACAGGTAGTCCTCGACTTACAACAGTTCATTTAGTGACCGTTCAAAGTTACAAGGGCACTGGAAAAAAATGACTTCTGACCATTTTTCACACTTACGACCGTTGCCGCATCCTCGCGATCACGTGATCAAAATTCAGACCCTTGGCAACTGGCTCATATTTATGACGGTGGCAGTGTCCTGGGGTCATGTGACCACCTTTTGTGACTTTCTGACAAGCGAAGTCAATGGGGAAGCTGGATTCACTTAACAACCATGTTACTATCTTAACAACCGCAGGGATTCATTTAACAACTCTGGCAACAAAGGTGGTAAAATGGGGCAAAACCTGCTTAACAGCTGTCTCACAACAGAAATTTTGTCATAAGTCATAAGTCGAGGACTACCTGTATACTATAATCCCAAGCAGGAATCAGAAAAAGTTCCTTTTAGGACCCTAGAACTTATTTAATCAGATGGCGTTATGCATTTATTGTGTAAAATAGTTGATGATTCCTTATGTTGCAAATTAATCCCAAAATCTTTCACAATATCCAGTTCGTCATAGTTAAGACAAGCAGGGGCAGTGCATCTCTCAGCTAATTAGCTGGTATATGTCTTCCTAAAAGTTTTGTCCACAAATTATAGAGCCAAATCAAGCTATTTCATCAGTGAATTCCAGGTACTCTGTTGTGTATGGATTTGACCTTGAATCAGGCATTTACAGTAGTGGCCAAAATTATGGAAAACTTTTCGGAAAAGTATATTTTGAGGTTTGATGGCTAATAACACCACTTTTTTTGGGGAGTTTCAAGATGATCATATTCCACTGCTGGAATAGCCTGGGAATAACCCAGACCTTAACCCAATTGAAAATCTATAGAGCCTACTAAAGAAACTTGTTAGTCAGAAGCGACCCAGCAATAAAACCCAATTAATAGAAGCAATCATTCAATCTTGGTTTCACATTATAACAGCTGCAGAACTAAAAGACTTGGTTCACTCCATGGGAAGACGTTGTAAGACTATAATTCATGCTAAAGGTTACCCAACTGGTGATAATTTTTGTATATCTCGTTTTACTTTTCTTCTTTATAACTGCTATTCTAATAGCAAATCCTTCATATTGCATTACAATCTTGATTAAATTATCTTTCCATTGATATATAATTTTATGGTACTACTCCCCCCAAAAAACTGGTGTTATTAGCTAGTTTTAGAAAATATACTTTTCCCAAAAGGTTTTCACAATTTTGGCCACTACTGTATATGCTTCTTGTTTATTAGACTTTTACCTGTTGTACAACTTCAGGCTTGGCCAGCTAGAAGACAGCATAATATGACTAGCTGATAAACCTGTTTCTTGAAATTGAGAAAAATGCAATTAAATTAAACTCTAAAAGCTTATTGTCAAAGAAGTAGATCCATAAATTCTTTTGGAGGATTGGACTTTCACTCATAAATCTCCAAATGGGAGATCTGATTTCAGATATAATCAGAAGTTCAGAGAGATAGCCATAGGAGGAACAGGGGTGTAGCCTACCACTTAAAATACCTGACTCGCTGGCTGATAAGAGATACACAGGCTTGTTTTCTTTCTTTAGTATGAAACCATCCCTTTCTTAGGACAGCTGTGAAAAATGTAACAAATAAAGGTAGTCCTCGACTTACAACCACAATTGAGCCCAAAATTTCTGTTGCTAAGCGAGACAGATCTTAAGTGAATTTTGCCTGATTTTATGAGCTTGCTTGCCACTGTTGTTAAGTGAATCACTTCAGTTGTTAAATTAGTAAAGCAGCTGTTAAGTGAAGCTGGCTTCCCCATTGACTTTGCTTGTCAGAAGGTCACAAAAGGTGATCACATGACTCCAGGACACCGCAACGGTCATAAATATGAGTCAGTGTAAAAAACTGTCACGTTACCTTTTTTTCAGCATCATTGTAACTTCAAACGGTCACTAAATGGATGGTTGTAAGTCGAGGACTACCTGTATAGAATCCTTAAATTTGAAAAGGGAAGATCAGAAGTAGGGAGATCAGAAGTAGAATGAATTGTGTAAATATGTACCTGTGCGTATATATTTATTTTTTTTCCCTAGTGATATTTATAGATTGCAGAATTCAAAGTTTGAATTCCTTTGGTGCAGGTAACTTATCCTGCCCAGAGGACAGGGTGCTACCAGTTAAACATGGGAAAACATCCCAATAAACATCCTTAAAGCTATCTTAGAATTATGATCTGTAGGTAGAACATTCAACTTTAATTCCTAATTCTGACAGTAATTCTGACAGGATGCTTTATAAAAAACCCACAAGTTAATTACAGAGGAATCCATTCCATGCCATGCTTAATACTCCCACCACTGTCACAAACAACTACTCTGTGTTGCAACAAAGCCACACCAATGGAAGCTGGCCCAGAAAAACAACGACAGAACAAACCCTTATCACCTTATCTTATATATCTTGCTGAAGAATTTCTCTTTCGCTTTCTATTCTCTTGAATTTTCTCTTAGTTTAATTTCCGAATCTTGTGGTTGGGACTGAAAAAGCTGTTAGAACTGGCAGGGTGACAAATAGGTTTCCTACCAAAAAAGGCTACATTATGCTCATTACTTATACACTTAAATATCTGTTTGTTGGGTTTTATTTTTATATGTCGATCACAGGAAAATAATTTGAACTATGATTGAATTAAGGAACTCCCCATCAGAGCCCTAATCTAGTTTTTAACATGGAAGCAGTTACCAACAAACTTATCAAATACAGTACATTTCAAGATGCACAAATTTTCTGAGAGCTAAAAAATTGGTTTGGAGAATGACTTACAACAGTTAATTTAGTGACCATTCAAAGTTACAAGGGCACTGAAAAAAGTGACTTATGACCGTTTTTCACAGTTACGACCTTTGACGCATCCCATGATCATGTGATCAAAATTCAGATGGTTGGCAACTGGTTCCTATTTATGACTTGCTATGTCACTTGCTGTGATCCCGTTTTATGACTTTCTGACAAGCAAAGTCAATGGGGAAGGCAGATTCACTTAACAATCATGTTGCTACCTTAACAACTGCAGAGATTTATTTAACAACTGTAGCAAGGAAAGTCGTAAAATGGGGCAAAACTCACTTAACAAATGCCTTGCTTAATAACAGAAATTTTGGGCTCAATTGTGGTTATGGAATGGAATAGAATTCTTTATTGGCCAAGTGTGATTGGACACACAAGGAATTTGTCTTGGTGCATATACTCTCAGTGTACATAAAAGAAAAGATACGTTCGTCAAGAATCATAAGGTACAACACTTAATGATAGTCATAGGGTACAAATAAGCAATCAAATCATATTAGGAAACAGTCAATATAAATTGTAAGGATACAAGCAACAACTTGTCATAACCTGAGGACTACCTATATTCTAAAACGAATTAGTGAAGTTGACTCTCAAAGGCGTCTGTCCGAGAGTTTCAAGATGATCAAGTTGTTGTTCAATGTACAACTCAGATACTTGAAATTTTGTTTTAGAGGTAGTCCTCAACTTACAACCACAACTGAGCCCCAAATTTCTCTTGCTATGTGAGACAGTTATTAAGTGAATTTTGTCCCATTTTATGACCTTTCTTGAAACAGTTTTTAAATGAATCACTGAAGTTGCTAAGTTAGTAACATAGTTGTTAAATGAATCTGGCTTCCCCATTGACTCTGCTTGTCAGAAAGTTGCAAAAAGTTGATCACAAAATCCCGGGACACTGCAACCCTCATAAATATGAACCAGTTGCCAAGCATCTGATTTTTTGATCACGTGACCATGGGGATGCTGCAACGGTTGTAAGTGTGAAAAACAGTCATTTTCAGTGCCTTTGTAACTTTGAATGGTCACTAAATAAACTGTTGTAAGTTGAGAACTACCTGTAGTTAATTAAGCAGTGACTTAAATTTGCTACTGAAAAAACAGAGAATAATAAATATTAAGAATAACACATGGAATGTGTTGCCTTTCAGATGTTGCTGGATTACAATTCTGTCCTTCCAATATCATTGTCTACTCTGGTTTGATGGTTGTCTACCCATCAAGAATGCCACTAAGTCCCACTGCTTTGGTTTGAGAATTGGTTTATGTACACTATTTCTACTTTAGCAAGTTTCATTAAAGTCCAAGTGCATGTACTATTAAACCCACACAGTTCAAAATCCTTCCTGAATATCTGGAATAGGCCGAAGGGATATTTACTGGTAGATAACTGGCTGAGTTAAAAGAAGTCAGTAATTTCTGACACCCAACTATTTACCATAGTAACAGCAGAATGAGCTCATCCCAAAACTATATTGCTGAAATTACAAAAGTTGCAGCAGGGGGAACAGGTAAGTCCAGAGTGTTTTTTTCCTATGGTAGGAGAAGTCAATGTAGCTTCCTTTCCTGAAGGAACGATTTTATGCTGAAGGGTTTTAATTAAAAAGAAAGCCAAACAGATCCCATAGATCTGAACTCTCTCTCCTCCCCTCTTGTCTGTCACATTGAGGCAATATTTGGATCCAATTACACTTCCTTTCAGCTTTCAGTTCTTATTTTCAGATAAGTGCAATCATAATGAAGATAGCAAGAAAAAATGAAGACGACAACCCAAAAATCACAAGTAAGATCTTGCCTGTACACACATTCATATTGGGTAATTGTTTCGGTTTCTGTCAACAATCCTATGACCTCCAGTGAGATGCTCTGAGATCTAAGCTTTCATTATAAAAGTAGAAAACTTCTACTAGAGTTCTCTGGGGAAGGGGACAATCCCAATATATTTTCACAGCATAAATATATAATGCTTTTATAATGCCCCTCCTGAGACGTAGCCCAAGTTAGTGGAAGGTGAGGAGAAGGGAGATATTATTCCCTAGCTCTGCCTTAAGAGCCTTTTGAATTCTTTTGGAATAAACTTCACAAATTACAAAAAGGAGGAAGCTATTTTGAAGTTGGTTCCTTAAATTTACATTTGGTGTAACAATCTGGTCTTCAAGCTCTTGTTTTCAGTTTTCTTTTCCAAGTTTCAACCCTCCTGAAGAAGTCCATGGGATAATTTCAGATGAGCCTCATAATAATTCAGTTCAAAATAAAACAAACTCCCAACCATCACTGAACTTCATCTACTGAATAGAAAATTAATGATTAACATTATCAAAGGTGCTTTTTCAAAAGACAACTGGACATTGACTCCTTGAAGACGTTTCACTTCTCATCCAAGAAGCTTCTTCAGTTCAGAACAAAACCTCTTCAAAGAAAAACAAAGTCCAGTTGCTTTTTGAAAAAGTACCTTTGGGACAACCATGAACTGAGTGACTGAGAATCTTTATAGATATTATCCACTAGACTGCTTTATCATCGTCTCAGGTCTAGTTACTGCAATACAAGGCTTCTGTTATCTGCTTAATAACATGTAACCTATAGATCTTCTCACCACGTACTTTTAAAATCGCACGTGTCTCGTTGTACACATCTTTTATAGTCACAAGCCTAACAATTATTCACTTGTTGATGGTTTCATCAAGGTATCAGAGGGAAAAGGAATTTTAATCCTGACAAATTGTAGGCTTCTCTTTGGCACCCAACAACTCCCTTTATCTAAATGGCTCCTGGCTATGCCTTTGGCAAGACCAGGGATATTGTCCAAATGATACTTTTCATTCTAAAATATGATGGTGTAGAGCAAGGGTGTCAAACTCACATCATCATGGCAGCGTCATGTGATGTATCGGGGCTTTTCCCTCCCTTTGCTAAACCAGGCATGGGTGTGGCCAGCGTGTGATGCATCCGGCCCATGGGCCGCAAGTTTGACAGCCTTGGTGTAGAGGAAACCCTCTTTTTCTCTTCCTTTCATAATATTAGCATTCAAAAGTTATACAATTAGACCAATCTCCTCAAACAATCCAAAATTAATTGATTGAACATGCTATTATCAGAGCATATGGTGGCTTTCTATTTAAAAGGTAATCAGACAAATTCATTGATAGCAGCTAGGTGAGATCTCTAGGTCCAGAATTGGCCAATGAATTTAAGTTGCTAGAAGGCTATTTACAGGAGTTCTTGGCTGCCATCATGGGAAGTAGGAAGTTGGATCAATGCAGTGGGCCCTTTTCTTTTTCGTCTTTTTCTTCTTCCTTTTTACTAACTCTGCTACTAAGTAAAAGGTGTTCCTCATAACACTGACTGTATTAAAATGTACCCTGTTTCCCCGAAAATAAGACATCCCCTGATAATAAGCCCAATTGGGCTTTTGAACGCATGCACTAAAATAACCCCTGTGCATGCATTTTAAAAAATATTTAAATGCATGCCCAGCCAGTCCCCGCCATTTCCTCTGGTTAGGGTTAGGGAGACAGAGCTGGAAATCAGGTAAGACTGCAAGAGGAGCCCCGTCTTGCTCCACGTGCCCCAAAATAATAAGAAAATAGTCCAAGTGCTTATTTCAGGGTTCAAAAAGATATAAGATAGGGTCTTGTTTTCAGGGAAACAGGGTATCATGTGTTCAGAATATTGGAGAGGACCGTGTCCTTCACACATTCCTTCTTTCTGGTGTGAGAATCCTTTTCATCAGGAAAGGAAGTAGCTCAATCTGGGCTCCTTTCTCAAGCATCTCTCAAGACAAGCCTCTCAGATGTCATCCCAACATCAGTCATTACTTAAAGGAGCCGGTGGCTACATTTGTTCTAGAACTCTGGTCCTGTGCCCAGAAGCTGCCCTTAAGCAGGAACACCAGCAGTGTTACTTCAGGACACTCTATGGGTGGAGCAGTGCTATCAAGTTGCATCAGTACTAGGAACTGCCTGATTGGGGCTGCAGAAATCCAAAGGACCACTAGATAGTAGCAAAGAGCTAGAGTTTTCTGTAACTCTTTGCTGCCATCTAGAGATCACCCCTCTTACTTGTTGCCTGCTGCCACTTAGCTCTCACTGATTGTGCCACTCTAGACAAATGCTGGGCCTTATGTGCTTGAGGACCACAAAGCAACTACCTCCCCTATGTTGACTGTATATACACCACTGATTTTCAACAACTCTCCATAATGCTATAAGCTGTTCAAACTACCTGGAGGTTTGCTTCACATGTAAAAGAACATAGTCTGGTTTGCCTGGAGCTCAAACTCTATCATCATCTTACCTGTGAGCTGATTGAAACCCATCTGGTGTAGAGCGTGTGTAACATTTTTTTCATAGTTGAGGACCACATAGAGGGCATACTTGTCTTCGTAGTATTGGGTCCCACGTATCATACGGAGGTTCTGCAGTGGCAGGTAAGTGAAGACATTCATGGCGATCAAAACATAGCCTGTTACTTCTCGGATAGTCTAGGAAGGATGAAATGAAAACATAAAACTCACCATAACTCAGCCAGACTTAACATACCCATCAGAGATTATTTACCATACTGGCAGGGAATTGTCAGAAATGCAAACAAGCCAGGGAAAACTATCATAACATTTATTGCATATATTCACTATCAAATATGTGGCTAGTCATTTTGTTAATCAATCAGGCTTCCAAGTAAAATTGATGCCATCTTAGGATGCTGTGACTTAATGGAAGAGAAAAATGTATGTGATTGTAATTGGTTTTCCTCTGTTCTTCCTCAATGGATGGCAGCCTAAAAAAGCTGGATTTGATACGATAGTTGTTCCATTGGCATCACGGGCTCTACAAACATTTGGACGCAGTTCTGATGAACTGCAAGAAGGAACAGTTGGTGGAAAGGATCAATGAGTAGAGTGAAGCTAAACAGACTCACATCTTCAAATAGAGGTCACTGCCAAGGAGCAATAAATCAGAAGGGAGTGGGGAGTGATTTCTGATTGAAATGTGCCAAACAGGAAAGAGGGCTAGATCTTGGAGAGCTACCACCATTCATTTTTTAATTTTACCCAGCCAGCTGTATAGAAGCAGTATAGTTGGCAGAAATTATGTGGGATATAGGCAAAAACATTTCCCACCCCGTGCTTTCAGGTAGACTCCATATCCTTATATTACATGGTTATTTGGATATAATCCATATCTAAAAACTTAAATATTCCCTATAACATGTAAATCAGTGGTGGGTTGCCCCCGGTTTGGACCGGTTCTATAGAACCGGTAGTAATACCGTTGGGAGGCTCCGCCCACCGACCCCAACGTCATCAGGCAAGCACGCACGCAAGCATGCACACGAGCAAAGCAAGTGCGTGCCCGAGCAAAGCAAGCGCGCAAGCATGGCCCCGTTGCGATCCAGTAGTAAAGGTAAGTAGAACCTACCCCTGATGTAAATGAATATTAAACATTTCATACTTTCATAATTCCTTTGCTGCACACACCCAGTTCTTTGCAATATTCTCTCATCTTTTCTATTACCTTCTCCTATTGGTATCTTATAATTATATTATTTTGTTGTTTGTATGTACACTGAGAGCTTCTGCATGGAGACAAATTCCTGGTATGTCCAATCACACTTGGCCAATAAAGAATATCATACTCTATATTCTACATTCTATTTTCATAAAAATTAGTGCTGAATTTCTCACTGCTAGCTAAGTCTTGCTACAATTGCTTACATTTATATTCCCAGTTCTTTATTTAGGGAAATAATTTTCAGACTTTTTATATCAATCCTGCCACATCTCCTCCACCATTATCCTCTCTCTCATTTTATTAGTATTTGCTTTTGTTTGGGATTGAGAAATCATGATTAAATTTCAGTTTTCCCCCAGAAATGTAGATGTAAAGAGATACATTTTACTCAAGCGTATCCCATATATCTGCATATACAGATGGATTCATGAAGTCACCAAGAAATAAGTAAAACTTAAAAGTCTTTATCTTCTTGAAAAATACAATATCTGAAGTAAAATAAATAAATCCAGAAAATTCTAAACATAACCAAGATATACATAATGAATAATCAGGGCTTGACATTGGTTGTCATAACTGATGCAATAACAGGCCTATCGGCCATATACGTAACCAATTCTCTTTCAGCCAGCTGCCATATTGCGTGGCGATCATCACCACATGATGAGCTCTTTGGTTAACTATGTGGCAGTATTGAAGTCAGGAGTTGGCTACCTTCAGAAAATGTTTTTCAGAAACCTCAGATTATTGTAAGACAGCAAATGGGCACGGAAAGGACCTCCGAGATTTCGAAAACACCCACTGGGTTAATAATTGACAGATTATTGTGCCATTGGAAGGACAGAAAGTTAACTTTGATCACTTTGCTCCAATTGTTGTTGTTTTTTTTTACTGGTGATGCCATGGAGCCCGCATTCCATAGGCAAGCTCAGTCTAGATTAATGTTACCATCTAGCCATTTAGAGATGGGTATGTCATCCCTTGGAGCCACTTCTCTGAGCATAATCCAAACCTCCACTGCCTCAATCACAAAATGAAAACAAATTAACCCAACAGAGACATTTTTAGCCAACTACTATCCACATATTCTATGTTTTTCTTAACCAAACAAATTCCTCTTTTTTCTTTTTAACCAAACTAGACTTCCTTCCTATATCTGGGGTTACCTATAAAAAAAAATATTACTTTGCTGAATAAGTCATAATCTAAGATCTACTGAAATTGTTGACACTGACTTCAAAACATTATATAAGGAGGCATTAATCCTAAATGTGTTTACTTCTGAGTAAAGCTCTTTAGGGTAAATAAATTTGGCATGTCCCTTGGATAAATTATTTAAATATTCACAATCATTAGTGTCTCATGATTCAGGTATTAGGGAAGGGAAAAGAATGATGAGACACAATGGAATGGGCATGTAAGCATTTTCTGGTTTTTCCCTGCAATCTATCCAATTAAATAGAAGATTATTGGGAAATATAACAAAGTGAGATGTAGTCTATCACTGATTTTTTTTTTTAAATCTGCCAGGAGCAAGTGAGAGCATGACCATCATTTGTCAGGTCTATGTACAATCACTAATAAAAACAGAAAGTTGGAATAGATAACTTCAGTCTGGTGAACGTAGATGGAAGAAGCCAAGATTTCCCACAGAGAATTTTCTACACTAGTTTCACACCTGCTGAAAAAAGGAAAATGTGTCCACCACATCTAGTTACCTGCAAGAAAGAAAGATCCTGGTTTTGTCCAATGAGCACTATCTCAAGGTTGCCCATGACGATCTCACAGTTGTTGTACATTTTATATAGTGTCTGATACCGTTGCTGGGCATCTCCTGTCACACTGAGCTCATTTTGGGTGCCTGCACAAACTGCAACAAGAAAGAAAAGAAAAGAAAAGGAATGCATAAATCATTCATGAAGCCCACCAGACATAACATAGTTCAGTACTTATTCTATAATAGTTTGCATCATAAAAGCAAAATCATCCATATATCATCACTTTCTGCTTTGATCAACCATTTCCACCAGAGCATGGCACTAGTAAATATCAGGAATGGAGCAGATAAGGTGCTACAGTCCAATCAAAGTTCTTACAGGGCTCTATTCTTTCAAATTAATCAAAATATCAATCTTGATGGGTATATATTTACCCTGTTATCAGTCTGAGGTTAGCTTCACTGCCATGGGTTCCATCTAAAAACACATGAATTAGATTTTTATGAAGGTGCTAAGATATTGTTGTTATCCCTTCCTGCATTATTTGAAAAATTCTTCAGGGACAAGAGAAGATGATTAGACATTACAGTCAATCTTATAAAGGGGGTTATTAGACAAAGGTGCTGCCCCTGTTTTGTGATGGAATAAGTTCTTAGGTGATCCAATGGCATCATGGCCAAGGGCTTGTAATTGTGCAAAATCTCATTATCTCTCTATAGTTTCTATTGATGGGAAGCTTCCATTTCAAGGCAATTGACAGTTCAAACTCTGGTCAATTTTGTCCCTGTTCACTTTGCTTGGGTTATTTTAACTGGTAGGAGGAACTGTAAGGAATGGAAGACTGGGAATAAATCTACTGTCAAAATACCCTGCATCAATCTCAGATACATTTGAAAAACTGAGAAGCAGAGAAACTATTGCCCTTAAATATTTCCCAAGGACTCTAATGCTTCCAAGGCAGAGGAATAAAGATACACAAAACAAAAATATGTAAGAAACAGAGATATAATCCATAAAGGGCTTTTCCTAAAACAGGTTGCCGCTAATCTAAACTGATAAGAAAAATCAGATGATATGACAAAATCCAATAAGAGCTCTTCCAAATTCTTTTTTGTTGTTGTTGTTGCTGTTTTTGCTTCCTTCTCGGAACTATTAACATTAGAGATAGTCATCTACCTGTGAATTCCTCAGAAGGATAGTAATGTTGGCTAATATCCAAAGAGAAATTTCAAGTGTGTGACGTACAAACTAGAACATTTTATATTCTCCATTGTTCATAGAATTATAGGGCTGGAAGGGACCTTAGAGGTCTTCTACTCCAACCCCTTACCCAAGACAGGAGTTCTTATACCATCTCGGTTGTCCAGTCATTTCTTGAAAACCTCTAGTGATGGAGCATCCACAACTCCAAGAGGCAAGCTGTTCCACTCATTAATTGTTTGCACTGTTAGAAAATCCCTCCTTATTTCCAGGTTGGATCTCCCTTTGATGAGCTTCCACCCATTGCTTCTTGTCCTACTCTAGATGCTATGGAGAATAAATCAACTCCTTTTCCCTACGACAGCCCATCATGTCTCCCTTAAGCCTTCATTTCATAGGCTAAACATACCTACGATAGTTCCCTTCGCTGTTTATCACACAATTTAGCCCCCTGACCCCTTATCATCCTTGTTGTACTTCTCTGCACTCTTTCCAGGGCCTCAGCATCTTTTTTATATTGTGGAAACTGGACGCAGAACTGGACAGAGTATTCCAAATGTGGTCTCACTAGTACAGTAGAGAGCGATACTATCTGATGTTGCAACCTAGGACTGTGCTGGCTTTTTTGGCAGCTGCACCAACCTGCTGATCCATATTTAAGTGGTGGTCTACTAGCACAGCTAGATTCCTGTCACAGGCACTACTGTCCAGTCAGGTACTGCCTATCCTGTACCTGTTGTTGTTGTTTTCTTCTTCCTCCTCTTCCACCTCCTCTTCCTCTTTTTCCCACTTACAAGTTATTATTAACTCTTCCCTCTCCCTAACTTCTAAACATTTACCCTGAGGAGTAGGAGTCCCAGCCAATCAGAAAAAGCTCAATGTTTCTTAGGAAAGCCAAAACATTTTAGTTTCACACAATGTGAAGATCCATCACATCATGAATATGGAGCATAGGTCTATAATTCACTTTTACAATGAAGCCTCCAAGTTTCAAGATATGAATGCTAACTAGAAATGTTTAAAACGCGCAGTCTCTACCTACCTAAAGGGTGTGAGGTTGGAAAATGCTGCTCTACTGGATGACAAACAGGTCCTACCAAAAGCGTAGAAAGGGGTAGAAAACTGTCATCCTGGTGTCCTACTTCCTAGCTTTGACCAAAGTCAACCAGTCTTAAGTGACATGCATGAATGAAAATTGTGAGCATTCGCACATTCAGTGTCCTCTCCCTGAAGGTAAATCAAAACAGTCAAATTCTCCCCACAGCTTAAGTAGATTCACTACACTGCAAGAGGAAGGGTGTGATAAGGTTGAAACAATAAGGAATTAAGATGCTTGATGAGATCACGATCAACCCCTTTTTGGATCTATTACTTGAAAGCACAAAATCCACTATGAGATTTACAGTAACAGGAAGTGGAATGTAAATATTTTTTGAATAAACAAGGAAGACCTAATTGGCTATTCTTTCTCTATCTACCACAGAGATCAGAACAGTTGACCAGAAAAGTAAGATTCCAAAAAGTTAAAAAGGACTACCTACTGGATTCATATAGGCCACAACCTAGGGTTTCTATTAATCCTGTATTCCTGAAGAAGCCACATTTGGCTAGGATCACTAAGTAATATGCTACGGTTTTTATTTATTTATATCCCGACTTTTTCTTTTCTACAAATGTCAAGATGGCAAACATATCCAACACACCTTCCTCCTCCTACAGTATTTCCCCCAGAACAAGTGGAGAGAGAGTGACTGGCTCAAAGTCACCCAGCCAGCCTTCATGGCTAAGGCAGGACTTGAACTCATGGTTTCCCACTCTGTAGCCCAGTGATGGTTAACCTTTTCAGCACCGAGTGCTGAAACTGGAGCACGTGGGCAGGCCAGAGTGCCAGAACCCGGAAGAGAGTAGCTGGCCCGTGCGCATGCATGCATGCGGTGGCCAGCTGCTCTTCCGGATTCCGTTGCATGCATACATGCCAGCAAGCTGGTCTGGCTTGCATGCGCACCAGACAAGCTGTCCGGCACGCATGGCATGTGACGGAACCAGGAAGAGCAGCTGGCCACCGCACGCATGTCCACAGAGAGGGCTCTGTGTGCTACCTCTGGCACATGTGCCATCTCTGGCATGCGTGCCATCTCTGGCACGCGTGCCATAGGTTTGCCATCATGGCTCTAGCCTGATGCCTTAACCACTAGACCAAAGTGGCTCTCTTTGAAACCATAATGGCCAGAATTGTGCATTGCAGCAATTCGAAACCAAACAAAGCACTTGATGTATGAACTCAGCCACTTACCCTGAGAGCACAGATAAGATGCTCCTTTCTCATTGGGTGAATGGTCCAACACTCAAGTACCTAAGACTGTAAGCTTATCAGATGAAAATGTTTCCAAAGGGTAACAGGGTTAACTCTGCTGCCCTAAATATAATAGCCTGTGTTGCATTACCACACAACGATACAACCGCAATTGGTTGAATAAACCAAACTTGGTGAGGCACACACAGGACACTAAACCACAAATAAGCACACACCATTGATCCAGTTTGTTTGAGTCAGTGAGCACATTTTAAAGTTCAAGAGCCTGTTAGAAAGACTCACACCAAATAGGTGACGCTGTGGATTATTCACTCATAAAATGCCCATTCACAAGAAGGCAAATAGAATAGACTGCTCCTGGCCACTTCCTGCCCAGTTGTTCCCAACTCCTCAACTTGTTTTTATTTAAGTATTTCCAAACAGATAGGTACACTTTCAAATAAAGCAGTAGGCTGCAGCCTTCCACCATCTTACTTTTCTCAGAAAATAGCAGCATCTATTATTGAGCAATGGTGGCGCAGTGGTTAGAGTACAGTACTGCAGGCTAGTTCTGCTGCCTATCGGCTGCCTGCAATTTAGCAGTTCAAGTCTCACCAGGCTCAAGGTTGACTCAGCCTTCCATCCTTCTGAGGTGGGTAAAATGAGGACCCAAATTATTGGGGCCAATAGGCTGACTCTGTAAACCACTTAGAGAGGGCTGTAAAGCACTGTAAAGCAGTATATAAGTCTAAGTGCTATTGCTATTGCTATCTACTGGGAAGGTTAGAAAAACCAAGATGGCAGACCCAGAAGCGTGATCACAGTTCTCCCTATGTTGTATGTGTTTTGATGTTGCAGGCAGATATAAAGGGACAGGCTTAAATTGCACTGCTGCGACCGCCATCTTGCCTTTTTTTGGCAACCCTACCCCCCAAATGTTTCTGACAGAAGGTCTGTGAGGCCCAAAAGGCAGCCTTGTACAGTAATTGAAATTTTTAAAGCCTGATTCTTTAAACTCATGGGTCGTTTTAATTAAAGGAGTCTATGAAGACAGGTGGAGTACTATGACTAAACACTTACAAAGCTGTTTCAATATTGATTAATTTGTACACGGGCGGAGTATTACTGTGCTGAATCATGTTTATCAGCAAAGGTGAAAGTGAGGCCAGCTTGGATACAGGCATATTAAAAGAAAGCAGAGAAGTCATCAGTGAAGGTTCTGGATTGGATTATTTTGCTCTAAAAACAGAGGTACAGCCTAAGTATTTGGTATTTGCAGGTCCACACTCTGGTCACAAATCATAGGTTAAGGGAGCTTTGACCCACTGGTTGTTTTCCATGAGTGCATTGATTCAGAGTTAATAAATAACCAAGGAGAACGTCCTGTTCAGCTTTTAAATGCATACCTCACCTCCTATTTCTTATGCACAAGCACTATAGATTCTTAAGTCAGGTTCCTGCATATAAATACACTATAGGAGGAATAACTAGAGGGTGGGGACCCCATCTTTGTTAATTGGCTAGAATGGATTAAAGCACAACATCAACAGCTGTTTATTGTAACACCTTCAGAGATCCTCAGTAGTGACACCTCACTTTATTAAACTAGTGGGGAGGGAGA
Source organism: Pituophis catenifer annectens (assembly GCF_029215685.1). Lineage (NCBI taxonomy): Eukaryota > Metazoa > Chordata > Lepidosauria > Squamata > Colubridae > Pituophis > Pituophis catenifer. The sequence continues at coordinate 148,057,725 of NW_027256882.1, forward strand.
GAACCCATTTTCCCCCAATTTGGGGGGAGATGAAGAATAAATCTACATGATGAAATAAACGATGCAAATTCCATCATTTGTATGTATTTGTGCCATTTGTATCATGATGACAGGATGCAAATTGTCCCCAATTATGGAATTTGCATCAACCCTCTGTCATTTCTAATATACAAGTGAAAGGGAATTGCAACAGAATTTGGCCTGCTGCATACAGCTTCACGGCAGGTCAGCAAAGATTTCACAGTAGCAGCAGAAACAAAAGCATTTTCTCTCACCCAAATTAAAATCTAGAAAACTTGGCAGAAGGAGATGGGATAGATTTCTCTGTGAACAGAATTGTTCTTGGATTGAAACAAATTCCCAGGCTGAGCACGCGCCGCCATTTTACTGGCCATTATTTTGCATTTGTCTCCAATCTGTGAATATTTCTGTAGTAATATATTGCCTACCTCCCAGGATGTCGATTTTTGTAAACTTTTCATAGCCATTAAGGCAAGAGTATCAACCGATATACATAGTCAACAAACAGAATGGCAAATACATTTGAAAAGCTTCCTGCTTAGTTCCAGAACTGCTTTTTGGGACCAAATCTCAGATGGGTGGCTAATAAATTTTACAAATAAATAAATCAAATATGCGAAGTAAGGTTTCAATGAATACAGCTTAGTCAAGAAATATGCTGCAGACCAGCACTTGCTAAAGCAGGCATCAAGGCCTTGGAAAAGATATTCAAATGCTGTGATGTGACACTTTATAAAAGCAAAAGATGAACTTTAAAGAAGCAGGATAGGAAGAGTATTGACACCTTTGAACTATGATATTAGAAAAAACTCCTGAGAATAACCTAGACAGCCAAAACAACAAATCATGGATCATTGAACAAATCAACCGAGAGTTCTCATTTCATATTGATTGCTAAGGTACAGGTCTGTGAGTCAAATTATCCTACCGTATTTCAGCTCTCTGGAAAAAGCGTTAATGCTGGGAAATTTGGAAGGAAAAAGAAGAAGAAAACAAGCAACAACAAAATGGATGAACTCAGTTACAGTGGTGATGAGTACACCATTAGGAGAGCTGAAGAACCAGGTTAGAAACAGATCATTATGGAGAAAATCTATTTATGTGATAGTTAAGAGTCAAAAACAATTTGATGGCACATAATCAGTTGGATTTCCTGCTAAGAAGAAAGAAAATGGTCTACTTCTATCTTCTCCAGAACTATGTTTCCATAAAAAATTATGGAATCTGCTTATCTGCTAAGGCTGTCATAATTTCTCTGTTACAGAAGTACTGGCCCAGTTAACATATGGTGATAAAGGATACAGGTCATCCTCGTTTAGTGACCATCATTCAGCAAACATTTGAAGTTATGATGGTGCTGAACAAGCAGATGTGTGACCAGTTCTTATAGTTGCAACTGTCACAACATCCCCAGAGTCATGTGATCGTGATTAGGGCACTCGGCAACTGGTTTATCTGCAACTTTCCCTACCAGCTTTTGACAAGCACTTCTGGCAGCCCCATCCCAAGACGGACCCACAGACCTCCTGTACCTTAGCAATCAATTTGAAAAATAGTTACATCAGAAAGGCATTTAAGGGGAGGGACCTTGCAAAATTTCAGAAGGGTAAGTATTGGGTTGGGACATTAAGATGCGTGAAAAGCAGTCATCACATAACTGAAACTATAGTCAGTGCATATGATGGATATGAAGACACAAGAAGAACTTGAACATCCAGCCTTTCCAAACAAACATCCAATTTGCAGCCTCTCATGTCTACAGACTCCACCAAAATTATTTGTTTCCGCTCTCAGGAAAGAGAACTAGCAAAGAACACTGAATTCTACAACAGGCCCCTGCATTCTTTCCCCCAAAAAATTATAACTAGAACATGCGGCTGAAACTATGGGTTTTTTCCCCCAAATTTTTCACTGTGCTTAAAAATTAGAGATAGCCATCAAAAGTGACCTTCCCTTTTCCCCCATGTTAATTTTTTCATTATATGGAATGTTTGCAGGGATGCATTAGCTTCTGCAGAATATTGTTGATGTCTCTAGGCCCTATAATACTCACGGAGCTCTCTTGAAGACTGACTTTTCAAAACTCATGGCTCTTTAAACAACGGTCCTCTGTGGATTTAAAAGGATCTCCTTTTAAAGCCATCCAAGTTCTTATTTCTTATGGAAACAAACTTCACATGTTCATTATACACTGTGTAAAAAAGTGTTCTTTTGTTTTGTCTAATTCTTCCAGTCGCTTCACTGGTTGACCTCTGATCCTAGGCCTGGGAGCAATATGGACAGCAAACAAATGTAACTAATAAATAAGCTATTGGTCCAAAAACCCCGCCTCAAATACAGGAAATAAATAGTAGTTTGTAGGTGCGTAAAGAAGCAATTTCAGTGATAGACCGAGTAAAAATATTTTAGCCTTGTCACTGAATAATAAAAGCTGTATTCTTCAACACTTAGAAAATAAATTCTAGGAGATAAATGTATACACACACCTATCTTGCTTGTTTCTTGTTCTTCAACTAAGAAATGGAGAACTTTGTTTACACTCAGAACAAAGCCCTATTAAGTTCCACATAATCAAGATAGCAATTCAATTCATAAAAAGGAACGTCTAGAAATTAATAAAGCTTTTAGGGGAGAATGCTAGGCTTGTCACTATTGAATTGTTTGCCCTATTGAAGGCCCTAGCTTGGGTGTGTACAGTTGTTTAATATCTATGAAGTTTACGGGAGTTAAATGCAAACCTTCCTAAGCCCACAAGCTTTCTCCTCCTATCGCCTCCAAACTGACACACCGCCAAACTGGCTGGGCAGCTTCTTTTGCCAAGTGTGGCACAACCCACTAACCAACCGGCTGAACCAACAGTCTCAACCAATCAGGAGTTTAGAGTGTGTGACATTCAGAGGGTAGGTTGGTACCCAGAACACAACAGGATTTGGCTTTCCAAACATGTATCACAACTTTCTCAACCATGGGGACGAGGACAAAGAGATACAGTTGTGGCTAGAAATGACAACAGAGAATTCTTGAGCAAGGGGGAGAGAAGCAATGGGCCTCCAGATGTTGCTACACCACAACTCTTGGCAGCCCCAGACAGGAGAGTCAGAAAGGATGCTGGCGTATCTTATTGTTATTGTTGTGATAAGGAGCTCAACCCATTTCCAATTTTTCTCTGCAGCGACAACTTGGCTAAGAGAGAGAGACAGACCCAAAGTGGTGAGCTTGAATGACCACATGTTCCTGGTGCCAGCCTGGCACTTTAACCCTTGCACTACTCTGACTTTGTAGTTCAGCAACATCTAGAAGTTCGCAACTCCTTGTTTAATGATTAACTGCTTCTCTAATGCATCTCCAGTCAAGTTAGAAGACTGATCCCGCTTGATGAATTTGACTTGAGAGACATATTAGAAGTCCATTCAATCATTTAAAATCAGTTCTGTCCGCTCTCGTAAATCAAATCTTTTTCACCCCATGAATCATCCAGAGGGTCCAAGCGTTCACAGAAGAATTAGGCCTCTTGGGTGTGGAGACAGAAACCCCTGCCAGATCTGAAAAGGGCGGGAAGTCCAGTCACAGGGGTTGCATTGTCCTTGGATGGAGCTGCTGTGTTCTGAAGAGGCTGCTTTAGGCAATGTCCTGGCTGGACAACAACGGGTTGATTATCCACGGGAAGGTGGACGGAACTGGAGGCCTGGCTAAGAACTCCACCCTAGCAAGGACATAAAAGATCTTACCCCAAGGCTACAAGAAGACATAGAAGTGGATCTGCTCTGAAAGGACCCCCCCTCCCCCCACCCCTGCAGAGGGACTGGCTTGGGTTTTGCTCCCATCCCTCCTTTCTGTTTTGTTGGGTGTATTCTTCCAATCAACCCACAGGGCTATCAGGCAGCTGCACAACAGCCACTCAATTAGCACACTGGTGTGTGTGTGTGTGTGTGTGTGTGTGTGTGTGTGTGTGTGTGTGTGTAACTTTTTGAGGATCCACAGAAACAGACAATACTTGGATTTTAATGTCATCTGGCTAATCCAAGAAATCATATACAATTGGTTCAAGAGTCTCTCCGTTGCAGGAGGTTAACATGACTGATAATCTCATGAAGGAATCCATTTAAGTTACAGTGCAGGGATAACAAGGAATGGGCACCTCTGCTCTAGGGCAGGAATGGGTAGTGGTAGCCACTGATGTCCCTGAACTACAACCCTCTCCCCCAGCTCCAACTATCATGGCCAAGGGTGAGGGACACTGAAAGTCATTGTCTGATGGGCTAAAGGTTCCTTATCCTCATCCTAGCGTTTCAGAAATGAAAACGGGCATCTATCCATTATGCAGAAGAAAGACTGGTAGGTGCATCTAAAGATGCTACAAGAGAAGAAAAAGTGAACCTGCTAAAATAGCCTTTTGCCTTCGGTTAGCTTTACATTGCTAATTTCCACAACGTGGTACTCTCCAACTGAGTTTTACTTCAGTTCCTGACTAGCATCCTTACGGTCAAGGCAACCATAAAGTGTCAAGGAAGATCGTGTCCAGGCATTCTGCAGCAGAAATATATAATGCATTTGCTTATTAGAAAATGAAAGTTGTTATTATCCTTTCTCACGTTAGAGTCCCTGAGGTGCCACTATAGTAACTAGCATCTCCTTGGAAAGCCTGGAGTTTATTTTGCATATTAAGAGCCCCCTTTTTTTCTTTCACAGAATCCATGAAAAGCAGCACACACAGGTATTCCGGTTAGTCTCACCTCTAAGCAGCGGCCAGATCTACTAGAGCTTGCTTTCTCAAGACAGCTTCATCAGGTGGGTCCTCACAAGTAGATTCATGTTCACAGGGATCCTGTGAAGTGCACCAGGTTGTAACTAATGCCTTGCTCTTGCAGTTGGCCAGCCATGTTCTTTTCTTCCCTCATATACTGTAGACCAGAGTTCCCCAACATTACCGGCTTTGCGGACCAGCGGGGGAGGAGAGGGGATGGTTCTGGGCGAGAGGCTAGCAAGAGTGCATCTGCAGTTCCATTTGTGCAAGCAGCGTGCACACACACCTGCCACTCACTTAAATGAAGAATGTGTGCGCGTGCTTGCCCGCTGCTTGCACAAATGAGGATGTGCGTGTGCTCATTGGCCGTTTACGCAGCCCGATTGTAAACCCCTCACAGCCCACTAGTGGGCCACAGCCCACAGGTTGGGAACCCCTGCTGTAGATTTTTTTTAAGCAGGAGTTGGTCAAGCCAAGCAAGAAGAGTAGCTGTAACACCCAAATAGTTTTCAAGAGCATGCAACTGAATCTCTCAAAGTGATGCCCCAACAGTTTGTTTAGTGACTTTTCAAAGTTATGGCACTGAAACAAGTGACGTATGACCATTTTTCACACTTACAACTGTTGCAGGATCCCCATGGTCATGTGGCAATTTGGCAATTAGCAGCTGACTAATATTTATGACGATTGCCATGTCCTAGGGTCATGTGATCTCCTTTTGCGACCTTCCGACAAGCAGTCAATGAGGAAGCCAGATTCACTTAACAACCGTATTGCTAACTTAACAGTTGCAGTGATTCACTTAACAACTGTGGCAAAACGGGGCAAAACTCACTTAACTTGCTTCGCAATAGAAATTTTGGGCTCAACTGTGGTCGTAAGTCGAGGATTGCCTGTGCTTTGTTAACACACACACCCACGCACACACACACACACACTTTCTTTGTAAGTCGAGGTTGAATGGTCTTGGCACTGTGGAGGAAGATGCGGTGTTGTATATGGGAAGCTCGCCTTTGAGAGTCCATTTCTTACTCCCAGACATGAGTGACACATCCGTCTTAGTCCATTCTGCTGGCAGCCTCCTCTCTCAGTGGGCAAAATAGGCAGAGAATCAGAGAGCACTGGCAACTTTGCACACACACAGCCCCTTCTCTCTAATCCAGACAGTGGCTCCAGCCTGGGAGAGAGGCCACAGCCAGACATATGGAGGCACTTCCTGAAGAGATAACAGTACAAAGGAGGGGGGTACAAAAAAGAGGGGTAGAAGGAAAAGAGGGAAGAAATGTTTACTACCTCTCAATCATCTGCCCTCCCCCCCCCCTTTCCTTCTTTAGCCTTGGAGACTAGGATTCCCATTCGGACTCCCCCTTCTGAACAACTCTAAGCGTTTAAGGCCAAAACCCCTAATATTTTTCCCTGGGTGGCAAGCCTCAATGGTGTAGACACGGATTACAAAGAAAGAATCAAGGATGGCCCAGGGTGGTGGTGCTTGGTTTTTGTTTTTTTTTTCTTTTTTTCTTTTTAGTCTATGCTGAGCATGAGCTGGAGGGGGCGGGGAGGAAGTGACAAGTAGTGGTTTGGAAGCCGGCGAGGGCTAGGAGCCAGACCTACTGGGTTTTGTCCCCCTGTCATAGTGACAAGTCCTTTGCATGGCCGCTATTCAAGTCCCAGACGTGACTCAGAACTGAGCAGTGGAGGGGGGGAAAAAAGAGCAGTTTTGTCTCTGCCCAGGCTGAGATAAGAACTGACTTCTCCTCCGCCAGCCCCCAAAGACTTTGCCATAATTTCAGGGTCTCTGTCCTATCAAAGCAAGGACACCTGAGTTGGCTCTGGTAGGTGGAAATTATTGCCCTCCTAATACGTACGTATACAATCCATTGCTGGAAACAGTAACTTCCTGTAAATGAAGGCATAGAAACCAGAAACTCTCACTAAAAATGCCCCATCAGAGCCTGTCATCAGATATATTAAGTGTTCTTTCCAATTCTGCACTGGAAATACTGGGTAGGTCATCCACACTGTGAAATGGGTCCATGCTTTGCTTCTTGTAGGCCCTGATTTTCCCTGGGAATTGGACGGTTCCAGGGTTGAGCTCCAGACAGCCACTGCCAAGTTTACATGGAAATGCAGGATTTTATTTGTATTTATTTTATTCATAAAGGTAAAGGTTTCCCCTGTCCAGTCGTGTCCATCTCTAGGGGGCAGTGCTCATCTCCATTTCTTAATCAAGGGAGCCAGTGTTGTCTGAAAACATTTTCATGGTCAAGTGGCCAACATGACTATACACAGAGTCGAGTGGTAGAATTCATTTTTTTTTACTACCGGTTCTGTGGGCATGGCTTGATGGGCATAGCATGGCTTGGTGGGCATGGCTTGGTGGGTGTGGCAGTGGAAGGATACTGTAAAATCTCCATTCCCTCCCCACTCCAGGGGAAAGTTACTGCAAAATCCCCATTTCCTCTCGATCAGCTAGGACTCAGGAGGCAGAGAATAAATAGGGGTGGGGCCAGTCAGAGGTGATACTTACCGGTTCTCCAAACTACTCAAAATTTCTGCTAGCGGTTCTCCAGAACTGGTCAGAACCTGCTGAATACCACCTCTGACAGAGACGCATGGAATGCTGTTACCTTCTACCTATTTATCTATTCACATTTGCATGCTTTCGAATTGTTAGGTGGGCAGGAGCTAGGGCACGGAGAGGAGCTCACCCCATCACACGGTGCTTGGGTCTCAAACTCAGGCTATCATCTTTCCAGCTGATAAGCACAAGCTCAGCATCTTTAACCAATGAGCCATTGCATGCCCCCCATTCATATTTTATTTATATCCCACCTTTATTATTTTTATAAATAACTCAAGGCAGAGAACATACCTAATACTCCTTCCTCCTTCTGTTTTCCCCATAACAACAACCCTGTGAGGTGAGTTGGCCGAGAGAGAATGACTGGGCCAATTTTCATGCCTAAAGTGGGACTAGAACTCACAGTTTCCTGGTTTCTAAGCCAGCACCATAACCACTAAGCCAAATTGACTTTTAATTCTAATTCTACAAGGTTCACCTGTAGAAGTCAGAGGACCCAACCATTTCAATGTTTAAAAAAAATAATGCCAGAAAAGCTGTTTATTGAAACCTTGTGAGTCACCATCAGCTACATGGCTCCACAAAGGAATCTCACACACAAAAAGCAAGGCTAATGTGTTCCTTTTGGCATATAAAAAGTTGATGGGGAGCTCTGAAAGAACATAGCCAGTCTCACTTACATGTATTCTGCATGCATTTTTTTTAAAAAGGCTCCGTCCATATATGCTTGAATATGTGTACTAAGATCCTTCAAGTAAGAGGGAAATCGACTAAGATCCACACATCCTCATTTATTCTCTGAACAATGGAGAGTCATCTGGACCCAACTAAAGCAATTTTACATAACTAAATCAACTTTGATTCCTTTGGCAGGTCACAATCAACTTATATTTTGACAATATAATTATAACCCCAACTTCTTGAGTGGGTGTGTCAAATCATGTACTGTACATTGAGAGAAGTTGTGTAAAAACAAAATTGTTTAATCACCGGTGTTTAAATTTTACTTTCTCATTGCTCCAGTCTGTAGTTCTACTTTTCAGATCTAGGGAAAATGGGTTTACTTCAGTGGTGAAATTCAGCCGGTTCTATCCGGATCGTGTGATCCGGTAGCGCCGGCAGTGGGAGGCTCCGCCCACCTGCCCGGATATCATCACGTCCCATTTTTGACCCTCTGCGCATGCACAGAAGGCTCTGAGCATGCGTGAAGGAGGTGCGCGCACTCACATTTGCGAACAGGTAGCAAAGGTAAATGAATGCCACCCCTGGTTTACTTCAACTATCACAAAGAAGAACATGAACTCTACACACCTTTAACAAGAAAAGGCAAGGAGAAGAAATTAATTGTAACCCACTAGATCCATAGATCCTTTGTGACATTTCCCATCGACCCTGACAATTAGTTGCTGGGGGTGGAGAAACGGTTCTGAGTTTTCAGAGGAGGAAAAAAAGACACTGTGAAACAGGAGGCGGGATGGGAACTTCTTCAAGAGTAGAGGGGATGCTATTGTTCCTTGCAATAAGAGAACGAACAGTCCTAACTAACAGTTGATCATTTTTTACTATAGTAAGTTGAAACAAATGTTTTCCAAGTGGACCCTTCAAATTGTGAAATGTGCTGTCTGCCTGGAGCAGGGCTCAGGAAAATGACAGAATAATCTCCAATTATCCCTTCCTACTAATCCATGTGAGGACAAATGATACTTCAAGAAACAGCTGCAAACATGTTGCCCTGTTCTCTGAAGATCTAGGGTGGAAGCTCAAGAACCTGGGAAATTGGGTGGTGTCCATTGCAAACTAATGATTGGTTATACAGGAGAGTTATGGTGGACCGCTGGTATAAGATGGACTTGTGCTTCATAATAAGTGGTAGAAAAGTGTTTAGCTAAAGGATGAATAGCTTGATCAGAAAGGCTCTCACGTGCATTGTCTAGGATTGGATGAAAGCTAGGTAGCTCAGAACTGTGTGAGGAAAGTTCACCTTGAATTAGTGAAAATGATCTTTAAAGAAAATAAGAAAATCAGCTACTGCATAAAATAGCAAAATCCAATAAATCACAAAGAAAACATTCTATTTAATTCCCTCCTAGAATTAAGGAAACATTTTCTGTCAGTGAGAACAATTAATCAGTGGAACGGGTTGCCTTCAGAAGTTGTCGGTGCTTCTTCACTGAAGGTTTTTAAAAAGAGATTGGACAACCACTTGGACTAGTCCAGGCAATCTTGGCAATTTTAAGACTTGTGGACTTCAATTCCCAGAATTCCTCAGCCAGCTTTGCTAGCTGAGGAATTCTGGGAGTTGAAGTCCACAATTTTTAAAGTTGCCGAAGTTGGAGACCCCTGGACTAAAAGACCTCCAAGGTCCTCTCCAATATTCCGTATTCTATTTGTCCATATCTTCTTTAAGGAGAAGGTGTATGTTTTACTAGACAATTGTGAAAAGAAGGACAAGTACTGAAATTTGAGATTGACAGAAGCATTATCAGGCAGCATCTACTTCCTTTGAATGACCTTAAATCTCCAGGACCAGAGGAATTGCAGTCTAGGGTACTGAAGAAGCTTGCTGTTTGTAGTTTGGCTGAACATTTCTGGAGAAAAATCCTGGAGAATGAGTGAAGCAACAAATAAATGGAGGAAGGCAAATATTCCTACCTTCAAATAGGAGAAAAGAATAATCCAGGGATCTACATAACATAAGTACTGGAAAGATTCTAGAGCAGATAATTCTGTAAATATGTCAGTCTGTACGTACACTGATTGCCACAGGTCAGTAAGGATATTTCAAGGACAAGATTTGCCAAACTAACCTTGCCTCATATTCTGATTAAGGTGATAGCACCATCACCTTGAATGATCTCAGAAAGCTAAGCAACACTGAATCAAACTATTGTTTGGATGGGAGGCCAAAAAGGGTAACTGGGCTATAAAGCTAGCCTGAAAAAAAGCAGTGGCAAGTAAATTCTATAATGTTGCCCTGAAAACTACATGAACACGTCCATGAAGACACGAGTTCAGCTTGATTCAGGTCTTAATTTCTGTATTACATGGTCGAAATGCTTAAGATTAATATATCTTGCTTCAGCAAAGCATTCAGGAAGTACTTCCTAACATTTTATTTAACAGTTAATTAAGTATGGGCTAGATGGAATGATTGGTTGATGGATCCATAGCTGGCTCAAAAATCACCCTTCAAAAAATCTTGTCAGTGGCATTTATTCAAACTAGAATAGGATATTAGTGATGGTATCACAAGGTCCAATCTTGGATTCTGAATTATTCAATAGTTATCCTTATGATTTGGATGAGGACATGGAAAGAATCTTTATTAACTTTGCACGTGACACAAAACTGAATAGGATACTTTAAAAAATTTAAAACCACCTGGATAGGTAAGATAAATAGACTTTTTCAAAAAATTAACAGGGACAAAATTAACTTATAAATGGAAATCAAATGACAGATGTAGAAATGGGATAAGAGATCACAGGAACTTGGGATAGTGGTTCATTATAAATTGAATACAAGTAGTCCTCCGCTCAGGAGCATAATGGATGTGATTGTTAAGTGAATCCATATTTGTTAAGTGAATGATATGCATTAAGTGAACCAATTGTTTGCTATGGGCTGGTGTTGCTGAAAACCAGAAGTAAATGTTTGTTTTTGGCAAAATATCATAAAATACATTTTCAGGTGCCACAGGAGCTGCATATGGCTGTAAATGCGGTTTGGCTGCTGAGCACCTGAAAAGCAGTCATGTGACTTCAGGGGAGTGGGCATGGGAACCAGGTTGTAAGTACCCTTGCGGATACAGTATCTTTCATAACTTTGCATGGTTGCTAAGTGACCAATCATAAATTGATAATTACCTATAACAGCCAAAAATGTGATACGGTTACAAGAAAGGGAAATACAATTTTAGATACAATTTTAGATACAAATACAATCGCATCAGTAGAAGTATAGATTATTTTGCATTGATTGGACATCATCTCAACTTCTATGTTCAGCTCTGGACATCACATTTTAAAGAGGACTCAGTTTTTCAGAGAACAAATGGTAGACTGACGAACAAAGTAGAATGAGATAAATAGACCAGCTCTTTGTAATTTCTCTCCAAACTAGGAGAGGACTTGAGATCACCCACAAATGTTCCAGGCAGTTACTCCTTGTGAGGAAACCACAAGACATGAGGTTTTAAGGGTTTATTTACAGATAAGAGATGAGATAAGGGAAGAAGAGATCATTTCCTATATTTTAAGAGAAGATGATAAGTTACTAAAATATATACTTGTGATGAAGGGAAAGTAATTTCTTTATATATTTTTATTTTATTTTTATTTTTTCATTCTGGGTTTTTTCCATTGTATTCTCTGCCCATTCAATTTTTTTCTTTACATTTTTTAAATTTGTGTTAACTTTTTTAACCATTGTGATTATAATTTTTAACAAATTGCTATGAAGATTTTAAGGAGGACCAGGGAACTAAAACAGTGCGTTCATAAAAGATGATCAAAGGGCAAGAAACTAAGGAAAGAGAATAGAACTGGGAATGCTTATCCTTATGAAGAGGAGATGGCACTTTCTATATTCCTAAAAGGGTATCATCTAGAGGATCAAGGCTTGTTTGGTCTCGTTCAGAGTGCAGGACACCAAATATTGAATCATTAGATAGAAAAATAGATTCCAACATTACATTCCTAGCAGTAAGAGCACTCATCCAGAGAAGTGGTAGATTCTCCATTATCCTAACAGCTGCAACCATAGGCTTGAACAAAGCAAAGATAGGCCTCAATAACATTTTTCCAACTCTATGATTCTTTGAGAAATGAACTTACATTTCAGGCAAGGCTATTCAGAATGAAGTCATCTATTATTTTAAAGTAATCAACCTTTTCACCACTTTAGATGAAATCACAGAATGTGGATAAGAGTTGAAACTTGAAGTATAGGAAGTGCAAATCTGGACAAGAAATCTCAATCAACAAATTGCTATAGCATCAAGCCAAATTCACCCAACAGTCACTCCCTGTTTCTCCAATAGATGACTCAAAGCCTCTCAGGTGGAGGACTACATACATTGTTCAGATCCAATAATCAACACATTTCCTCATTATCTGCAATGAAAGGAAGTTAGTAACTTCATCTTGCTGCGGGATCAATCATTCTTTCTACTCCTCTATTTCACTTTTTTCCCCAACTAAATCAACACTCTTTCATTCCTTCATCTTCTGCAAACCAGCAATAAAACAGGTAGATTCCCCCAAAGATGTTCTAGCAGGTTCTAAAAATATCACCTGTTCAGCTTCTATTGTTTCAATTAACTCTTCCTCTTTGCATGTTCATTTGCTGAAAGACTGTGTGCTTTACTTTGGATGTTGCATATTACAAACACATACTTCATTATGTATCCAGCTGTTCACTATTCATCTGAACGGGGACAAATATAGAGTGAACTGTTGGGAGTGAATGAAGAATTCTCTTCACTAATAGGAAATGGAAAATCAATATTTTAAAACAAAATTCTACTGGGAGGGAGATAAATGTGGTTGCAGCTCTTTGACACTTGTGGCCAAGTACAAAACATAGCAGAGACCATGGATTACTGATCCTGGATTCTCCTCTCTACATCTGGAAAAAAAAAACACTATTCCTGTGATTTATACCTGTCTCCCATCTTTATTCCAGGAGATCTCTGAGATCACAGCTACCCAAAAAGCATTAAAATTGTGTCATTTCAACCCTGTTCCTGTCAATCAAAAAGCAACAGGGCTACCCAGCTAAGTGGGTAGCTACTGAAATCAACAAATCAAAGTAAATTTAAGTTGTATACAAAGTCTGGCTTGGGTATTTCAGGCAGATTTTTGGCTGAGCTTTCTTTCTTTCCAAGTTATGCTTCCAATGGAAGATCTGAGGACAGAATGAAACTGTCCTGCATTTCTTCCATTTCTAACCATAAGAACAATTCTCAGCCTTCCTCCCAGCCAAATACTGGGGTCACATTTAGGACTTTTTATTTTGGTTCTGCCAAGGCAGTCAATGATTTCAGTTTGGCGATGAAGTGTTTGGATGTTGTGGTGCTCTGGGATACAGGCATGGCCGTGTAAATAATTATCCACTCACTATGCTCCTTTACAGATTAAAAGCACAGAGTAGCCTTGACCCAACCAACCTGAAATGCAACCCTGATGTTTACACACCTCCGTAATTCTTTTACGTGCATACCTCTCCATTCCAACTGCTTCTACTTTGTTTTCCCAATTCTGTTTTTGTTTTTAACTCTGCCTTCTAATGACGAAAGTAGAATAATGGTTAAGACACAGAAAATGGCTCAAGAACCCGGAAATCCCCACAGAAATTACTCCTCTAACAAGAATTCCTCAGGAACAATGTAGGTCTCTTCAGCTCGGCTTCTGCTCCCCACCCCACTTTTACAAGGCAGGAAAAAAAACCAGTTACAGGTGTAACATTGCTGTGAAGGAATGCTTGGAGCACCTGACAGAAGCACTATAAAAACATTCAGTTACTGTTATTAACGATTAACAGGGTAGCCCCACCATCAAGCAGCCATCTTAGATTTGAGGCTAGAAATTGAAGCAAAGAATGACAGATTGGAAATGCCAGAAAACCCATGAAGGAAGCATCTTGAGCTCATAAGATGCAGTCAGGGACGCAACCATGCCATGTGTTTGCTAGGGTCCAGCTAAGGATGGCCGAAATGTCCCACCCAGAGAGTAGCAGGTGATGGGGGCAGCTCCAAAGAGGCTTGATGGCTATCCCTGAGTTAATAAGTGTATTCCAAGGCCCAGTCTGGTGTAGTGATTAAGGCACCAGTCTAGAAAATAGGAGACAGCGAGTTCTAGTTTATTTATTTTATTTTTTATTTATTTTATTTTGAATTTGTATACCGCCCTTCTCCCTGAGGACTCAGGGCGGTGAACAGCCAAGTAAAAACATCAAGTACAAATATTAAAATACAGTTAAAATATACATATATAAATTTGGCCCCATTAATTAAAAACAATAAACAAAACACTTAAAAACACTTAAAAAAATTAGGCCAGCCCGGCTTGCTGGAAAAGGAAGGTTTTAAGGGCACGGCGGAAGGCACCGAGGTCTTGGATGGCACCCCGAGGAGGCCCTCTCTGTGGGAGCGCACAGGTCGATGGGAGATCGTCGGTGGCAGCAGGCGGTCTCGAAGATAGCTAGGCCCTATGCCATGGAGCGCTTTAAAGGTGATAACCAACACCTTGAAGCGCACCCGGAAGACCACTGGGAGCCAGTGCAGCTCGCGCAGGAGCGGTGTTACATGGGAGCGCCAGGCTGCTCCCGTCACTACCCGCGCTGCTGCATTCTGGACCAGTTGGAGCCTCCGGGTGCTCCTCAAGGGGAGCCCCATGTAGAGAGCGTTGCAGTAGTCAAGGCGAGAGGTGACGAGGGCATGAGTGACTGTGCACAGGGAATCTAGTTCTGCCTTAGGGACAAAGCCAGCTGGTTGACTTTGGGACAGTCACTCTGAATCCTGGGAAGAAGGTGAAAACAAACCACTTCTGAAAAATTTTGCCAAGAAGCTGCAGGGACTAGTCCAGTCAGTCATCAGGGGTCAGAAACTGACTTGAAGACATGTGCACACATCTATGCGCATGCACAAGAGCACTGGGACCAAAACTCTAACCCAAAATTCTTTCTTTCTTTTAGGAGAAGTGTACACCCAATATTTATAATCATGGAGCAGATGGCAGAGTGTAGATATACTTACTGATCAGAGGTGGGTTTCAGCAGGTTCTGACCAGTTCTGGAGAACCAGTAGCAGAAATTCTGAGTAGTTCGGAGAACCGGTAGTAAAAATTCTGACTGGCCCCACCCCCACCTATACTCTGCCTCCCAAGTCCCAGCTGATCAGGAGGAAATGGGGATTTTGCAGTAACCTTCATCTGGAGTGGGGTGGGAATGGAGATTGTATAATATCCTTCCCCTGCCACGCCCACCAAGTCACGCCCACCATGCAATGTCACGCCCACCAAGCCATACCCACAGAACCGGTAGTAAACATTTTTTAAACCCACCACTGTTACCGATGCTCATGGTATTATTTTTTTATTAACAATGCATTTTCCTTCCCACAGTACAATGCTACTGTACTTATACCCAAGTAGGCGATAGATCTTCTTAAGCCAGAAAGAAAAGTATGCCCTCTGCTATGCTCCATTACATACATTGTTTTTCAACCTGTACGGAGGTTGATTTTATTTGATTGTGTTACTGGAAACCAGCTAGAGTCTCAAGATGGGAAAGCATATAAAATTTTGGATAAACATTAATACAGTACTATAAGTGGGTAATATATTCTGGTTGCACTATTGTTTCCATTATCAGCCATGAAATAAGACTTGGCTGCTAAACTGTTTGGTAGCTGTTCAAGATGGGGACAGACACTATCTTGTCCTTTGTTTCAAGCAACAACAACAACAACAATCTTACTATTATGGCTCCCTGAAATCCTCCCCTAAAAACAAAAAAACAGTTGCACCACAGATGGGATCATATCTATGCATGGTACTTTTCAGGTCCCTGCCACAAATAGCTTAAAGAGTTTGGATGTTATTTCAGTACATACAACTGGACCGCTGCTCCCTGAGA
Organism: Pituophis catenifer annectens; assembly: GCF_029215685.1. Taxonomy (NCBI): domain Eukaryota; kingdom Metazoa; phylum Chordata; class Lepidosauria; order Squamata; family Colubridae; genus Pituophis; species Pituophis catenifer. Next base: position 148,073,708 of record NW_027256882.1, read on the forward strand.
ATATCTGCCTGTCCTACCAGATTATATAGGGTAGGCACACTTCGGGTCCTGTCCCTGAAATGTTGCCACCTAGCAGGTCCCCAAAAGTGTACCTTTTCTGCAGCTGCCCCTACCTTGAGAAACAACGTCCCTTGGGTGATCCGGCAGCCCCCACCCATTTAATTTTCCCGGAGTCCATCAAGACTTGGCTCTTTACTCATGGACTGGGGAATAGTGATGGGTCTGTGGTTCATTTTTGGGGCATCCCAAGGGGATTCTTTAGGCACCAGTTTTTAGGTTTTGTTATATGGTTTTATGTTGTTATTATTGTTATTGTTGCTGTGAGCTACTGTTCTAAGGCAGGCGGCCATCCAATTTCTTTTAACAATATAACTCTTAAAAATTAAACCAACATGAGAGAAAGTGCTAGATTGCAGCTACTGCCTCAAAAGGGTGTGTTAAGAAATATTAGGTTAGGGATACCAAAAATTCTGTCCATGCGGCCTTTCAAATAGATGTGTTACATAGTGAAGACTGAGTTTCCTATAGCTATAGGTAGAACTTGGACAGCTGTTGCCCTTGGAAAGTTAAAAATAAAATCTCAGTCTCAAAATATGTAACTTGAGAACCCTGAGTTTTACAATATCATGTGTGTATAAATGTCAAATACCATAGTCATGGTATATGGACAATCTTTTGCCAATTCTTGCTTTCCTGGAAATTAAAATAAATTAATTTAGGACAAGGACATGACAAATCATGCAAGTGGCCCTCCACTGAAGTCCACAATTAGTACCAGAATTTCCATTGCTGAGCAAGGCAGTTTTAAAGTGAGTCGTGCCTGACTTTATGATCTTTCTTGCCACATTCGTTACGTGAATCACTGCAGTTGTTAAGTGAATCACGTTGTGATCAACCAAATTCAGCTTCTCCTGTTGACTTTGCTTGTCATAAGCCAGTTGGAAAGATTGCAAATGGCGATCACATGGACCCAAGATGAGAGGTGAAATCTATTTACCTTCCCTACCGGTTCGGAAGTGAGCGCCATCGTTACGTCCGATTTTTGACCCTCTGCGCATGCGCAAAGCCTTCTGATTCGCCGAACTATGTCCCGCTGGCGCTACCGGCTTGTGTGAGCCAGACAGAACCAGCAGGATTTCACTACTGCCTGAGATGCTGCTATCATTGTAAATACATACCGGTTACCCAGTGCCTGAATTTTGTTCACTTGACAATAGGGATGATGCAACAGTTGTAAGTACGAGGACCAGTTTTGTAAGTCAGGTTTTTTTGTAACTTCAAATGGTTATAAGTCGAGCATTACCTGTATATCCTCTTTTTTTGTATATATGGTGGTTTTATTTGCTTCTTCTCTGTCACAGCTCTACTAAATAGAAGCGGAGTTCCAAAAAAACTCTTACGTTTGGGACAGTCTAGGAGAAATTAAGTTTTTCCCACTTTTAATAGCTGACTGCCCCATTCTTTAGGTTTATAGCAGACTAAATTTGAAGTAGGGGTGGGTTCCACTTACCTTTACTACCGGTTCACAGCGGGAGCGTGCAGGAGCGCTTCTGCGCATGCGCAGATCACTCATGATGATGTTGTGGCGGGTGGGTGGAGCCTCCCAACTGTTTTACTACCGGTTCTATAGAACCGGACTAAACTGGGAGCAACCCACCACTGATTTGAAATTGTTTCATAGTTTCAAAAAATGTGTGCCTTGTGGCATAGGAAGGTTATGTCTTTGAGTTCAAAAAGTTTCAAAGTAGAGAAGAAGTGAGTTGCATGTTTCTTTGGCTGCACATCAGGATATTCATCAAGGATCATGTGTGGTGTGTTTGCTCTGTGTTCCTCTCAAGTGCTTCTTTCTCAATGTATCTAGCTCCAAGTGTTGTGCCCTGTATTTTTCCACAATAGATTTTCTCATCTGCCATTCTATGCTGGCATATAATTTCTTTAAACACAGGATGAATCCAATATCCAGCTAGTCATGGCAAATCTTGAAAAAATGAGAAAAATAATAAAAAGCAATAAATGCGATAATATTGAAAAGTAAGGGTGCAATTTTAACTAGTGGGAATGAACAAATCTTGAAATATGTATGTGGATTGTTTATGGAGGGGCTAAAAACTTATTTAAGATATATGCATATTGAATCCACACGTATGGGGAATAATAATGACTTTCTTCCAAAAAGAAATGTAGCAGATGCAAAGCCTATAGATCATTAACTGGTAATTAACTGGTAATCATTAACTGGTAATGATACTGGGGTATTTTGATCAAAACTGTACAAGAAGTGACAATGTGAAAAAATTGGAAAATATGGTGGGAATAGCTGCTGGACAATGAATGTACAGAACAGATTTTAGCTCTTCAACATATAATGTGGGAAAATTCTCTACCTCAAATTTGTTGATGTAGAGAAAGTGCAAGGTGGTGAATAAGCTTGAATTGTATAGTCTTCTGTAAAAAACATGAAATTGAAAGCTGACTGTTGAATGCAGCAAGAGTGATAAGATGATGAAAGTAAAATATGTAACTGTTGCAATGCAATGTTTACACCTTTTTAGTGTTACGCAGGAAGTAAGGCCTGGATGTATGATGTACCCCGATATCTAATGTACAAACATATAAATATATAAGGAATGCTTGTGGTGACATTAGAGATGTATGTGTTGGCGAAGTGAATATTTCAGTACTTTTGAATGCAAACAATGTTGTGTGGTGGGCTGAGAAACCTGATTATTTGCTGTGAACATGAGACAGACTATGCAATACAGTGAGACACGTAGATCTGAAAATTAATGCAACAAAGATCAAGGTATTTTTACATGACAGGGAAACCAGAGTGAATGATTGCAAAGCTCACATAAACGGTAGATTTCTATGCTTTGGTTCCGTGTTTGCTAGAAAGGAGAAAGTTAAAGAATTTTAAGATGTGTACGTGCTAGTGGAAAGACAGATAGTGTAGCCTTTTGCAGGGATTATTGTTTGTTGAAAAAAATTAGAATAACTGCTTAAGAGTGTGCTTCTGCCAAGTGGTTATATAGAAGCGAGAGTTGGCTATAATGGCAGAAACGTTGAAAAAGAGCTTGACCACAAGTGGATATGGTGAAACAAGAAGAGGATTAAAAATGAACAGGTAATAAATGAATGAGGCCTGAATACAAAGTTAGTGAACATTATGAAAGAAGTATAGTGCGGTGATTTTGTCATAAAGAGAGAATGAGCTGAGAATCAGATCACTAAATAAAAGGATAAAAGCAGAGCGAAGGGGAAGGGAAAAACGGAGAAAGACATACGTGTATGGAGTTAGTACGATTTTCAAACAGAGAGAAGAGAGAAGTTTAAAGAACAAATGTCAGTGTACCAAGTATTAAAACCAACAGTCTGGAGGCAGGAACAATTCTCAAGCATTGAAAGTATCAGTCATTGCCTTGCCAATACAATACACGACCACAATTGAGCCCAAAATTTCTGTTGCTAAGTGAGACAGTTGTTAAGTGAATTTCACCATATTTTAAGACTTTTCTTGCCACAATTGTGTGAATAATGGTCATAAGTCACTTTATACAGTGCTGTTGTAACTTTGAATGGTCACTAAATGAACTGTCGTAAGTCCAGAACTACCTGTATTGAATCTATGGATCTGATGAGAATGTTTTCAGAAGTTCTGTTAAGAGTCTCACCTAAATCTTAAATCAGTGGGACTTGGATAGGACAATAGGGATGATCTGTGGAGAACTACACACTTTGGAGCTCTCTATTTGCCCCAGGAGCTTCCACTCTCACAAGGCCACTGAAAACACTCATTGATGTTGTGAGGAAAATAGGACGAGGAAGGATTATTATGTATGTTCTCTGCCTTGAGTTACTTATAAAGTAATAAAGGCGTGATAAAAAACTAATAAATAAAATTCAATAATTAGCAGCATCCTTGGGATGGGGAAGGGGGCACATATCACTTTTTTTCTCTTTGCTTTCTTTGCCCATTGCTTCAGGTGGCCTATATAACTGTAACTAAATAAATAAGTGAATGGCATTGCAAAGTAGAGTTAGCTGCATTTGCTTTTCGTCTTTCTAGCTCATGTGTGTTTATTTCTTGACTAGCTCTTTTTAGTACTTTGCGTATCCTTGCTTATGCCAAAGGGGAAAAGCATGAGGGATGGATGGATGTACATATGACTCCATGATGCAGTAAAAAAAAAAAGTGACTTGACTAGCTTGAATTCCGCCCTGTCTTTGCTATGCAGTAGATAGAAAATGCCTGGACTCTATGATATATAGAGATGGAAATCTGAGCAGGAAGAATTCTTTTATGCATCATTTACATTACCGATGCAACTTTTCCATGAATAATTCTAATGCATTTTAGAACATTTCAGTTATTTTGAGCTACCTTGGATCTAAATCAGAAACCCACCAAAGTTCTTAACAGCTTCAAGATTGACAAAGTTGGAAACTTGTGCTTCATCTGTTCCAGATAGAAAGCCAGAGGTAGTGTTGCAGATAAATTTGAGATCACGGACTGTGGAGATTGTCCTCCTCAAAACCCCGTAAGGAAAATAATATCAGAAACACATTCTTGTGGAATTTCTGCTTATTATACTGCTTGTAAAGCATTGAAAGCCATTTTGAGGCTATGTGATAACTAGAAGTTCCCCAGGAAAGTGAAGTACATTGAAATGTGAAACATAACATTGTGATGTCACAAAACAAGTCTGAACCCATGGAATTTGTCATGACACAATGCACTTTTTATCATTTTGGCATCCCTATGGCCAGCTGCAGATGCCGGATGGTAACCCTAATTTAGAAGATATCCTACAAAATGCCCTTCACAAATTTCACCATGAATAAATAAATAAATGGTCACTAACTAGCATCTCCTGGAGAGCATAACCAGTTAAAAGTGTGCATGTTGGGATATATAACTTCCAAACCACCCTGATAAATTCCAAAAATACATCCATATGATGGGAGATCCAGAATTCTCAAACACAGCAGCCTTGTTTCGAGATAACAATCACAACTCTGCACACGGGTTTTCATTGTGAATAATTATTTTAGAAAGGTCAAACTGGGAGCATAAGAAAGATAAGGCATAAACAAAGTATTTGACTCTTCTCTATTTTAATCACCTTAAGGCCCCCTTACAAACACAAGGGAGGGCCGAAATGGTTATTCGTAACCTGCCACCTGAACATGAATGGCAGCTTCTGTCTTCTGACTGATCCTGTGGGGACTGAAAATAGCCTTTCAGCAAATTCATCAAAGCCAAATTAGGAAACTTCTGGGCTGTGTGCCAAGAGTTCGAGAACCCGTCATTCCACAAAAGGGCTTGTTGTGAAGTCCAGAAAGCTACATGTCACTTTCACAGCGCACCCTGTACTGTGAAATCAATTTTCTACTTATAATCTCCGCAGCTTCAAGATGACCAAGCTATAGGGAGACCTGCTGTGATAGGAGCCTCAATTAGACCGCATCCCTTGCTCATCTTCTAGCCTTCCGCTTAAAATTCTAGGCCTTTTTGTAAGCTTCCTTGTGTTCATTTGGTAAGTTTACTTCAGAAGTGGGAGATCAATACTGTAACTTTAAAATTAAACTTTAACTTGATTAAAAGTAAGCCTGCAATTTTACCCATAAAACCTTAAATTCTCCACATGCCTTTTTTGGAGATTGGTTTCATTGGGTAAGGAGATTTTACTTCCAAGGAAGCCTATACAGGATGAAATGTCTTTAGCTACAATGCTTCTTAGGATCCATAAATTGATTACTGTATGCTGTTACTCAAGATGGGAAAATTACGTTAAATTGTTACTCTGGAATTCAAAATCTGTTCTGTTCTGAAAAGCCACCTGTTAGCAGGATCATTGCTACATACAGGGTAGCATCATTACCTCACCACTCTTCAAAGTATGGGCAGAGAATGTGAGAATAATTTTACTTTATTGATGCTGTCCATCTCATTGTCAAACAACATTCAACATAGGGAGAGACAAGGAAAAGCAAAGGACTATAATAACAGGAATAAACATGACTCACATGTGTTTCATTTATATGAACTAATAGCACAATCCCATTTGGATTTACTTGGAAGTAATCCTGTGATTCAGGGGATATATTCTCAAATAGAATAGACTATATATATTAGATGTGGATTTAAGAAGTTATGTAAAATAGATCAGGAAAAGAAGAGTATAGGAAATAATAAAAAGGAGAATCACAGATTCATTTTAGAAGCCACACCTGAATTGGGGGAGCCGGGGACAGACTCTGAAAACACACTTGCAAATTAAAGTTGGAATTTATGAATTGGACCATCCAATCGGTTGATTTTTCATCTAACAATATTCTTAATGGAGGGGAGGGGGGAGCCTAACCATAGAAATACAGGTAGGCCTTTGCCAATTAAGATGTTCATAAAAATTAGATTAAATAAAACCGAGTCTCTATATAGTAAGATTTTTTTTCTCTCAATCACCCAAAGCATTTTCATTTCAGGTATTTTATACAGTATCTCATTGTTAGCCTGAAGAGAGAATATTTTTTCCAGAAACATGCAAGATACTGAAATGAAAAGTTGCCTTTACTTTTTACTTTGTCCTTTGCTCTATCAAACTGACTATTTTATCAGTATGGACTTTATCCTGGGTTCACTTCTGAAGTACTTTTTGCTCATTTCACTCTAACCAGGTCCTTAATTTCTCAACGACCAGGTAACCTAAGCCTTACTGCATCCTGATTCACAGAGAATCAGGTGACTCACAAAGGCTTTGATAATATCAAAAGCACCTGGAGGGAGTTTCAGCACATACATAGAAATTTGCCTGATTTAATTCTGAAATTTGAGGGTAAAACTATATCCTGTACAGTCATAATTAGTGTTCCAAAATAAACTATTGCTTTTTTTCATTCTGCTTTACAATTTTGTAGTTTAACCCTTCAAAAATGTTTAGTGCTGTTGCAATCCAGCCCTTGCATTATTTTCAGTGTCCTTAATTCTACTGTATCTACTTTTAACATTAGCATATTTGTAGCTCAGGGTTGAACTGAGAGATCCTTGGTGCGCTATGAGCTTGGTTGTTTTCTTGCAGACATTACCAGTCATTACCAAACTACATAACATCATCAGTAAAAGGTAAAGGTTTCCCTCACACATATATGCTAGTCGTTCCCAACTCTAGGGGACGGTGCTTATTTCCGTTTCAAAGCCAAAGAGCCAATGCTGTCTGAAGACATCTCCGTGGTCATGTGGCCAGCATGACTAAACGCCAAAGGTGCATGGAACGCTGTTACTTTCCCACCAAAGGTGGGCCCTATTTTTCTACTTGCATTTTTTACGTGCTTTCGAACTGCTAGGTTGGCAGAAGCTGGGACAAGTAACAGGAGCTCACCCTGAGCGGCACTAGGGATTCTACCGCATAGCTCCCAGCGACCGGTAAGATCCCACAGAGCTGATCTCCTCCGGGTCCTGTCAGCTAAACAATGTCAGTTGGCGGGCCCGCGGGAGAGGGTCTTCTCTGTGACTGCCCCAGCTCTCTGGAACCAATTACCTCCTGAGGTCCGGACCACCCCCACCCTATTGGCCTTCCGGAAAGTGGTGAAGACCTGGCTTTTCCAGCAGGCCTGGAGCCGTTGATCTTGCTATAGCGATCTTGCGAGACCCGGCCATGGAATGGAGTGTATGGGTTTTTAATGTTTTCTTTTAAAAAAATTTTACGGAATATTGTTCACATTGTTTTTTGCTGAAAGCTGCCCAGAGTCCCTAGGGAGTTGGGCGGCATAGAAATGCGACTAATAAATAATAATAAACAAATAAATAAATAAATAAATTCGAACCGCTGAACTGTCGACCTTTCAATCGACAACCAAGCTCAGAGAGCACCATGGACCCCACATTTTTAATGAAGGCTGCAAATATTGAAAAGGGGAGTGTATCAATGCCATTTGAACCAAGAATGCAGATCCACATCATTCAATGTCAGAAGAATATCCAATTGAGGACATTAATGTCAACAGCCCAAAGTTATTAACATTTGAATAACTCACACATTTTTTTTCCTAATGATTTCCTGGAGTCAGGAGTGTAGAGACAGCCACATTGTTGTCCTTTAAAAGCTCCCTATTAATAAGAAAATTAACTCAGGTGTGGTAACAACTATCAACCCAGTTTAGCGAACTCAAGTGGGTAGTTGAAAAACAAATCAGAGAACTCATATGATTTAGTGATTATTAAAGCTTTAATCTAAAGATGAAGAAACTCTGGTTTGAATCCTGATGTGCCCATACTGCTATGCCATGTTTACTACCACTATTGGCTAATTCTCGTAAGTGAAGTTGTAGATTGTTTCCAAACCACAATGACCTCAAGAATTAAGAGGGAGGATGAAAAAAGCCAACTCAGGACACCATTTCTTATTTACCATGTTCTTAAAACTACCAGCTGGTAAATCTGTCCAAATGCTATTCAGGGTTAATTCTATACTTTCTTCTCATCGCATTTCAAGGGCACAAAATGGGCATATGTTCTCCCCAAATGATACTAACTTTCTTCCCTCCCTCTACCTGTCAGCTGCAATCTGGTCCTTCAAACAGCCAAGATTATAGACATGGAACTTTTTTTCAAGTTCCATGTCTATAATCAAGTTCCATGTCTATAATCAAGGATGTGGTGGCTCAGTGGCTAAGATGCTGAGCTTGTCAATCGAAAGGTCGGCAGTTCAGCGGTTCAAATCCCTAGTGCTGCGTAACGGGGTGAGCTCCCATTACTTGTCCCAGCTTCTGCCACCCTAGCAGTTCGAAAGCACGTAAAAAATGCAAGTAGAAAAATAGGGACCACCTTTGGTGGGAGGGTAACAGCGTTCTATGCACCTTTGGTGTTTAGTCATGCTGGCCACATGACCACGGAGTCGTCTTCGGACAGTGCTGGCTCTTTGGCTTTGAAATGGAGATGAGCACCGCCCCCTAGAGTCGGGAACGACTAGCACATATGTGCAAGGGAAACCTTTACCTTTACCTTAGAAAGCTACTGGTCAGCTGTTTGGGGGGAAAAAAAAGAGCAAAGAGCTAAATTCAGCTCTATTCCTTCCTTCTTTTCTTTTTTTTTCTCCCTCCCTCAAAGAGATCAAGACGTTAACTCTTTTGAAAGAGCCTGGGAGTTCCTACCCTTTGGAGGCTGCAGCTGTTTTGGCTTTGAGAAGAATTCAGGAGTCTCCTTGTTGTGCTCAAAGGGCTCATGTATCCACAGGACAGGATTTGAAGTGAAAACGAGAACTGAAATTCAGGTGGGCTGAAATGGGCCTTTTAGGCATTTGCCTTTCTAGGACTGGACAGGTGAAAACAGGCTATATGCACTTTTACTCATTGTGTCCAAAATTGCACCTTGCCAACTGAAACGGTGAGCCTGTGATTAGGCGCCTTTGAAAGCAATTTCAGTCAAAATGAAATATAAATAGTTCAAACTGAGTGGAAGATGTGAGAGGGTGAGCATTATTGTACTTTGAACACATAAATAGGTTGCTCAGGAATAAATCAGCAAGAGAATGAGTTCGATGCGGTTGAAAAAGAACTATAGAGCACTCAGGACCAGTCACTGGCCTGCAATTCAACCCCTGATTTGCAAAACAAGCAGTAGTAAGAGGGGCTTATTGTGTTCTTCTCCAAGCAGGCAGCTTGGCATCAAGTTTGGAATTTAACATCCAGATCTCTGCATTGGTTTAAAAACAAAAAACAAAAAGCAAGCATTGATTTCCCTAAAAATGCAGAAGGCATTTTTAGAAAACAACGTCAGAAACAACAAAAGCTGAACCAGGACCCAGAGAGAGAAAAAAAAAGAATTGTCATTCTTTATTATTCCTCACAGCTATCCTTATACGAAATAAACAGGGCAGGAATAACAAAGAGTGGACATTTGTGTAATGTACTTAAATTGCAGAATCAACTTCACTTTTTTGGAAGACAAGTAGAATTGCTTGGTCGGTAGACTGAAACTATCCAATGAAGCTCTGCTCCAGATGCCTCTAGCATCTGAGATGAGCACCTGGGGGTGCCAGGTCAAGAAGATTCTTTCTGATTATGATAGTCTTCTCATTGGGATTTGTTCTCTGCAAGGTTTGCGTTGTCTTCACTACTAATGTCTGCTTGGCACCAGGCAAATACTGTACTTTTTAAAATATCTTCCACTCTTTGAGGTTACAACTTTACATAGGACTTGCCCAGTGTAGATATTTCCTTGAACGGAGGGCATAACAATTCAAAGAAAGAAAGAACTTGAGTCACAAGCCCTGCATGAGAAGCAAAATTCTTCACACACCCTTAACAACTTTGATGTTCTAAAGGCAAATCACAATAGCAATCATTAATGGACAATCCTGGGGGAGGGGAAGCAAGCCTCCTCAAAATCACAACCCTTTGGCCCATTACTATTCCTCAACAGCTGCCTAGAGCAAGGTTGCTTGTCCCCGCCACCCTCACCCCCATCCAAAGTTTTAAGGAGCCGAGAGACATTTGCTGAAAGGTTTTGCTGTCCGGCAATGAACAGTAGCTCAAGCTGTCATCTATTATCAGAAGGCCGGGCTACTATGGGTTACGAAGGCATGTATGGAATATGGATGATATCTATGGCATGCTGCACTGATAGGGCTTGCAGGGATGGGGGAAGGAGGGGGAGGCATTTCACCAGGGAAGAGGGGAGGGATAGAACACAGCTGCTAAGCAAGGCCTTCTCCTCTCCCCCCCCCAACCACCAAGAGATGGACAAGGCTATACATTTTGGGGGGGTGGGAAAGAGGTGGACAGGCCACAGCCAGAGGAAACTTCACACAAGACCTCTGTGCTTGAAAGATTCTTCTGTAATTCCATTTAGATCAATGACATAGAATTGCACAGACCCTTCCCAGTTTTCCTCTGGAAAATGTGATGCCCGGGGGGGGGGGAGGGGTCTGCTAATGGGCTGACTGATGGCCTTGTTTGGTCCTGGGAAGGCATTGCCTTGCCAGCTTTTCCCATAGCTCAGGTTATGACTAGGTGGCTCAGTGGCTAAGACACTGAGCTTGTAGATCAGAAAGGTTGGCAGTTCGGCGGTTCAAATCCCTAGTACAGGTCTCCTGCGTGAGCAGGGGGTTGGACTAGATGACCTTCAAGGTCCCTTCCAACTCTGTTACTGATCTGTTGAGGACTGCAGGTTGCACTGGGTTTTATCTTTTTTTGTTGTTCATTTTATATTTATATCCTCCCACCTGCTCACTGAAGTGTAAAAGACGGTTTAAGGGCAACAAACAATGAGTTGTTAAATACGCTCCCACCCCCCACCAACCCACGTGCAACAACACAAATGTTGGGAGCCCAAGGGTTTGACTAAGTGCTCTCCAAAAACCAGATGAAAGTTTATGTACCGAGGGAGGAGAGAGTTGATTGCAAGCTCCTTTTGTCTGTTTGCCCACCACTTTTCCTTCTCACCGAAAATAGGCCGGTGAAGTAGAGACAGAGGAAATCCCACTGGCTTTAGGCGGTGAGGCTAGGAAGCTGGCCGACTCTCTGAGGCTGACAGAGGAAATTATTTACAACAGCCAGAAAATAGTCCCTTCAGGGAGCAGGTGCCTTCCTGGGGGCTTCTAATGGAACCAGAAATATGCAGATGTTTCAATGGCCACCTTGCTTCTAAATTTCTCAGAAGATGAGCCAGGCTTGGAATGGTTGTCAGAACAGCCATGTTAGCTGCACAAGAGTAAAACTTTGAGCAGACACTGGAAAGCATCTCACAGCTTCAGCTGCTGGTTGATGGATATAAACAGTCAGTGCCTGTGACAAGTTCTTCTCCTAGGACTGCTGACTTTTCATTGGAAAGTATGGGTTAAGGCTTGATGGGCCTAGGATTCCTTGCAAGTTTGTAGGTGGGAAATCTGGAGCCACAGCTGGGCAATTTATCTTAGCCTTCACCAGGGGTGGGTTCTACTTAGCTTTACTACAGGTTCTCAAGGAAAGTATGGATGGGCAGATCATCCATTATGACATCTGGGTGGGTGGGCGGAGCCTCCCGCCGCTTTTACTACCGGTTCGCAAGAACCGGACAGAACCAGGAGCAACCCACCACTGGCCTTCACCTTCCATGTGTGTGAAACTACAACTTCTAGAATTCTTGGTCCATGTAGCCAAGAAGAATATGACAATCTAATACCTAAATTGGCCAAATAATGAATCTAATAGCTTCTCACATTGCTGCTAATTGGCAGAATATATCATCTCGTACAGGAGATGGGAAACTATGGGCCCTTTATGACCTGTGGACTTCAACTCCCAGAATTCCTGAGCCAACCCATGCTGGCTCAGGAATTCTGGGAGTTGAAGTCTATGGGTTGCAAATTGACTGTAGTTGTCTAGTCCTGATCTAATAGATGACTGGTTGATTTAAATTCAACTCTTTCCTATAGGAGACACACACCACACACTGCGGATTTTGACCCTTGAATCAGTTCTCCTGTTCAACACTTAGGATGTATTTGGCCCACACTTCCCAGGGGTCTCAGTTGGAGTGAGAGGGAACAATCTCATGTTTTATTTTTGTTTTCAAAAACAAGTTTCTAGTCTTCACAGAGGTACCCATACACCATTCAGAAATCAAAGAGCAACCTAAAACTAAGCATATTTAGGAACACATTTTGCCGGTGAGCTCTGAGAAATAAATCCTCTCTTGGAGAAACAAATAACAGGATGGAGAAGTCTTAAAAGATGGACAAAATTCACTCAGCCCAACCCACCTCACAAGGTTGTTACGGCGGGGAAAATAGAGGAGGAAGGTGTGTTGGAGATATGTTCCCCACCTTGAGTTAATTGTAAAAAATAAGAAAGGCAGGAGACAAATAAAAAGAAATAAAAAACGGAGGAAAAATGGAGGGGAAGTTGTCAGGGTGACCATATTCCTGTCTTGCTTTTTCCTCCAGACGGGCAGGCCTGAAATAAATGACCTCCTGATTGCCTTTTCTCCTCCCATAGAAAGAAGGGACTCCCCGCTTCTCTCCAAGGAGGGGGCAACCGACCTAAAGTGTGTGGGGGGGGGCTCTGCTTCCTTCCCACAGTGCTGGCCTCTGCTTTCCCTGTCTAGCCAGGGTGAGTAGGGAAGAGGCAGGCCTTTTCGGAGCTGCAGGCCGCCCTGGGGTCCTGACCCAGAGCTCCCTCCAATTAAAAGGCTGCCATGGCTACACAATGAGGAGCCTTTATGCCCTTGCATGGAAAAGGCGTAGGGCTGCCTTTCATTTTGCTGCTGCTGCGGCAGCCCATTAGGGGCTTTTCCATAATGCTGGCTTGTCAGAGCAGCCAGAAGCCTGGAACAAAAGAGCTACAGAGACAGAAAGCCCCATGTCCCCAGATTTAAAAAAGGGAGGAAAGGGGAGGGAGGGGAGAGAAATCCATGTTCTCAGCAGGGAAGACAGCTCCCTCCCGACTGGAGAAGTTGCCAGGGTGGCAGCGAGATGGAAATAGCCGGAGACAGCACAAACAGCAATACTTTGGGGGGTCTTTGCTACCATCACGGCCCAAGCAAGCTGAATTCGCTTTGTGAACTGGGCTGAATTCACCCTGGTGAGAAGGGTCAACTTGCCTTACCAAGGGATGCTCAAGGCTGTAAAAAGACGGACTTTAAGAGGACGGCAGGTGGATGCGCCCAGGAAGAGTGGAGTAAACCTGAGCCATTCCGCACAGGCACTCTTGAGCTTTCTTCCCCAGATTTGGCGGAGGGGAAAAAAAAAGATATGCAAATCTATGCAAGCTTTCTCTGTAATTAAGAAGAAGAAAGGGTATGCAAATATATGCAAATTGGGAATAAACGTGGCAAAGCTTTTCACAGTTCGGAATTGGTATGAATGTGGAGCTTGAGGGCCCACCATTCTTTCAAAGGCATAGAGAGCACAGAGGCAGGTTAATAAAACCCATCCTTTACATTTGTAAAAGTTTTAGAAGTCTGAGTCATACCTTCAAAAATGACACCAGCCCACCTGCTAAATGCCTCCTACATTCTAGGTGGCCCAGGGCAATTTTTAGATAAAACCCACCAGTTCTCTAGTCCTCATACAGTGCAATCTTTGCACATTCCTGCGCGGAGCTGGTATTTGCCACGTGAAACTAAGGACTGCACCAGCCACATTCCTACACGCCCAGCAACACATATCCACAAAGCCTGCCTCTGGCTACAGTGCCGCCACCACCGTTTCCATTTTGGGCTTGCTGTCCCAACATTTTATCTCCTCCTTTTGGGGGAAAACTGTGCCTCAGTCTCCAGACTCTTTTCAGTCCCTCGCCCTCTTACTGAGACTGAAAAAGACTGCATACTGAGGTGGTCAAGCTTGGCTAAGCCAAGTTTAAAAACTTCAACAAAGAGGGATAAAGCATTTGGACAAGGAGGAGGAAAAAGACGAGAGGCTGAATTCATGAAAATTAGCACAAAGGGGTTTTTTTTTTTCTTCAATGCTTACAGGAAAGAACTTCCCAGCAAAAGATTCTGTTCTTTCAGAAAGAATTTCACAATCAGAGATAGTATTTAGAGAAGGTGCAACCAATGTCTGTGCCCTCTTCCCCATTTCAAAATGTATTTAATTATCCTATAGAAACTTTCTACTTCTGTTGATCTGGATATTTAAAACCAGCCCTGTATTTGTTTAAGATGCATTGTTTTGTCTCACAAGATGAGCTTGAACATATCCAAGAGCAGATCATTGAGCTGGGCTTTGAAATCTTACTTTCTGTGCTACAGAATATAGACTAACAAGAGTTGGAAGGGCCCTTGGAGGTCTTCTAGTCCAACCCCCTGCTCAGGCAGGAAACCTATACCATTTCTGTATCATGCATTCTTCTGTTCTTCGCACCAATTTCACAGGGGATGCCTGAAATGCCCAAGATTCATTCATTTCATTCTTGAGTTTTGTATGAGCTTCTTCTGTTAAAGGTAACTGCCATGATCAATGCCAAATCAATATGGGTGCTCTGATTGGCTAGTTGAGGGATTCTGGGAGTTGAAGTCCACAAGTCTTAAAGTTGCCATGTTTGGAGAAGCCTGGCATAGAACTTTGCATTTCTGGATATTCCAAAAGGTTTGATAGCTCTATGATGCATAGCTTTTTGCAGAGAGCAATGGTGGTAGATGTTTACCATGGTAACATATGTCCCTTTACAATGAGGACTCTTTCTCACATCTTCTCTACATACTTCAGTTTATAAAAGCACCTCTTCGTTAATATGCATTTATTATGTTTTATCAACAGGAATAAAATGCAAAATAGAGAAAACAGAAAAACATACGTCCAACAGTAACAACAAAAAATTGTGTACATCAAATAAGTCTAATGTTGAATGTACAAAAAGATCCACCCCAGCTGGATCCTGGAAAGAAATAAAAAAAAAAAAATCCTGATAAATTCTCTTTCCCTTACATAATGAGTCTACAAATAATTATAAGCTTTCTCATCCTTATTTAACAAGAAAAAATGAATCATATCAACAAATTTCAGATGAGATCTCTGTCTAATAATCAAATCGACCCAATATCTAATTATAACATATATAAAAAAACGAAAAAAGAACAGTCAACAGGCTAACCCTCTTGATGCCTTTCAAGCTCTACACTGCAGAGCCTGAAACAAAATTAAACCTGACCTGCATATTTCCAATCTAAAAGAGCAACCACCTTCATTGATGCAGCCCACAACAATCTACGACTGTTTCCTCTTCCCTCCTCTTCCTTTTTCTTCTTAAATTAACTTACACCCATTAAATTGCAAGGCTGTGAGCAGGAACTGTCTGTGTTTAACCTTTGCACGGCACTCAGTAAATTTCAGGTGTTTATTGAGAAATAATGATAGCGGTTGTTTGTCTTGCATGCAATATGATTGTTATTTCTGTAGGCTGAGTTCAAAGTCTGCCTGCAAGGCCAAGCCCAGGACGATGTTGACTCTTTCTGTAGGTCCTGACTAACTTCTCGTCTCCAAAGCTTTGGCTCCATTTTCTATAACTCACTGGCTGCCAATGACCTCAGACCTGGCGCTCTGCCATGGCCAACTACTACCAAACTGTGCCAATCCCAGCCATGCTTTTTCCTCCTGGTGCCAAATGGGGCCAGGCGGGGCCATCCGAGAGCCACCACCATTCTTGTCTCTGTGAATCACACGCTTTGATTCTGAATGGGATTTATGAGAAGGAAGACTCAAGAGCTGGTTTAAAGGAGCAGGCATTTTCTGCAATTTCTTCCATGCCATCAACAAGGGTTTTGAGATTCACTGGTTTTCCCACAACAACCTGCTCAGCCCAGCCGGGATTTTCAGTGCCAAAATCCTGGTGCATTTAGTTTAGGTTTGGCTTTTGGGTGACTTTACTGCAGCTTTCCCCAATTGATCAACCTCTAGGGGTGTGGAAACCAATTCCTCTAATTCTCATCCACGGTAACAACAGATGAGGAGGCAGATGGATAAGAGGAGAAGTTTCTTTGGTCAACCGGGGTAAAAAGCAGCCCCATTGTTAGCTGACCTCTGCTTTGATTCATCTCTTTGAGGTTAATGTACAGGTAGTCCTTTACTTACGACCACAACTGAGCCCAAACTTTCTGTTGTTAAGCAAGACAGTTGTTAAGTGAGTTTTGTTCCATTTAATGATCTTTCTTACCATCGTTGCTAAGTGAATCATCACAGTTGTTATTAACATGGTTGTTAAGTGAATCCCCATTCCCCATTGACTTTGCTTGTCAGAAGGTCGCAAAAGGTGATCACATGACTCTGGGAGGTTGCAACCGTCATAAATATGAGTCAGTTGCCAAGCAGCTGGATTTTAATCATGTGACTGGGAATGCTGCAATGGCCGTAAGTGTGAAAAACGGTCATAAGTCACATTTTACAGTGCCATTGTAACTTTGAATCCTCACTAAAGGAACTGTTGTAAGTTGAGGGCGACCTGTAGAAGTCACTTTTTTCAATGCTGTAACTTTGAACGATCACCAAGTGAATAGTTGTCAGTCAAGGACCAACTATAATTTGAACAGAAGAGCCTCTCCCACCCCAAAAAATCCCCCATAATTCTCTCCTATGTCCCCTAGGATCTCTCCAGAGACTACCTTTATGAAACAAGGAGGATCTGTCTGTCATCTGCACTTCTATAACTGCCTGGTTTGGTTCCGTAACCCAACAAGACAGACACAGACTTCAGAGGATAATTAGAACTGCAGAAAAAACAATTGCTACCAACCTGCCTTCCATGGAGGACCCGTATACTGCACGAGTCAAAAAGAGGGCTGTGAAAATATTTACAGACCCCTCGCATCCTGGACATAAATTCTTTCAACTCCTACCATCAAAATGACGCTATAGAGGACTGCACACCAGAACAACTAGACACAAGAACAGGTTTTTCCCAAACACCATCACTCTACTAAAAAAATAATTCCCTCAACACTGGCGAACTATTTACTAAGTCTGCACTACTATTAATCTTCTCATCATTCCTATCACCCATCTCCTCCCACTTATGACTGTATGACTGTAATCTTGTTGCTGGTATCCTTAAGATTTATATTGACTCTTTCCTAATATTATTTGATTGCTTATTTGTTCCTTATGACTAGGGGTGGGTTCTATTTACCTTTACTACTGGTTCGCAACGGGGCTGTGTGCGCGCTCTTCTGCGCAAGCACAGAAGCTTCTGCGCATGCCCAGAAGCATTTTGATGATGTCGGGGTCGGTGGGCGGAGCCTCCCGCCACTACTACTGGTTCTATAGAACCGGTACGAACCGGGGGCAACCCACCACTGCCTATGACTATCATTAAGTGTTGTACCTTATGATTCTTGGTGAATGTATCTTTTCTTTTTATGTACACTGAGAGCGTATGCACCAAGACAAATTCCTTGTATGTCCACTCACACTTGGCCAATAAAGAATTCTATTCTATTCTATTCTATTCTATTCTATTCTATTCTATTCTATTCTATTCTGTGAAGTCATGTGGTCCATTGCTGGAGCCTCAATTGCTAAGAACTTTTGCAAAAGAATTTGCTTTTTGTCTAAGCTGCCTTTTAGGGGAAATGAAAGCAGCAGAGACCTGATTAACAGTCACTCTATTTTTCCCACATTATCAGAGCCCACTGTGATCAGAACATGTCAACAGTTTCCTATAAGGCAGGTGGAAAACCAAAGGCTGAGTAAATATCCAGCCATTCCTTCCCCCCACCCCCAAGATCTTGCTTTCTCTCAAAATATGTTTTTTGCAGCCTGAAAAATAAGAGCTCAGAGGCAACAAACAGCTACTGGTTCCAGACCGTCCGTTTGGCAAGACTCCTACAACTTTTGAACTCGTGCAGATGTGATGATTGTAAAGAAATAGTTTGTCCCTCCAGCTCACAAGTACTTGAGAAACAGAGTTTGCCTTTGACCCGCTTTCCTTTGATGGTACCCTCTAGATCTGTTGATGACACGTATGTCTCAACATCTCTAGAGCATCAAGCAGGCAGCTGTCTTTTAAAGCACTGTCAGTGACATGGTGGAAATGCAATTGTAAGCTTGTTGGGAACAAAAGAGACAGCTTGGAAGGGACTGTCTGTGTCCGTACATTTCTGCATTGTATCATGCCTCATTGTCACTATACTTTTGACGGCAGACTCTTGGGGAAAAAAAATAACTATTTCCATATCCTTATATACTGGGGTGGAGGAGAATTAAAGCACCATGTTTTTCCTTTTAATACTCCCTAAACCTGCTCCAAATTGGGCTGATGGAATTTAGGGCACTTATTTGCCTCTTGAATTCACACAGCCCCACCAAACAAGGGGCTGAAATTTTAACCCTGCCCTTTCCAGTGACACCATGGTGACTCAGAAGTCAACAAATTAACATGCAAACCAGAAAGTTTCTCCTCAACTCCAAGAAAGGAATGACAGTCATTTGCTAGTTGACTCAAGGAGTTCCTTCCTGTATAATTAAATGTGACCGTCAATTAGACGTAAAGCAGCAGAAGGTTCTCTCGCTAATCTCTACCCAGAGTCTTTTTATACAACGACCCACCAGCTACAACATGGTTGGATCGAAACAACTTGTTGAAGCCCTAGACAAAGCAAGACCCCTCCAATCCATGGGTTTCCCCTAAAAATGCTTTCCAGGCCAGTACTGGAAACTTATTTGCCTGCTGTGAGGAATGCAACATCCTCCATCTCAGCTAAGAGACCCAATGAAACACCAAGTTTTGTCCTCCAGCAAATGGAAACATCTTGGAGTACTTCTAGCCAGTACCTATTGCTGATATGGAGGCAGTTGACTAAGTCTACCCTTAAGACTTCAAAAAGAAAAGAAAAGAAAAAAACCCGCCTGTAGCCCAGTTATAATATCACCTTCACTCCAGCATGGAGAAGGTAAGAAGTTCTAGGCAGGTCAAACAGTGTTTTAATCAACAATGACTGAATTTATCCATGTTTTTTGAGCAAAATTATCTGTGATGGACTCTCAGCAGTTGTCAAATTGAGAGGGAAAGAGATCCGGCCATGAATGGTGTGAATGATTTTAATGTTTTTAATTTTTAAATGTTTTTTATAATGACTTTAAATGCATTGTGAGCCGCCCTGAGTCTTCGGAGAGGGGCGGCATACAAATTGAATTAATTAATTAATTAATTAATTAATTAATAATAAATTCCCTTTCATCATGACACCAGGTGTATGCTGGAAACCTTGGTTCAACTTCATCTGTGTTCCCTTGAAGTCTCGAGTCTATTGTACAAAAAGGAGAGTTAGTCATCAGAGCTATTTAGAGCAGGGGTGGGTTCTACTTACCTTTACTACCGGTTCACAATGGGGCCGCGCACGCTTCTGCACATGCACAGAAGCTTCCTGATGATGTCCAGGTCAGTGGGCAGAGCCTCCCACCGATTTTACTATTGGTTCTTGCGAACCGGTCTGAACCGGGGGCAACCCACCACTGATCTAGAGACACCACAATGTCAGAAGCATAAAATGCTGAGGGTCTGTTGGTGTCAGGCACCCTGGATTTTCACATTATGGCAAAGAGAATAAATGGAAAACGAAGAGAATATGGCCCTACGGCAAAGAGAATGCAGCAAAATAGCAATTCTCTTGTAGGGAGAACTTTTCCTGCCATATCTAAGCTGCAAAGGGCAATCCTTGGTCAGGAGGGAGGTGCAAGAATGTCCAAGAAGGCAAACTCTGGAAGGTATTTTTACAAGGGCCAAGGTCAATGTTGGAAGGCCTAAAATTAGCACAGGCAGCTGCCCTGGAGGGCACAGGTGGTTGCTCCCCCACCACTTCCTCCTTTCTCATCTCAACCCCGAAAGAAAGGCAAGCATTCAGATCCTCCTGGTTTACCCCAGATCCTGATTAATTTTAGCACAACATAAAACAGAAAAAAGAGAGAAGGAGCAGAAGAGGTGTCTCTTCCAGGAAAAAAAAGCCTTGTTTCAATACGCTCAGAATTTACTCCCATGGAAATGGGCAAACGCAGCTTTCCTCTCTTTTGACCTAACGTACCTTTCTTTAGGGAAGGAAACTCAAATCGTTGAAAGAGAACAAGGAATCAAAATACTTAGAAGAGCCTTCTTCAGCTCGGAGGGTTCTGGGAAGCGGGCTGAGAACAAAGTTGACGGTGACCGGGTTCACGCAGAACATTAAACTTCAATGTGGCTTGTTTGATTTGGCTTAGATGTAGAGGGAAGCCAGCCAATTGTGACATTTAAGAAGTCACGATTAAACAAAACACAGGTCATTTTTTGGTGCGTGTATAAATAATACAGCAATGAGTAAATAGGGTTATCACATCTGAGCACCCAAAATTGGGGTGCCTAGCCAATTGGCAGCCAAGAGATACAGATAAAGCAGACTACCTGCTACCATCTAGTGGCTGCCTGGATTTTTGCTGCCCAGATCTGGTTGATGTAATATAGAGGAGGGGTCTCCAACCTTGGCAACTTTAAGCCTGGCGGACTTCAACTCCAAGTTGAAGTCCGCCAGGCTTAAAGTTGCCAAGGTTGGAGACCCCTGATATAGAGTCCCTCCATGGTGAGCTTCCACAAAGTTTCTCTCTGCTCAAACTCTCACCATGTCCCAGAGCTGTTCAGCACTTGTAGGGCCTTAAGAGCTCCCTCTTTTTCTCTCCAAGTACTTTGCTTCCTATCTCAGGACCTCCACCACTTGTCTATAAAAAAAAAAAACCCAGCTAGAAATAAGAGGACCCATCACAGGTGTTTTCCCCCAGAACAGACCCTCCCTCCAATATCTTCCCTCTTGTCTTGCTGCCAGTTTGGCTTGCTTCATGGCCAGCAGTCCTCGTTATTGCTGGGAGCTGTTTACTCAGCCAGCCCTACCTATTATGAAAGGTCCCTTCATGAGCGATACAGATGGGAGGGACCGTCCTTCCCAGCCTGGCTATGTATCTCTCTGACAGCCTAAAGCCCTGTGCAGAGGGAAGGACTGGGGCACGGTCCCTTGGCCTGGCCTGCCATTGTACCAGGCAGATTGGTCTGAGGGCGCCTCCGCTGAAAATTTGGAGGGATGACAGAGAAAGCAAGCCAGGCAATCAATGCAACCCCAGGTCAGTCTCCTAGACCAGGGGTCTCCAACCTTGGCAACTTTTAAGACTTGTGGGACTTCAACTCCCAGAATGAAGTCCACAAGTCTTAAAGTTGCCAAGGTTGGAGACCCCTGTCTTAGACAATCTGAAGTAGAGCCTTCCCCGATCCACTACTACTCTCCCCATCCTCACTATACCTGACAGGTGTGACACATCTGGAAAAGCAGTAGGTAGAGGATGACCAACATTTACTTGTTGGTCTTAGGTAGGGGCAGGAGCTTTAGGAAATAGGACATTCTGTATTGGGGATGGGGATCATTCTCAGGGCTGGGGAATGAGATGTTCTCTTTTGGGACAGGTCTTTGCTGAAATTGGTGTCTTCTCTATTTCTTATTAAAATAAGGATTCTCCTGTTTAAGGGGTACCTAATTGCTGTTACTTCCCTTTTCAAAGTAGCTGGGCTCTGAAATGTGGTAAACTAGAGGGAGATGGAAAGGACTTGAGAGCCTCAAAAAAAGGAGTTTAGAAGTTCATGTAGGGAAGACTCGGTTCCAACCAGTTGTATTTGTGCTTTAGTCTCTGGCAGAGTGAGGGTGGTTGCCCACTTCTAAAAATTATTAGAATTAAAACTCACCCGCTAATTATTCCTTTAAATTTTATCAGTTATAGCTTCCTGGCATCCACAATCAAGTTCCAGTGAAGGTAAACACGACCGTTGTGAAGTCACTGAACTCTTCCCATTTTTCATATGAAACACCAAGCGTGAGAGCTAAGATCTTTAGTCCTCTTTAACTTAGCAAACAAGAAAAGGCACTCTCTGGCAACAAAGAGGTCTTTAATCTTGGAGAGAGAAACTCGGTCTGAGCTAGAAACTGGAGACATTCCAATGAGAAACAAACGTATCTGAGAAATAATTGCCTCTGTGGGCCACTATCTCTTGAACATCTTCATCTCAGCCCACAGATCTCCTCCTCCAGACAAATGCATACGTACAACACAAACACACAAAGAGACAAACATACAAACCCAAACTTAGAGGTGCCTTATCAAGAACCCCAAGTCAGAATGTGGTTTGATTGTCTTTGATTTATGATGGTATCAAATTCCACCCATTGTGTTTAACATTGGGCCAAACGGTTTGTCTTTAACAACATACCTTTGCATTTCGGCCTGAGAAATCCAGTTTCTAGAGCCAGCTTGGTACAGCAGTTAAGGCCATGAACTCTGGATTTGCTTTAGACCAAAGACAGTTGGGTAACCTTGGGCCAGTCCCTCTCTGTCAGCCCTAGGAAGCAGCCAAGGGCAACTGAAAAATGGTGCCAATAAAACTGCAGGGACTAGTTGCCAGGAGTCCAGAACTAACTTAAAAGGACACACACACACACACACACACACACACACACACACACACAAAGACACACACACACACACGGAGGGAGGGAGGGAGGGAGGGAGGGAGGGAGGGAAAGAGAGAGAGAGAGAGAGAGAGAGAGAGTTGAATCTGCAGTAAATGAAAGCAAATGCATTATTAGATTTTACTATTGCTTATCTTGCACTCCAATATCTCCTAAATTGTTTTGCCAGATCGATGTAAATCTAAAAAGAAGTAGCATCCCTTGAAGCCACCCTGCAATCTCGGACAGGGGTACCAAATTTGATAGTGTTGTGGCAGGGGTGGGTTCTACTTACCTTTACTATCGGTTTGCAACGGGAGCGTGCATGCGCATTCGCTTCACTCACTTGCATGTGCATTCTTCTGCGCATGTGCAGAAGCTTCTGCACATGTGCAAATCACCGGTGATGACGTCGTGGCAGGTGGGCAGAGCCTCCCGCCGGTTTTACTACCGGTTCTATAGAACCAGACCGAACCGGGGGCAACCACCACTGCGTTGCAGGCCGGATAGTGCTGTTTTTTGCCTTTGCTGAGCTGGGGTGGCTGTGGCCTGTGTGGGCCATATCTGGCCCATGGGTCGCCAGTTTGACAGGCCTAGTCTAGGGGAAAGGGTAACATAAGTCAGTGACACCATAGACTGTGGGAGGTTTTTTAGCATTTGCTTTCCCTTTCCTGGTGACATGAGGCTTGATTCATTTGCTAATGATGGGGATTGGAGTTGAGGGTTTGCTTGGGCCAGTGCATTTTGTTTGCTCTTGCTCAGGGGTTTGATTGCAGGCTGACCTGCTGAGAAGTAATTTGGAACAATTGGGAGGAACCAGGTACAGTTGTGTCCCTAACTAAGATACAATCATTGGGCAAGAACTTTGAAAAAGAGGACCTTTGCAGAGGTGCTTAGGTCTATTAACAGAGCAGGGAATCGCCAGAAAAGCAAAAACATCTTAAGAGTTGTACTCCCTAAACAATGTTCTTTCTGGAATGGAAAGAATACAACACACATTGGAAGTGTGAACACAGAGAGGCTGATAACTGGAAAGAGCAATGCTGAGTGGAAGAGAGTGCTAAGGAGATGTTGGGACAGGGCTCCAGGGGAGCTGAGATGGATTTCATAGCCTTTGGATCAAGATAGGATGTCCTTGGAGAAGCTACATTTAACCTAGGACAAGGGGCTACTTTGAGACTTGAGGACGTCAACTCCCAGAATTCCCTAGCCAGCATGGAGTTGAAGTTCACAAGACTAAAGTTGCCAAGTTTGAAGGCCCCTGACCTAGAAGAATTAGAATGAGTCCAAACAACAGCCGAAGGTCAGGCTTTATAATTTAATGAGTATCTTGATTTGCATCTTAAGCAATGCATTAAAGGTATAACCAAACCCCTTATTTGCAACTGGGTGGGACATTTAAAAATGAAAAATTTAGGCACTTAACGCAACTCAAAAGTGTTCCACTTTTATCTTAGGCCCAAGTGGATCACGTTCAGTGTATCATTTTTGGATATCATCTTCCCAAAGTAAATGTGGGTAAGAAATCACATTCTGCGTTAAGCCTAAGAAAACATCAAGGCATTAGAATGATGATGTTTGGTAGAGAGTTTATAAATCCGACTCTGGAAAAAATTGTTTTCTGTCCATTTAAATGTATGAAAGATACCAGGAAACTCATCCACGTGTATTTATCAAAATATTGTTTCAGGTGAAACTTCTTGTTATTGTTAAAGGAAAGTTTTTAGGCCATTGTGTGAGAGCAGAATTGTGATTCAAGGACTCTAAAAGCAGCTTTGGTTTCTCCCTAGTCCCAGTTTGTCTTAGGCAGGTGTGTGTATGCTTTGAACTGGGACTACTGGAGAAGGGGAGGGTTCCTCCCTGTTGTTCTGACAGGCACTGTTTGTTTTTCTCTCCGTTTGACAATCACTGTGGCATACAAGGGGAAAACAATTAGCAGAGGTCAAGAATGTTGACACAAAACTGGTTCCAAGCAACCAAGGAAACCTGGCCTCTATTATAAACCAGGGAGAGGCGAGCAAGAGGGCTCATTAGTATAAACCCTGTTTGCAAAAACATAAACAAAGTTCACTGCACTTGTCCTCCAGCTGCCACCAAAGAAGAGACCAGCTCATTAACCTAGGGAGAAGGAGAATGAGAATTAGGAGGAGAAAGAGGGAGGGAGGGAGGGAGGGAGGGAAGGAAGGAAGGAAGGAAGGAAGGAAGGAAGGAAGGAAGGAAGGAAGGAAGGAAGGAAGGAAGGAAATTTAGCCAAGGAGGAATGGTGGGATTTTCGACAAATTAGGAAGATTTTACAAAGATACCTATCCTGGCCAGTCTACCTCTGGAATCATTCCCATACAAGCAAGCAGAAGAAATTCTGAAGGGGAGACCAGGACTGTCACTCTCTAACGCTGGCTGCAGAAACAGGCACAGCCGAATTATAACTCCCGGCAGAAAAGGCGCCTTCCCTTAAACGTGCAGCTGCCTCTCTATCTGATGACTTAATCACTTAGCTGTTTAAGGGGTGAATCGCCGATGCAGACGTGTATCACAGCACAAGGCAAAGATTTAGGTAAAAAATGTCACCGAAAATCAAGCTCTGCATCAACATGAAATACCAAATCAAGCAGTTATAGGGAAGGGGAGGGAACACGTCTGGTTTTATTTTTAATGAGCACCTGTTTGCAGGGCTTGAACTAAAACACATGTATGCCTTGGTATTAGCCATCTTCTGGATTCTGTGCATTATTCCGGTGAAAAACAAATACCAGAAAGTGTACTCATGGTGTACTCTTATCAAATAACAAGCAAGAATCACATTATGATGAGCAAAATGCTTAGTAAAAAAGATGACTGTTAAGGACAACCGCGTTCAAAAGTGCAGACATTAACAGAAACACACATGACACATATACAAGTTTTCAGGCCCATTTTAAAAGGCCTGTGTATTCTTTAGAAAGCTTGAAGGGAAGCACTTAAATTGGAGCAGAGATATTGTTTGATGGGGATAACTGAGCCCCGTCTCCGAATTTCCACTAATATGGGATACAAATACAAAGACACATAACAAAAGAATGTTATCCCTGTGGTTTTGTGTCTTTGTATATTTTTAATTTCCATTCACTAGTTTTATTCTGCCTTGCATCTTATGTTTATGCTGTTTTGCTACTTTGGAATGTGTAGCTTATTTACCCATTAGGTATTTTACTAGGGGAAGTTAATCTTTTGTGGGAATACATTCTTTTATTTTTATTTTTCTGTTCAATTTGAGCAAAATCAGCCTCTATCATTTCACCCCTCCCTTCTGATTTATACAATGGTTTATCAGAAGAAGTCCTAATAGAAAAGCTATGTCTGGTTATGGAGATTCTCAATCATCCAAGTCATGGTTGTCCCAAAGGTGCTTTTCCAAAATGCAACTGGACTTTCTTGGTTTTTTTTTTTCCCTAATGTTTCACTTCTCATCCAAGAAGCTCCTTCAGTTCTAAAGAAACGTTAGAAAAAAACCCCCATGAAAGACCAATTGCCTGTTGTAAAAGCAACTTTGGGACGGGCTGTGCCTGATACATGGACAAACAGGTAGGACCATTCCAGCAAGCATCTCTTAGAAACAGTCTTAAAGAAGCAAAGAAGTACCACAATAGACAAGCCCATCAGCAGATGCAAATGAGAGTCCAGGACAACTCAAGTCATTGATGGTGAATTGATGTAATTGATGAACTCAAGCTAACAATTTCATTTCTCACTTCTCATCATTTCCCATTACCTGAGGTGTCCACAGTCAAAAAAGTCAAGATGTTTGCCATAACAGAGCAAGCAAAGTTTCACACACAAAAAAAAACAGAGCTTCGATGGCAGCAGCCCTTCTAACTCAATCGTGCCCTACAGACGCTGCTGCCTGTTTGGCAGTTGGCTACTGGCAACGACCAAGTGACATCTTGTTTGGCAGTTGTGATTTAATGCATTGCTTTTCAGCTGAACATGCACTTGGCAGTTTGCTAATCCATTAATCCCTAAATTAAGAAAGCAAAAACATATCTGCGGCATTCCTGGGAAGATAATGTCCCTGTTGCAATATTTTCAGGATCAGACTCAATAAAGATAATAGAAGTTATAGGTTTAAATATAATTCTCTTTAATCATAATAGGCATTCTATATTCGCTGAATATTCAAGATAGAAGCAAGGAAAATGGGGAGGATGGCTCCTTTTATATACAAGGGGCGGAGCCAGGAATGGGAGTGGTAAAATATGAATACATTAAAGCTCAAGTAATAAGTTAACCCCTGATGTTCCATATATACATTATTTACACATTAGAGAATAAGGCATTTACATCTGACAAATCCCCCTCTAAATGCCGGTTCGTTATACAACACCAGTTACATCCAGATTCAGGACAATATAATACATATAATTTAGAAGTTAAATATTTGTGTTGTTTAGAAGGTAAGGGTTTTGTTAATATGTCAGCTAATTGTTCAGAAGTATCACAATGTATTGCTTTGATGAATCCGTCTTGAGATAGTTGTCTCACGTGCTTAAATTTTATATCAATATGCCTGGACCTTTGTCCAATTGCATCGGATCTAGAAATTTCAATGGCCGCTTTGTTATCTTCATGCATAATAAATGGTAAAGTAGGTTTCTTCCAAACATCTGTGATCAAATCATTGAACCATACAAGGTTATTTGCAGCTTTAGACAAGCAAACATATTCTGCTTCTGTGGTAGAGGTGGCTACCAGTTCTTGTTTACCAGTATACCAGTAAACTGGACAATCGTTCAATAGAAAAACATAACCAGAGGTACTCTTTCTGCATGATGTATCACCAGCCCAATCTGCATCAGCATAACAAGTAATTTTTGGTTCTTTGTCATTATTGGGTTCCAATATTAAACAAAAATCTAATGTACTTTTCAGATATCTTAAAATTCTTTTGACAGCTTCCCAATGATACAAGGTTGGTTTGCTAACATATCTTGACAATAAATTGAGAGGTAATGCAATATCTGGCCTAGTCCAATTAGATATATAAAGGAGTGAACCTATAACTGATCTGTAAAATGTGTTGTCTTTAAACTCAGGGGAAGATTCATCATTGTTTCTAAGAAAATCAGTTTGCATAGGTGTGTCACATGTTTTGGCATTATTTAAGTTACATTTGTTTAGGAGTTCAATGATTTTATCTTTTTGAGTAAGTTTGAATCCCCTTTTTGTTTTGTTAATTTGTACACCAAGGTATTTATTCACTTTACCTAGTGATTTCAATGAGAAGTGTTCGTTTAACTTATTTACAAAGATTTCCCTGCTCTCTTTATGCTTTCCAATATATAAAATATCATCCACATAAATTAATACAAATTCAATATGATCATTACTCTTTTTTACAAAGAAACAGTTATCAGCAGTGGTGGCGTTGAAATCCATGGTCTTTAGTACTTTTACCAAACAATCGTACCATCTTTTGCCAGATTGCTTCAATCCGTACAGACTCTTATTTAGTAACCAAATTTCGTTCTTATTAGTGTATTGACTGTGTGGTGCTCTTACATATATTTCCTTATCTAATTTTGCATGTAAGTATGCAGTCTGTATGTCATATTGAAACACGTCTAGATTGAGTGCAGATGCTACTACAAGAGCTGTTTTGACACTCTCTGTTCTCACTGTGGGTGAATATGTGTCAGTATAGTCTTCTGGATATTTTTGTGCGTAACCTTGTGCAACTAGTCTGGCCTTGTATAAGGTATTACCTCCTTCTAAATTCTTAATTTTATAAATCCACCTGGTACCTATAATTGTTTTATCCTTAGGTGCGATCGCAGGTGTGAATACATTTAATCCTTGTAAACTTTTCATTTCTTTTTCCATAGCTAGTTCCCATTTTTCTCTTTCTTCACGGGGAAGTTTCAATACTTCCTCATATGTATTAGGTGTTATTTGTTCTCCATCCATATGCATAATATAATCTTTGTATTTATTTGGTATTTGGTTTCTATTATTTCTAATATTTCTTTCAGGTTTGCTATGGTTGTCATGCAAATATCTGGCTTCCTTTTTTGTTAATGTGTCTGTCTTTATTTTATGCTGACTATTTGTCCAAGTTTTGGTTTTGTTCTTACTTTTGTTAATATTTTGATTTTCTGTTGTTCCTTCCTCGCAAGATATATTATCTTTGCTTTTATTAGGAAAAATTTCATTAAGGTGCAACTTAGACCAATTGGCCTGCTCATGAAACACAGCTGTTCTGGATACTATAAATTTGTTATTATTATCGATGAATCTGTACCCTTTGGTTCCAGTTTCGTATCCCATGAATCTTAATCTCCTGGATACGTTTTCTCCCTTTCTCCTCAATTGTTTAGGTATGTGCACGTCTGCAGTAACTCCAAATATGTGCATGTGTGCTAATTTAGGTTTTCTATTGTACATCACCTCATATGGTGTCTTATTCACAATACTGGACCATGTTCTATTTTGAGTGTAATTTGAATAATGTAAGGCTTCTGACCAAAATTGTTTGCCTAAACCAGCATCCTCTAATGTGCATCTAATCATGGTTTGTAGTGTGGAGTTCTTTCTCTCTGCAATCCCATTTTGAAAGGCAGAAAATGGATTGGACGTGAAATGTAGCATCCCTCTATCCTTTAACCATTGGGAGAATTCTTTAGACATGAATTCACATCCCCTATCTGTCATAATTTGTTTTATTCTGATATTATGTTGTGTTTCTATGCGTTTGTAGAATTCCTTAAATTTCTGAAAAGTTTCATCCTTGTGCTTTAATGTGTAAACAAAACCATAGCGACTGTAATCATCCACTATTGTTAGGAAGTAACGTTTCCTATAGGTAATTGATGGAGTTAATGGACCAACTAAGTCCATATGTACCAAATCAAAAATATTGTTAGTTGATCTGTTAGATTTTTTTGGTCTAGGACTGGTTTTTAGTTTGGTGGATTTACATACTGAGCATTCTAAATAATTTTCACAATTTTTTATTTTTACACCTTCTGCGTGTTCAGTCATTTTTTGTACTACAGGAAAGCTAGCATGTCCTAACTTCCTATGTAAGATATGAGCACACTCATCATGAATTGGTTTACCTATTTTTGGTTTCTTCTCATTGTGTGTATTTTTGTTATCATGAGTTAATTTACATTCATCATTGTCACTGTTACTGACATTTTCATCATCTGCTTCAATACAATCTTCCATATTTGAATCAATGTTATGTAACCATCTTTCTTTGGTTATCAGATAGGGTAGACCCCCTTTTATCATCACAGTGCCTACATTTGTTTTGTTCTTTTCTATAGTTGCTTTCCCCTTTGAGAAAACTATATTGATGTCAGATTCTCTGCTTAGTTTTATAGCACTTAGTATGTTGTGAGGTATTTCTGGTATTAATAATACCCCCTCTATTTTCCCTAAACCAGGCAAGGTCACATTTCCTCTGCCTAATACTTGAACCTTTTCTTGATTAGCTACCTTTATCACAAACTTATCTTCTGTAAATGAAGATAATATACTTTTGTTATTAGTGGTGTGATTTGTTGCACCAGAATCAATAAGCCAATTATTGTTCTCATCTTGTTGTGTTTTGGTGCTGTCTTGTTTATTTAGCCCATTTAGTGACCCAGATTTTCTCTCTTTTGAATTTTCTCTACCCCCTCTACTTTCTCTGTA
This sequence comes from Pituophis catenifer annectens, assembly GCF_029215685.1. Classification (NCBI taxonomy): domain Eukaryota; kingdom Metazoa; phylum Chordata; class Lepidosauria; order Squamata; family Colubridae; genus Pituophis; species Pituophis catenifer. The sequence continues at coordinate 148,104,303 of NW_027256882.1, forward strand.
GTTTGGTGGACTTCTATATTTGTGTCTATCTGTGGAAGATTGTCTGTAATTGTATTTGCTCCTATATTCTGGCCTATGTCTCTCCCTTGAGACTTTGGGACAGTCTCTTCTACTGTGTTCCCTGGATCCACAATTGTGGCATCTAAAGGCTTCATTATATTTATCTTGAAAGACTACTTTCCTAAAAGATTTGTGTTCTGTTTGGTTACTGGAACGATTTTTTCTTGAATTGTCTTCTGCTATCAATTTGTTAGATAGACTTTCTATTGATAAATATCCCAAATTAATGGTATCTAAGTGTGACATAAAGCTATCCCATGATGGATCAAGTGAATTGATAATAACACTTTTCATAGTTTGATCTGAAATCACTTCCCCCCTCAATTGCAGCTCAGCTCTTATTTTGTTTAGATTTATCAAATGTTCACTTATAGAAACCCCTGGTTTCACTCTAGAAGAAAAGAAATCCTTAGACATTCTTGTGGTTGTGGCTACGCTATCGCTGTGAAATAGATTAAACATGCATTGAATTATTTCTGATACAGTTAGGTTTGGTTTGATGCTATGATACATTGCAGGAGACACGCTAGAAATTATTATGAAAAATGCTCTATGATGTAAACAGTCTATTTTTAAAGTCCAAGGTCTTCTTGGAGGACTAGTTATAAAGAATAGTAAATTTTCTTTCATAAAAATAACCTGAAGCTGTTGGTACCACTCTTGTAAATTAATGCCATCAACTCTAAGTTTTGGGAAGTCACTGGGTAAGTTCCCCACATTATTTTGTCCATTACTTACAACCTGAGGCAGTCCGTGGTCTCTCAAGTGCAGGAAATTACAGAACGGCATTGGGATGCTTGTAACGAGTCTGCGCGGTTCTCTGGCCAGTTCAAGTCTTTCGGGGCCGTCTACGTAGTTTTGCACATGCGCGTTGCTCATTTCTTCTTTGGCGCCGTTGTGGAAGGTTCTCTCCATTTCAGCTCTCTCGATCCGCTCCTCTTCAGATGAGTCGGTCTCTGGCTCGGTTTTTGGGGCTTTGGTGATGGCGGCGGTTCTTCTCTTTCTCTTGTGTGTGCTGGCACTCGATTCTGTCTGCGGTGTAGGGCGGAATCGGCATGGCTCTCTGGGCTCGGGTGTCGTCGTTTTCGAATTCAGGATGGGAGCGTGCAGGTCTTGAGTTGTCGGTTTGATTTCTTGCTTCTTCGTCGATGTCTTGGAGATTTTCAATCTTGGCCCAAAAGCAGCAAAAAGCGTTTTCATTGCTGACTTTACTTGAGACTTTGTTAAATCGTCTTCACTTTCTGATTTTGGTTCATCTGAAGAGTTTGAGACTTCTTTTTCACTTTCTTCGTCTGATAGTGTTTTTCGCGCCAGAAATTTTGAACTGAGCGTTTTGATTGGCTCTGCTTCACTCTCTTTTGAAGTTCGTTGAAACCAAGATGGCTGCCGTTCAAAATTTCGCGCGGGGTCACATCTTTTCTTTTTTACAACTATTTTCTCAGTAGTCATTTCACTCACAGTTTTTTGATCTTTGGGTTTTTCTTTAATGACGTTTTTCTCTCTCGCTGCTCCGCTGTTCCTCAGCATCTCCTGGAGGTCCGCGATGAGGCTTTCATCATTCTTTTGGCTTTTTAGTATTTTTAATATTTCTGACCTGAGTTCGTTATTTTCTATCTCGATTTCTTCCTGGTCGTTATTTTCACTCATCAGTTCTTCTTCTTCAGTGGTGTATTCTTCGGATTCTCTCGAAATCGCATTAGTGGATTCGTTGATCATCTCTTGATCAGTTTCTATTTCTTTGCTGTAGGCCCTGGTGTTGGGCCTATCTTTCTTGGACATTTTTAATTACTTATTGAGTCAATTAACCATCCTCTGCTACCAGCTTGTTGCAATATTTTCAGGATCAGACTCAATAAAGATAATAGAAGTTATAGGTTTAAATATAATTCTCTTTAATCATAATAGGCATTCTATATTCGCTGAATATTCAAGATAGAAGCAAGGAAAATGGGGAGGATGGCTCCTTTTATATACAAGGGGCGGAGCCAGGAATGGGAGTGGTAAAATATGAATACATTAAAGCTCAAGTAATAAGTTAACCCCTGATGTTCCATATATACATTATTTACACATTAGAGAATAAGGCATTTACATCTGACAGTCCCTTTACTCCTCAGCAACAATCCTCCAAAGGGAATACCGTAGTTAGATGGGAATAAATGAGTTTTGAAGGGAGCTGGATTCTGGAGAACCAGGCCCAGGACAAAAGAGGAATGCCTAGTGACCCCCCCACAGCCCTCCCCTTCCTTCCTGGGGGCATTTTTGCAAGTGGAGAAATGTTCCAATTTGTCTGCAATGGAAGTCAGGCTGGGGCTAATCGGATGAGTGCCTCTGAGATTTGCATCCTAATTAAACTTGAATGCTTGCAATTCCATTTCAGCTCACAACCCTCCCAAGTTGGGCCAGACTAGCAGCTGGCTTCTCTGGACCCTCCTTTTTAAGAATTGTTGTTTTCTTTATTTCAAGCACCAGGAATGTGTTAAAGTAAAATGGACTTTCAAGTTTCCTCCTTTAGATAGGAGGAGGAGGAATAAAGCTTCCTTCTGAGAAACTGGTCTTGGTTTGAGAATTAAAGTTTTGCTGTTTGAGGCAGAGTAGGCAAGGATGGCTGCCCCTCTTAAGTACTTTGTCCCCTAAGTCACTCAGGTATTCTGGCACCTGAAAGAGAACCCATCTTCCCTTTTCCAGCAGCAGGTAGTCTTTGTTTAGGGACCAACTCATTTAGCAACTGTTCACAGTTACAACAGCGATGAAAAAATAACTTCACAACCAATTCTTGCATCCACAACCTTTACAGATCTGTAAAGCAAAGGAAAGCTGATGTAGGATCATAAGCACAGTTGCAGTTTCACTTAGCAACTACTTCACTTAATGACTGAGTTTCCATTCCAAATGTGGTCGCTAAATGAGGACCATCTGCACCCGGGGTGAAATCCAGCAGGCTCTGACAGGTTCTGGAGAATCGGTAGCGGAAATATTGAGTAGTTCGGAGAACCGGCAAATACTACCTCTGGCTGGCCCCCGAGTGGGGAGGGAATGGAGATTTTGCAGTATCTTTCCCCTGGAGTGGGGTGAGAATGGGGATTTTGCAGTATCCTTCCCCTGCCATGCCCACCAAGCCACATCCACCAAGCCACACCACACCCACCAAGCGACGCCCACAGAACTGGTAGTAAAAAAAATTGGATTTCATCACTGATCTGTACCTAAAAAACCTCAACGTCCTGATGACGTATTCTTGTCCCACATGAGAGTTTCTAACCCAAACACCCAAGATCAGCCCTCTCAGCCATGACCTCATTCTGCCAAAGGAAGAGTTCTCTCTTTGAGAAATGTTGGAATTGGTTTTCTACCTGCCATAATTCCTTCATTGTAAGGAAAATTATTTTCTCTTTGGTTTTGGTTTATTTTCTGTACTTTTTTGAAAAGAAAAACTGGGCTTTTGGTCATCCTAAAGGTAGATATTACAAATTTTTGCTTCATTGGGAAATACTTTAGTGATTCAAGCATAATTTATTATGGCTGTGCAATTATTTCATTCAGAGATTTGGATCTGAAGATAATTTAATTAAAACAATGAATTGATTTTTTTCCCCAAAAAACATATTCCAAACAGTTTGAACCGTCAAACTGGATCAGACATCAATTTGGAAAAATTCTGGGCCATTTGAGAAACTGGCATATATACAAACATGTTTTTCCAAAGCCCAGGCAGGATCAAACTGATTTTTCTAAATCAATTCCAAAATCTGGTAATCCAATGGATCTGACTTGGTTTAGTTCAGAAATCCTCATCAGCTGGAGACTGACTGGTGAAGCTAGTTTATCAATTTGAAGAAACCATCTACAACCTGGAAAGGTAAATTGAGACAATAAGATTGGTCATGGTGGCTGGGAATGATGGGAATCATGTCTTAGGTGCCCAGAGGGAGCAAGACATTCAAAAGGAGGAGAGTTACTGCTAGTGTCTTTACGTCCAGAATCTAAAGAAGAAGGACACCTATGAAGTTGTACAATGCCTAGAAGGCATGTTTAACCTTTTGAACAGTATCTGTTTAAACAATTTTCCCCTCCCCCTTATTACTGACGGTTGGTGTAAGAAGCCATAAAACAAGACCCAGTGGACTTAGTCCTTCGCAAATCAAACCCTTTCCTCTCTTATTGATGTCTGCTTATTCTTATCATTGGCACCTTCCTACCTAACATACAGACAGCTTAGGCTGAGTCAGGGTTTGCAAAATAAGTTTTCCCTCTCCTTTCGGTGGTGCAACTCAGCAGTGGATGATGGGAAGGCTGAAAAGTTTCTAAGAAGTCCTCAGACAAAGAGATGCAGCTTAATCAGAAGCCTCCTCTGCATAATTTGTGCCCAGGCAGTATCTAGGACGTTGGTGAAAGCCCATCGCATTTCTTCCTCAAGCATTTCTTAAGTCTGAATATATTTCATTGTCATGTGTAATTTTTTGTCTTTTTTTTGTTATGGTGTTTTGATGTTTTTTATTCATGTCAGCTGCCTTGACTGTCAAAGACACAGAAATGCCAGAGTACCAATCCAATAAATTTCCTGCTTTCTTGAGAGAAAAGTTTGCCACTGCCTTTTGATTTTTAAATAACTCTTTAAATAGTTTATGAATAAAGGACCTCCTGGAAGTGCCCATCCCATCTCACTACCAATTTCTTGTTGCTTCTCTTAATAGCAGCAAAGATGCCTAGCAAAAGCATATTTTTCTTCTTCAGCTAGCCTGGGGCACATAGATCCTATCGAAGCTGCAATTGAAAATACCTTTTATAGTTTGAATATACTACAAAATAGTATATCATACTGTATATTGTGCGTGTATGTGTGTATGCAGATATTTGGTTCCCCCCCCCCCGCCAGAAAAATTAAATGTTTGCGCCTGTCAAAAGGATTCTGGAAAACAAGCTTATTAAGGATAACAGTAATTGTTCTGAACAAAATTTAATCCGTAAAAAGGTTCAAAATCACTTGCAAACCAGGTTTTACGGCTCTTAGTATCCTTTAGACCTCAAATCTCAGCTGTATAGTATAAGAGGTTTCGGTTATTTAAGAGATATATCTATATATCTATATATATATATGGAAGAGTAAACGCTCTCTGTGCATGCTCTGAGACACTAATGAATTTTTAGCTCATACGCTGAAAGTGAAGGCTCTAGAAACACGCCGGAGTTCACCGCTTTTGACTAATGCCCTAATAACACTTCCCACCCACCCATCCCTGGTAAAGAAAACTCCGCGAAGCCCAGCCCTTCGCCGCCTTTCACGCCGAGAACGATTTAGGCGACGAAGCCGGCGAAACCACATTTCCCAAATTCCTCTGCCTTTCAATTTCGCCTTTCCCTTCGCGGGATTTGGGGACACTCCGCGTTTCCTCCTAAACCCGCCGCATCAGCCGGCGATCTAAACTTCCCAAAGTTACAAAAACGCACAACTCAACCTAAACTAAACCCAAACCATTCGCCGCTCCCTCCGACGGGAAAAGTGTGTGTGGAGGGGGGGGTGTCCGGGGAGGGAGACAAACAGGTTTTGCCTCGCCGTGGCGGCGGCGGCGGCGCGCAGGTTCAAAGGCGTCGGTGGGTGAGGCGAAACTCTCGCACGCTTCCCCTTCCCCGACTGTGAGCAAAACACGAGGAAAACTTTCATTCCCGATTCGAGGGGAATCCGATCCCCAGGGGAGCGAGCAAACCAGCATCGCGTCCGCGTTCAACACGCCCCACAGCTTCAGATCCTGTTTGGGGCTAAACAGATCCTCGATCGTCTTGGTTGTTAAAGGGCCATTCCTCCCGCGCGATCCCTCTCACAACCAGCCGAGGCCGCGGAACGCAAGAGGCGAGCTGGGGCTTACCTGCTTGAGAACCTGCCGAGCGGACGCTCCACCAGAGGAGCAGCGTTAGGGCGGGCAGGCAGCTTCGGATCTGGCGCTTCTTCATGGTTCGGGTGTCGTGAAGTCGAGGAGAGAGCCCCGTTCCCCGTTTCTCTACGGCGGCGCGCGCGGGATCCCGGGCTACAGCATTCCGCTTTGGGATGGGAAAGACGGAGCAAAAGGAGAAGCACCTGATCCAGAGCCAAGGCGGACGAGTCAGCTTTGACCGGGGTGGTGGTGGTGGTGGTGGTGGTGGGGCGATCACTTGCTTCTTTCCTGCTGCATGGGGACCTTGGCGAATCCGCCGACGCCTCTCTTTTTTTTTTTCCGTCCCCCTCCCAAAGTGGCCAATTCCCCCCTACCGGAGCCACGAACTCCGGCTCGTAGCGCTTTGATCTGTTTTTTTTTTTTACTCACGGCACAACTCACAAATTACACACACTTCATTCACGAGAAACTCGGGCGTCATTGGTCGGGGCTGCGCCGCGCTCCGGCCAATCAGAGGACAAGCCAGAGAACTCCGGAACGAGGAATGAAAAGCGGAGATTTGTTTTGAGAAGGAGAAAGCGCGCGCGAGAGAGAGAAAAGTCGACGCCGGCTAAGCAGTTTGTTAGAGCTTCGTCCGACCGTCTTTGTCGCGATAAAAATTAAGGATGCATCGGTACAGCGGTCACTGCTTGGTCCCTTAAATTGGATAGCCTCGGAGGAGGGCTAAATAAAAGCGATTTTTGTCACATTGGATGGTTTCGTTCATGGGCCCACCTTCAAAATGAATTCTTCCTCATGGATGACTTAAAAGTGTCTTTCATTGTCCCACTTGCACTTTTTTCTATCACCACCCTTGGACTTCACCCAAATTAATGTTCAACATCTGTCCCCATAGTAAATTCATTTAGCATATTTACTAAAGTTAATCTGATCTGCATTAGCCCCAAGAGTTGGGTCAACAGTATTTCTTAGGCTAACATTGGGGTCTTATTTTGAATCCTTCCTAATTCAGATACATGATACTCTGAAAAAGGCCTCAAATACTAGGAAAGGTAGAAGGGAAAAACAGGTGGTTGAACTGCTCTAAGGTGGTTGGACTTGGTTACAATGATCATTGGAAGACCAGAAAGACTAGTTTAGGGACTGATAGTTATGGAGAAAACCTCTGATTGCTAGCAATCAATATGGAATTGATGGCCCATAATCCACATTTGGTGGACTAGCTCATCGCCCAGTGTATCATGAGATCATAATCATACAGTAACCACCATCACTTCCATTTGTTGTGGGAGATTCAGGTACAAATCCCTGCTTAGACACACAAAGTTCATCAAAATATTTTAGGTAGCTAGCTTGCTATCTCAGTTTAGCTTGGCCTGCCTTACAAAGTTATTGGAGGAATATGTGGAAAGTAATGTGCTTATTGAACGAATCTCCAAAAGGGTTAATAGTTGGAAGCTAAGAAGAGGCAGAAATTTGAACATACTAGAAGAAATATAGGAAGGTACCTTCTACAAATTAGTAGTCCATCTTAGCTCCATTCTGTCTGGACTGTTGAACAGTGGTTCTTGGGACTTCATCCCAAGATTTCTAGCACCTGAAGATGGCTAGAGACTGAACCTGGGACCTTCTTCATTTTAAGCATGAGTTTTTCCACTCTCCAACAGTCCCACCCTGCCTAATGCAATCCCCAAGGGAGTAGCATCTGAACTAGTGAAGGGCATTTAGACCAGCCTTACCTACGTACAAATTAATCTAGGAATTAGAAATATTGACCTTTAAATTGAGTAGATGATCTCATTCCCAATTATGGATTTGATCAAAGGTTCAATAGTCCATTCTCTCCTTGCCATGACTATGGAGTTGACTGTGTAGGAATCTGAGGAAGTCAGCAACAGAGTTGCTGAGTGTGAAAATACAATATTTCTGTTTTCCTCTACCATTGTGGTGCTCAATCTCAGCTGGTTGATCTTCTCTCTATCTGGCAAGTTTGGGGGCCGTTTTGCTCAGGGTTCCAAACTTTGGGGAAAGTAGCCAATTAAAAGTAGCCAATTTACCCTCTATTTTCTCCTGGGCGCTCACAAACTTTCAGAATTCTGGCATCCTGGCAAGAGGGCTGGAATTGTGCCTCATATTTATGAAATCACAAGATCTTTAGCTAGAGGATACAGCCGGGAGAGTGTCCCCATTGGCAAGGTCACAACACATGATGCAGAGATGATGGCAGAGATTCAGGAGTGGGCGCCCTGAACAATGGCCATACTCAAAGGCGAGTGGGAGGAAATGAGATCAGTATAGCCAGAGAGGGAAAGCAATGTTCACGGATGCTGGCTGACTAAGGACTCCACACCACAAAAGAGATTAAGGTTCACCTGTTTGATACACCATTTTGCTGAAATGACTCTAGACTCATGATAAAAGTCACACAACACAGGCAGATCATCTAAGGAAGGTGCAATTTTGCAGAGTATTGTTTTTATGCTTCAAACCACCCAAGTGAGGTGTTTAGAAGTTAAATCCAACTCACTTTACAGCTTGTAAACTCCCTGAATTGTTTCCAAGCATAATCATGAATAAACTGCCCAGCAATTAAGTGTTCTTTGTGGCTGCCCAGCAATTAAGAACATAATTTATTTATTTATTTATTTATTCTTTTCTGCACCCAAAATTGAAACATTGAACTGACACCAGACCCCAGTAGCTACTAGAAGGAGGGACAAAATTTAAAGAAATGCGGAAGGAGAGATTAAACCCTGCCCCAGTCAGTTGGTAGTTCAGCTTTATTGAGATACTGAAACTTGGCAAAGACAAAATCCCCCACTGCATATAAGAGCTACAACTTGATATGCCAATGCCTCTGCTTAAAAACCCGCTTATAATCAACCTCAGTTTTAATCACAGTGAAAGCAGAAGTGTAAACAATTTTAGGATATGCCTCAAATCCAGCATGCCCTCAGTTAGGTTATTATCAGCCCCAAGCCCAGAGACAACACTCAAAATTCAATCAAGTTCAATCCTTTACTTGCTTCTGCTCAATGGACAGAATCTTGCCAGACACAAGCTATAACCTTCTAATTTACTACATCTAGCCCGAACATCCTAGAATGTGGCTTCACTGAACTTCTTTCCTCTCCCTATCCAGCTCTGGACTGCATAGTTTCTTGATATGGGAAAACTTTGTGTTGCCAAAAGTCTCCTTCACTGCTCCTCCAGGTGCACCTTCCATCACATCTACTACGAGCTTTTGCAGGGGTGACCTCAAGGTATGGTCAAAATATGGTGATTGCCATGGTGCAATCAAACCTCTCCATTTTCTATCAGTGTCACATCAAAAAATAGGTGAAGCCTTAGCCTCACCGATGCAGCCACCTTGCCTTGACTTTTTTTACCATGCCTCAGGGACACTCCTTGCCTTCACCAACAGGCACAGCAGCTATGAGCAGCTTTGAGTCATATTTACATTAATTCTTGAATTAAAGCAGTTTATAGGTATGGCCTAGAATTAATGCAGGGTAACCCAACGCCCTCCCTACTTGATTCAGAAATGAACCACTCTAAAACTGCCACTTGATTCTGTTTCTCTAGGCATGGCTGAGTTTTAAAGACAGAATTCTCTCCACCCCACCCAAAGGTGAATCACACCGGAAATAGGTGGCAGCAAAAAATATCATTTTTTTAACTAATTAGAGCCCCTGGCTGAGCCTTGACCTAGAAGCCAATCTAGCAAGCTTTAGGCAAACCTTAGTAAATAATATGGAACCTTTCTGTACTTTCTACTCAAAACTTCCTAGGTGGTTTTAATCCTTTATATTTGAAACAGATTCCATTTTTGCCCCCAAATGACTGTTTCTTCTCCTGTGGAGTTTTTTTTCCCTCTTTTATTCTGAATCAAAACAGAAACACATCCTCAGTCATGACAAATAGTTACTTTAACCACCAAAGAAAGATCAATATTTGAGAAGAATGGGGAAACTAAAAAGGTGGAACTCCGAAAGGTGCTTTTTCAGGAGGCAACTGGATTTTCTTGTTTTTTTCTTTGAAGACGTTTTGCTTCTTATCCAAGAAGCTTCTTCAGCTCTGATAGGATAGTGGGGGAATGGAAGGATTTATATTCCTTACAGAGGGCTGGTCATTTGCATCTTTTTTGAGGGTCATTGAAGCACTTGGATGCTTATCTGTCTCCTCCAACCTCCACCTAAATCCTTCCACTCCCACCATCCAGTCAGAACTGAAGAAGCTTCTTGGATGAGAAGCAAAATGTCTTCAAAAAAAAAATAAGGAAGTTCAGTTGCCTTCGGAAAAGGCACCTTTGGGACAACCATGGCCTGCATGACTGAGAATCTACAGACTTTTAAAAAGGTGGAAGAAGTACACTCTGCTGTTGCCCTTTGGCGCCCCCTTGTGGCTGAAAGTACAGGCTATCTTGGAGAAAAAGTGCAACGTGTAATGAAAAACTGCAACTGTACCAAGTTCATTCATTCCTAACAAAAATATATCAAATTTCTGAATTATACCAAGGTTACTTCAAGTATATTTTTAAGTGCAGCTGGGTAAGATATGCAAAAGAAATAGTTAACTTTGCTGCATCTTTGCTATGTGGAAGTAGTTATTTTTTAGAATATTTATGGACCCCCCTTCCTTTTTAATTTCTGTTCATTGGGTATTGTTGAGACACTTCTCAATTGATTTTTATCCCTTGCCCCCTACCTGATTAATCTTGATTATTTTTTATTGTTGTATAGACAATCTCCTTTTAAATAATTATTGAAATGTTGTTTTGGCAATTTGATGACATTGGTCTGCTGTACTCACATTTGATTTTAAAAGAGGAAATTTTCCCTAGTTAGAGGATTGCCCAAAGGAGAAGATCAGAAAAGAATCCCAAAAGCAAGCAGACATATATTTTAAAAAATTCAAAACTAAAAATGTGGGAAAGTATATAACACTGAAGATCTGCAATGGAACAATTGTGTCAGAAATACATAAGATAGTTGGACTATTTACATACCAAGGTGGAGATGTGACAAAGAAATAAGGAGATCACCCCCAAATTAACTAAATTATCTATGCCTTTTAAAGAAAATAGATGGTAGATACATACACCTGAATTTACTTTTTCTGGAAGAGATTTTGCAGAACTGTGGTGAATAATAGTGATCAAACTGAGGTTTGGGACCTTGTTAACCAATAACAAATGAAAAATTTCCAGCGCTCACTGCAAAGAGTATTCAGATATTAAATATGCTTCTTTGCATATCTGATCCTAGGAGTGGCCTGCATGTTAAAGGACTGGAATGTTTTCATTTCAGAAGTCACTGGCTTTGAAATCAAGTGGAACTCAACACAATCTAGCAGGTCAAAAGATTGTAAATGTAAGCATTATGTAGTAGATACCTCAAGTAAGTCTAATGGCATTTTTGTCTGCACAATAGACCCATGTTTCGCCAATGGGCTCAGATTGAACCAAGGCCTTAAGAACGAGAAGCATATCGTCATCCTGTCTGAGAGCATCTGTTTACATGAGAAGCCGAGACAGATCTGATACAAGCTGAGGCAATAACATTCAAGTAAGATGCTCCCTAAGCAAAAGGAGGTAATGTAGACTCTGTCCACCACCCTTATTTCTGCAAGGCAAATTGGGGTTGTAGCATAATCCATTCAGGATGTCAACAAGTCAGCTCATGATAAAGCAGAGTCTTTCCTCTCTACTGTCACAGCCAGGTATGATTCAGACTTCTGTGGCAGATATTTGTCTGACAAATCATCCATTTAGCAGTAGTACCTGCTCTGCTACTTCAGGAGTGTGTCTGGTGTTCCCAAATATGGAGTACCTTTTCAGAGACTTCAAGAATTGGTTTTTCTTTAGATTACTGTACATGCCGAGTTTATTAGCATCATAAAAGGAGACCGGATGTGTGTGCTCCTCCCTGGTGGCAGCCACCTCAGAAACGTCATCTGGATTATTCATCAGTTCCTCGGTTGCATGAATGAATATGTGTTAAGTCCAGAGAAGCATCTCATGTTGGAGAGTTAAAAGTAGCTTCCCATTCCTACTGAAGATCACTGAAAGTAACCTCAATTCTGAAATCAAAGAAATAATTCCATGGTGCACCTCTTCAAAGTTGGGCAGGTGGAGGAGGAAGGCAAGACTGCTGCAATTCACATGTACAGACACATACACACTTACATGCTAATATAATCATTTATATTTGCTCAGAGTTAGCCAACTGGGCAGAGTTATGAAAGGGAATGGTAATGGTTACCTCTCTGTGAACTGGAATTATTTTGAGTTTATGGATCCTGGGTGGTAGAAAATATGCTTTGTAGTATGACCTCCACCATCTGTGGACTGGACTCACTCCCAATCTAACTTACTCAGGCAACTGATGGGTGAAATGTGCAGCTGGTGATTAATGCCTCTGTGTACTGTAGAAGGTTGAGTTGCCACCTACGTTGAATGAGGCAGTGGGGTGCCTCTCTTTGAAGAGCAATCTCTCACCCACCAGTATTAGACAACTTCTACGTAGTCTTCTTTTTGGGAGTTGTTGAGAAAGTGATGGGGAATCAGCTAGAGAGGATTCTAGAAAATATAAATTATACCAATCCCTTCCATCCAGTGTTCAGCCCGACAGACATAGATGGAACAGAATTAGTTCCCTATAGTAGATATCTTCATCAATTGGTAGAAATGTGCTTTCCTGCCCCTATGAGATTTCTCAGTGGTAGTAGATATTATTGACCATGGTATTCTCAGAGAACACTGTTTTATAGTGATTCTGCTCTTACTTGACCGGACAACACTGCACAGCTCCTCCAGTGGTGCAAGAGAAGCAATTGGTCTGTGATTATGGGCTACCACAAAACCTAAGTCCTTTCCCCAATGTTTATTTTACATGTATATGAAACTACTTGGAGAGATCATTTACAATTTTGAAATGAGATGTTATTGCTACATTAAGGACACTCAGTTGTACCTTATTATCCCAAGCTGGGCCAGAAATACTATAGGTGTCTTGTGAAAAACTGGATGGAGGAAAAAAAATCAGATTAAACCAAATTAAAGCTTGTCTTTAAAACAGATGGACTTCCCAAAAATGTAGGTTCCAGTATTAGTTCTGGAGAAGGTTGTGCACCCCTGAAGGAGCAACTCTGCAGTGTGGAAGTTGTTCTGGAGTTAGTGCTCCTACTTGAATAGGAGGTGGAGGTCATGGCCAGGGAACCCTTTGCCAATTCAGCTGTACACCAAGTATGACTCTACCTGGACCAAAAAGCCTTGGTGATGGAGTTCATAGTTCATTGTTATACAATATGATCACTGCAATGAGCTCTACATGGGGCAAAATTTGAAGATAACCGAAACTATGGAATGCTTGATACTTTGTCTAATGACAAGTGGGCGGCTATTTTAGCTGTTCTCAGTGCAGAAGGGATTTATTATTTTACTTTATTCTTTATTTTATGAAGATGGCTTTATTAGTTTAAGGATGGATTTTTCTTTTACAGATTTTACACTGCGTAAAGTTGTTTAAGAAAGCAGTACAGATATTTTGGAATGAACTAAATAGTAAGCACAATTGGGCAGGAAGTATTCCCCACTAACCAAACGTGTTTTACTCTGCATTTTTTAACAGCAGCCGAGCGATGGGTGGCCTGTTTCTACCACACATTCCTTTGTATTTTGAAGTATTTTAATTAATTGTTCCCCTTGCATGTTTGGCTCCTTTGGCAGGATCATAGAAAATTGCTTCTCACAGTCTACTCCTTAAATGAGCATAGCTGAATCTAAAATGAGAAAGCTGACATTTATCTCTTCTCCAAAGCCACATCCTACCACTTGATTCTGTGCAAGTCTCCACCTCTTCCTGACCTGTTTTGGCTTTGCGTCATTGGAGTACAACTTCTGGAGTTCTCAGACATTACTATACAGAGGTGTTGGGACCCGAAATCCAACATGCCTAAAGCCCCCCAAGTTGGAAATGACTGGACCCTCCAAAAGGTTCTGCTATTCTGAAGGAATGAAAAGCCCCTAAAATATTGTGGCACCTTCTTTCTGTTTGGTCCTAAGGCAGCCCTGGCTAATTTCTTTGACTCGGGGTGCACCCATTTCCTCATGAGAGCTATAAATGCCAGGCAGACAAAAAACAGAGTCCACAAACCTTATTTTATATCAGGCAACAGGTATATTTGTCCACAAAAAAACCCCACCCATAGCCGGGGGGAGGGGGGCAGCGTTATGAGATTGACAAAATATTGGGTGCCGGGTGGCACAGAGGCCGGTTACAATATCTCATCCTGTGGAAGGGATACCCATTATCAGAGGCATTGTAGGTGCGCAGCACAGATGTGCGAGCAGCCTGGCTGGTTGCTAGATTCCACTGGCAGAACACAACCAAACCGGGGGGGGGGCAGTCAGTGGCCAGGAACCATCTCATTGTGCCCTTTGTTTTCCAGGTGCCGTCTCTGTGGTGGTGGTGGGGGCTGTATGTCAGCCCTGATGTGCCTGGTGGCCCGGGGCTGCCATTCTGGTGGGGGAAGGAGAGGCCGGGACTGCCATTCTGGCGGGGCTCTGGGAGCTGCGCAGCTGCGCCATGCCCCAGCACCATACCACTTCACAGGACCGATGGACTCACGCCAGAATGCGGCCAGATGGGCGAGGAGAGGCCAGACCCGGTTGCCACCAGCCAGATGGGTGAGGACAGGCCAGACCCGGTTATCACCAGCCAGATAGGCGAGGACAGGCCAGACCCGGTTATCACCAGCCAGATAGGCGAGGACAGGCCAGACCCGGTTGCCGCTGCTGAATCCGCAGCTGAACTGTGAAGCGGCCACAGCTGAAAAGCAGGGTGGGCACCTGTGCGCTGGGTGTGCCTAACCATTTGGAGCCTGATGGTTTCCGTATGATGGGTGGAGTACGCGCGTGGGTAGTTGGGCAGGTTTGGGGAGAGGCTTAAATGGTGATGGCCAGCACTGAGTGGTTAGCCCTGACTTTGTTTTCACATGGTGATTGTCAGTTCGTGCCAGAGTAACAAACGAGGACTGTGTTCTTTGCTTCCTTTCCGCGAATTCCTGGAACCTGACTGTAACTTCTGAGGGGTTACTGGGGGGTGGGTGGACATTTCATCCTCTCATTTTTTCATGAATACGTGCAAAAAGCAGCATGCAAAAGGAATCAGAATGTATTAAGAATGCTCCCATGACTGGGCTTGTTGGGAATGTCCTTCCTTAGAAAAGCCATAGTTAGATAGGAAAGTACATGCTTTGCATGCAAAAAAGATCCCGGGTTTCATCATCTCATCTCCAGACAAGTTAGGTTGGGAAACTTTCTATTATGGAAATGTTGCAAGGTGACTGCCAAAGAGTACAGAGACACTGCTGAGCCAGACAAATCAATGGTTTGAATCAAGTTAAGCGGCATGCTGTATTTCTACTAGAAAGGAGCAAGTCTGAAGTAGCCACCCCTTGCCTCTTCCTTACAGATTCAAGGGATCTGAGAATGACCATGATAGACAACTACCGTTGCCTGTCTTTAAAAAATGCCCTCAATATGTCTTTCCTAAAATTATTTCACGTCACCAAGGAGGGATGTGTCAGCTTGTTGCCATAATTTTATGGTACCTTAAAAGATTACCCAATGTATCATCCATGAGCTTTTAAGGATTTTGTTCCACTTCATCAGATACATGAAGTCCAGCTCTGAAAAAGGAGTATTATACCTCCACTCCTTTTTGGAAGGGTAGGTCAGGAGACAGAGCCAGTCACAGTACAATGGCTGTGTGAAAGATGCAGAGAATATGATGGTGGAGCCCCAAAGTCTGCAGTATCTCTTCATATGGAGTGCCCGAGGTGTCAGGCAGACATAATTGAATTATTTTATGCTATGGGAGGAGATTTGAGATTCCACAGAGGGCATCTGGGAAAAGGCAACAGAAGCACCTGTCCTACTTTTTTAAAATATAAAATTCTGAAGTTAACCAAGAGCAATTGTTTATTTTAAGTCCAAGGAAAATATCCTGAGGAAATCCAGCCAAAGACATCCTTGGACATGCAACACTCAGTGGAAGCACTGAGGTCTGATTTCATTCAAGCTAGTTGTTTGGCAAAGGGAGTCCTCTGTTCTTTATCTGTAATCATGTTTCCAATGGAGGAAGAAAGACAAAGGGAATTCAAAAAATCAATGAACTGAAGGGAAGGGTCTAGTTCCAATCCCACCAAGGTAATCCCATTTTGAGGTAAGAATCACAGACCAAAAACGAGACATTAGATGAAGAGCTATGATGGAATAACCCAAAAGATTTTGATGTTTTTTCTTATAATCTGCCTTGATATAAATCACAGTAAGGGCAGGTTTAATTTCTGATTCAATCCACTATATTTCTCCCCCAAATTGGCATTATCATGGTGGATAGGAGATAATTAAGCACAATCTAATAGTTACTTAGATAAAACTAATGTCCCTGTCTTTCCCTCAATTGTAGCAGCTTTCAGCAGCAGTTTAGAGCTAATCTAGCTCAATTCACAACCCTACCCACCTGATACCCGTTAGAAGCTTACTGACCCTCTTACATCTTTGCTTCTAGTAAGATTTCTCTCCATCTCCACCGATATACTAAGCCACAAATGGTACTAATGTGCTGTGAGAACCTATTGACTTCCTTACTACCTCCTTTTCTTAATAATACTGACTCTTGCTTCCACTATTTGCTGGTGCCCCCTTGAGTTGCTAGCAGGAATTACAGGATTGTTAAGAGTTCAGCTTGAGGTTAGGCTTAACCCATCCCTTGCCAGACCTTTTGCTCAGCTTTTTCAGGAAAATGGGACCATGTGGTCATTGTTTTGCAATGGAGGAAGGAGCAAAAGGTGCTTAGAGGCATGGATTTTACCCCCAACTCCAGAATCTACCCCTACTTTTGGTGTGCAGACCTTCTGCTAACACCAGCTGCATACTCCTGAAATGCAGGAACCTTACATTTGCTGTTCCCCATTATGGTTTTCTGGATGCAATTATAGTAATAAACCCTATACTGCTGCTTAGACTATCAAAAAAGGATTGCCATCATATTGTCAAGTGGTAAAAATGAGGACAATGAACATTCTTAAGAACAAATCACCCTTCCAGGTCCAATCCAGAGATAATTTAAATTTTTAGAGCAGTGGGCACATTTTGGCAGCATCTTGCAGTTGCTAGTTACTATAATGGGAGCAATTGCCACAATAGGTCTGAAGCCTTGGCTACACCAAAGAATCCACACTCCATATTGTGGATCTGTCTTAAAGGGGTCATAGTTCCCCACCTTTGTTCTAGAGACTAGAAGCCTGCAACTGCTTCTTTTGCACTTTTAAAAAAATGCATTATTATGACTAATAACTCTGAAGATTTAAACAGAATCTTTTAGCTAAATCAAGGATGTAATAAAGAAGCAATTTTCTTGCCAATGTAAATGGTTTGTATTAACCACTACCATAACATTCTCTCCCCCCCCCCCACTCTAGACTACAACCAATTTGATTTCCTGGAACTCTCATAATCAATAATTAACTTGATCTGACCCACCTTACCTTCTAAACTAGACAAGCCAGGTGCTGCCACCTGCTGAGGCCTTTGAAGATTAATTATGATTAAAACCAACAGCATTTGAAATTATACGTTAGAACTAATTTACTTTTTCTTCCCTTACAAAGAACAAAGCATTTACTTCAACTACATGTACACAAGAAAGCAGCTGAAGTTTCTCAAAAGGATATTAATTACTGGACAAAGAATTTTGATTCAAACAAACGTTCATATTCACATCTCAAGTGTCAAAAGTACAAGCTCTTAATAAAAGGAATCTTTTTCATTTATAGCCACAATTCTGATTTTTCTGATTGTATTTTAAGTTTTTACATTCAACTTTAGTTTTTGGACAGAACTTATTAATTAATCTAGTTGGACAGAACTTATTAATAGAAAAACATGGATACACAACTCAAAAAGTATGCCTTAAGGAGGAAGGCAGACACATTATGATTGAGTTGAGAATAATGAAAATTACTAGTCTATAACTCACAGGTCTAACATAATTAGGGAAGGGTCTGAAAAATCTGTGCACGCTGAACTACTTCAGTATTTCCAAGTAAGAGTACTATGAGTTCATATTCATAAATCCATCTCCTGCCAAATGGGTAAACAAGCTTCTCTTAGGTGCCAATACAACAGCAGAGTTGCATAAGGAATCATCCAAGTTGGCTGGCACAAGATAAATTGGAACTGAATGTCAGAATGTCTCGTACATAGAGTCCTTTTCAAAAATTAATTTTATATGCTGCACTTGTATTATTCTTACGGAATCACGTATTTCAAACACATTTCCATGAGAGGAAAAAAAAATCCAGAAAAATATTTGGTTTGCTTTTGATTCATAACTACCAGCTGTTCACCTTTCAAATTGCTTGCTTGTTATATCAGTTCTTGAAGGCAATGATTAAAAGCTGTAATAGCTATTCTATAGCATTTGGAATGGCATGCTAAAAACATTTTACTGGACAAAATACTTGCAAACCACTGAGTCTTTTTGATTTGATAGTATGCAAGAGGATGGGTATGGCAAGCCCACACTCTCAGATATGAAAAGAACTCCCATAAAGAAAAAAAAAGTTGCTATCAAGTTTTGATGAAAGTTTGAGAGAGCTCTCTCAAAGCTGCTTCATGAAACAATACTAGATGGTTTCTAAGAGCTGAACAAACTAATTGTGTTCTCAAGGCTACTTGCATCACTCAAGTTATTTTTTAAAGTTATTTGGAGCATACTTAAAATGTATTTATTAATCTTGTACCCCTATCATTTTTAAGACCCACCCTTTTAAAAACACTCTAGGGTTAACACAAACAACCATCACTTGTAAATGTATTTATTGACTCAGTATTTGGAATTGACATCTTTTAAAACATCTCCTTACATAGGCTTAGGAGGTGGTCTCGGTGCAGCACCCTGGAGGAGAAAAAAAGAAGTGTTTTAGAAGACATTCATCTAACGTTATTACTAATGATAAATATAACAAACTAAGAACATTCTCATTTCTATCTCAACAGAGATTTAAAATATGGCTGCCTTGTATAACAAAGAATACCTGTGGCCTCTGCCAGCTCAACAAAATGCTGTCTCAACAGTTCATTGATAATATTCAATCCTTTTATTTATAATCTTTCATTTCCAATTAAATTAAAAAGCTGCAGATAATTATTAGCTTTTAGAAACACATTTCATTTAGGCTTTTTTCTATGCCAATAACAGAAAGCACAATAAACTATAACTATCAGGATTACTTCATTCCAGCTTGGAATTAAACAATCCTCATGATGTGTAGCATATCATGTGAATGCAGAAAGAGCCTTGGTAGTACAGTGGTCTAAGGCACCCTGTTATTAAGCTGGTTATTAAGACCAGCTGCCTGCAATTACTGCAGGTTTGAATCTCGCCAAGGCTCAAGGTTGACTCAGCCTTCCATCCTTTCTAAGGTACGTAAATTGAGGACCCAGTTGTGGGGGCAATAAGCTGACTTTGTATAAATATACAAAAGGATGAAGGCTATTGCTGAGCACATTGTAAGCCGCCCTGAGTCTCCGGAGAAGGGCGGCATATAAATTAAAAAAAAAAAAAAAAAAGACAAATCCTTAGCATATCTGCTTGTGTGAGGAACATAAAAAGTGCAGCCCAGTGGCTGCATGCTACTATATGCAGATGCTCTCGACACCATTCCATCCCCGAACCTCCTGAAATCTCTTTCTAAAATAGTCCCTGTCACCAACTAACACCCTAGTTCTCTATACACCCCTGGCTTATATAGGCAGCCCTCAATTTATGGTTGTAACAATGGTTCAAAGCTACACAGTTATTTCCATCCTATCCTTGCATACATAACCTGTGCGATTGCGATTTAGGCGCTTGATAACCTGCTTTATGACCAGCTGAAGCATCCTGCTGCCATGTGATTGCGATTTGTGACCTCCCTACCCAATTTCTGACAAGCAACATCAATTGAGGAAGACAGAATCACCCAACAACGATGGTAAAAAGTGTCATAAAATCAGGCTCAGTCACATATTGAGTCATTTAGTAAACACACTTAGTGACCAAAATTCTGATTCCAATTGTGGTTGTAAAGACTACTTATATAATCATGCAGAAAAGGCGTGTTTGTACTCCACCAACTAGGTTAATTTTTTAGTTAGTAATAATGCAATAATCTGCAGTTGATCATATACTTACTGCTGGCCTGAACCGGGGAGGAGGAGTGCGGTCCTTCCGGGCCTCACGGGATCGGTTCCTCACCACCTTGCTGTGGATAGCACAGCTAACACAATAGTGAAGCTTCACATAGAGTTTGGGTAGCACGTAGGCTGAGGGAAAAACAAAAGATTACTGGAAAAGACTACAAAGATCCAATTAGACACAACAGCCAGATTTCTGATTCCCCCTGAAAATCTGTTATAATCTGCCCCAGGGTTCCTTTCACTATCATCAAAGAATAAATTATGGAATCTAAAAAGAAGAAGAAAAATAAGCTTTAATATTATTTTACCAAATAAGACAATAATGAACAATTATAAACAAGGTATTTTTAGCAACACAACTTAATCTCCTTGCAAGACCTTGCAACGTCTTGGTAAAGAAAGAACCCCCCCCCCCCACACACAAATTCTATTACAGTACTTCAGATATTGCACTAAAATCAATGGAGTGATTATTTTTGATGGTGAAAGAAAACTTTCTCATTAAACTCCAATTGAAATTTAAGAGAACTCTCATCCAGAGTCTACTTTTGGTTCTTTCCTGCCTATCTTTTAATGGATCAGTCAAAATTACAATGCTACAAATATGAAAAATTTGGATGAACAACTATTGAACAGGATTAAGAAAATCTTCCTGTCAGACACAGAGATGTACAATAAGCGCCATAACAACAATCATCACACTATCTCAAATACAAAGGAAGATATGACCGTTCATTGTAATGTCTTCTCCTAATCCTTAAATTTTCTAATTTTAACTTTACATTGGCAATTAAAACCAGGG
The DNA here is from genome assembly GCF_029215685.1 of Pituophis catenifer annectens. Classification (NCBI taxonomy): domain Eukaryota; kingdom Metazoa; phylum Chordata; class Lepidosauria; order Squamata; family Colubridae; genus Pituophis; species Pituophis catenifer. Next base: position 148,125,286 of record NW_027256882.1, read on the forward strand.
GCATAGCAAGAGAAAGGGCTTACAATCAAAGACACTCGCTTCAGAGATATCTCGGACTGCAGCTGCTTCTACAATATTTCGGATGACAAACTTCTTAATAGCTTTATCCTTGGGGACACAACGGGCACAGTTGGTACAGCGTATAGGCTGGACATGTCCTCGACCCTTCTTGGCACGGCCGTTGTTTCTTCTCTTCCTTGTCTATTTTAAAGGAACAAAAATATATAACAATGTTGATCAATGAAGAACAGACTCTGCAAAGCAAAGCGATAGATGTGAGAACATGTTGTGGTAGCTCAGGTAATTCTAGAACCAAGCTAGAAAATATCTTCTTCTAAGAGCAAATGATATTGTTACAGACAGTACTTGCTTGGATAACCAGGAAGCATTGCTATCCTGTCACTAACTCTCAACACCTCTAACTCAAAGGTAAATTTTGCATACAGCTTTGATACTTTCCAAGCTTCCAAAGATTGATTGTAGTGTTTTATACATTTATATCTTCACCAATATTTTTTATGTGTGTACACATTCAAACAGAAAAAAAGTCAAATGTAAACAGCAGCAAATGCACATATATGTATATGAGGGATAAGCAACGATGTCCATCTTTTCCAATAAGTATGTTTAAACACTGGCTTCTTGGGATCTATTATTATAAATACAATAAATCACACAATCCAATAGAGAGGCCAGTATTTAAACCCACAAATTGGAAAAGATGCACATCTTATCTCTACACACCTTAATTTATTTCTTAAGGTCCTCCCCAGCAAAACAGTCTCAACATTTACCTCTTACACATGACTTTTTAAAATAAAATCCTACTAATAATCAAGTAATCAAACGTTTTTTTAAAAATTGGAGTAAGGTGCTTTTGGCGTCTTTCAGAAAACGGCTGGGCCACTCCAGGGGGAAAAAAAACCCACTTAAAAGATGCTTGGGTTATTCAGTTGAACTATCTATCAGACTGTCAACTTCACACTAAACCTTGTTTGTATAAAGTATTTTCGCTAAATATTCCTTCACTGGGATTTTTCCCCGCCCCAGGAGAAGCCAGAATGGAGGGAAGAACGTGTGCTATCCAAATCCTAACCCAATTTAGTCTCAGGCGCCATTTAAGTCCGGCCCGCCCTACTGGAATGATCTCCCTTAAACGGGGGGACCTCCAGATGTTTCCGAGTGCGAACCCCATTATCATTCCCAACTGGCAACAGCATCGCAGCCCAGCACGCGAGGAGGCCAACGGACCCTGAGAGCCCCCCCGCCTTCCCCCCTGGTGTAATAACCGCGAGCTAAGAACGTTAGCCGTGGCTCGCGAACTCCTCGAGACAAGGACTTTACCACTAAGGTGACGGGCGAGGGGGGAGGATGATTGTACCAGGAGCCCCAAAACACCAGAGAAGGGCGACTCTAGCTTTCCGCCAAGCTTGCTTAAATGGGACGCGTATACCGTGGGGCAGGATTTAATGGAACAGCCACCTCCCCTCCCTCAGGTAATTTCACTGATGTCTCAAATTCCGCCTTCTGGTTCTCCAGGGCTGATTTTTTGTCTCACGCGTTTCCCCTTTGCGGCCCGCTCCCTCAAGCGCGCGGTACCCACCATTTTGACGATGAAGAGGCGAAAGAAGGCCCGGCTCTTTCCTTGGGATTTTTATATTGCTTTCCTCCGCGAAGCGGAAGCACTTCACCCTACTTCCTCCTACCATCAAAACTCTTTGATTCTCTCAGAAGGAGTGAGAATAATACGACATAGTAAATATTTTTCTAACGGCAAAAATAAAAAAAAAGTTTCGTTCTGATTTCTTGATGTAACACTGAGGCTATATATTTTCATATATTTATGAATGGGACTATATGTTTTCTAGTTTTCAGCGGAAGGATATTTCACTTGCAGCTTTCCTGAGCATCCCAGAATGCATCACGGGTGCGTAACTTGAATTTATTGCGTCTGCTTAAAGAAGTGCATATTGGGACTTGTGGTTTTTTCTTCTTGTTCTAGAGTTACCCCATAGCGCGTGTGCGAAGAGTTATACTTTTATTCTTTTACGGAGTGTTTACTGATGGGAGAGGAACAAAAGCTCCCGTTGTTCGATTTTTTTTTAAATTACATTTTAATTATTTGTCGTTTTTTACAGTGTTTGTTGTAACAAAGCCAACATGTAATCATAGTTTAACTTGCATTAGTAGCATTTTTAGCTGTTAAGCTTTTATACCTTTGGAGTTTTAGGTGGCTTTCCAGCATATCCCATAGGAGAAAGCACATAGTCAGAATTCCATTTTGAGGTAGGCTGAATAAACAATGGCTCATGCTAGGCATCTACTCAAGCAGCTTTGTTTATTAGAACAGTTTTATTTACTTTGTTTTACCTGGAACAAAAACATGAAGAACAGTTGCAGGAATTGGGTATGGCCGGTCTAGAGAAAAGAAGGACGAGGGGTGACATGATAGCAGTATTTGAGGAGCTGCCACAAAGAAGGGGTCAACTTGTTTTCCAAAGCACCAGAAGACAAGAGGAGAAACAATGGATGGAAACTAATCAAGGAGAGAAGCAACCTGGAATTAAGGAGAAACTTCCTAAGTGAGAACAATTAACCAGTGGAACAACTTGCCTTCAGAAGTTGTAAGTGCTTCATCACTGGAAGTTTTTAAGAAGAGACTGGACAATCACTTGTCTGAAATGGTATAGGTCTCCTGCTTGAGCAGGGGGTTGGACTAGAAACCTCCAAGGTCCCTTCCAACTCTATTCTAATTGTATTACTAAGACTGGAGACAGGTTTGTGGATGATTTGGAATGTGTACTTTTTGACAAATTCAGATTATCCTCTGGATCCCTATGTTAATATGATTGCAAATCAAAGGTTTATGGACTTCTTGTATATTTGCAAATGAAGCAGGGTGGAGATTTACCCATTTCCAGAGCTTTGATGAGGCCTATTGGTTAAAGGTCTTTCTAATGATATAGGTGACATTCTCCTACAATCTGAAGTAACACACTGTCTTTTTGGGCAGCATCAGAATAACTACAAGTGTGTCTTAGAAAGCTGTTTTATAATGTGTTGCAAATAGTGGACAGTGTTCAAACATAAGGAGTTTGAAAAAAGCAGAACAGGAATAGTATTGGTGCTTTTGAACTTTGGTTTTGGACAAGACTCCTGAGAATATTGTGGACAGCAAACAAACAAACAAACAAAAAAATAGATCATTGAACAAATCAACCTAGAGTACTCACTTGAGGCACAAATGACCAGGCTCAAATTATCCTACTTCTGACACATTATACCAAGACCTAACTCTCTGGAGACGGCTTTAATGTTAGGAAAGGTAAGAGAAAGATATGGTCAACCAGCAGCAAGGTGGATGGATTCAGTTACAATGGTGAGGGAGGCACTGTTGGAAGAATTGAAAGACCAGGTTAAAGCCAAATGACCATGGAGAAAATCTTTATATGTGATTGCTAAGAATCAACTACAATTTGAGATTGCACAATGACATAATCAATTCAGACATAAGTACTGCAGTGGGCATATGAGTTTCTGTGCATTTGAGGTAGAATAACCAGCCATTGTAGGTACTAGCACTGGTAAAACTCAATGGCTGTCTTTGTTAAGCATAGTTAACTGGATCAGGGGATGACATGTAGAAACTAAAATGACCCAGCCTACTAACCTAAGGGAATTAGAGTTAGTCTCAGACCTGGGTTTTTTGGGGTAAAACTAACTCGGGCTGTTATCCACAGGGCTGACACACCTGGACTATAGGTGAATGTTGCAATAAAATGGTCTGCCACTAGTGTTAAAGTTTCATATCTGATGTTTTTGCACACTGGACGTAATTATTGGTATGATATCATTGTGATTAGTACATAAATTGGCAGAGGTAACTGTTAATCATTGATCAATAATCCTAACCTATTTGGGAGAGAAAGGGTGAAACAGTTGAAGTATATAGTTCTGACATAATTGATACAAAAGTCATTGATGAGCACAAAAAGGAACAAGAGACAATAAAATTGTTATAATACCATATAGTACCTTATTCTTACTTTGATGGCTGGGAACAGATCATAGTATGGGCAGGATACCCAGAAATTTAATTTTTATGCATGTTAGCCTATAGTCAAATATTTTATTTTGCTAGTATATAATTTCATATATAAATGAATATATGTATGTATATACTCATTTTTTCCTGTATTACTATTTTGAGAATTTAAATCTTGGGTGAAATTTTAAAAATGATGTACTCTGTACGGTAATAGATTCTCAAAATATTAACATCACAAAAATGGAAAATCGAAGTAATGAAAGCCTGGTCCTTAAGGTGGCCCTCTATCATCAGGTAAGGAGAGTTCATAAAGCAAAATGCAGATACAAATTCAATACATTTTCTACCTGCAATACAATAATCAGACATTCAGCCTGATCATTTGGCAGTATGAAAATAAACTTGGGAAAGCCAGAGTGAGCTTTATGCACAAAAGGGTACAGATTTATCTTTGTGGATTTCCATGGATGTACCAGGGAATACTTAAGTGTTGGATCTTTATTTTGACGAATATTTATATTTGTTTTGCTGCAATCTCAAGTTTCAAAACGAGTACCCAAAGTCAGGGCAGATTCAACATGTTGAATCATCATCATGAATAATCATCAATCAATTGATGATTACTACAGCAGTTGGTGACTCACTGAAGTGAATCCTGCACTTCCAACCTCAAACAACTAGAAAAACTCACATTGGTACAAACTTTGCACAAGGGCTCAGTTTATATCTTTATTCAGGTCTGTATCATCAAGTAAGTAATCAAAAATTATACATGATCCATATGTAGTGCTAAATGTCCAATAGAATATAACCCAGCCACAACAAAATACTACCACCCCTCCCAATCACTTGATTAGAATGCAGTCTTTGGAATTAAAAAGGCAACCTGTTTTTAAACACAAGCCAGAATTCTGCTTCCCCATACACACTTGTGCAAATATTGGTCAATAGGGAAGCCACAAAGGGAGAAAGGACTGCTGTCTGCTTCTGAACTTGATTACTGCTAGGCATATCAAACAGGATCAAGGTGACAGAGGCTTAGTTTATAATTTACTGAATGTAACCTATTATTTTAAAGCTGTACATATAGTCTAATTTCAAAAGCTGGCTTCAGACTAGATCACTGGCAAAAATAAATTTCCCCCGCCAAGCACCCTGCTGACTAGAGGTGTAAAAGCCATCAGAAAAAAAAGAATGGATTTTAATGGTTAATTAACTCAGCTACAAAAACACTAATCCACCTCTACAATTAATTTAACGTGTGTGAACCAAGCCAATAAGTGAACCTATTAGTGTTTATATGGTCTGACTGGAGACTTTTGCCTAATGCTGGCATGTGGAACCTAACATTATCCCATTGACCTCAAAGTTCATACCGAGATACAATATAGTTAGTATATTGAGCTATGTGTGGAATCTGAGCCATTATGCATGTTCTGAATCTAACTTTAAGAAAACATTCAAGATGCCTGTGCAGCTCCATCCCAAACATCCCACTTGGAGGCTAATGTTTATTTGCCATCCCATTAGTTATTTTGGTTCAGGTGGCTCTAGTTCGGGGGAAACAAATACTTCGTGCAATGGAAATCAAAGAGCTCGCATTTAAGTCCCGCCAGGAATACTTGGTGCTGCCAAGCGTCAAAGTCACCCTCAACTATTTCCACCCTTTCCATCCCCCCCCCCCACACACAGTGCTGAGACGCGTCAAGAGTTACAATGACTGGCAGCCCGATCCTCAAACCAGTTAAACAGGAGCCTTTGGATTTAAGCCGGCTTAGTCCTATTGAGCGAGAGCTAAACCCTGGAGAGGCCCAGGAAGCCGAGAGGGGGATGCGGTAGCCAAGACTCCATCCTGCTCCGCCCTGGATTAAAAGCCTTGGCATCTGAATTTTATGAAGGGGTGGTGGGATTGTCTGCGGGGCTCGAGGTCTCGGGGTTCCGCGTGGAGGCAGGAGTTGTGGAGAGCGGTGAGTTTAAGGGGCAGCCAGGCGAAGGGAAGCCGATGCATCTGCAAGGGCGGGAACGGGGGAGGGGGGCGAATCAGGCGGAGTCCAAGAACAAAATCTGGGTGGGGAGAGGAGGGACGGGAGAGGAGAGGGGCTTTCTCGCTGACTTCTGTAGAGTTTTTGGGGGGACGCCCCCCGCCTCTTTGTGAAGTTAGGCGGTGGGGCCGCGGAGTCCTGAGAGCGGCGGGCAGGGTGGCGCTTTTGCGGCCCTTCGACGGAACCCCTTCGCTTCCTTTGTCCAGCACTGCTAGTTCGTCACTGGCCCTCCGCCCCACCGGGCTACAGCCAAGCACGTCTGCCCCAGGCAAGCAAGGAAGGAAGAAAGGAAGGAAGGAAGGAAGGAAGAAAGGAAGGAAGGAAGGAAGGAAGAAAGGAAGGAAGGAAGGAAGGAAGGAGAGAAATGAAGGAAGAAGGAAGGAGAGAAATGAAGGAAGAAGGGAAGAAGAAGATGAAGGAAGGAAGGAGAGAAATAGGAGGAAGGAAGGAGCATGGGCTTCACTTCTTCCTTCTCTTCTTCCTTACTGACCACAACAAAACGCCAGATTTTTGATTTGTGCTTTATGGTGAAGAAAGGAAGGGGGAGCCAAGCCTGAATAATGACAGGATTTTGGGGTGGGGGTGTCCTATCAAGCTATTTTTTTTCTCACCCAAAAGTTCTCTAGCTTCCTAGAGAAGGAAGAGTCAATCAGACTTTGTAATTGGGAGGGGGGGGAGGGAGAGAGAGAAAATGGAGATGGAGAATCACAGGGTCTGATAAAAGTCCTGTCCCGCCATCTCTCCAACCGGCTTTTTTCTAATGCCTGTAGAGATTGAGGGCTGTCAGGGTGGTGATGGAAGATGTGGGGTAGCTCCCTAACTCTGAAGAAAGTTTTTAAGGGTTCTGTGAACTTAGCCTGCACTCAGTGTCTGTCTTCATTTAATATACTTCTGTGGGTTTTTTTAGTTTATTATAGCTTACCCAATAAATAAGGAAACCACAAACGCCAGAGAAATATTTAGGCAACACCCATCATCACACGTCTGATGGCTCCAAGTGATAAATTCTCAAAGTGATAAAATATCAATTGAGAATATTTGACATTTGTTTTCTCTTCCCCCCCAACATGTGCATGTTGTCATAAGTGGAAGGGGAAAGTGTATATCTCTGCATTTGGTCGGCCCATCACTTCTCCTCTGTTGCTCTCAGAGAATAATAAGAATAATAAAGTACAAATAGCCTAACATGGGGCTTGTCTCTTGGCGATACTTAGCGCAATAAAGGCTCCCTACAAAGTGAGCGCCCACTGAAGGAGAGCTATTTTTCAAAGACAAAATGTGTAAACAGAGTTCAGATGGCCTCCCCCTCTTTAAATCTTGAGAGGCTGTTGCTTCTGGGGTGTTTTCATCCCAAGGGACACCCTGCAGAACCATTGATGCTTCAGGATCCATAAGCCTTAGCCAGCATGGCCATGGCTAGAAGCAGTGGTGGGTTGCTCCCGGTTCTGTCTGGTTCTTGCAAACCGGTAGTAAAAGCCGCGGGAGGCTCTGGCCACCCGCCTGGACGTCATAATGGATGATCTGCATGTAGCTTCAGTACATGTACAGAAGCTTCTGCACATGCACAGAAGCATGCACATGCACTCCTGTTGCGAACCGGTAGTAAAGGTAAGTAGAACCCACCCCTGGCTAGAAGGTACTGGAGCTGATGTGTCAACACTTTTGGGAGGCACTGGGTTGGAGGGAGCCAGTGAGGAAAGTTCCTCTATCTTGACCTGTGCTGCAGCCTTGGGTAGTGGATTATCAAAGGGTTTAGAAAGAAGGGACGGAGTTTTATCTTTCCCTTGTTCCCTGAGCCTTTTTACTGAAAATGACAGGCAGGAAGACTTTATGGCCATGTCATGGTAGACAGAACCTGAAGGCAGAACAAGAAGCAATGGATGGAAACTTATCAAAGAGAGATCCAATGATCCTTTGCCATCAGCAAAGGTCACAAAATGGTGATCATGTGACCACGGGATTCTGCAATCCTTGTAATTGTGCATAATTATATATTATATGTAATATATATTATATATGATTATATGTCATCCATCTTAAATTTAGTTCTGGGGCTGTAAATGTATATATGGGGGGGTGGGCCGTATCTGGCATAAATATGGCCTAGATTCTTCCATATTTAAATACTGTCAGTCTGTTCAAGAGAAGGTCCTGAAATGAACGATCAACCATCCTCAGCTTCACCTGTCCCAATTTTTTTTAAAGAAGAAACACAAACGTTTATGTACACAGTCCCAAGCTCTTTGGGGGAAAAGAGACAAATTTATAAAAGGTGTTTTATGTCTGTTTCTTTCCAGGAAGAAGCTCCAGAGAATTGGACAAGAACTCTGAGCTGGTCACTGATAGGCCTTGGTTCCTGACATCAAGCCCACAGTTGTGTGGAATTGTTCTTTTATAGTGTTAGTGTTAGCACAGGAGGGCAATGAAAATGAGGAGGCTCCCAAAATAGCAAGACAATAATGGGGAGTAAGGGGTGGGGGAAGGGATAAGCCTGAATTTGGAAATATCCCCAGCAAGATAAAATACCTGATTTGGGTACATAGGTGTGGCTGATTAAGTGTGTGAGGTAGAAGTTCAGGCAACATTTGACAAGGAGGTGTGCCTGGTAAAGAAAATGGAGAAGGTGCCAGCAGGGCCAGGACCAACAGAGGCATCAGAACGAGCAGGAAGGGACCATTTTGCCATTCAGCCTAGGATCAGATGGGAACTACCCCATGGGGCAATGTTACAGCCGGAGAGCATGCCTACCCAGTGGTGGGAATACCTGAAGACTCTGCCCTCTCCGGCCACGGTATGGGGCAGCCCAGGCCTCCCAGATCTGACTTCTTGGGATGACTTGATCGCTTTTGAGAGAGTGTTTGGCGTCTGTCAGTGGCCTAGAGGTGACGGGGTGACCAGACTAAAGCCGGCTTTCAGGGCAGAAAGCCAGCAAGCGTTGAGCGGCAAGAACACTAGAGGCAAAAAAGGCTGTGGGAAAGTCAAGACCATCTTCCTGCACGAAAACTCCCCCAGCACGGAGCTACACCGCCAGCGCTTCAGGCAATTCTGTTACCAGGAAGCTGAGGGGCCTCGGGAGGTCTGCGGCCGCCTGCGGGAGCTCTGCCATTGCTGGCTGGAGCCAGAGTGCCGCACCAAAGAGCAGATTGTCGAGCTGCTGATTTTAGAGCAGTTCTTGACCGTCTTGCCTCAGGACATCCAAAATCAGGTCAGGGAACGTAGCCCAGAGACCTGTGCCCAAGCAGTGGCCTTGGCTGAAGGCTTCGTTTTGCGGCAGCAAGAAGACAAGCAGCAGGAGGAGCAGGTGAGGCCTGTTTGTTCCAGGACAAACAGTAGGCAAGGTGCGGCCTCAGACCTGGCCCCCTTCTCCCTCTTCCTATGACATCAGATGCTACGTTTAGAACATGTCCATGTCAGGCTAGGAAATTTACGCCACTTCTCTTAGGGTGGAACTATGGCTCCTGTCAGTCCCAGATCAAGAGACCAGTGCTGAAGGATGGTTGATCTCTACTCTGCCCGTTCACCTTTTTGTTTAAAAACATGCAGTAACGGCTACTATTGGCTGCATAAACTAGCAGCAAGCACACCTGTTCATCTCTTTAGTCACCTGCTGGGAATAAAGAGAAAGGAAGTGGTCCCCCATTAATGGAAAAGACCCCCTTCTTTCCTATTTGACTGGTTTTCATCTTCTGAAGCCTCAGGTTTCCAAAACAGATTGCAGAAACTGGAAGGCCAAGAAAAAGCAAACTGGGAAATATAATTTGTACAATACAGGTAGTCCTTGACTTACAACAGTTCATTTAGTTAGTGACTATTCAAAGTTACAACAGCACTGAAAAAAATGATATGACAATTTTTAACATGACTGTTGTAGCATCCCCATGGTCACATGATCAAAACTCAGATGCTTGGCAACTGGTTCATATTTATGACGGTTGAAGCGTCCTGGGGGGGGGTCATGTGACCAGCTTTTGCGACCTTCCAACAAATAAAGTCAGTGGGGAATCCATATTCACTTAGTAACAAGAATGTTACTAATTTAGCAAATGCAACGATTCACTTAACAACTGTGGCAAGAAAAGTCGTAAAATGGGGCAAAACTCACTTAACAAATGTTTCACTTAACATAAATTTGGGGCTCAATTGTGGTCGTAACTCAAGGACTACTTGTATTAGCTTCTGATGGCACAGAAGTAGCAATAAAGAAAGGATTTTGCTCTGTTTTCTCTGATGGCCTCAAAATGCTCCTCATTGGGGCATGGCCCGATGGGGCAGACAGCCCAGTGCTCCTAGAAACTATTGGGAATCAACATGCTCATAGGGCTAAAGAGGAGTGAGCCATGTTGGCCCTCCATCTTTGGTGGAATTCAGCTTCCATCTTCCCCCACTAGTGGCAAGTATTCTACTAGGCTGGAAGGAAAACTGAAATTTAACAAATCTGGAAGGCTTACTCATTCCCCGCCCCAAACTACTGAGAAAGTCCCCCAATTCTGCTTCTAAATGCTCTCTGCAGTTGTAACATTACGCATACATGTCATTCTAAAAATATATAAATGGTTGCAGAAGTGGAAGTTCCATTCTTCAACATGGAGAGAGAACATTTCTGCCAAATAAATGGAGCATAATAATATTATTGTTAGTTAAATTCAGGTCATAATGAAAGATACTTTACTTGAAGTCTGGAGATGCTTAAATGATGAAAGGGGATGAAATATAAAGTTTCACTATTTCTACTAAATGTTGTTGAAATGTACAAAAGCAGTTTTTATTGTTCTTTCACCCAGTTATGTTTATAAGGTTTCATTTTTTATCATTAGCTGCTTATCACACTTTTATGTTTGCTGTTTCTATTTCCATCTTCAAAGAAACCTACCAAGGAGGGGAAAAAATAGTTGTGCACAATAGTTTGGTGATATTGAAAGTTATTTACCCTTGGGATCACACACTATTCTGATTCCCAAGACATGATTTGCAACATAGAGTGGATGATTTAATTTACACAATACAATAACCCAAATTAAACAAATCACATTATGGCACACAGAGATTGCATGAATCCAGCCAGCCATTTTCCCTCTCTATCAGTAAAACTTGGGTGCTGGGAAAATGCTATAATCTCTGAGACTCCTCTTGCCCTGGTTAAAATAGTCCATAATACATATAAAATGCAGTTGTATTCCACTTTGATTAGTAGGGATTGTTTTTTAGAAGCTCGCATAGTATTTTAAAAAATCTTAATAGCTGAGATCAGCTGCACAACTCCCTGAATCAGTGTATGCTGTCTACAGTCCAGTACACCTTCAGCCATCATGGTTCTATGAACTTGACTTTCATTGTTGTTTCAGGGGACTCGATCATCTCAAGATGTGGCTGTGGATTTTTCAAAAGCACGGAGAGTGTCAGTGGAGGTCAGGCAGCAGCAATCGGGCACCCGGAGAAGGAGGGTGGATATTGTTAACCTCTCAATGGGTAAGGACATCTTTAGCCCCAGGTTGCAATTTGCCGCTTTTGAATAGCTATGAATTGATGTCTTCATGGAGTAGATGGCATTTTTAGGACAATATGGTGTAGGAAGGATGGGGTGGGAATTGTATTAACAGCATAAGAGCTGGAAGGGACTTTGAAGGTCTTTTAGTCCAGGGGTCCCCAACCCCTAGGCCGTGGCCCACTACTGCATCTTGAATCTTTCAGAATCGGGCAAGGAATGTTAAACATTAATTAAAAGGCAGAGTGAGGGCTTTCAGGGTGCTAACTAGCCCCACAACTGCATGCCCGACGAGCAAGGCTGAAAAGCCATGTTTTCCTATCTATGGAAGCTCAGAAGAATGGGGGCTGCCTCACCTCTGGGGGAAGAGTGTTCCACACAGAGCGGGGCAATGGCAGAGAAGGCTCTCTTCCTGGAATCCCGCCAGTAGAATTCTTCAACAAATGGGGTCTGCAATGTACCTTCCCTGCCTGATCTGGTGGGACGGGCTATGTAACGGGATGAAGATGGTTCTGTAGATAATCTGGCCCCATGCCATGCAGGTCTTTACTCCAGAGGTGGGTTTCAGCAGGTTCTGACCAGTTCTGGAGAACCGGTAGCGGAAATTTTGAGTAGTTCGGAGAACGGGTAAATACCACCTCTGACTGGCCCCGCCCCCATCTATTCTCTGTCTCCCGAGTCCCAGCTGATTGGGAGGAAATGGGGATTTTGCAGTAACCTTCCCCTGGAGTGCGGTGGGAATGGAGATTTTACAGTATCCTTCCCCTGCCATGCCCACCAAGCCACGCCCACCAAGCCATGCCACACCCACCAAGCCACGCCTACAGAACCGATAGTAAAAAATTTGAAACCCACCACTGCTTTAACCAACACCTTGAACTGGAGAACAAGAATATTTAGAAAAGCACCTCTGAGGTGCCGACCTCCTTCTTAGCCATGATCTGTGGAGCTGCATTGTGATAATCTTCGTCCCCTTACAGGTGTCAATCTAGCTAGCAGAACCGAGGAGCTGGAACAGCAGCATCTGGACTCCAAGAAAGAGGGGAACGTGGCAGTCCACCCAATCTCAGGCAGAACCCAAAGGAGAGAGAAAAGCCATGTTTGTATCGAATGTGGCAAAAGCTTCACTCGCCCCTCAGATCTGGCAAAACATCTTAACGTTCACACAGGCGAAAGACCCTACCTTTGTGTCGAGTGCGGGAAAAGCTTTAGCCAGCTTTCCCATCTCACAAGACATCAGAAAATCCACTCGGGAGAGAAGCCTCACATCTGTTCCGAGTGTGGAGATACTTTCAGCCAACGGGCATATCTTGTCAGCCATCAGAGGAGTCACTCGGGAGAGCAGCCATACCACTGTTCTTATTGCCAGAAATGCTTCAGCCACCAGTCTGCTCTGAAGATCCACGAGCGGAACCACATGGGCCAGAAGCCTTATGCCTGCACTGACTGTGGGAAACGGTTTGTGTCCTCCTCTTCTCTCACGACACACAGAAGGATCCACACAGGAGAAAAGCCTCACGCCTGCGGGGTGTGTGGGAAAAGGTTCATCCAACACTCCAACCTGGTCTCTCACCAGCGAACGCACTCGGGGGAGAAGCCGTTTTCCTGTAAGGTGTGCAGCAGGAAATTTGCCTACCCTTCGGATCTTACCCGGCACCAAAAAATCCATACAGGAGAGAAACCTTACGCCTGTGATGAGTGTGACAGAAGATTCACCAGGCTGTCTGATCTCATTACACACCAACGTATCCATACAGGAGAAAAACCGTACCGTTGCCTTGAGTGTGGGAGAAGATTCAGGCAGAGGGGCGTGCTGGTGAAACATCAGAGGTGCCATTCAAAAGAAAATCCAAAAGGAAGTGAGGCCCTCCAGTCCACTGAGTCTCAAGCTAAAAGTCCATTCAAAACTCATGAGATCAAATTGGTGAAAGAACTGGAAGATCAGGAGGAGGAACCTAGCTTGATTCTCTCTCCCAGTCCCTGATGCTTATCACGCTTATATTGCTGCTTACAGAGGGATCAATCATTCTATAGGATAAAGAATCAACTCCTTTTTCTATTCCTCTACTACTGACTAGAAAGTGGACATGAAGGTTGATGACAACGACATAATGAAGCAAGTTGTGCTCTCTGTTTTGTGTTTTTATAAATAACACTCCAAAAGGAGAAGGGACATTTATAGATGGAATTGTAACTTCAGGAGAGGAAAAAGCAGGAAGAGTAATCTTGCCTTTTTCTTTATTATATGGCTGTTTTTTCTATCTGCAAACAGTAATTTTTTGAAGCAGCTGAAATAATGCAGATGACTCTGTGGGCAGCAGTTGGAGTAAACTTTTTCCAAGTAACTAACTGTCTTTTGCTAGTCAGGTAAAAGAGGAATAGCTCTCTTTTTGGAAAGAATAGCTTCCGAACAATTCAAGTGAGACAGAACCTGAACACACCTGGTATGTTCAAGGCCCAGTTAGGACAATGATTGCTTTTACTTTATATGGTGATTTAAATGCAGTTTTTCTCTGCCTAGGAAATATCAGGCAGAAACTGGAAAAGCAGACAGATCATCTTAAGGTCACCAGGCTTCAGGCAATATACAGGAGCACTGCTGGTATGAGCTGGTAATCTTTCTAGATTGGCAACGATGATAGCTCTGTCAGCTTCTACTTCTTTATATTAAAACCCAAGCAGCTGTCAATCCTTCTGGGATACTGGATACCATCCTCTCATTTCTGCCCTAGCTCATCTCCAGTAGAATTTGAAGGATGAGGATGTGATAAGGATACATTTTTATCAGGTTGGGCCTTTGGCACCATCTAGCTTAAATGGCCACATATCCCTAAGAGGTCAGAAAAGGCAACTTTCCCAGTTTGTGACTAGAAATTCTTGAAAGGAGCTTTTGTAAGCATGTTAGTTGTGGACTGCACCATTAACTCTAGTATGACTTCCGAGTTACACTACCTAAAGTTTTATTCTGAGATTTATTTTTATAAATTATGGCAAGCAGACAACTCCCAAAAGTATGGAACTTCATTGTTTGTTCCACGCTTGTATGTAGTCTGACTGATATGATCCAGGCAACAAACATACCTCTCCCAGTTGTAATATTTAATGAAGGAAAAGTCATGGATGAAGCTCTAGATTGCAGATGGAGATGTGAGCAAAAGGACGAATATGTAAATGTGGTTTGTGCATTGTGAGAACTTGTAGCAAATGAGCTCATCTTTTATTGGCTGCTGCTATTTTTATTTTATTGAGACCTGGCTTCAGATGTAGACAGACAAACTTAACTTGCTCAATTGTATCTATGAAATGTTCTGGAACTGTAGGAGGCAAAATAGATAGCAATTCAGTGTATCTCGGTGGCTGATGTCCCACTGCTGTTTTCTGGCCAGCATCACTATTTAAATAAATAGGAATAAATTGAATACAAAATTGGTAAATTTAGGATTGGTACCATCCTAAGGGAGGAAATAATAGCGCCTGGGACTGCTCTATTGATGATAATAAAGTGATACCTGTTCTAAAATGTAGGACATATTTTAGAACAAATTCAAATCTTTGATACAAATTCAGAAAAGTCCTACCTACAACTTTAGGTAGGTCTATGCATAAGATTCTGAAGTGGTCAAGAAGAGGTTATATTTAACATTGCATTAAAGAGGTTATTAATTTTCATAATTGTGAAGATAAAATTTATAAATACGCTGGTAAAATTCCAGAAGCAAGGAATGCTTATCCAGAGCCAGATGCTCAATCATTAAGCATTTGGGCACTTCAATAACTTTTTCTCTCCTCCAATAATGAACTAACACGAATGGCAAGATATCCCTTTCAGCAGACTTCCAATGCATAAATCACATACTTTTAGAAGATGCCTAACATAGAGGCAAAAAATACTGACAGTCTGACATGATTTTAATAAACAGAACTATGGTCCTATATATTATTAGTCGTCTTTGTCTTAAACATTGAGTTTGGAAAGGTGAGCAACAAGGCAGTTGTAAATATTTCTTCCTTAATTTAACTTCAGTTGCTTCAACCTAACAATTAATTTTAGATTCCTAAGATACACAGTTTTAAAAAACAGCAAAAAAACTATAGCTGCAGCCGACTTTGTAACAACAGTAAAACCATCAGAGATGGCTGTTCTTTGCCTCCACCATCTGTGCTCATGGATGGTGGATTAATACATGGATTAGTTTCTCCTATATAACTAGCTGACTGGATGAATGTTATGTGATTGTGCATAGATCTATTCTGCTAACTAACAGGATCAGGGTGGGGTAAGCATGATCCGCAAACATTCTATCCTAAAAGGAAATGACCTTAATTCAGAGGAGTAATTAACTTTAGCCCCAAACAGACCAGGATCATGCAAACTACTTACCAGTGTTTCTCCATTTTTTCCACTCCCAAGACTGTAACAACAAAGGCCCAATTTCCATTTTATCTTGTGGGGAGACAGGAAGCTGGATTGGTGGAAGTGACAAACACATCTTCTTTGTGGCAGCTAGAAGAAATTAAAAATGGGTGAACATATGATTGACTCGGCCTCCTGTGTGATGTGTTGTTGGCACACAAAGGCAAATCAGTAACTGGAAGGAAGGATAATATTCTTCATATTCTCTGAACAGGACTCATGTTTAGTGTGCCATCAAAGCTAGGGTATAATCAAGGTACTTACAAAGTTGGCATGCAGAGCACAATTTAGCATCTTACCTTTCAGTTTAAAAGATTGTATTTCCACTTCTTGTATGGGTACAGGGAGACGTACATATACAAGTAGTCCTCGACTTACAACAGTTCATTTAGTGACCATTCAAAGTTACAACGGCATTGAAAAATGTGACTTATGACCATTTTTCATAGTTACGACCTGTGCAGCATCCCCATGATCATGTGATCAAAATTTAGGTGCTTGGCAACTGGTTCATATTTACGATCGTCGCTGCGTCCCAACGTCCTGGTATCGCCTTTTGTGACCTCCTGAAAAGCAAAGTCAATGGGGAAACCAGATTAACAACCAGGTTACTAATTTATCAACTGCAGTGATTCCCTTAACAACTGTGGCAAGAAAAGCCGTAAAACGGGGCAAAACTCACTTAACAAATGTCTCACTTAACATAAATTTTGGGCTCAATTGTGGTCGTAAGTTGAGGACTTACCTGTAGTCTGCTGAAGTAACTTCATTCTGAATCAATGCTTAGCTAAGAGGACAAAGTTGTACAATTGTCAAGGGTCAACATATCAAGGAGGGGACTCATAAATATTTTAAGATGGAGACAAGATAAGTCCCTGACATTTTAATTAGCTTATTTTTAACTTTTCATTAAAAATAAAAAAAATTACATGCACTTACAAGGATCCTTCTGGGGGGAAAATGAGTGCTTTGTTTCTATCATAATAGGTTCCAGTTGTTTCACTGGGTGATGGATAGGCTAAGAAACACATGGTTGGAAAAAAGTGGTATAAGGTACAATATTATTCAGGTCCTAATGTCTATCCAGCTCAGAATGTTAGATTAGCAGACTTTTTGTGATATCATGAACATGGAAAAATGTACATGAGCAGAACATCAATTAACCATCAGGATGGGCAACAATAAAATTCTGCAAAGTATAAAATATTTGGATGAGATGAACATAAAAATACTGGTTTGCGGGTTCTGTCTCTTTTAGCTGAAGAAAAATGATAGAAGAGAGGTTAGCCCCACATTTTTGGAAATTGCAGAATAAACAAATCCTTTGGGGAAGGGGGAATGTTAATCTATAATTAACATTGGACCTGCCACTTGCTTTGCTGAAAAGGAAGAAAGAGTTGAAAAGCTATTGATTTAATTAGAACCTGGATAAACAGGCACAACTGTGGAAATTGGTTAAGCAAATACTGTCAGCTTTCACTTAGCCTACAACGTTGAAAACAGAACAAATATACTGTGTACAAAAATGAAAATGATGTAAGAAAGCAGAAATAGTATGAGGCCTTTGATCAGTTAAGAAGGAAGGCAGTATTCAACAGGAGAGACGAGTGTTGTTCTTGGAAAAAAATGACTACCATTTTGCTGGGAATATTATAAATCCCCTTAGTAGAACTTTGTTCTTTTTGCTCGTGAAGAGGTAAGGATAGTTCTTACATTAAAAAAACATATTCCCCAAGTTTTTGTAGATGTAATTTCTTTTTTAGCTTGTCTAGCATGTGTCAAAAGGGACACAGTGGCTCAGTGGCTGAGACGCTGAGCTTGTCGATCGAAAGGTAGGCAGTTCAGTGGTTCGACTCCCTAGTGCTGCATAACGGGGTGAGCTCCTATTACTTGTCCCAGCTTCTGCCAACCTAGCAGTTCGAAAGCATGTAAAAAATGCAAGTAGAAAAATAGGGACCACCTTTGATGGAAAGATAACAGCGTTCCATGCACCTTTGGCGTTTAGTCATGCCAGCCACATGACCACAGACCTCTTCGGACAACGCTGGCTCTTCGGCTTTGAAATGGAGATGAGCACCGCCCCCTAGAGTTGGGGATGACTAGCACGTATGTGCGAGGGGAACCTTTACCTTTAGCACGTGTCTGATTTTAAAGTGTTTAAGACCTGCCCTCATGCTGATGACCAGGTGAACAGTCACAGTGTTGACCACTTATTTATAACTTTACAGGAGAATTATTGCCAAATTATAAAGGGGTATTTGATTAATTTGATTTTTAAAACTCTTATGTTTACATATGTATTTGGGATTGAAATTGAATCAAACTTTGTTTTGTTGAATGTTGCCCTTAGTTAAAGGGAAACTAATAGATTTTTAAAATAAAATAAATTATATTAATTAGGATATAGAAACAGCCAAAGCTGAAGGGCACATTTCTTTTGCCAGAGAAATAGCCAGGATTTGTTCAAAACTGTCCATTAACAGCTGCTGAAACTAATACTTATCATAGGCATTAGGTGCCACTATAAGCAGCAGCTCTTGTCTCAGATTCACATTATAGAGATAAAAAGGACTTCACTCCTTCACTCGTTCTTTTATTACAAGTGATAGTCGATTCATTGGGTGGAAAGTGCTAATTAGTAAGATGTGAGGCTCTTAGAATGGATTGTACTATGGATCCACATCCATTGTAAATCCCAATGCATATTCTTGTCTGTCTGCACTTGGCAATCACACACATACCAATTATGCCTGAATTTCTAAAACATTAGATACTCGCCAACAAATGGATTATCAAAACCTTGCGTTTTTCAAAAGTAGGAACACAGACACTCTCTTAGGTATCCCAATATGAAAATCTGCAGTTCAGCTGCCAGTGTGTCTAATCTTAAAGAAAAGCATACATTCTGCAGAGTCTATTGTAGGCTTGTATATTCCAATTCTATACGTGTATGGGTTCCTCTTTATTCTGGGGTGGGGGTAGGTATAGCCTCCATGCAGTTCTCCAGTGCCTTTAAAGATCAGACTGCAAAATTATGAGGGCAAAATAGTCTATTTTCTGGTATGTAAAATAAATTAAAAAAAAAGATGAGAACAAGCATGGGAAAATCTGGGAGGCTGATATCCATAGCCACCCTCAGATCTCTCCACTGATGCCCCTAATGGCTATGTAATTTTAAATCATTTTTAAAAGTCACAATGGAAGCAGTTCACCTCCTACTCCCCTTCTCCCCATGCCACAAGGAAAAAAAAGCCTAACATTGGTCCCTAGCCTTCTGGGGATATTACCAGAAAGCATTCTGTAGAACACAGGTGTCAAATTTGATTTCATTTGAGGACCGCATCAGGGTTGTGTTTGACCTCAGGGGGCTGGGGTGGGCGTGGCCAGCTTGACGTCACTCGGGGGCGCCTGTGGCGGCCCGAGCGCTCTGGCAGTGAAAATGGGCTCCCAAGCTCCGTTTCTGGCTGCAACAGCCTCCTGCAACCCTCTGCCAGCGAAAATGGAACTTGGGAGGGCTGCTCCGTTTTTGCTGGCAGAGGCACTGCGGGTCGGTCCCTCACTGTTTCCAGGTGGCCTCGTGGGCCAGATCTAAGCACCGCGTGGGCCGGGGTCGGCCTGCGAGCCTGAGTTTGCCCCCCCCCCGCTGTAGACCCACAGTTGGTCAGGCGAGCAAGATGATGTTCTTGTCAAAAGAGACTGACCACCCTTCATTTTACCTTTGTTTCCGTGCAGCCATGGAGAACAGTCAACCCTTGGCTATATACAGTATATACTGTACATGCAGCTTATTCTTCTGAAGCAAACAGGTTGCCTTCTCTAAAGGGCTACGCTGTTGATTTCTTTACAAGCAAGAGAATCACAGCAAATTTCCTTCCAATTTGTTCTTCTGCACACCTCTTGGCAGGAATGAGGGAGCCTTTGCAAGGTATTAACATGGTGCTGAATTAGGATGCTGATCTAAAGAGTTAGCACAAATATTAGTAATATTAGTTAAGGATAGCCAGGAACCAGATTGTTAAATTACTCATGTTTATTTATAACAGACCTTCAGCCAGTACAGTACAAAACTTAACAGTAGTATAATCTCCATTACACAAATATGTACTTACAATATATTACAAATACAAAAAAGCTTTTGCAGTAAGAGGTTTTTCTTTTATTTAAAAGCAAGTTTAACCCCACCAAAAAAAAGAGGAGGGGGAAGAGCGCCACACCAGCAAACCCAATAACAATATACAAATGAAAGCTTGTTAGAAACAAGTGAAGAATATTGTAGCGGGTTGGGGATATTGCACATCTTTTTTGTTCTTCATACATCTGGTTAAAAAATATATATATTTACACAAGTTAAAGAGACCTGGAGTTTTACAAAATTCCTACATTTGTTTTTTAGGCTCTTCATACAGGTGAAAGCAAAAAATAAAAAGGAACACTGATTTCTTAGAAATGTCAGAGCTTTGTTTCTCTAAAAACAAACCTGTTTTCATTTTCACAAAAGGGGGCAAGCAGGAGGTAATATGTAAAGTCCGAAGCAGGATTCTTGTTCCCTGAAGCAGGGCAGAGAAAGATTAGTACCATTCCACAGTGCAGTAGACAAGAGTTCACAAATGATGTTCTGGACCTCTTCATTTAGATCTAGAACTGTCTTAATATTTCCCCTTAAACAAAAATAATTGGATCCTGCATAGAGTGGTCCAATTCCCACCAGAAACGGGAAGCAGAGCAATTCTGAATGTGGACTTTGTATGGAGGCACAAAGGATAGCTTTTTAAAAAACCCAGTAAAAATGACACTTTAGGTGCTTTATCAGTGTGGCAATGAAGTGAGGCCAAGCACCCAAGGGCCATCTTTGGCTTTCAAGAAGTCAGTTTCCAACTATCTAAGCTTTTCTGTCGTTCTTGTCAAAGTTTCATACCTATTTCAGGAACAAGTACATAAATAAAGAAAATTTCATAAGTGTATTTTCTTCCCAATGCCATCTTCCAAGAAGCCAATAAATGCTTCCTCCTCTTAACCAATATATTCAGATGGAAAGCATATCTGGTCAGCTGTTCAATATGTTTTACATTCCGCTGACAGAAATTTTAGTCTGCATTGGGGGAACAGAGATATATTTCTATAATTTTGTCTATTGAAACTTGAAGTAATTCGCATCTCACATGGAACATATCAGGGCACTGGTAATAAAGTTCAGACATCAAGGAGACATCTCGGCAAAAGTCACACTCCTGGTATCTTTAACCCAAATTTAATTTTCTATCTGTATTTATCTTACTTCATACAATGCATTCAGTTCATATGTGGAAAGAAAACAAACATAAATTTTGCTGTTTGATTTCCAGTTTGGTTTAAAATATTGATTATATAAACATAATTAGTTGGCATCCATTCTCTGCAGAACTGGATACTTTTGGAATTTGGTTATAGGACTTCGTAACTACTAATTCATGTATGTATGTTTGTTTTTCATTAGAAACAATATAATGCTCTCCAGCTAAAGTAAATGGATTTTACCCCAGTCCTCTGGAGTATATACACCATAACAGTAGCCAAGGAATATCAAGTACCTAGAGAGAAGTGCTATTTGTCTGATCCCACAAGGGATAAATGCTATCTATATAACTCGGGAGTTAATATACATGCCCTATTTAGGTCTAGATTCACATGGGAAAAGAAACATGCACACAACTGAGTTTAGGGACTGCTCTCATTTCTATTATTATTATTATTATTATATAGGCCTATCTGCACCTTCCCTTTTTTTTCCAGAGGTCTACTTCCATTGTGACACTGAACGCCTGGGTGATAAATACCTGGACTTTGTTCAGATACACAGTTACATGAACAGACTATACAGTTCTGTCAGAATTAGTTTTTTTAGGAAGAAAGTTATCAGCAGAGGAATCTAAAATTCTTAGACAATTATTTGAGTAGTTCAATTCTTTCCCAAGGACAAATATTTGGACAACCTGTTCTAAAAGAGGTGCAAATGTGTGTGTGGTATGTGTATATATATATATAACACCCACACATCTCCTTACCACAAAATGGGCAACAAATACAGGAAGAGTGGGCTGTTGAGAATATTGGAAATCAGCTTAGAGGTTTTATTGTGTGTAATAAATATGTCTTTGATGTCCAATGTTTTGCTTTTGCAGAACTTTTTCATAAGGTTTTCCAGGATGTTTTAACAGTAATTATGAAAAAAGCCCTACAGATATGTTATCTCTGATATTTTGGAGCACAGCCCAAACAATATGAGTAACACCCGAATTCAATTCAATTATAATCTTATCAAACTGTGTTAAATTTTTTAAAAAGTCTTCATGGTTTTAAAGTAAGTGGTGAAAGAATCTCACCCTTTAGAACAAGATAATATTAAGCATTCGAATCACAAGGTGTAAAAGCTGGTTCTGGTGACTTTTTCCACTCAAAGGAGAGCTCCCATAATTCCCTCTAGGATTTCATTCACACAAAATATTCTAATGAGCATTGAAATCATGGAGATTATTACAGGGAAAACTATGTCACATGAAATAGCTATTTAGATTAACAATCACAAAAAATGTTGAATTATTTTAAATGTACATCAATAGAAGACATGAGTACATCAATAGGAGAAAAAAAATCCTTGACCTTAGAGCCAGAACTAAAGGAGCCAGAAGTATGATTCTAATACGAAAAATACCCTATAAGAACTGGACTTTCAAACTCCCTTAACAATTTGGCAAAGTCTCTCAGCATGTTTTATTTGTATTGCACAATATAATCAGAATGACAAAAATTATATATTCACTTCTGCTGCTGAAGCTAAAATAGACATTGCTGGGACCAGCTCAAAATGCCTCCCAAGCCTCTAAGATGCCACTCCTATGCTGAATGTGGGAAAGAGAAAGCTGAAGGGGGAAAGTGATATTGTACCAGAAAAAGTCGACATTTTAAAATATGAATAGAACAGTGGAATCAGGGTACTGTATTTAAAGAAAAGTTCCACTCCCATCTCCTTGGCCAATTCATCAAAACATCTCATTCAATCAGGTCTTTTCAGTTAGTCAAACTGGCTGGGCCTGTTTGTTTGTTTATTTGTTTATTTTTTTTTAAAAAAAGCTCAGCTCTGTATTTCACATTACAAAAAGCAATAAAGAAGGAAAATGAACAAAATGTTGCAGCTTGAGGTTTGCTTTTTAAATAGAAAAAGAACCACCTTTGGTTTATCCTGCAAGGAAGCAATTCCCTGGGGTGCTGCTGAGTAAATGCATTTAAGGGATTTATCTAAACCAAAAGCACTCCCCTTCTTGTCACATCCATTGCCCAGCTAAGACTAGAGAGACTATTTTAATCACATACCCCTTTCCGTCAGATGTTTCCAACAGATAGATGGAAAAAGGCAAGCTTCAAGTTTTATTGGCTCAGCGCATAACCCTTCTAATTTGGTGATTACCCTCTTAAAAAACAATTATCAACAAGATTTCCACTCAGGCTGGGGAGGTGGGAATGACTGTGTAATACCGACAAGTGGTTTTTTTTTATCTCTTGCCTATAGCCTATTATCAGCAGCAATCTGCAACCAATTATAGAACGGAGGATTTTTTTTTTTTTGCCCTTGATGATGATCAAAGTTTTTAAGACACTAAAGTACACATAATAAAGGTTCCTTGCCAGGGCCTCTGCTGCAGAAATCTAATGATCCCCTCTGACACCCTGGGCTGTGTACCTATGAACGAACGGAGGACATGTCACTATGGAAATCTTGCTGCGTTTCATTTGCCTTTTCAGCAAAATCAGCTTAGAAAAGTTGTTGCCGTTGATCTGGAAAAAAGATTTCTCTTTACGAAAATTTAAACTCTCACTGCAGGTCCCCTTAGTTTGGGATGGGCAGTGTGATGTATTCCATAGCTATAGAGAACTCTCACCTCAAGGCTGCCACTTTTAGATCTCGCTCATGGTTTCTGGACACAGATCCATAAGGCTTATAACGGATCGACACATACAAGGACAGCTAAACTGACCAGGAAACTAAGTCCAATTCCAAGCTGTTCAGCAATAATGATGCTGGGAATCTGAATGAGGAGGTTTAAGTTAAGCACCGGAACAGAGACACTGGCAGTTTACTCCTCATTCCTTTGGCTCTAGTAGATGTTAAGAAATTCCTAAGCTGACTCCAGCAATCACTGCTAGCATCATTCTTGCCTCCCAATGAAAATAACTCCATCTTACAAATCAATTCCTACTCAGCAAAGCCAGGCTCATTAATGCTGTCTAAAGAACCTGCATATTGGGAGAGGAAAGTTAAAGACATGCGCTCACCTAGGAGGCTTACCTCTTCCAAAGCTTGGATTGGCAACCTTTGAGTCTCCAAATGTTGCTGCATTCCAACTCCCATTAATCCTAGCCTGCTCAGAGGATACTAAGACATGATGGGAATTATAAAAGCTACATTTTTCCTACCCTGATTCTACAGTCTTTAGCAATCATTATCCGCTAAGTGCTAACCATGGAAGCTCAAAAAAAAAAAAAAAAATTAGCTCAGACAACCTATCTGGAGAGAAGACAGGACATCCCAGACTCTTTAGAAGCATCATAGATTTAACCAGATAATGTTAAGGTTCCTTCATCGCATCCTGGAAACAGCATTTGTTTTCCCAATGCTGGTTCTCGGTTCAATATGGAAAGGCAGCATTCTTCCTATACAAAGTGCTCATCATCTTCCTTGAAATACCGTAGCTCCTTCATCAACACCAGATGCAAAATTCACTATCCCTTTTGGGCCCCAATAGAGGAAATAATACAAGTCAGTTCAAAGCTGTGTTAAGTAGATGCACAGAGGTATTAAATTCTTGGGACCACAGCATTCCTAGCATGATACCTTCATACACTCCATTTCACAGCCACCCATAAAAAGAAGATATATACGGTTCATTTGAACAGTTATATAGCTCAGGCCGTGGCTTTCCTAGCCCCTTGAAAGGGGGAAGCTCTATAATGTGTTTAGCACCTGATCTGAGGTTCTTAATACCTAACATGGTGGCTTAACAGAAATATGGGAACCAAAACAAAAAAAATGTCTAAATGGAAGAGACCTTAACCTTAGAGAATCAAGCTTGCTGCTGGGCGATATGCCAGCCCTTACTTGCTCCTCAAAAGAGGACATTCCTGGTGAAATGAATGAAAAATCTATTTAGAGGAAGGATGGAAGGAAGGAAGGAAGGAAGGAAGGAAGGAAGGAAGGAAGGAAGGAAGGAAGGAAGGAAGGAGTTAATAAATAACTACAAGTGTGAGAGGAAAAAAAACAAAAATTTAAAATTAATTATCAACTTTTAAATAACACACCATAGAGAAAGGCAAAATGTTATGAGCTCCTCCCCGTCTCAAGTTCATTGGATTTTTTAAAACTTAGGGTTCTTTTTTTTTTTTAACATTTCTCTTTTTTAGCCAAAGTCAGTGCAAAGGAGTACAAAAGAAATGAACAGTTCCATGCCCAACTAGGATAGAGCACTAGTGATGGGGAGAGATGAATAAGGGGACAGAGTAAGATTAGCCTACTTTATGTTCCCCTCGCACTATGTGGGAAGAGAACTCGTACCGGTCTTGGCTGTGATAGCCACAGATGTTGCATTCAAAAGGGTCTCTGAAGCCATGGCAGCCCATATGGATGGTGAACATGACGTGGTCCAGGAATAAGATCCGGCAGTGCTCACATTTGAAGGCTTTTACCTGTTCCCCTTCATCATTCACCACACGCAGGGCTTCTTTGGCTGAACTGGGAGTTGACCGAGTAGTGGTGGGAATGATGCCCTCCTGCAATTTGGGGTCCTCTTTGGCGTAGGCTGGACTCTGCCGGCTGCTGCTGCAATTCCCAATGCTGGATAGCAGCGGCTGCTGTGAGCCCCTCTCCTCATGGATGCTCTCAGTATCTGTGGAATCCTGGCAACCATTGCTAGGTGATACCATGCTTGGCTCCCGTGATGCCCGATACACAATCTGTGTTCCATCAGAAAGGTCCTCGTGGCCTTCAGCAGCTTCCCGACTACTTGCAATTTCCAACCTGCCCGGGAGGGGCTGGATTTGAGTGTAGACAGAGCTGATGACAGGTGTGATCTCAGAGATGCAGTTTGTGGGTGGGAGTCTGAGGGGACGCAAATGTTCCGCTCCCATGAATGACAATGAACTGCCAAAGCTAGCGTCCATGGGATGGTGGGCAGCCACCATCTCCACGTCCTTCTCAAAGCTGGAGTTGACATCATATGCCATATCGGAGAGGCTATACCGCATATGCTTCTCTCCTAATGCATAGGATAAAAGAGATCAGATTACAAATTTCTTCTAGTATCAGATGGTAAGTCTATGATAAGAGTAAGACAAATAATGCTGATGGAAAAGAGAACTACACATGGGACTTCTTTAGTCCAGGGAGAAGCACCCAAGACATCCTGTACTGTAATCCAACAACTCTTGGCTTACAAGAAATGCTTGAAATGCACCTTACCTATAAATTTCTGAGGTGTGGAGCGTTTTCGTTTGGTGATGCTGTTTGCTAGTCGGTCAATAAAGGCTGGCCGATCTGCTGAGGAATGAAGCATGGAGTCCGGCACCATCTCCAAGTCTCGCATCTCGTCACCTGGTAATAAAATTGGTTTCATTTTTGGTTGTCCAAATTAATTCTACCCTATATTCCTTTTTTAAAGTGCCTGTGCAAGATTATGAAGGCCATACATGAATGATACTGATAATTAATTTATTGGAGAAAAAAAAATCTCACAGCAAAATACATAAGGTTACAACTGGCAGCCAGTGCTAACTTGAATCAATCCTATTAGAGCCTGCTGTCTACATTTGTGATTATCCCATTTAGCTTCTGTTTTCCTGCTTCATGGTGTTTGTGTACCAGCATCTCTCCTGTCTCCCATCCTGCATGTTTGGCCAATAAAGCTAGTTTCCATCTGTCCTAGAAATGAGAATCTTAGTCCCGATATAAAAAAATATTAATAAAGCTGCAGTGACTATAAAAGGCAGTTGGAAAAGAGGTTCTGTACCAACTGGGGCCAGTTATTTTCAAACTGATAGTTTCCAGATGTGATAGACTTCCAAATTTCAAAATTCACAATCAACATACAAGTAGTCCTTGTTTACTGACTGCCTCATTTAGCAATCATTCTCAGTCATCTGTACAGATAACTATGCTACCTGGGCATAGGAGTAGCAATAACTCAATCCACTAGGGAAAGCTCAGTGTGGGAAGATTGATCTATAGAGCTGGTCTCTATAGGTAGCCTGTGCCATCCTCAATGATCCTCCCAGTTTTTTTTAACATTGGCAAAAATTTCCAAATGCAGACAATCCTTGGTAGATAATAACCAATAGCATTCTCCTTCAGTTTGTCTCTGTTCTAGCCTCGCAGCAGGCTTACCTTGCTGGCCAGCCAGCAACTGTGGTTCAGTGTTAAGACTTTGCAGGTAGTTGTGACAGCGTTCCTTGTGCTCTTCCAACGTGCTTTGCTGCTTGTAGCTGCGACCACAATAGTTGCATTTGTAGGGCTTGCCAACTGTGGGGGAAGAGACTAAAAAGAGAACAGAAACAAAAGAAGCCCTATAATACAAATTATATCTCTGAACTATCACAGTAAACTTTGGATCAGGCAGAATTGGGAAGTGTGGACAGCTTGCTTATGACCACAGGAATATGATGTAAAGTTGTAAACCTGCTATACCCTTCAGTATAACTTCTCACAGTTATGTTCCTGATTACTAAGACTTGGTGCAGATCCAGAATGAAAGGAATCATAACAGCAGAGTTGGAAGGGACCTTGGAGGTCTTTTAGTCCAACCCTCTGCTTAATCAGGACACCCTGTACCTATACCATTTCAGACAGGTGGTTGTCCAGTCTCTTCTTAAAGGCTTCCAATAATGAAGGACCCACAACTTCTGAAGACAATCACAGCTATGAAGGAACTTCTTCAGAACCACAACTTTTGAAGGAATCAGAGTTATCAGTTGGAGAGCTGTTGATATCACACGTTTGACTGAGCTACAAAAGTTTTGGTAAACAAATCAACTAGCTAGGAACATTTTCTGCAGGTATAGTATGTTCTGGAATAAAGATGTGGGTTCACTCTTAGGCACTATTTCTTGAAAAAGATAGTTAGGACACCAGATAATGCTTGCTTGTTGAAATTTCAGTTTTAAAGTTATGTTTTTCCACCTAAACAATGCACTATACTAATTTCAGGAAGTTCAGGTGTTGTTTTTTTGTCTCACATATACTTGGAGAGTTATACTTGGTTTCCCATTTGCATAATAAAAATAGCATGGATTTTTCTTGCATGGTCCTTGTAAGGACAAAGTGAATATAGGGTGAGTTGTGAATCTGGGTTCTCCAGACCCTTATTTTCTTATAAGAAACTGCCTGGCAAAATTGACTCTGTAAAGCTGACAATAATAAAACCATATGCACACTGTAGAATACAAAAGCCAATGCTTTATAGGCAGGATTGTGTTCCAGAGTTTCAATTTTAGGCTTTTTAATTCCACATTTCCATGCCAACTTATCTTTGGATGATCTCTTTAGGACCTTGAAAAGCTCTTGATTTTAGCTGATATTCTGGTTTTCTCTGGCCTGGAAATTTTTAGTACCTGTCTTGCCAGTTTCATTCCTTACAAAAAAGGAGGTTTTTTCCCCATCTTTTTGAGAGCAACACAAGACTTCAGTTCCAATCTCTCTCATGAGAAATACTGCAATAATCATTTTCCCATAATAATATCAGAATACTTCTAGTGGTTCTAGGCAATTGGTACTTCTAGTAGAAGGAGGAGGAGAAGGAGATCCATGGACCATTGTGTACTTTAAAGCAATGTATTTACTTGAGTGTTTGTTATTTGTTTATTGGGGGTGAATTCTCCCTCCTAAACTTCATATGAGATGAAGCTGATTCAATGTGAACAACATATGAAGTTATTCTAACCTACCCATTCTTGATTTTGATATTCAAATAAATTCTTAGGGCCTACTTTCTGGAACAAATAATAAAATATTGAAGCAGGAAATACAATTTCCCAGCTTACTTTAAAAAAGATACAATGAATAGAGAAAGACTTATGACAGCTATGACATTTGTTTAGGAATTGAATTTGTAGAAAACTGGTAAAATGCAAATAGCCAGCTCATATATTTACTGAGATAGAGAGAGAACAAATGAGGTGATCACACAGGGGGAATCACACAAGTCTATCAATCCTGGTTGGACCTAGTTCTAAATGATGAAATGTGTTGATCTGGGTTATAAATTCTCGCTTTTGTTTTGTAGGCAGATCTTCATAGATAAAAGGAACTGCCTCATTCAAGGACAGTATATCATATTATAGAGTGGATGGGAAGAGAGATGATAGATTATTCCTGTTTTACCTCCCCCTCACGTGGACAAGCTATTTTAACAGTTGCACAACCCTAAACAGTGATAAGGATGCTGCTATTTTCTCCATTAATAACCTGCTGATGTACGATTTTATTATTTTTATATACTAACTATCTCAATTCTAATATTTTATTTCTCATATTTATAACTGACTGTTGTTTTTACACCTGGAAGTTTAGTGACAAAACAATACAATGATGCAATAAAGGATCAGAAAAGAAAGCACTGTTTCACTACAGTCAAACTGTACACCACACTATTGGTGAGTGTGCCGTAAATCAATAGTTTGAACCGATTGCAACTTCATATATAGGAATAACTAGTAGTTTGTACTTTTTAATAAACAAAGTAGTACTATAAATACTATAAGCAATGGCTTGTCTATTAAAGCTGAATTTTCCAATGAATAGATCATGACTTCCAGGATATACCGTAACTGGTGATTTATCAAAACATGCTCTTTCAATGTCATGGGTTAAATTACTAAAACTCAGAGATTGCCAGGAATTAAATATCATCTTCCTGGTGTTTGCAGCGGTCTTTTCTAATATAGACATAAATAACTGGAAATGCAGTATAAGCAGTAAGGGTAAATCTGATGATACCCACTGATTTAAAGGTATTCAGTCAAAAAATATAGCCTCACAGTTATCTGTTGAAACTAGGGAATAAGCATTAAAATAGGAATGGCAACTCAGTGTAAGCAAGATGTGTCTATTATGGCAACAACAACAAAAAAATCCCAAGAACTTTCCCATATAGCCTGAAGGTTTCTGAGCTGGTGATGATTACCAGGCAAGGGAATATGAGATAGTAGTGAGGGTCTGGATATAACGGTCAATGTAATGTGCAACACAATTTTAAAAGTTAAAGTGCAACTGAAACCAGAGAGTTTTCTTTTGGAACTAATGGACAAGCAACTAGTCATGTCTAGTCAAGTCATGGAACTTTTTTTTTAATGTATGATAACTGTAGTGAGACTTATATGGTCAAAAATGGAAAGATTCAAAACTACCTACAACAGAGGAATGGATGGTGAAGATGATGGAATTTCTGGAGATGGCTAAAGTACTTCTTTGATCAAAGAAAAAAAAACAATATCTACATTTATGATTGACTGGAAACCTCTTATAGATTTTTTTGCATGAAATGGAAAGAAAATGCACTTATGATTTGGGGTTTTGATGACTAGAAAAAAAACCTGAATAACAGAAAAAAAATATTACACAGCTGTACACATATTTGCTGCAAAAAAAAAAAAAAAAATGATTCCCTTCAACTTTCCTTCCCTTCCCACTTTTTACTTTTCTTTCTTGCTTCTACTCTTTTATTAGTTTATGTTAGTTTAAATGGCTTTGTAAAGCTTTTAATAAAAAACATATTTTAAAAAAACTAAAGTGCAGCTCAATGTAAAATACCCCCCAAAAAACTATTCTTGGAGTTATTAGAGGAAAGAAAATGAAGTACTGCAATCAATATCACTGTGCATTTATACAGATCTATAGTGCAACTAAACTTGGAATATCTGTAAAGAATTTGGGATAAATGTAAAACAAGATTACTACAGAGTTGGATTACCTAAAACGAAAACCAACATGAACAAAATGAGTGAAGCAATTCCCCTAGGTCTGCAGATTACAACACCTGGACCCTTTTGCCTTAGAAAATTACACATACATGGGGAAAAAAAATCAGAAAGGAATCTGTTTGTCTCAGTACTATAACCTGGAGTTATCTTAATGGTGGGAGATTTATGGGCAAATAAAAGGAACTTTTTTCCCCACACAGTACTTTAATATGGAATTTGCTACCAAAAATGTACTCATATCTTTAAAAGGAGATCAGACATTCATGGAGGATAAGGTTATCAGGATTTCTGGTCCTGATGACTAGACATTAATTACAGCATCAGAAGCCATATATTTCCTCCTATCTGTTGTTGAAGACTACAACTGAAAATCCACTATTGCTTTCTTGCTTCACATAGACATCCCCATAGTTGGCCACTGACTAGATTAGATGGTTAGCTAGTTTCTTTTCTTTTTCAGTAGAGCTAAATAAGACCCAGTAAGTCTCATTTGGAAATTTATTTCTTTATTATTTCTTTATTATTTAAACTTGTATGCCGCCCTATCTCCGAAAGGACTCAGGGCAGCTCACAACAATAAAAACAAGCAAAAACAATATTAAAAATACCCAATAGGATTATAAAAGACCATTAAAATCCCCTTTATAACTCTAGAAGGAAAAAGAAAGATTAGGAATTGAATTCTTCCTCCTCTGACACTGCAAAAAGTATTATTGGGGTCTATTCAGATTATCTGAGAAATGTATATGCACAGTTGCCAACTTTCAGTTTACTTGGTTAACAGCAGTAACTGAAACTGGAATTTCTGTCACTAAAGCAATGTGGTCATAAAGCTCAAGGTCACGTGACTGTGCCACTTAGCAACAGCAATTCCAGCAATTCCGGTTGCCATTGTTAAATAAATCCTATGAATCACATGGTCATCATTTGCAACATCCTGCCAGCTTTCTCATTGACTTTGCTTTCTGGAAGCCTGCAGTGAAGGTTGCAAATGGTGATCATGAATCATTGCAGGACACTGCAATGTTGTAATTGCAAGCTGGTCACAGAGCACTTGGATTGTACACGTAACCACAGGGACACTGTGAAGGGTGCAACTATGAAGACTGGTTGTAAGTATCACTTGTTTAGCAATACTAAGTTTAAACAATCATTGAATGAGTGTTTAAGTAAGGTTTACCTGAAATTACCCTGTATATTACAAGATGTTCTGTCCCATTTAGTGACCATTCAAAGTTACGAAGACGCTTAGAACATAACTTTATGACCAGGCTTCACACAGTATCCCCATGGACCCATGATCCAGATTTGGATGTTTTGTAACTGATAGGCATTTATGACTGTGCAGTGTCCCAGGGTCATGTGATTCCCATTTGTGTGTTGACAGCAAAATCACAAATTGCAGTACAGGAATTATGCTCCCAAATAATACAACTCTGTTACATTAATTTGTTTGTAAATAGCCACTATTAAAAGCAATTTAATGTAATACCCCAATCCCAGCTAGTCCCTTCAGTAGGCAAGTAAATCTTGTACTGGAGATGGGATACTGACTTAAATAATATGCCAAGTAAAGTTCACCCATCTTTATTCACTATTAAGATACAAGATACTGGCGACAGGTAATACCCCTCCTACATAACCAAGTCTAAATTTTAAACAATTGTAGATTAGCTTTAACAATGTGAATGATTGAATTAAGGATCTATCCCAATCAGAAGCCCTGGATGACCAAGGAAGTCCAGCGCTTCTTGCGTGACAGGACCAAGGCCTTTAGGTCTGGTGATGGGGCGTTGCCAGAGCTAGTCTGAAGAAAGGTATTTGGAAGGCCAAGACTGATTATAAGAGGAAGATTGAGGATAATTTTTATAGTAATAACATGAGTCAAGTGTGGTGAGGGATTCAACAAATTACCAACCATCAACCAACCAACATCATCCCTGCTGAGGGGGATGCTTCGTTGGCAGTGGAGCTGAATTATTTCTTTGCTCGCTTTGAAATGGAGACATCAGAGACAGCTAAAATACAGCCACCAACCCATTGTAGCCCCAACCTCATTGTGGAGGAACAGGAAGTGAGGAGCATTCTGAGGACTGTGGACCCTAGAAAGGCTGCTGGTCCTGAGGGTATCTCTGCCTGAGTGCTTAAAGACTGTGCTGATCAGTTGGCTGGAGTCTTTACCAGAATCTTCAATTGGTCTTTATCCCAGTCCAGTATTCCATCTTGTTTGAAGGCTTCCACCATTGTTCCACTGCCAAAGAAGTTCCCTATCAATAACCTCAACGATTACAGACCAGTGGCACTCACTCCTATCATCATGAAGTGCTTTGAGAAATTGGTCTGACAGCACATCATTTCTGGTCTTCTGCATACATTTGATAAACACTAGTTTGCATACAGAAGAAATAGATCTACAGAGGATGCTATAGCCATCACTCTTCACACTGCACTGACTCATTTGGAACAGCGGAGGTGGGGGGCTATGTGAGGATGCTTTTTGTAGATTTTAGCTCTGCATTTAACACAATACTTCCACATAGACTAGTGTCTAAGCTTATGGGTCTTGAGCTTTCTTATTCAATCTGCCTTTGGATTATGGATTTCCTGTCTGGCCGCTCTCAGAGGGTCAGATTAGGTAATCATATCTCTTCAGCCCTTATTCTTCACACTGATACACCACAGGGTTGTATGTTGAGTCCTTTATTCTATACTCTTTATGTGCATGACTGCATTCCCACTCATGATAGTAATACTATTACTAAATTTGCAGATGATACAACAGTGGTGGGACTCATCTCCGGGGGGAATGAGTCTGCCTATCAAGATGAGGTGGACCGGTTGCTTTCATGGTGTGAAGACAATAACTTGGTCCTTAACACCAATAAGGCCAAGGAGCTTATAGTGGGCTATAAAAAGAATAGATCAGACATCCAGCCCTTGCTTATCACTGGAGACCGAGTAGAGCAAGCGGCCAGTTTTACGTTTCTGGGTGTTATAAAAGAAGACCTGACCTGGGGCACTCACATTACAGCACTGGTCAAAAAGGCCCAGCAGAGATTATACTACCTGAGATTCTCAGGAAACAACAACTGAATGAAAAATTGTTGGTGACCTTCTATTGCTGCACCATAGAGTATTTTAACTTACTGCACCTGTGTATGGTTTGCCAATTGCACAGTGGCAGATAGGACAGCACTCCAGAGGGTTAACATCATTGCCCAGAGGATTATTGGTTGCCCTCTCCCCTCTTTGGAAGAGCTTTATAGCTCCCGCTGCCTTAAGAAAATTCAAAACTTTCTTAAACATCCATCTCATCCTGGGCACCCTTTTTTTGAACTATTACCATCTGGCAGATGGTACAGGATAATAAAAACAAGGACAAATAGGCTGAAAAACAATTTCTATCCCAGGGTAGTAACTGTATTGAATTCTACTGTATAGTGCAGCATTAATGCAATATCGGTTTTCAGTTCAATTGTATAGAATGTGAAGTGTTTTATTTTTATAATTATAATATACACTGAAGATGGCATTTAATTTCATTGTACGAGGTGTAATGATGAAGTAAACTAAACTAAACTAAACTCATGCTTTTAAATTTACTGAAACTAAGTCATTTCACAATGATAAGAACGTAAGAATAACTAAGATTCCAAGTGAAACTGGATGCTGTGAATTTTACTAAAATACTAAGAAAGGACATAGGAACAATATAATGTCTCCCATTAATATTAGTCATATAAAACCACAAAGCATGATCACCAAAGGTAGGCAACTTAATAATGCCTTTCAGGATCTTTGATCTCTTGCAGCAGCAGCAAATATGGACAATTATCAAGAGATATAATTAAACATTTCTGGAACTTGTCAAGTAGCTTACTCATATTAAGATAATACAGTTGAGAGACTGGAACATACCTAATTTTAGTCTATAAAATTCTAATATAACAGAGAAAAGCGCTCAAGATGTTGATTCTGTGAATAGGACAAAGTTCAGTTATTTTTTATTGGACCAATTCTGCAAGGTCCTCTACAACAGAGACATTGTTCTTCCACAAAGAATAGGTCTGTGCAACTCAAATGCTTTCTGTCTTACAACAGATAATTTGTCTAGATAAGAAATCATTAGATGGATCTGGGGAACTAAAGAAACTGTCATAATAGTGACAAATCTAACAATCATTTCTCCAATCTGACACTTGAAATGAAGTGACAAGTATTACAAATACATAAAAACATTTATGAAGTTAAAAAGGCCCAACACAATCCATATACAGAAACCAAGGAAAAGAAAAAACAATAACAACTTGATAGATGAACAGATTTCGCTCTTTACAAAAAAATAATCTAGCTGTTATTATACTAAAAACAACATAAAATGACATATCTGAGAAGATCTTTGTGAAGCCTTCCATTCATTCCCATGTCAACTATCAATATACTTTTTTATTTTATTCACGGACAATATCTCACATTTATCTATTGGACAAAGAAATATAAATTCAACTCATCATGGGATTATGACAGCCATTTTTAACAGGTTTCCAGAGAAGTAGCCATCTAAATTTGTTGCGGCTAAAAAACGAAAATGTAGGACACCAAGGGCTAACAATTAATTACTATATGAGCTTCTGTGGATCCCAGTAACTTTATGGCATGCATTTCATGAAGTGGACTGTGATTTAGAAAAACTTTGTCGTCGTCATCATCATCATTATCATCAATTTGTTAGTTATTATGGCATACCAGAGATTTTCACTGTTTTATCTAAAGTGATGTCATTAGCAGAAAGATTTTCTGGTTCAATTTAGAAACTTTTCTTAAAAATAAGATTTGGTTAATGTACTCATATCTTGTATGTTAAGTAAGACTGAGCATAGCCACTACTAGATTTGAGAGTCTATCTACATTACAATGAGTTCTTGGAAGGAAGTATTATATATATATAAAATTTTATATATATATAAAAATAGCATATGTGAGTGAGAAAGGTGTCAAAATCAAAAGGAAACACTGGAGGCACAGAGCCAAAATTAGAACAGAAAAAAAGACTGGCAGAGGGCAATAAGACTTTCTTTAACTTTAATATCAAGTACCATTGGCAGTGGTTAGGCACTGGCAGCAGAGCAAGAAACCAGTCTCCCTGTCTAACAAGATAAAACCATGGCCCAAGAGAAATGGGGTCTATAACGGGTGAAATGCTCCTGGTTCGGACCGGATCAGCCGATCCGGTAGCAAGGATGGCCAGTAGTTCGGAGAACCGGTAGTGATGGCAGCTGGAGGCTCCGCCCACCCACTTTAGCCTCTGCAGCCCACTGGCCCCTCTTGCCCTTCTCTTTCTGGGCTTCTGCTTGTTGGGCCACTTCCCTGCATTGCTTCTGTTGGTGCTACCACGCAAGCCTCCCATGAGGAAAAAGGGGAAAAAAGCAAAGCGGCTGGCTGCAGAGCTGCCAGCTTCAGGAAGTGGCCCAACAGGCAGAAGTAACATGCCCAGAAAGAGACTCCGGCCTTGCCCTGCCTCTCACCACCTGCTCTCCCTTCGCTTTGGGTCGGGGGCTGGGGCCCAGAGATGCGCCATTCACCGAAGCCTCAGAGCTGCCGCCTGCTCACCGCCTGCCTCAACCAGGTCGGGGAATGCACCATTCCCCGACTCCAGCCTTGCCGCGGAGGCGCCACCCGCTCGCCCTTCGCCACGCGGCGGGTCCTACTCCTTACCTTTTTCCCGTGGCTGGCTGCCAGGAAAGGCAAGCGCCCGAAAGTTACCGGAGCTGCTCTCCTTCAGTGAATGGCGCGTCTCTGGGCCCCAGCCCCCGACCCAAAGCGAAGGGAGAGGGGGTGGTGAGCAGGCGGCAGAATAGAAATTTAAGATGTTTTCCTACCGGGTTCTGTGGGCGTGGCTTGATTGGGGGGGTCTTGTGACTGAGTGGGCATGGCTGTGAGTGACATTGAGTTGGCCATGCCCACTTAGTCACAGGGCACCCTCCCCAAGCCACGCACACAGAACCAGTAGGGAAAAATTTTAGATTTCACCCCTGGTCTATAACAATTTGCTGCAGCCAACTTGCCATGGGACAAGAGTTACACTAATATTAAATAAATGGTGGAATAGAATCATTAAATGATTGAAAAGGAGGGACAAAATGAAATGTGAATGTGAAGTTAAAATAATGTTTTTATTTATTTTAAATAATTAAATTAAATTGTTAAATTGTCCTACAGTGAGTTGTCCCGTGGCAAGTTGGCCACAATGAGTTGGCTGCGAGTTGTCCCATTCTGAGAGAAATGTTGGATATTTACCTGAGTGTGTGCGGAGGTGACCGGTGAGTGCATCTCTTCTCCGGCAAGCATAGTTGCAGAAAGGGCATTTGAAGGGTTTCTCGCCTGAATGCAGTTTGATGTGGCGCAGGAGGTTGCCTTTTTGGGTGAAGGAGGCACCACATTGATTGCAATGGAATGGTCTCTCACCTAGAAGGAGGGATATCATAAGCAGGTCATCAGAGACGCTTGTCTGGCTCCTTGGTCTTGCTGAAGCTATCTTATATATACCTATATATGTATATATATATATATATATATATATATATTATCTCATCCTTTTAGCACTAGCCTAGGTTCAGCAGCTCAGCATGGTCAGGCCTGATTAATTTTTGAATAAGAAACTACAGTATCAGGAATTTCAGGACTATAGGTTAGATTAAAAAGTTGAAAAAGAGGGCAATGAAAAACATTTCTGTACTGCTGGCAAGAAAAAAAATGTACCAAAGACTTTTCATCATTGTGTCAACCTATTCTTTTAAAAAAAAAAACCATTATAAAGCTTGTATATTGGAATAACTCTATTACAAAATAGACAGTGAATTCCTTTTGGAGACAAAAACAGAGCCTCTCATCATATTGTCCCTGTGAATCAAATCTGTTCTTTGATATAAACATTTGCAGAGCTTAGAACCTAGGAAGATTTACCTCAGAGCATTTTTTGGCAGTACATTCAACTCAAGCATTTGTTGTTTGGACTATTTAGTCCTTATATTACTGCTGCTTCTGGTTCCACATCCGTAAAATGCTTTGGAGCAATCAACTGAGACTCTTAAATCAGTAATCCATTTCTAAGAAGCTGTAATAATTTGATGAAATTGATATCATTTATACAACCTTTAAAATTATGAGTGAAAATCCTATAAATTGGGGAAAATGCATATTAAGCTGTGAAAGATAGGCTCTTTATTGTTAAAATAAGGTTTAATTTTTTATTTTGTTGAGCATCAAAATTAATATTTTGCTCAGTGATGTCAACCTTTGGAATCTATCAAGACATCAAGAACTGTGGACTTTCTAAGCATGCAGGGTGAACAAGCCTAGAATAAATCTGTATAAGATTTGTAGCAATCTTATGTGTTTCCCAATGTTTGATTCCCCCACACACCTTTTTTTTTTTTTTGACAAGTGGCAAAGAAAATGATTTTTAATGATTTGGTCAAATGTTTTAGAATTGACATAAATTTTCAAGTCCTCACCTCTTCCTCTGAAGTTACAATTACACCATTAACAGTTGTTTATGTACAGAATATCATTATATTGTTACCTTTTTGACTTATGCTATCTTTCATAATACCAGCAATGTCCTCTCTTTGTGTTATCTTTGGTCGGAATGGCCTTTTCCACCTATGCCTTAAGTATTTTGCTGGGGGAGAGTTTAGTATGTTAGGCTGAAGCAAGCAATGGGCAGTGTAAGAATTAAAAGTGAAGTGATAGGAACACCCATTTCTAATACTGTTTATACCCTTCTTTTTCACTCATTCTCTTTCCAGTATCTACCTTTTCCAAGAATCTGGCTGGAAGAAAAGGAAAAAATAGTTCTTAACAAGGTATGAACTGAGCTATTATCTAAAACAGGGGTGTCAAACTCACAACGACACGTCGTCACATGACGTATCACAACTTCCCCCCCCCCGCTAAAACGCAGGTGGGCGTGACCAGCACGTGATACATCCGGGCTGCGGGATATGAGTTTGACACCTCTGATTTAAAATGTTAGATGAAAATTTGTACTTTTAAATCCATACACAAAACTGTTGTCATAGTTTTACTGAACTCACTGAAGCAATATTCACTGTTTTGGTTAAAAGATGCATGAGAATCTTTAATTGTAGTACAGGTAGTCCTCGACTTATGACTACAACTGAGCTCCAAATTTTTGTTGCTAAGCAAAACAATTGTTAAATGCATTCTGCCCCATTTTATGACCTTTCATGCCACAGATCTTAAGTGAATCACTGCAGCTGTTAAATTAGTAACATGGTTGTTAAGTGAATCTGGCTTCCCCATTGACTTTGCTCATCAGATAGTCACAAAAAGTGTTCACATGATCCTGGGACACGGCAATTCTCACAAATACATGCCAGATGCCAAGTATCTAAATTTTGATCATGTGATTATGAGGATGGTGCAACAGTCATAAGCCTAAAAAACAGTTGTCACTTTTTTCAGTGCCGTTTTAACCTTGAAAGGTCACTAAACAGATTGTTATAAGTCGAGGACTACTATAACTGACTTGAATACCATATTTTTCGGTCTATGAGACACACTTTACGCGCCCCCCCAAAAAAAGTGAATGCAAATGTCTGTGTGTCTTATAGAGCAAATGTTGGCAAAGCCCTGCCCACCTGCCTGCTCCCACCCTTCGGCCTCTGCCTCCCAGCAATTTGCCTCCTTGCAGCAAACAGCCTAGTCAGCTTCAGCACAGCCTAATTTAGCACGAGCAGCTGATTGGCGGTTGGATCGGCCTCCCAGAATACTGCCGATCAACTGTTCCAGGCTGTGGGGATCACTGCCATCGCCACCCATGTCTCCGCATGCCCCATTTTTGGCCTCCATGGGCCCTGTTTTTTGCCTCTGCGTGTCCTGTTTTCAGACTGTTCCAGGTGGCGGGGATTTCCGCTGCCCATTGCCACAGAACGACAGAGCTGGCAATCCCCACCACCTGGAACAGGCCGAAAATGGGGCATGTGGAGGCCGAAAACAGGACGCGTGGAGGTGGTGATAGTTGGCGGTGGCGATGGGTGGTGGCAGTGGTGATGGGCGGTGGCGATGATGGGCGGTGGCAATCCCCACAGCCTGGAACAGCTGATTGACAGTATTTTGGGAGGCTGATCCAACCGCCAATCAGCTGCTCGTGCTGAATCAGGCTGTGCTGAAGCTGACCAGGCTGTTTGCTGTTTGCTGCAAGGAGGCAAATTGCTGGGAGGCAGAGGCAGATTTTTTTTTCCTGTTTTCCTCCCCAAAAGCTAGGTGTGTCTTATGGTTGAGAGCATTGTAATCCTGAGTCTCCAGCTTTGCTGGCTGGGGAATTCTGGGAGTTGAAGTCCAAAAGTCTTAAAGTTGCCAAGGTTGGAGATGCCCTAGTCCAGAGCATCTTACAGTGCAAAAAATTTCCTCTTTCCAAACACTGGAAATTGATTTAATGTTGCTGATCCAAACATTGTCTTGGAGGTACTTTGGCTCAGTTTGACTTCAAATCTTTGGAATCTACCCTGCATGAACTGCCCACTCTAGGTCTTGCCACATTTCAATTAGGTTAAACTTAGGAATTTGACTTGGCCATTTGAAAACATTAAATTTCTTCTGTTTCAGCCATTCTATTGCAGATTATTTTATGTGATTAGGACTGCTGTTGTACTGTATGATCCACGTTCATTTGGACTCATGGATATGTATGCTGACGATCACCTATAAAATTTGCTGGTATAAGCCAACATCCATTGTTAAACTATTGCTTGTGAGCCACCTGGCTCCTGAGGTTGTAAGATGATGATATTTCCATCACTATGTCTCATGGTTGGGATGTTCTTTTTGTGACAGTCCAACACTTTGTTTTCTCCAAACATAATGCCTCTCATTAATGTCAGAAAATTTCACTAATTCTTATCTATTAACAGAATATTAAGCCAGTGGCCTGCTGGATCATTAATGTAATCTGACATGAGCAACAGTGTGCTTTCTGGGGATCGATGTTTTTTTTTTTAATGGTAGATTTGTGAACACTGTCAAGAGACATTGCAAGAGTGGCCTGAAGATCCTTTGCCATTACATTAGGATTCCTTATAATCCCCAGGATAACAATGCACCTTGGTCTTGAGCTGTTTTTGTTGGGGCAACTGCTCTAAAGAATAATAACAAATGTGTTGCATTTTATTTATTTGTATATTAACTGCCTGACTGTAGATTCCTGGAGAGCAAAATCTTTGGCACTAGTGTTGTAGCCCTTACAAGATTCATGAGTATTGACAATTCTTTTCTTATAGTCCAAAAACATACTTCTGATGATAGTAACAGACACAAGTGTGTTCTTTGAAGGGAAAAGTCCTTCAACTCATACCTGACCATCATCTGATTGGAACATCTGACTCAGCTGAACTCTATTAAGAGACCTGACTTTCCTGGACTTCCCATATTTTTTCCAAAAATAATGAATATTGGCTGAAGGTTTCCAATAAAAATATGGCACAGTACAGTGTTCTGGTTGTTTTTTAAATCCAATTCTTTTTATCTATTACCAGGACTTAAATGAAGCTCTTATTTCACTATAGGTCATAATAGATGGATTATAGGTAATTCTAAAGGATTTCTATACTTAGGATAAATGTAAACCACAATAATGGTTTAAAATTAACTCAAAGGCCAGATGAAATTATAATGAAGGATACAAACTGTTCATGACCTATATTAAGAGCTACCATCATTCAGAGGCAAAGATTATGAACCAGCAGATTTCCCAGTTCAAATCCTATTTTATTAACGAACTCACCAACAGGTCTTAGATTTGTCAAAGGAAAGGGCCATAGTTCCATTACTACAAGAATAGTTATTGAGTTGCTTCAGTCCCTGGCAACTCAATACAGAAGCACCTTAGAATGCCTGAGTAAGATTAGCAGTCTCTCAGATTATTTAACTTTAAAGAACTATGCAGAGAACAAGCATAAGCACCAGCATTTAGTGCTCACGCTTCCTAGAAGTCTGCTCACCAGTATGACTGCGTTTGTGCACCATCAGTACATTTGGGCCAATGCACACCATTCCACAGATATCACATTTCAGTTTGCCATTGGGTAGCCGTATGCCGCCAGGGGAATGCGGTTCCTGTCCTGACCCATCACAGTAACCAAGGGGCTCAGAGAGGGAATCCTCTACAATCACGCTGTCCTCTTTTTCAATGAGCCGGTCATCATGGGACAGCAGCCGACTAGATTCTTCATCACTGTACATTTCCACCTTGATAGAATTTGCTGTGGGGGTAAAAAAAAAACCCAAACATTTTTTTAATTAAAACTATAGTATTAAATACTTGCAAATAGTAAGCATTTAAAAAACACCCTAAGGGGTCTGGATGATGAAACCTTTGATACTGAGCAAAAATTAAAAATTACTAAAGGAACTTTGGCATTTAAGACTGGATTAAAAAACAATTTTAATATAATGCATACTATGGAGAAATAATGCTTTTCTCCCTTTATCTCATATCAGAACTTTTCAATTATGAAATTCAAGACCATGAATCTAAGAAAGGTTAAATTGCACTATTTACAACTAAATTAGGATTTGATATAAGAAAGGAGGAACAGTATTCTCCTCTTCCAGTGGAGATCCTCTCTATGTATAACATGTATCTAATGAAAGAGATATATGTAGAAAATCTGATGCCATAATAAAGTTATTTATTTTTGGTGCCACAGAAGTCCTTGCTGCTTAGGCTATTAAGAGTATTACAGAAAGTCCTTGTTTAGTAACCACAATTGGGACCATCAACTCGGTCACTAAACAAAGCAGTCGCTAAGTAAAACCATGACTGTGCTTATGATCTTATTCATCAAATGAAGTCCAAGGAATGCTTTCAAGAGCTAAAATATATCACATATTTAAAAGCAGAAAAACCAAATAAGATAACAGACACTATCTTTTAATAAAGGATTCCGGAATTTATTGCATATTTGATTAACTGTTAAATTAATGTGAAGCATTTCACAGGTATCATCTACGTACAACTATTCTTCGTCTTTCATGAATTAAAGAAAATGGACATGTAGCTACAATGCTGGAATGTTCTCAGAACAGAAAAAGAAAGCTTTAGGGATAAAGTCTATAAGCTAAGAAACATACAATGGTCCTCAGAGATCCTTAAAGTTCTACACAATTTTTCCAGCCAAATAGCAATGTGGACAGGATCACTGGTAACCAGGGAGGGGAGAGATCCATTCTGAGACACTGAAGATAGATGCTTTTCTAATGGGGACAGATTGAAGGAATCGGGTATATCAGGTGGGACTTTGCACTTTAGGAATCAAAGGGCATTTTGGCTAGGGACTGCATCACAGTACAGCTTCCCAAATTGCAGTATGAAAAATTAGGATTTCCTGTCTCTACTTTATGATATATAATTGTTTCATCGTTCCATTTCACAGTTATTCCTTTGTAAATATGAAATCTAATATTTACATCTTCTCCTGATCTGTACATTCTCTTCTACACAGCATTCTGTGGCAGTGGAAGGTAGCAAAAACAAGGACCAGACTAGATGCAAT
Organism: Pituophis catenifer annectens; assembly: GCF_029215685.1. Classification (NCBI taxonomy): domain Eukaryota; kingdom Metazoa; phylum Chordata; class Lepidosauria; order Squamata; family Colubridae; genus Pituophis; species Pituophis catenifer. Next base: position 148,168,844 of record NW_027256882.1, read on the forward strand.
GGGGAAGCTTGTTTAAGATTGTAAAAAAACTTAAATGGTCCATACAGTTCAGAGCTGCCAATGCTGAGATGTAGTAGCTCAATAGGATTTCAGACAAGAACTTCTCTTCTACCTGTGTGAAAAATGTAACCGGATATGTCTGACCTGTTCACTTAAAAATGAAAATGAAGCTTCTTATAATAATGATAAAAAAGGATGCTGTATAAACCTCTTACTGCCTTGCTGTGCCTCAAAGTCTTTTGAACAAGGTCTTGTATGAGGCTGAAAACAACTGCCTGGAACAATGGCACTTAGCACAATAAGAAGATAGAGGTTTAGTTATTTTTCTATTCAGATAGTAAATAGTTGACTTCATTCAGACATGTGAGTGTACTGCTGCTGCAGCTATGTCTAGTTTGATTCCAAAGATAGCATTTTTACTCTTATAAGTTATTGGAAAACCCACAGGCACTATGAGATAGCCTCTAAAATAAAGGTGGCTATTACCATCTATTTATGATGTATTTTTCTAAAAGCTACTTGATTTGTGGCATTCCACGGAGCATTATAACAGTTAGGAATGTAGGTCGCTGCCAGCACATCTTCCCCCCAGCTCCTGTTGTAGCTTATCAAGTGAATTGAACAAAGAAAAGGCACAAGTGTATTGATGGGCATACACAGGTAGTACTTATAGACAATGAGAGCAGCCTTCTTATAGAATTTATCTCTGTACTCAGAATATTTTGGCATTAATTAAAAGGCTGCACATGGGAACTAGGCCTTTATGTCCAATAAACCTGAGTCTCTAAATATACTTTATATTTAAAGAATTTGACAAATATAGATTCTTTTATGTGGCATGATGAGAAGGAGTAAACAGTGACTCAGATCATGGCTAGTTAGTTTCCTGGAGGGCAATACCTACAATAAATTGACCCAATGATCATGTTGATTGGGGATTATGGAAGTTGCAGTTCAGCACATTTGAAGGAAGCTGCAGGAGAATCAATTCTTCTTTTAGTGCCACACAGACCAATTTTGAGGAATTGAGGAAAAACTGGGAATCAATAAGATATAATATAATGGGATTTAATGGCTTTCCAAAGTGACAACCTTCTATCTACACAGAGACAGACCAATGGTGAACACATCCGCATCTAGTATTAATAGCAATAGGGAACTCAACAGACTTTATTACTTCTCTGTTTGTATAAGGACATACTCAATAGCAGAGTTGCCTAAGAAATCTCTTTACAAATATGGCTTACAACTGGGTAGTACACAACTAAAATGTTGAGCAGGGCTTGGGTATTTCCGTAGGATAAAATAGGAGTGTGCTAGTATGCCATCCATTTCAGCTACTGAGGAGTTTTTCTTGGTTCCAGAAAATAAGATTGTAGGGAGACTTTGTTCTCCCTCTCCCTCCCTCTCTCACCCTTCCTCCTTCTCTCTCCCTCCCCCCACAGATGTATATGTATGTGGTGTGTGAATGAATAAATGTGTGTGTGTGTGTGTGTGTGTGTGTGTGTATAATGATGCAGTTTAAATCTTTTGCAAGTCAAGGTTCAGCTTTTGCTTGCAGCAATGAGCCAATATAGATCAGGCATCGTATCAGCCTAGGATCTCCAGCTCTAAAAACTGTGTCTTCATCAACAGAAAAATAACAGGGTGTTTATGTGTGTCATAGGAAATCATTTAAATAAGTTTTCCATATTGCAAAAAAAAAAAAAAAAAAAAAAGTTGGAAGCTGGTACTTATATCAGAATAGTAAGGGGAGTGGGAAATAATGGACTTAACAGGAAAAAAGGCTTCATGTATCAAAAACAGCACCCTGGAGATCCAACACAAGTTCACATTGCTGTGCACAATTATGAAGTACAAGGTTGCTCACTGGGGCAAGAACTGCTCAGATACATTATTGCTGGCTGAATCTGGATGTTTTTCCAGTCTCCTTGAATGCCTTTTCCCCCTCCTGGATAACTTAGCTATTGTTCTTCAATCCTCCTTACAGAAGAATAGTAGTATTTGGTCAAGTTGGCAAAACAGGCTATGCAATACTTCTGCTCCACTGGGACATGAGTTTGTTGGCTTATCCAGCAATGAATCAAGACAAATTAGACGCAACACCACCAGCCAGCTTCTCCCTAAGAAAGGGAAGGTATCTTTGGGGGCTTTGGCAAAACATAGGCAGAATTCCTTTTATGTTTCACTGCACAAGTAATGGAATAACTAGCTAAAACTACTAGCCTTCAAGGGCCTGAATGCATTACAAAAAATTCTGAACTGGGTCTAAATTGCTGGAAATGAGTTCTGTTGCAGTACTTCCAATTCAGTATTGGAAACTGTATAAATTCTTCAGCTTCAAATTAAAAATGATAAAAGTACCTAACACAGAGAGAATAATAGAAACAAACTAATTTAAGATTAATAATTTCCTATATATTTAATGTACATTCTGTCTAACAGAAGCATCCGTAGGCATGTGCAATCAAGGATTGACCATTTTCACAAATATCAGGTGCTATTTTAGCAGGAAAATAAGTTTGCTAGAGGTATAAAGGCTAAATCCAATGCATACTATATAAATCTAACTCTCAAAATCCAACTTTACCTCCTACGTTTACGAATTGCTGGTGATTGACCATAAGAACAAAAATTGTGGAATGATTCAATTTTTCAGACCAATATGTCATAAAACTACTATTATTTCTGCAGAAAAATCCAGGGAGACCCACTCTGCTATTTCTGCAGTGTTGTTTTTTTTTTTTCTTAATGCAAAATAAATGCCAGGCATATTTTTAAATTGATGGCTATTATCTACATCTTTTCAGATAACTGTAAAGGGAAAACAATTATTGCCTTAGATAAACAAAAGTCTCTGCTCTGACCATAATCAGGTGACACATTTCAAAAATACCCTACTGGAATCAGAAAATTGTGTACTCACCACTAAGGGACCTGCTTGGGGAGGAGTGTTGGCTGTTTGGTGTGCTCACTGTGGGCCCCACAATTGTGGAGGTAAACTCCTTTTCCAAAGAGGAATCTCCACTACCTTTAGCAAGGAAAAAAGAAGAAAGGAGCAGAGGTAAATATGGGAAATTTGTTGGAAGGATATCTCAAGAAATAAATATATTTCCTCCATGACCAAGATAGTAGAGGGAAAAAATGGCTTTCCTTATGTAACTGAAGAGGATATAGCCTTTGCAACCTGCAACAGAAAAATTACCTACTATTGCTCCTGGTGAATAATATAGGAAGCAAAATCCAAGCTTATCAGAATCAAAACAACACATACTGTATTGTCATACAATTTAATTTGGATGATTATAGGATCATCACTCATTGCTGATCTGCAACTGATCAATGTTTAGGAGATACCAGATATTGGTAAAGCCACATAAATTATATGAAGACTATAATGCTTATGTTTATTAGACTGAGAATTCACAAACATGTTCGGAATCCTGGCAGCTGTTGAATGTGCATTGTCAAAATAATATGGTTCTTCTAGAGTACCTGAATGCTTGTAATCTATATATGCAGCAGCAGTTGGGATTCCTTTAAAAATCTATATATCATACCAATGATTAGACAGAGAGCCTTCAGTTTCGATATGAACTTTCAAATATATAAATGAGACTTTGTGCATCTTACAATTATATATTGCTAGGTCCTCAGTATGTTCAAAACATTAGACAATTTGGCTTTTTAGAGAACCTAATCTATGATGCCAGGTTACTTTATCTCAAGGTGCACCTACATCAAATCTCTTTATTTCTTTAGTGTGTGGATTTATTTCTTTTCATTCTCATAAAGAGCTGTGGTGGTACGGTGGTTAGAACGCAGTACTGCAGGCTACTTCTGCTGCCTGCTGGCTGCCTGCAATTTGGCAGTTTGAATCTCACCAGGTTCAAGGTTGACTCAGCCTTCCATCCTTCCGAGGTGGGTAAAATGAGGACCCAGATTGTTGGGGGCAATATGCTGACTCTGTAAACCACTTAGAGTGGGCTGTAAAGCACTATGAAGTGGTATATAAGTCTAAGTGCTATTGCTATTGCTGTTCTCATGTCAATATTCTGCTCATTTGGAAATCTGGAAAAATGACATTATACATGTATCAGCAGTCAAAAACTGTACATCATAATGAATTAGAAGTGTGATTTCATTCCTTTATTAGAATACTTCTGACTTGCTGTCATTTTTCTTGTTTAACTGAATACCATAAAAAGAAAAATTCTCAGTAGATACACTGTATTTACTTAATGAACTTTGTTTCTTCACAGTTATACATCTTCATTATATTATGTAAAAGTGCATGTATTTAAAAAGAAAAAAAACTTACAATGAACACACCCTCTTAATACTTGCCTAGCTGTGCCTGCTTGTAATTTACTGCCAGTATAATATCATTTTGTATTTGTCACAAAATTTTTATATAGATCATGTATTTTTTGCTCACACATACTCATGAGACTATATACAGTTATGCTCTAATTGTTTTAGGCATCCTCTTCCTATAAGCCTACTTCTGAGTTTTGATATTTTAAAAAGCCCAATGTAAGTAGTCCTCGACTTACTGTGACTAGAATGTCTTTTTGTTAGGCAAGTCAGTTGTTAAAAAGTCACTCCCATTTTACAACCTTTTTGTCATTGTTAAGTGAATCATATGGTCATTAAACGAATTTGGCTTCCCCTACTGACTTTGCTTGTTGGAAACTGGTTGGGAAGATTGCAAATGGTGATCATATGACCCTGGGATGCTGCAATTGTTGTAAACACATGCTGGTTGCAAGGTGCAATTTGATTACATGATTGTTAAGATGCTGCAGTGATTGTAAGTGTGAGGACGGGTCATAAGACAATTTTCAGTGCCGTTGTAACTTTGAATGGTCACTAAATGAATGGCTATAAGTCAAGGATTACCTGCATATAATTTTTTTTAAAAAAAATCTCCATTTTTATTCAAACGTTATACTAATCTACTACTTAAAATGCCTTAAATATGTTTATTTTTCCATTGCATTCACATTTTGTGGTGGGTGGGTGCTTATCTGTCTCAATATGTATTTATAAATGCTTACAAACCATGAGACCTTTTCTTTCTCAGTTTTTGTGAGATGGTATACAACTGTTATCAATTTAGGTCTCTGTAATAACATTTCAGTTTAGGAATGATCTTTAGGATACTTAGACATGCATTATTAATTGCCTCTGTAAATTTCAGGCATTATACAGTACAGCTGTATAATATACAGCTATAGCTGTACTTCTCAATCAAACTAGTTAAGAGATTTTGAAGAACAGAGATTCATAAGAAAATCTTATTGATCCCAGAACAAAGAAAACGCATTAAAATTACATTTATCCAACCTGCTCTTACATTCATTTATAAGCCAGGCCAAATTTGGCCAAGCTTCCAGCACTCATGGAATTTCAGAGCTTATCAGTCTCTTGTAGCACTAAGTTTTAGCTGCCAAAATTCCTTAATCTAAAAGATTTGGCATTATTGCAGCAATGGAGTTCACTCAGCAAGAGTGTTCTGGACATTTTAGAAACCAGTACCATATACTATGTCACCTTGAACTTTCAAAGCATTTTGCAAGGTAAAAATTATTCCTGACCTTATTTTGCCTTAACTACATGTGATTAAGAATGTATAAATGGCGACCTCTCTGAGAAGCCAACAATATATTGGAAAAGGAATAGGGTGACACCGCTGATAATATTAAATTTAAATGACTAAAATGCAATACGATGCTTAAATTGTCTCATATAAAGCAAAGTTGCAGAAATTAGACATACCTAATTTAAAGGCAATTTGAAAAAGGGACACAATTTAAAATACTGTGACTTAGACATTATTGTGGTTTGTTTAAACCAGAGTTTCCAGACTATGTCTTAATGCAATTCTAATCTAGGCAGCAATTTTATATTTAATTATTACTAAATCCAGTTTACTAACAATTAGGATCAAGCTATGGTTTAAGTTGCAATAATCAGGAAACTGACATCTAGGAAAAACTAGAGCCATTGCATCAGTATTGATAAGCAAGGAAGGAAAAATCAAGATAATTACAACAGAAAAATGCTTCTTGCATAAGATGTGGGAAAGCAAAGCAGACAGCATTTAGACAAAACTAGAAATGTAGACTGTGGTGTAAAAATCTACACTTCATTCTTATTAAAATGACTAAACTGTGTCATAATTAGATTTCAAACTGCAGATCAGGCATCAAATAAATGCTCTTCTAACTCAAACAACTATATCTGAAGAACTAATATACCAGCATAACTACACTAGCATAACTCTTTTGACTTCTAATGTTGTGTGCACTGTAATGTTTATTGATGGCAAAATATTTAGTCTTCCTGAAATGCTCTAGCTGGGATCATACCTCACATTAAGCCAAAATGTACTTTACCAGCATGCTAGTATGAACTCTGGCGTTGTTTATTATGTTGCCCTCTTGTATTTAGTTATCTCTTAAAACTGGATTTTGCTTCTGGTTGGGGTGCTGAAAGCAGCACACACAGCCCCCTCTTGCTATTTTTTCTACAACTACCATATGAGGGAGGTTAGGTTGAGATAGATCCAAAGTCACCCAATGTACATTATTTTGTATAGTATGTGAACTCAGTTAGTAGTTAAGCAAGAGACAGACTATTGCAACTGCAAATCTAGCTTCCATACAAGGGCCTAGATTAATCTTTTTTTAAATTCACAGTAGAGTGAGACAATATTCCTTCATTACCAGCTGGCACCTTAGTACCAAATGTATCACTTATCTATTAATAATATGCTTTCTTTAAGCCTTACATTTATTTTGGTGGCTTCTAAACATACTACTGAGGATGATAATACAAATGTATATATAGATAACAATGTGGACAACCTCCCTGCTGGTGCTTGCTAAGCATCTGGGACAGCAGAATCCATCAAGATAACTCAGAAATTGCACTCCAAAGAAGACCAAATTCCTCAACAACTTTTGCACATTCCAGTACCCTTTAAGTGTGCCCATTTCCTGGAAACCATTGAATATTTTGAACACCAGCTCAAATCAGAGTCCCTTGGGAGTTGGGTGGCATAGAAATGTGACAAAATAAATAAATCTGGAGAGAATGGTGAAACTTTTAAACAGAGAAACAGGTAAATTACTTCTGCATCTGTATTTTTAACACTCACATTATTTAACATGTTCCAGGATTTTCTGGACACATATAATATCAGCTAGGTGAACCCAGGATTCATAATAGTGCAACTAAGTATTTATGAATTTTTAAACATTTTGTCTCCTTCTCCCTAGAATTCAGACTTTCGTACTCAGATGATCATCTCTTAATCGTTATCTAAACACCTTGATTCCTCAAAGGATTAAACAGAAAGATGTGAGGGAGATTTCCACCTATGTGTATGCCCAGAAACAGTGGCATATTCCTAATAATGTTTTGAATTAGAAGTTAGTGATAATATTATGCAAAATAGCCAGCATAAACTATCCGGAATTTGAACTAAGAATTGTTTTCCCTAATACCATCAAGTTACTTGAACCAAGGTATTTTCTGCATCATGCCATAACATTCACTGTGAATTATGGTCCAAACTCTCCACAGGATTCAGGGAGGGGAGGGAAAGGGAGGAGAGAAAAATGGGAATCTTTAACTGAGGCTTAGCAGTTCCTTTGATAAACAGAAACTGGCCGTATCTTGCTCTTTTTGTTGTTTCTTGTTCATCCATATCCAAAAGCCCGCAGATGCATTTTCAAGCTGTCACTGTTCTCGTTGCACAGACATCAGGAATTCTACAGATCAATTTCTCTCTGCTTAAAGTGATTGGCTTCCTCCACTGTTTTGCGTGGCATCAAAAACACCCTCTACCAACACTCCCCATGGCGCCAAGTGTAAATAAAAACAGAAGCAGCATGGAGTTATTCCAGACAAACACCCTCCCCGTTTAACTTACATTATTCTAGCTTGCTGAAGATACCCTGGAGTGTTATCACAGCCAACTCCTTGGAAACAGCAGTGGAATACAGGCTGTGAGTGTGTGTGGCTGCATCTCGGCAGTAGGGTGAACTCAGCCACTCACCTTCCAGGAAGAAGAGATTCCTGGAAGTGAGAGAAACGGCCGTCATTTTACAGTCAAGCAGCACTATGAAAGCAGCACTATGAAAGCAGGAATCTATACGGCTGCAATCTCTGTCCCCTTGGGCTGAGACTAAGGTTCCTTCCCGCCACGGGAAGGAACCTGTCCTGTCTCCTAAATCAGCTTCTGGGTAGCATTCCTTAGGGATTTTTTAAAAAAAATCTTGACCAGACTAACTGAGGGTAACCACAACAACCAAAGCAAAAAAATCAGTTATCTGCTTGCCATCACTGTCATGAATGCAGTATAGGAAAGATTGTGGCACTTTTAAAAGCTAAGAGTTTTTAGCACACTATATGTGCTATATGAAATAAGGTCTCTCAGTGTTTCACTTGAGGAAAAATCTATTGGTAGTTCTTCAGTCCTAATCCAGTGAGGTTTAAATACATCCCTGTGTTTTGGTCTCATTATCATGACAAAGCAGTAGCCAAACTAGCAGTGCATGATGAGAATGAGTGAATAAATACATACATAGAACATTCCCTGTTATAAACTGAAAGGGGAAATATCAAATAGGTGGAGTAAAAAAAATAAAGAAAATGCATTATTCTATTCTTTTGGTCAGAAGTACCTATAGAGATAAGTTACTCTTCCGTTTTTAAAAAGAACCTTGAAAGCAGTCCTCAATTTACTGAATGTGTCTTAAGAAAAATCCATTATTCTACTGAAATCTATACAAAAAAGATGTGTTTCCTTTTGCTACCTCTACTGAGAATTTATCAACTTTCTAGAAATAAAGTTTTTTGGGTTTTTTAAAATTGGAAATATATATTACATTTTATCCCAATCTTTTAAAAAAGACCAATCCCGCCTCCAAAAAAGGATGACGAGTGTTATGCAAATGTAGTCAGTTTACATATTAAAAATAATTTAAAAGAAATGTTTTAATTTTTTCAGTTATGTAAAAATGCAACAGCCATCATTTTCTTTGAAGGAATTCATTCTTCTTGTGTAAGAGAGAAGAGACATTTAACTCTTGTGAGATGGTAACTGCTACCCTTATTTTTAATCTATGCTTTATTAGGAATAACATTAAAGATCTTTCGCCCAATTAATCAGGGACACTTTTTAAAATGGACCAGAGCAAGCAGTTAAGAGTACCCGATTTTAATCAATTTAAAATTCACCTTTAATTATTTCAGAACAAGCTTTTACTTCCTAAATTCTCATTATCAGTAGTGAGGAGAATTTGAAACAGAAAAAATAATTTTACATAATCCTCTAACTTTTCTAGACCCCTTGTAGAACTGGCTGAATTTTCCATCCTCTCCAGCCTTCATTGTTCCCATTGGAAGCTTAGAAGACCCCTGGAGCAGGTTTGGTGATGGCTCTCATAAAAAGCTACATGGGAAAGAAGGAAGGGAAATCCTTATGATACAAGTAGAAGTCTGCTCTAATATTTAATACAGGATTTACTAATAGGGGATTTAAATGTTCTTTGAATAGAAGGGGAAGACACACCAGAAATTTTTGTCCTGGAAATATTTTTCTTCAATGAGTCACCCACAATACTTGTCATGGGAAGAATGTGAAAGAGGAGGGTTATACAATTTGTAATTTATAAACTTTTAAAAAGAAAATGAAAGGCACAGAAAAGAGGCAAACTGATAGGAGAAAAGATATGCTGCTCCCAATGCTAAGAACCAGGATGATGTTGCAAATTTTAGTGGTGACAGGACAGATGCCATGATTTGAATGATCTCTAAAATATTCCGAGCATTAAAAGTAAAAGTATTGTATTGCTTTTAAAATAGAGAAAAAGAAAAAAAGAAAAAAACAAAGGAAAAAAACACAAAAATACATACATTATAAAAATAACAAGTGCTTAAAATAACTGAAAAAAATGACAAAAAAAATAAACAATTGAAATATAGTATATGTTGATACAACAGCAAATAGTTGCAATTCTATAATTATCTAATACAAACATTATGCAAATACATTATGCTGCCATTAAATCTTGATCTTGTTTTTAGGGGAGGCAAGAGACTTATTTTATATATGTTTCTATAGCGGTGGGAAGGTTTGTTTTTTTTTACTCCTTTTGAGATAGTATCAAACAATTTTTCTTGCCAGTGGAAATACCTGGTTGAAAGTCTTTTCAATATTTTGCAAAAGTGCAGTTGAAAGGCCACATACATTTACATTTCTTGGAATGGGAAAGATCCCTCAAATAATTTCCTCCTTTGTTTTTTCCCCTCACGTATTATAGCTTTCTTTACTGATCCACATGACAGAGTAGTGTAACAAAAATAATACAGGAAGAACACAATGGAAAAGGGGCCCCAAATAATTTGTAACATACTGGACTGCACATGTGTAATTGAGTTTAACCAAATTATAAGTCAAATAGGCAGACATCACTTCTTTACTAATTCATTAACATCAGCGTGTGTACAAGCTTTTAGCCACAGTAAACAGTAGTTCTTAAAGTGTTCAATATTATACAAACACATTTGTTTATTAATTCCTATCTAGCAATACAAGCATTTATCACATTAAACCAGTAGGATTTAAAATATTTTCAGTTTCTTACAACAATCAATGAGTAAAAACTTGGTTAGCCTACAGCCTTTTAGAACTTTGTCCCCATGATCTATCTCCAGCAGATCTATCAAAATCTATTTTGCTGGAGAATATTATAAATCTAGCCTGCAGTAACTTAGATGGTTAGTCCATATTTTCAAATGGGTATTTCCAAATGCTGAGTACAGGCAGTTGCCGGGTTAAGAATGCCCGACTTTAGGTATGAACAGGACTGCCTGTTACAAAATGTCAGATGGCTGACCTATTACAGTGCCTAAAATGGCAGATTGCTGACTGGCAACATAATCTAACTCAAAATGGCAAACTGTGTTTTCCTGCCATAAACCAACAAACTGCTGAAGCTGCACAATGCTTCCATGAGAGTCATAAAGTAGTACATGTATTTTAAATACCGTGTTCAGTGGTTCATGAAACTGTACGGTTTCAGTGGGCTCAAGAAAGCACATCATCCGCCATTTTGAGTCAGATTATTTTGCCCTCAGGATGGTGAGAGACTGAATTCCAGACAGTACATCTTGAATTGGGTTTTCTTTGCTGGAAGTCTGTCTTCCACATAATTCAGTTTTAAGCAGGGGTGAAATGCTCCCGGGTTGGACTGGATCGCCCAATCCAGTAGCGATGGAGGTGGGTGGTTCGGAGAACCGGTAGCAAAAATCCCTGCCCCTCCCATACCCAGCTGAGCCGCGCAATCATCAGAGGCTTTTTTTTTTTATTTTTAAAAGCATTTTTTCTACAACCTCTTCAGAGGTTGTATTGGATCGTCAGAGTCATTTAAAAGAAAAAAAGCCTCTGCCGATCAGGCAACTCAGCTGGGATCATCAGAGCCTTTTGAAAGCATTTTTTTACAACCTCTTCATTGAAGAGGTTGTAGAAAAAATGGTTTTAAAAGTAAAAAAAAAATAAAAAATTGCCACGCCCACCCAGTCACATTACCCCACTACCCCTACCAAACCACGCCCACAGAACCGGTAGTAACAAATTTTAGATTTCACCACTGGTTTTAAGGTATCTAAATATACTACTAAGACAACTAACAATCTACTATCTCTGTCTATCTCTGTACATATCCAGCCTGGACCACCCCAATGATGCCCTTGAAGTGATGTCC